>NC_133129.1:96061068-96661068 GCF_048418815.1 Hemitrygon akajei | reverse complement strand
AGCCTCCACAGTGAAGAAATCTTTAACCTGAAATGGGACTTTTTAACATTTTACTATGCTGTGGAAGTCTATGGAGATACTTTATTGATCCCAAAGGAAATTAGAGTCACAGTAGCATTACAAGTGCACAGAAATAAATATTAGAAGTAGAAAGAATAAAAACAAAAAAATTACCTCAAACGGTCTAACAGGAGGAGGTTATCATTTCCCTGGCTCATGGCTGAGGGGGAGGATGACCTCATTTGGTAGTTGTATTAAATCATATACTGTGTATATAGGTGAGATGCATTCTATATTGAGTTGGATTTCATTGCTGAGCGGGGAGACGTGTTGTGTATTTAGTATTTCAGTAATATTTGAGGAATGTGGATGAGGTCTGGCCCTGTGCACATAGCACACAGGCCCCCTGGTGTGTGGACACAGCTTGGTGCTTGCGAACCAGATCCCCAGCTGCAGGTAACTGGCCCCACGTCCTTGTGGACAGCCTCGCGAGAGACGAGGGCTACGGGAGTAAACCCAGATGGCAGATCCGGAGTGGAGCCCCTATGGCGGCTGGACGTCATTGAACATCCTTCCGGCAGCTCCCGCAGCCAAGTTGGTGTCAAACATATTGCTTCATAAGCTTTCCCTTGGACCACACTGGCGAGGCCGAGAGGGGGATCTTGACAGCTGGGCATCTCAGGATCTCTGTACCTTCCACCCAGACAGACAGAGCGACCATTTGGAAAGTATTGTATATTGTTTGAGAAAACACTCTTTGTTTAAATAACTCATTATGGTTATGTATACGAAATCCATGAATGAAGTACGTCACTGCGTCATACGTACGTGTCTCGCTTCAAGTAAAAATGAAGTTGGACTCATATTCTGGACTCTTGGTCTTTTCCTTTCTGTTAATTTTGTGTTTTGAAATCACAAAACTTAAAAACTTCATCCCGGTCAGCTGTGTAACAGAGGACTACCTGACTGTGGGCTGTTCTGAGGGACAGGGACACAGACACACGTCGAGACAGTCACACAGATATATTATACACACGTCATCGGGGAGGCCGTTAAATCTATCGCTGTGGGCCCGAAGACCTGAGATCTTTGTGATCTTCGGGCACAGAGCTCGTAAAAAGCGATGAAACGGACTTATTAACATTGTAAACCAGCGGGTTGTTATGTCTCCCGCTCGCTGTGAAAATGGGGGACACCTCCCTCTCCCTTATTAGGGAGAGAGAGAACCTGTGGGTTGCCGAATGCCGGATGAATTACGACAGTCTTTGGGGTAACTGCAAGGTCTGTATCTTTGCTATCGCCTGGCTCACGCTTGTGCTTGGTAACAGGTGCGATTTTTGTTTTGTTGGTGGAGGGAGGGGGGATTGTTGCTCGTCGCCGCTTACACTTGGGAGGGGGGAGCCTTTGGGGTTCTCACGTTTAACTGCCATTCATTCTTTGGGGCACTTCTCTGTTTTCGTGGATGTTTGCGAAGAAAGGTCGTTTCACGATGTATATTGTATACGTTTCTCTGTCATTAAATTGGACCCTTTGACAGGCTTCGAATGGTGCTGGAAGATCACCATCTTGGTGAAGGAAGCCCTTTGCTCTGTCTGAAAACCAGTCAGGCACCCAGTGAGACGTCCACAAGGGAATGTTACCAACGGGAAAGTTGCTTCTGTTGTTATTGTTGCTTGTGTTGTTCTGCTGAACATGGGGGCATGTTATATTGGCTCCAGAATGCCCCCAGTATGTGGGTTGTTAGTGTAAATGAAGCATCTGACTGTGTTTTGATGTACATGTGATGAATAAAATTTGAATCTAAATCTAGGGTCCTGCAGCCACTGGACACCGTGGGGCTGGGTTTGTGTAACTACCTGTGGGGAACAGGAGTAGTGTGAATGCATCGTGAGAAAATGGTTTGAGTAGATTTTAAGATAGACGTCACTGGCTGTACCTATTATGAATAAAGTTCAAAGTTCAAAATGAATTCATGTATGTCACCATGTACAAACCCTGAGGTTCATTTTCTTGTGGGCATTCACAGTAAATACAAAGAAACACAATACGGTCAAGATAAGCTGCACATCACAAGATGGACAAACAACCAGTGCGCAGAAGATACCAAACTGTGCAAATATACAAAAAGGGAAAAAAAGTAATAAATATCGAGTACATGGGATGAAGAGTCCTTGATGGTGAGTCCATAGGCTGTGTATTGTTAAGTGTATTTCTGGAATGATTAAAGGAAACTGATAAAAAGGAAAAGGATCCTGTCCACTTTGCCCACCTTGCCTGTCCTTGACAAACCTTCCCTGTGCACACCAACCACCTTACCAGTGTACTTGACCCACATTACCTGTGCACCTAGAGGCCTTGAGGGCTTGCACTGCACACCCCCCTCTTCATTCTGTCCCCTGGCAATCCCAGGCCACACCATGCCTGCCCCTCCACCACCCCCACCTACCCTTCCCACCATCCAAGAAGCCAAACGGAATTTCCAGGTGAGCCCGTGATTTACTGGCATCGTCCCCACCCTTGTGAATGGCATTCAGTGTTCACACTGCGTGGCCTCCTTTCCACTGGTGAAACCAGAAACTGACTGGGTGACCAGTTTGCAATTACCCATGATTAATGTCCCTCTCAACCCCATTCTCCTGCCTTTACTCCATAACCTTTGACATCCTGACAGATCAAGAAAATAGCAACCTCTGCTTTAAATATACCCAATATCAGCCTTCACAGCATCTCTGGCAACAAATTCCACAGATTCACCACTCCTTGGCTGAAGAAAATCCTCCTCATCTCCATTCTAAATGGACATCCCTCTATTCTGAGGCTGTGTCCTCTGGTCCAAGACTAGGTCACTACAGCAAACACCCTCTCCATATCCACTGTGTCTAGGCCTTTCAATATTTGATAGGTTTCAGTGAGATTCCCCCCTCATTCTTCTAAACTCCAGTGAGTACAGGCCCAGAACCATCAAACACCCCTCACACGTTAACCCTTTCATCCCCGGGATCATTCTTGTACACCTCTTCTGGACCGGCTCCAGTATCAGCACATCTTTTCATAGATATAGAGCCTAAAACTGCTCACAATACTCCAAATGCAGTTTGACCGATTATGCTATAAAGCCTCAACATCCCAGCTTGTTTCCATATTTTCGTCTCTGGCTTTGGGCAGCTCACTCACTCTCCCTCCCTGCTTCAGAAGGGGCTTATTCAGCCCGTAACCATTCCTTCTGTTTTCCCTTGTTCCCACAGCATCACCATTAACAACGTGTTACACAAAGAGCCACCGTGTTCAGCCATTTGGTCTTACCCTATCACAGATACTCTTTCTGTTCCTCTCATCCCTCCCTCCATCTTCTCTCTGATTGCCTCCACAACCTGCCCTCAACTCCTCTGGTTCCCCATCTCCTCTCCTTTCTTCAGTCCTTTATGCCCCCCACCCCTACCCACCCAATAACCAGCTTGTAATCCTCCCCCCCCACACCTTATTCTAGCTTCCTCCTCCTTCCTTTCCAATCCTGATGAAGGGTCTTGGCTCAAATCATCAACTGTTTATTCTTCTCTGTAGACACTGGCTGACCTGCTGAGTTCTTCCAGAATATTCTATGTATTGCCTGGGGGTTTCCAATCTCCTTTTTATCCCATGGACCCCTACCAGTAACCGAGAGGTCTGTGGACCCCAGGTTGAAAACAGACACAAACGATGCTGCAGATGAAAACCTGGAGTACCAAGTGCTGGAGGAACTCAGGAGGTCTGTGAAGGGGATTCCAGAGAGGGAGCATTGACAGAGGGTTTCACTGAACTCGTGTTGAAGAGAAGCTGGAAACTTGTTTGGGGTAGACATCCCTTGAAGAGAATTCACAGTGGATTCAATCTCAAACACGAGAAAGAAACTGCTCCCCCGCTGCCCTCTGTCTCTTGGACCGTGTGCTCAACCCTGGGCCAGCTCCGATCCGCCTGATTTCACCTATCAGCTAGCCTCATTCTCCCTCCCCCACCTTTTTACTTTGGTGTCTTCCCCCTTCCTTCTCAGTCTTGATGAAGGGTCTCGGCCGAAAACGTCAACTGTTTATTCATCTCCATAGATGCAGCCTGACCCGCTGAGTTCCTCCGGCGTTTTATGTGCATTGCCTAGGATTTCCAGCATCTGCAGAATACCTTGTGTTTGAGAACACTCTGCTGTAAATGAAGTAGTTTTCTGTCTTGGGGACAAAAGACGTGGCAAATGCTGGAACTTGGAACAACTAGCAAAAAGATGTTGTTCCCAAATAACTTAAATTGTTCTTCTCCTTCCTGTAATGGGGTGACTCCAAGTGAATGCAAAGCTCCAGATGTGGCTAACCATATAAAGCTGTTTGCAAGTGCAGTTTTAACACAGAGACCTGAGCCAGAAAAGGCTTTATTCTTTTTTGAACGTGCCAAATGCAAAGCTGTGAGGAGACTTTTCTACAGCAGTTGGCCCTCTTACCATTGGCTCTACCAGCTAACTGGCTGAGATTTGTATTACATTCAAGAGTTTCACCCTGATGGGATGTGGAGGTCGCTCAGCCCTCTGAGTTCCTGCAACAAACCAGGAACACCTGATAAATTATCTGAATCCCAATCGTCACGTGCGCATGCTGTTGTCGTGTGGACCAAGTTACCAGAGAGAAGTTACTGGTAGTTATGGAGCAGAATCTCTGAGACTCAGCAGGCTTCATTTAGAGCCCCTTTCGAGGGAAGAAGGTGTGCTTGACTCTACAGGACACCACCTTTAAATGCTAAAGATCAAAGGTCAATGCTTCGAACTACACACCACCCTCCCACCTCCCTCTTTGCACCCACAGAACAGACACCCAAATAACAAATTTAATCAGAATTGTCTGGTCTTCCAATTAACTGTGGTTCACGGTCTTAGGAACGCCTTCTCCGGAGCTGCATTTTAAACTTAATCCGCAGTTCATATTCACATCTGAAGCCTAGTGGCTGAAGTCATTTGCTGAAGTTATTTGCTATATGTGCTTAAAAAAAACTCTTTAATACTCACTTTGAGGAATGCAGATTGAAGTTTTTAAAAAGATAATTTTTTGGGTTGATTTTTTTACCACCTCTTGTGTATTTAATATTTCAGTAATAGTTGAGTAATTTTGTTTCAAGCATCTTTGTTTAATTATTTACAGGTTTTATGTAAAAATATGAGTTGCATATGTCATGACACCACCATCTGATATGTTGGCACCTCACTTAAAATAATCACAAAGTTAGGCTTGGATTTTGGACTCCTGTGTCTTTACTTGACTGAGTTTAACATTCTGAAGTTACAAAACAAAGTAATCTTTTTTAAAGCAATTCCATAAGAGAGAATTTCACTCCACATCTCAGAGTCTTGGGCTTGGGTTTGGAAGTTTGCACAGGCAGACTTCCATCGGCCCCAGGGAGCGTAACACGGCGGGGTGGGAGGGAAGTGGTCAACTGTACTCACGACCACCGTCACTTCCGGGGATCTTGCTCTGTAAAAACAGGGCCACCTCGTTTGCCTGGACTTTCAGGATGCGCCCACCCACGTCTGGGGTCACATCAGGTACAGTAAAGTTCTAATAAGAGGTTCTGTAGATGCTGGACAGATGAGGCAGCATCTATGGAGGATGATAAATACTCAAACTGGGACCAAGGCCCTTCATCAGGATATAATCTGGTATTTCCCAACCATTCCAGGATGTGGAAGTTTTAGACAACATGTGGAGATTTTCCAGGATGGTGCCCTGTCTAAGAGATTTGAAACTCCACTAGTTTGGGATGAAGATTTCAGTGTTCTGGATTAAAGAAAGGACAGGCGATGGAAATGTTCTGGAAAGGGAGACTGTTGCCCCCTCCATGAGCAGAGGTCCCTCAAATCAGCCCCTTCCCCCTCCCTCAGGAGGCTACAGGGTGTACAGGCCAACTCTCAATGTCACCCCTCAAAGGGTGTTGAACGTGTCACCACTAGCAGGCAGGTCGAGGTTAGCTTTGGGAGGGTGTGTAATGCTTTGACGGAGTGAGGCTCTCAAAGTGGGGAGGCCTCATTGAAGCCCATTGATTAATAAAGGGCCTAGATTCCGTGGATGTGGAGAGGATGTTTCCTGTAGTGGGGAGAGTCTAAGACCAGAGGACACAGATTCCGTGGATGTGGAGAGGATGTTTCCTGTAGTGGGGAGAGTCTAGGACCAGAGGACACAGATAGAGTGGATGTGGAGAGGATGTTTCCTGTAGTGGGGAGAGTCTAGGACCAGAGGACACAGATTCCGTGGATGTGGAGAGGATGTTTCCTGTAGTGGGGAGAGTCTAGGACCAGAGGACACAGATAGAGTGGATGTGGAGAGGATGTTTCCTGTAGTGGGGAGAGTCTAAGACCTGCAGACGCAGCCTCAGATGTCCATTTAGAGTAGAGATGAGGAATTCCTTTAGCCAGAGGGTGGTGAATCTGTGGAATTCATTGCCGCAGATGGCTGTAGAGGCCAAATCGTCGGGTGTATTTAAGGCAGAGGTTGATAGATTTACTGCTCTGCCGGTGACCTCAGGAAACAGCAGAGTTGTGGACACAGCTCAGCACATCAGGGAAACCAGTCTAACCCCACCCCCCATGGACTCTGTCTACACATCTCACTACCTCAGTAAAGCAGCCAGCATAATCAAAGACCTCACCGACCCTGGACATTTCCTCTTCTCTCTTCTCCCATGGGGAGGAAGATACAATAGCCTGAAAGCTTGTACCACCAGGGTGATGGACAGCTTCTACCCCACTGCTCCCAGACTCTTGAATAGACTTCTCATTCGTTAAAAAAACTATTGGTATCTGAATTTGGCTGGTGGGGTGGAGATACGCCTCCACCAAAGGGGGTGTAAAGTGCTCCTTCCCTCCGCTAGCCTGCAGGTCACCCTTGGGCGAGGTGTAGCACCTGCTTAGCCCCAGATCAGGGTCACGGGAAGCCATGGGAGCAGGTGGTGGGGTGGTCGTACGAGCAGCCGGTGCAGATCACAAGTCCTGGTTATGCGACCACTGACGACAGGCAGACAATCTCTGAAGAGTATTGATAATGGCTGGGGTCACCTGTCTTGTAAAGACACTGCCCAGAAGGCGGCAATGGCAAACCACTTCTGTAGAAAAATTTGCCAAGAACAGTCATGCTCAAAGACCATGATCACCCACGTCATATGACACGGCACGTAATAATGAGGCTGATATCTGAATCTACCATTGAACCGTCATTGAACAGTCCCGTGGTACGACAAGACAGAGCTTTGACCTCACAGTACTTTGTCATGGCTTTTCACCTTGTGGTCTGCCTGTACTTCCTCTGCAGTTGTAACTGTGTATTCTGCATTCTGTTACTGGTTTCGATACGGTGAAGTGATCTACCTGGATGGACGGCTTACAAAACAAAGTTTTCACTGTACGTGTGACAATAATGAACCAATTTCCAATTCGGGCCATGAGATTGTTGACGGTTCCACGGAGTCGGTCCCGTGTGACGCCGTGACAAGACCCAGGCCGCCAGGCACAGTTGCGTCTCAGGTACAGGAGATAGGTGGATCACGTGCGGAGAAGCGGCGGGGAGGTCAGATGGCTGTGAGTTCGTCGCTGGAGGAGATCTCGACCAGCAGAGAGCCTGGCTGGTGCCGGGGCTCTGAGGGGTTCTCGAGACGCTGCACGTGGCTGGAGCCACTCTCGTTCTCCGCAGCCAGCACGGTGGCCTGCCCCAGCAACGTGTCCCTCAGGAAACCCTTTGACCAGACCTGTGGGTAAGTGGGAGAGGAGGGGTGGTTAAACACGGGGTGGGGGGGAGGAGGAGAGAGAATGAGGTACACTGAGAGCGGTGAATATGCAGACACTGGGAATACTGTGACCCTTGACCCCTGAACCCACGACTGTCAGCATTTTGACCACTGACCTGCCATGACCCCTGATTTCCCGGAGGTGGTCAGTGCCGTGAACCCAATCCCACCAGGTTTGGCACTGTGAACTTTGACCCATGGACTGGCACCATGACCCCTAGGCCACACGTGAGCAGTGCCGTGACCTGACCCATCCTCCCCCCGAATGGACCCCAGTACCTGGATCTTGATGGGATTCCGGGGCTTCCTCCTATAGAAGAGCCCCTTGAGGTCAAAGTCGGGGCTGGAGGTTCCCTTGTGGACGGCCGATTTCAGCCTCGTGCCCTCACAGCTGATCAGCACATAAGAATCCGGAGCTGGTGGGGGTGGGGGGGAGATGGGGATCAGGTTTAAAAAAAATTCAGGGGTTTAGGTAGTGACATGTATGTACTCTGATCATAAAAATTTTACTTTGAACTAAACACAGAGGCCCTCCATGGATCTAATCCCTCCCCCTCTCCCTCCCTCAACCCCTCTCATCCCGTCTCGGGCCCACGTCAACCATCGTATCCCTGTCTCACTCCCAGCTTTCCCCACAGCGCGTTCTTCATCCCCTCTCCTCTCCTCTCCCAAATCCGTCACTCTCCTCCTCCTGAACCAGCTGCTCATCTCCATCCCTCATCAGCACACAGAACACAGAATTGTACAACTCAGGAATAGGCCCTTTGCCCAATGGCCCACAACATGATGCCTAGTTAGCCTAAATCTCCTTTGAATGCACATGTGACCATAGGTTAGAGGAGAATCAGGCCATTTGTCTGCTATGCAATTTCATCATGACTGATCCCTCCTAGCCCCAATCACCTACCTTCTCCCTGTATCCCCTCATGCCCTAACTAATCAACAACTTAATCAACCTCTTCCTTAAATAGATGACCATTCCCTGGTGTGTCTCTTGTAGGATCTTGTATACCATTCAGAATTTAGAAGAGTACAGCACAGGAAAAGGCCATTCAGCCCACAATGTTGTGTTGTGCCAGCTAAAAAGCAAATCAGAAACACCCAAACATTAATCCCTCCTACCTGCACCATGTCCATATCCCTCCATCTTCCTCACATCTCATCCTTAAAAGCCTCCGTTCTGGCAGTGCGTTCCACCACTCTCGAGTAAAAAACTGATCACTCATCCCCCTTGAACTTACTCCCTCTTACCTTCAACGCTGCCCTCGGGTATTAGACCATGGAAAACATATACTGTCTGTCTACTCTATCTATGCCTCTCATAATAGTGTAAACCTCTATCAGATCTCCCCACTCCACCCTCAGCCTCTGCTGCTCCAGAGAAAACAACCCAGGTTTGTCCAGCCTCTCATGATAGTAACATGCCCTGTAAACCAGGCAGCATCCTGCTAAACCTCCTCTGCACCCTCTCCAAAACCTCAACGGCCTTCCTATAGTGGGGCGATCAGAACTGTATGCAGGGTATTCCAGATGCGGCCTAACTAAGTTTTATGAAGTTGCAGCATAAGACTATAAGACATAGGAGCAGAATTAGGCTATTGTTCCTTTTACCAAAATGCATCATCATACATTTCCCAACACTGTATTCCATCTGCCACCTTTTTGCCTATTCTTCCAATTTTTCTAAGTCCTCCTACAATCGCATTGCTTCCTCAGCACTACCTACCCCTTCACCTATCTTCATATCATCCACAAACTTTGCCACAAAGCTATCAATTCCATTATCCAAATCATTGACAATGTGAAAAAAACGGTCCCAATACTGACTCCTGAGGAACACCACTAGTCACTGGCAGGCAGCCAACCAGAAATTGTCCCCTTTATTCCCACTTGCTGCCTCCTGCCTGCCAGCTATTCTTCTATCCATGCCAGTATCTTGCCTGTAACACCATAGGATTTTATCTTGTTAAACAGCCTCATGTGTGGCGCCTTATCAAATGCCTTCTGAAAATCCAAGTAAATGACATCCACTGCCTCTCCTTTGTCCTTCCTGCTTGTTACTTCCTCAAAGAACTCTGTTAGGCAAGAATTCCCTTTACAAAAACCATGCTGACTTTGACCTATTTTATCATTAGTCTCCAAGTACCTCAATCTCATCCTAAATATAGACTCCAACACTTTCCCAGCCTCTGAGGTTAGGCTAACTGGCCTGTAATTTCCTTTCTTTTGCCTTCCTCCCTTCTTAAAGAGTGGAATGATATCTGCAATCTTCCAGTCCTCCAGGACCATGCCAGAATCAAGTGATTGTTGAAAGGTCGTTGTCAAATCATTGTTATCTCTTCAGCAACCTCTCTGAGGTCTCTGGGATGTGGTCCATCTGGCCAGGTGACTGATCGACCTTATGACCTTTGTATTTGCCTAGTACTTTTTCTTTTGTAATAACAATGGCTCTCATTCTCACTCCATGACACTCTCACAGACCTCTGGCACACTGCTAGTGTTCTCCATAGTGAAGCCAGATGCAACATACCCATTAAGTTCTGCCATTTCTTTGTCCCCCATTACTACCTCACCAGCATCATTTTCCAGTGGTCCAAAATCAACTTTCACCTCCCTTTTACACTTTATATAACTGAAAAAACTTTTGATGTCCTGCTTTATATTATTGGCTAGTTTGCCTTCAAATTTCATCCTTTCCTTTCTTATAGCTCTTTTAGTTGCCTTCTGTTGGATTTTAAAAGCTTCCCAACCATCCAAATTCCCAGTCATTTTTGCTCCCTTATACAACCTTTCCTTGGCTTTTATGCAGTCCTTAACTTGCCTTGTCAGCACATGGTTGCCTACCCCTGCCATGTGAGAACAACTTCTGTGGGACATATCCTGCGCCTTATGAACTATTCCCAGAAACTTCAGCTGTCTCTATTCTACCATCATCCCCACCAGTATCCTCCAGTCCACCTGGGCAAGCTTCTCTCTCATGTCTCTGTGATTCCCTTTATTCCATTGCGATAGTGATACACGTGACTTATGCTTCTCCCTCTCAATTTGCACAATGAATTCAATCATATTATGATCACAGCCTCTCTAGGGTTCCTTTACCTTAAGCTCCTTAATAAGATCTGGGTTAATACACAGCACCCAATCGAAGATTGCCTTTCCCCGAGTAGGCTCAAGCACAAGCTGTTCTAAAAGCTATCTCATAGGCATTCAACAAATTCCCTCTTGTGATCCAGCACCAACCTGACTTTCTGAATCCCCTTGCATATTGAAGTCCCTCATTACAATTATAACATTACCCTTGCTACAGCTCCCTTTGTAATCTCAACCCCTCATCTTGGCTACTATTTGGAGGCCTATATATGGTCCCCATCATGGTTTCCTCACCCTTGCAATTTCTTAATTCAACCCACAAAGATTCAACATTCTCTGACCATACGTCACCTCTTTCCAAAGATGTAATTCTATCTCTTACCGACAGATCCACACCACCACCTATGCCTTCCTGCCTGTCCTTTTGATACAAAGCATATCCTTTGATGTTAAGCCCCCAACTATGGCCTTCTTTCAGTCACGACTCAGTGATGCCCAACGGCATACTGACCAATCTGTAATTGCGTCACAAGTTCGACCACCTTATTCCGAATGTTATGCACACTTAAATACAGCACCTTCAGTCTTTCATTCTTCACCCTTTTGAATTTTGCCTCTGTGGTGCAATTTAACTGTTTACTCTGTCTGCATTTGTACCAATCATTGGCTTTTCCTTCCTTACAGTCATGTTACAGCTATCATCACTTGTAAACCTGCTGGCTCATCATACTGGTTGCCATCTTCCTGCCATATTAGTTTAAACTACTCTCAACAGCTCTAGTAGACCTGCCTGCAAAGATATTGGTTCTCCTCAGATTCAAATGCAACCCATCCCTTTTGTATGGGTCACACCTGGTGTCTCAATGATCCAGAAATCTGCCCCCTGCTCCAATTCTTCAGCCACACATTTATCTGCCACCTCATTCCTAACCTCACTGTCACATAGCACAGGCAGCAATCCCGAGATTACCACCCTTGAGGTCCTTTCTCTCAGTTTCCTTCCTAACTCCCTGTATTTTTGTTCAGGACCTCTTCCCTTTTTCTACCAATGTCATTGGTACCAATGTGTGCCACAACTTCTGATATAACCTCCTGACTTTCAAACTCAATGCCTCGCCTTATAAAAGTGGGTAATTACTAAGGTATCAAACAATTGGCTGAAAGAACTCAGCAGGGGGAGCAGCAGCTGTGGTGAGAAATAACATGTCAACATTTTGTGTTGTAATCCTGTATCAGGACTACTCAAGCACTTACTAGGATATCAAAACATGAGAAAATAAGCAGATGCTGGAAATTCAAAGCAACACACACAAAATGCTGGAGGAAGTTAGGCCAGGCAGCATCTATGGAAAAGAGTAGTGTGGATCCTCAAGGGGAAGAGGACAGAGTGGGGGAATGGTTGCTTTGGGAAGAGGTGGGGTGGTGGCCCATCGGAGAGGGGAAGGGAATGATAGTGGGAGGACCAGAAGGGAGGGTAAGTAGATGGTGTATATGGAGGGGTGGTGTATATAGAGAAGGAATGGAGGTCTGCAGGCAGGGATAAAGTAGCAAATCCCCTACAAAATGCCAAGAATCAGGTTCTACTGAACCATCTCTTCCAGCTTTGGAAAGACAAACCAGGGCTGTGGACCCTCCCTCCTCCCTCCTCAGATCGCAATTATACTCACGGCTGGATGATCCCGGGAGCAGCAGGCCAGCCCCGCTGTGGACGTGGATGGAGGTGACCCGACTGGGGTAACCAAGGCAACATCTCCAGAAGGAAGGCCGGGGTTGGTCCAGTGTCAGCTCCCTGCATAGACGAGGGGGTGGGGGGGGGGGGGGTAACAGGCTCGTCAGTGTGCAGGGCAAGAGGATGGATACTCAGTGGTCCTGGGCACAACTTCCTTGCCCTCTTGTGCCCTAGCAGGACCCCTCGTCTCCAAAATTCCCAGTTTTCAGCTGGTCTGAGAACACATTCTCCCCTACGCTTCAGCCTTTACAGACGCTGTTCAACCTATTCGGTATCGAGGTTCACAGGGTCTAAATGTCAACAGAGAGAATGTCAAACCTTGGGTCAAATGTCAGTCAGAAAGGGTAAAGGTAGAGGTCAAAAGATCATGAGGCCAATGGATCCAGACAATAATCAAAGGTCAGGAGGTCATAGAGTCCACAGTTGATCTTCTTTCTGTGTAGGCTGAGAAAAGTCCATCTCCCACCCCGCATCCTCACCACATTCTACAGAGGATGTATCGAGAGTATCCTGAACAGCTGCATTATTGCCTGGTTCGGAAAGTGCACCGTCTCAGATCGTGAGACCCTGTAGCGGATAGTGAGGTCAGCTGAAGGGATCATTGAGGTCTCTCTTCCCACCATTACGGACGCTTACACCATTCACTGCATCCGCAAAGCTAACAGCATTGTGAAGGACCCCATGCACCCCTCATACAATCTCTTCTCCCTCCTGCCGTCTGGGAAAAGGCTCCAAAGCTTTTGGGCTCTCACGACCAGACTATGTAACAGTTTCTTGCCCCAAGCTATCAGACTCCTCAATACCCAGAGTCTGGACTGACACCAAGTTTTACACACACAGCAACCTATATATATATAGGTTATATATATATATAACCTATCTCTCTCTCTCTCTCCTCTCTCTCTCTCTCTCTCTCTCTCTCCCCTCCCTCTCTCTCTCTCTCTCTCTCTCTCTCTCTCTCTCCTGAACAGCACTCCACTCCCTCTGCAACCTTTGCTCATGTCTTTCTCAATTCTTGCTAAAACATTGTTTACATTTACATCATTTATTATTATGTTGTAATTTGCCCTTATTAATTACTGTACTGTCTTGCACTATTTTGAACACTGAATGTAGTCCAGTTTAGGCCTGAAGTCTAATGTCGTTTTGTGTTGTTTCAGGTAGTCCAGTGTAGTTTTGTGTTGTTTCATGTAGCACCAGGGTCCTGGAGGAACGTTGTCTCGTTTTTACTGTGTACCGTACCAGCAGTTATGGTTGAAATGACAATAAAAGCAACTTGACTGGACTTGAAAAAGCAAGAGGTCAAATGTTCAAAGGGCAACATAAAAGTTTCTCTAAAAGCAAGATTTCAAAGGTTAAAATGGTCATCCAAATGTTAAAGGTGAAAAGTTCAATGCAAAGGTCAAATAGTCTATGGTTTGCCAAAAAGTGAGAGATCAAAGTTGAAAGGGTTAATGCTGGTCAAACAAATGAGGGATGAAATGTTAAAAGGTCAGTGCAGTGAAAGGGAAGGTTAATTCTCAGAGCGTGAGTCGAAGAAGGAAGAAGACAGCATCTGCAGTTGTATTTTTGTGTAGAGATCAAAGTTCAAAGGGCAGAAACAAAGGCTGGATGTTCACAGAGCCAATGTGTTGAGGAAAAGTTTATAGGTGGGGGAGGGGGTTCAAAGAGCCAATGTGTTGAGGAACAGTTTATAGGTGGGGGAGGGGGTTCAAAGAGCCAATGACTGAATTTTAAAAAAGACAGAGGGTCAATAATGGGAAGTGGGAATTCAGAGGACGATTCAAAAACCAAATGGCAGAAATTGAACGGAAGGTGAAGGGGTGAGGGGTGGTTGGCCTACCTGAGGCCTACCGGCCTGTCGGTGAAGAACTGAAGCAGGAAGCGGCCCTCCAGTCCAGCTTCATAGGTGCTGGCCACCAGCACATAGCGGCCTGGGCCCAGCTCGGCGCGGAGAGAGATGCTCCGCGAATTGGCGTAGGTGGCGCCGGTCACCTTCTGCTGCAGGGCGTGTAGGCGGTACTCCCGGTTGATCTCCACCTGCAGGGTACAGGGATGGGAGAGGGTCACCTCACACCCTCTCGGGGGATCCGCTCACCCCACCTATGCTCTTGCACCTCTGTACAGTCGCCTCTTGCTCTCCCATGCTCAAGGGTAACCTCTCTCTGTAACTCAGTCCCTTGAATCCTAGCAACATCCTCCTAAACCTCCTCTGCACTCTTTCCAGTTCAATGGCATCTTTCCTATAAAAGGGCGACCTTTGGATTATCTTTCTGCAAGAGAATGTAGAACTGCAGCATAGGACAAGCCCTTCAGCCCACAATATTGTGCCAACATTTTAAGCAACACCACGATCAATCCAACCATTCCCTCCCACATACACCTCCATTTTTCCACCAGCCACGTCCCTATCTAAGAGTCTCCTAAATGCCCCTAATGTATCTGCCTCTACCAGCACCCTTGACCTGTGTAAAAAAAAAATACCTCTACCATTCCCACCCTATTTGTCAAATCTCCTTAAAACTGTCCTCTTGTATTAGCCATTTCCAGCCCGGGAAAACCTCATCACCCACTCTGTCTATGCCTCTTATCAACTGACACACGTCTATCACATCGCCTCTCATCCTCCTTCGCTCCAAAGAGAAAAGCCTGAGTTTGCTCAGACCTTCTTCATTAGACACGCTGCCCAACCCAGACGGCATCCTGATAAATCTCATAATTCACCAAATTCACCAACATCTTGCCCAACCGCACCACAATGTCCCAATTTCTACAGAGCCTATATAAAATATTGACCTCCCTTGGAAGTTTTCATGTTTTATTGTTTTACAACATTGAATTACGGTGGATTTAATTTGGCTTTTTTGATACTCATCAACAGAAAAGATTGTTTTGTGTCAAAGTGATAACAAATTTCTAAAATTGGTCTAAATTTATTACAATTATTAAACACAAAATAATTGACTGCATAATTACTCACCAGCCCTTCAAATCAGTATTTAGTAGATGCACCTTTGGCAGCAATTACAGCCTTGAGTCTGTGTGGATAGGTCTCTATCATCTGGACACTACAATTTTTCCCCATTCTTCTTTACGAAACTGCTCAACTTCTGTCAGATTGCATGGGGATCATGAGTAAACAGCCCTTTTTAAGTCCAGCTACAAATTCTCAGTTGGATGAGTTCTGGACTCTGACCTGACCACTCCAGGACATTAACTTTGTAGTTTTAAGCCATTCCTGTGTACCTTTGGCTTTATGGGGCCATTGTATTGCTGGAAAAGAAATCTTTCAAGTTACCGTTCTCGTGCAAACTGCATCAGGTTTTCCTCCAGGATTTCCCGGTATTTCGCCACATCAGCATGTGGTGAAAACCGCCCAGCGGATTATCGGCACCCAATTGTCCACCACTGAGTACATCTACCATAAACGCTGCCTGGGCAGGGCGAAAAGTATTATCAAGGATGCATCTCACCCTAACCATGGACTTTTTACTCTCCTCCCATCCAGTAGGTGCTACAGGAGCCTCCGCTCCCGCACCAGCAGGCTCAGGAAGAGCTTCTTCCCTGAGGCTGTGACCCTGCTGAACCTCACATCACAGTGCTAAGCAGTATTGCACCATATTGGACTGTCTCAGTACTTTCATATTTGTGTGCTGTAGCACTTACTTTTTATTCACAGTTATTTTGTAAATAACACTATTCTTTGCATTTCTGGTTAGATGCTAACTGCATTTCATTGGCTTTGTATCTGTACTCAGCACAATGACAATAAAGTTGAATCTAATCTAATCCAATTTTGTCGCATTCCTTTTACCTTCTGTCATTACTTTGATGGCCGAAAAGCTCAATTTTGGTTTCGTCAGACCACAAAATCTTCTTCCAGCTGACTTCAGGGTCTCCCACATACTTCCTGTCAAACTCGAGCCAAGATTTCATGTTTTTTTTTCAACAGTGGCTTTCTCTTTGCCACTCTCCCATCTCGGCCACTGAAGCTTTTAACTCCTCCAGAGTTGTCATAGGTATCTTGGTGGCCTCCCTCATTTATAGCTGTGCCATATTCTTTCCATTTCTTGATGATTGTCTTAATCGTGCTCCCAGGGATATTCAGTGACTTGGAAATTTCTTTTATCATCTCCTGACTTGTGCTTTTCAATAACCTTTTTGCAGAGTTTCTTGGAATGTTCTTTTGTCTTTGTGGTGTAGTTTTTGCCAGGATACTGACTCACCAGCAGCTGAACCTTCCAGATACAGGGGTATTTTTAAGACAATTGAAACACCTTGAGTGCAACACAGGTCTCCATTTATTTAATTACGTGACTTTTAAAACCAGTTGGCTGCACTGGTGATGATTTGCTGTGTCATATTAAAGGGTACATACTTAAACAGTACAATCAATTATTTTGTGTTTTATATTTGTAATTAATTTAGATCACTTTGTAGAGATCTGTTTTCACTTTGGCACAAAAGAGTCTTTCTGTTGATCAGTGTCAAAAAAGCCAAATTAAATCCACTGTGATTCAGTGTTGTAAAACAATAAAACAGGAAAACTTTCAGGGAAGGTGAATACTTTTTATAGGCACTGGACAGTCATTGTCCTGACTGATGATGTAAGGCAGTGTGCCAAATACATTCTTTGGGATTGAGTCATTAACATCACATGTAGCAAAACACACAAAGAGAAGCTTGTCTTTTGTACCGTTTATACAGATCAAATTACATTGTACTGAGGTAGAACAGTAACATAGAAACCCTACAGCACAATACAGGCCCTTCAGCCCACAAAGTTGTGCTGAACATGTCCCTACCTTAGAAATTACTAGGCTTACCCATAGCCCTCTATTTTTCTAAGCTCCATGTACCTATGTAAAAGTCTCTTAAAAGACCCTATCGTATCCACCTCCACCACCGTTGCCAGCAGCCCATTCCACGCACTCAACACTCTCTGAGTAAAAAACTTACCCCTGACATCTCCTCTGTACCTACACTCCAGCACCTGTGTCCTCTCGTGGCAATGATTTCAGCCCTGGGAAAAAGCCTCTGACTATCCACACGATCAATGCCTCTCATCATCTTAATGCAGAATAAAGTGAAATAAACGATTGGTAGCTGGGGCTGGCTGCTTGTCTGTTGGGTTGTCCACTGATCCTGGAGGCTCGTTCGCAAACATTTTGTCACCGGTCAAGGTGACATTATAGAGCGCTGTTTCTGCCGAGTGCTCGCGTTTATATTGGTCCAACTTGTTCTGATCGGTTGGCTGTTGCACTGGCCGCTAGTCTCCGCTGAGGCCCAGCCAATAACGGCTGAGTGATCTCGGCTGGCCCCTATACCTGGTTATCTGTCGCTGTGCGCGTTGTTTCCTCGGGTATCCACAGCTCACCCCTCGGCCCCGACCCCACAGACGCATCGGTCAGTAAATTGCATCCAGTTTAGTTTGCTCGTTACAGAGAATGCGGACAATAAGGTAGATTGTGAGGTCTATAGTCCAACTTAAAGTACAAGAGGTCCATTCAATAGAGTGATAACAGCGGGCTAGATGCTGCCCGTGAGCCTGATGGGATATGTCTTCAGGTTTGTGTGTTTTCACCAGTACGTCTGTCTGTGACACCACTTTCAGGGAACCGTGACTTGCTGAGTTCCTCCACATTTCCACAGGTGCTACCTGGAGGGAGGGGAGCTAAAGATGACACCAGAGGGTGACTTCTTCCAGTCTCTCTGTGAAACAGTTTAAAATTCTTCTCTGTAATGTCTCTTCTTTCCTTTTCAAGGTGGCTGGGGTCCCGTCGGAGTCCGTGATCTCCAGCTGCACTCAAACTGTGGTTCTTCGCGATGGTGGGGCCCTGCTCGCCGAGCACGTCCGGCAGCCTAGCGTTTTTGACGGCTCCAGGAGCGACCGGGGAGACGGCCCCGCGGATGAACTGATTCCTCATTGGTGGCGCCGATTGGAACATCGAGACAGCAGTGTATGTTGATGTCTTGCTGAGGCGGTGGGGGGGAGGGTTGATGTCTTTGCTGCTGCTTGTGTGTGGGAGGGGGGAGGTTTTGGGGTTCCAACGTTTTCCTGTCATTCAGTCTTTGGGGGGGGGGGGTTTCTTCTGTTTCGTGGGTGTCTGTGGAGAGTAAGAGTTTCAGGTTGTATGTTGTACACATCCTCTGATATTAAATGGAACCTTTGAACTTGCTGAGGATCTCCAGCTTTGGATCAACAGCAGACATTCTTGTGTCTGTGTAATTGTACTGCAACAATCACCAGGGCCCTGCTGCTCACTGTGGAACAGTCCTAGTTTGACCTCACAAAACCCAACACTTAACTCTGAATTTAGACTCTATCCGCCCTTCCTTAACTTACTGGGTAGGCTGTTCTGCACCCTAACCCTGGCAGGGTTTCTTCACTGTCAGCGATGTCCTCTGCAACCTTACTAATGGTGGCCCGTACATTCTTGACCAGTCTCCCCTCCACACTCTGTCTACGCTTCTCGCTGCCTCAGTAAAGCAGCCAGCGTAATCAGAGAGCCTCACCTACACCAGATCTTCCCTCTTCCCCCCCTCCCATCGGGCAGGAGATACAAAAGCCTGAAAGGACATATCACCAGGCTCAAGGAAAGCTTCTAACCCATTGTTATCAGACTCTTGTAGGAAAAATTTGTCCCTTGGCCTCAAAACCTACCTCGTTATGATCGTGCACCTTATTGTCTGCCTGCCCTGCTCCCTCTCTGGAGCTGTTACACTTCATCCTGCATTGTTACTGTTTTACCTTGCTCTACCTCGATGCACTGTGATCTGTATGGACAGTGTGCAAGGCAAGATTTTCACTGCAGTTTGGTACACGTGACAACAATAAACCAGTACTAATCTGCTCATCTGTGTTGACAGGGAGCTGAAGAGGGAGAGGGACTCGAGAAGGTCGGGGGAAACTGCACTCACCCTGAAGATCTCAAAGCCAATGGAGAGGTTATGGCCACTGCCCTCACAGCGATGTTCCCTCCTGTCCTCCTGTTGCAGTGAGAGTAGGGCCGTGTCTTCACTGGACAGGTGGAAAACAAACTGTGGTATGGGAGGGGGGGGTTGGAAAACAGAGAGAGCAGGATGAGAGGCCAGACACAGCGAGGCAGACCAACCTCACTCAGAGAGCCAGGAGGGAGGCTCAAGATGGTGCTGGACCAGGTCACCGCCTCCGGCTCCTCGGCTCCCCCACACCATGGCAACACATAATGACTTTACACCCATCCCCTTCCCCACGATACACCCCTCCATACCCCCGTCATCCTCTCCAGTTCATACACCGCTCCCTGTCCCTGTAACCCCCCTCCATCCCCGACACCCCTCCGTCTCTGTAACCCCCTCCATCCCCTACACCCCTCCCTGTCTCTGTAACCCCCTCCATCCCCGACACCCCTCCCTGTCTCTGTAACCCCCTCCATCCCCTACACCCCTCCCTGTCTCTGTAACCCCCTCCATCCCCTACACCCCTCCGTCTCTGTAACCCCCTCCATCCCCTACACCCTCCCTGTCTCTGTAACCCCCTCCATCCCCGACACCCCTCCCTGTCTCTGTCACCCCCTCCATCCCCTACACCCCTCCCTGTCTCTGTAACCCCCTCCATCCACTACACCCCTCCCTGTCTCTGTAACCCCCTCCGGCCCCTACACCCCTCCCTGTCTCTTTATCGCCCTCCATCCCCGACACCCCTCCCTGTCTCTGTAACCCCCTCCATCCCTGTAACCCCCCATCCCCTACACCCCTCCCTGTCTCTGTAACCCCCTCCATCCCCTACACCCCTCCGTCTCTGTAACCCCCCATCCCCTACACCCCTCCCTGTCTCTGTAACCCCCTCCGTCTCTGTAACCCCCCATCCCCGACACCCCTCCCTGTCTCTGTAACCCCCTCCATCCCCGACACCCCTCCCTGTCTCTGTCACCCCCTCCATCCCCTACACCCCTCCCTGTCTCTGTAACCCCCTCCATCCACTACACCCCTCCCTGTCTCTGTAACCCCCTCCGGCCCCTACACCCCTCCCTGTCTCTTTATCGCCCTCCATCCCCGACACCCCTCCCTGTCTCTGTAACCCCCTCCACCCCTGTAACCCCCCATCCCCTACACCCCTCCCTGTCTCTGTAACCCCATCCATCCCCAACACCCCTCCCTGTCTCTGTAACCCCCTCCATCCCCTACACCCCTCCCTGTCTCTGTAACCCCCTCCATCCCCTACACCCCTCCGTCTCTGTAACCCCCCATCCCCTACACCCCTCCCTGTCTCTGTAACCCCCTCCATCCCCTACACCCCTCCGTCTCTGTAACCCCCCATCCCCGACACCCCTCCCTGTCTCTGTAACCCCCTCCATCCCCGACACCCCTCCCTGTCTCTGTCACCCCCTCCATTCCCTACACCCCTCCCTGTCTCTGTAACCCTCTCCATCCCCTACACCCCTCCCTGTCTCTGTAACCCCCTCCATCCCCTACACCCCTCCCTGTCTCTGTAACCCCCTCCATCCCCTACACCTCTCCCTGTCTCTGTAACCCTCTCCGGCCCCTACACCCCTCCCTGTCTCTGTAACCCCCTCCATCCCCGACACCCCTCCCTGTCTCTGTCACCCCCTCCATCCCCTACACCCCTCCCTGTCTCTGTAACCCCCTCCGGTCCCTACACCCCTCCCTGTCTCTGTAACCCCCTCCATCCCCTACACCCCTCCCCATCTCTGTAACCCCCTCCATCCCCTACACCACTCCCTGTCTCTGTCACCCCCTCCATCCCCTACACCACTCCCTGTCTCTGTAACCCCCTCCATCCCCTACACCCCTCCCTGTCTCTGTAACCCCCTCCATCCCCTACACCCCTCCCCGTCTCTGTAACCCCCTCCATCCCCTACACCCCTCCCTGTCTCTGTAACCCCCTCCATCCCCGACACCCCTCCCTGTCTCTGTAACCCTCTCCGGCCCCTACACCCCTCCCTGTCTCTGTAACCCCCTCCATCCCCGACACCCCTCCCTGTCTCTGTAACCCCCTCCATCCCCTACACCCCTCCCTGTCTCTGTAACCCCCTACATCCCCGACACCCCTCCCTGTCTCCGTCACCCCCTCCATCCCCTACACCACTCCCTGTCTCTGTAACCCCCTCCATTCCCTACACCCCTCCGGCCCCTACACCCCTCCCTGTCTCTGTAACCCCCTCCATCCCCTACACCCCTCCCTGTCTCTGTAATCCCCTCCATCCCCTACACCCCTCCCTGTCTCTGTAACCCCCTCCATCTCCTACACCCCTCCCTGTCTCTGTAACCCCCTCCATCCCCGACACCCCTCCCTGTCTCTGTAATCCCCTCCATCCCCTACACCCCTCCCTGTCTCTGTAACCCCCTCCATCTCCTACACCCCTCCCTGTCTCTGTAACCCCCTCCATCCCCGACACCCCTCCCTGTCTCTGTAATCCCCTCCATCCCCTACACCCCTCCCTGTCTCTGTAACCCCCTCCATCTCCTACACCCCTCCCTGTCTCTGTAACCCCCTCCATCCCCTACACCCCTCCGTCTCTGTAACCCCCCATCCCCGACACCCCTCCCTGTCTCTGTAACCCCCTCCATCCCCGACACCCCTCCCTGTCTCTGTCACCCCCTCCATTCCCTACACCCCTCCCTGTCTCTGTAACCCTCTCCATCCCCTACACCCCTCCCTGTCTCTGTAACCCCCTCCATCCCCTACACCCCTCCCTGTCTCTGTAACCCCCTCCATCCCCTACACCTCTCCCTGTCTCTGTAACCCTCTCCGGCCCCTACACCCCTCCCTGTCTCTGTAACCCCCTCCATCCCCGACACCCCTCCCTGTCTCTGTCACCCCCTCCATCCCCTACACCCCTCCCTGTCTCTGTAACCCCCTCCGGTCCCTACACCCCTCCCTGTCTCTGTAACCCCCTCCATCCCCTACACCCCTCCCCGTCTCTGTAACCCCCTCCATCCCCTACACCACTCCCTGTCTCTGTCACCCCCTCCATCCCCTACACCACTCCCTGTCTCTGTAACCCCCTCCATCCCCTACACCCCTCCCTGTCTCTGTAACCCCCTCCATCCCCTACACCCCTCCCCGTCTCTGTAACCCCCTCCATCCCCTACACCCCTCCCTGTCTCTGTAACCCCCTCCATCCCCGACACCCCTCCCTGTCTCTGTAACCCTCTCCGGCCCCTACACCCCTCCCTGTCTCTGTAACCCCCTCCATCCCCGACACCCCTCCCTGTCTCTGTAACCCCCTCCATCCCCTACACCCCTCCCTGTCTCTGTAACCCCCTACATCCCCGACACCCCTCCCTGTCTCCGTCACCCCCTCCATCCCCTACACCACTCCCTGTCTCTGTAACCCCCTCCATTCCCTACACCCCTCCGGCCCCTACACCCCTCCCTGTCTCTGTAACCCCCTCCATCCCCTACACCCCTCCCTGTCTCTGTAATCCCCTCCATCCCCTACACCCCTCCCTGTCTCTGTAACCCCCTCCATCTCCTACACCCCTCCCTGTCTCTGTAACCCCCTCCATCCCCGACACCCCTCCCTGTCTCTGTAATCCCCTCCATCCCCTACACCCCTCCCTGTCTCTGTAACCCCCTCCATCTCCTACACCCCTCCCTGTCTCTGTAACCCCCACCATCCCCGACACCCCTCCCTGTCTCTGTAACCCCCTCCATCTCCTACACCCCTCCCTGTAACCCCCTCCAATTCATCTCCCCTACTCTAGTTGCAACCTCTCTGTCATCCCAGTCACTGTTCCTCACTCTGTTTGCTGCACGTGTCCCGAGCTCTGGAATTCCCTCCATCTTCCCGACTCTCCTCAGAGCCCTCCTCCTCCGTGTTTGGTGATCTGGTGCCCTGCCTGATTATTCCCTGCTGCCCCCCCCCGCCCCCCGGACCCTCATGTTCTCCTGGGAGGTGTGCGAGGAGCCAAGCTGGCCCGGACCTGCGGGTTCTGTAGAAAGGTGTGCCGGTTATTCAGGCATCCCCCACTGCGGTTCTGGAGAGCGTTGGCGCTCACTGACCACTGGCTGAAGGTCCGGGCCTCCACCCAGGTCTTGTGGAAGCTGAGGACGGAGGTGTTAATGCGTCGGCACACTACCAGGTCGGTGAAGTTCCGCGTGAAGTCCTCGAAGCTCATCCTGGGGGCGAGGTCAAACACAGAGTCTCGAGTGCAGTTATCCTGAAGGAAGAACGTGGTGACGGCTAGAGGGAGGAGCGTGAGAAGGACATGCCACTCCGAGGAGGGAACTCTGCCCTGTGGGATGGGAGGCAGTAAAGGAGGTGAGGAGAGAGTGCCACACCGTGGGACGTAGCAATGTGGCAGGAGCACTGCACCATGGGAGAGGCAAGGCACGGAGGAGGGAGCGTTGTGTGATGGGAAGGGTGGCAAGGAGGGACTGTAATGTTAACATCTCACCTACAATGGAGATAGAACTGTTCAGAAAACAAACTCCGGGTTGGGTGTTCAGCAGGGTGGGGTGTCGAGGTGGGAGGTTTACTAGGGGGATTTCAGGGCCACTACTGGCAATGTGATTAAATTCGGGTCAACTTGAAGGCCAGAATTAGAGTGATGGGGGGTGGGGAAGGTTACAGAGCTTGTCGGGGGAAGAAAGTTACCAGAATTCCCCGTCATCCTTGACGGTCACTCCCATCTTCTCCCGCTCCCTCTTGCCGACTCTTTCCCATTCTTCTGACCTGGGAACAAAACGGGAGAAGGCAGCGGTAACCGACACCTCATATGTTAATGCCTCGATGAAGGGTCTTGGCCCAAAACCGAGACTGCTTATTCCTCTCCATAGATGCCACCTGACCTGCTGAGCTCTTCCAGCATTTTGTGTGTGTTGAACTTGATTTCCAGCATCTGCAGAATCTCCTTCTCCCCATCAACCCTCCAACTCCAGAACCTCTATTACGACCCCTCGTCTCACTGTCCGACCCACTACCCCCACAACCCCCTTCACCTCATGCAGTCTTGGACCACATTCCCCTGACCCCACGGCCAGCAGTTTGTAACTCCAAAATCTAATCGAAAGGAAAACACGGGGGCCCGGGAAAATGTGGACGCTTAGCTCTTCTGCTGTGAAGCACACCTGATGTGGTGATGTCATGACGTATGTCATTCACATACTTTCACATATAACCTATAATGAATTACAATATTACTGAAATATTAAAGCACACAACGTGCTTAGCTACAAACTCTGACTCGATATTTTAAATTGTCCCTTTCCAGCCTAAGGATTTCTTACTCTTGGAGGAAATCGAACTTCCTTACCAGGAGGTCACTCTGCTGGGCAGATGAGCCTTGAGCAACAACCTCAGGCTCGGGCCACTTCCATAGTGACCCTGGGACTGCAGGAAGTGTCCCTGGGACTGCAGGAAGTGACCCTGGGACTGCAGGAAGTGTCCCTGGGACTGCAGGAAGTGACCCTGGGACTGCAGGAATTGACCCTGGGACTGCAGGAAGTGTCCCTGGGACTGCAGGAATTCACCCTGGGACTGCAGGAAGTGACCCTGGGACTGCAGGAATTGACCCTGGGACTGCAGGAAGTGACCCTGGGACTGCAGGAAGTGACCCTGGGACTGCAGGAATTGACCCTGGGACTGCAAGAAGTGACCCTGGGACTGCAGGAATTCACCCTGGGACTGCAGGAAGTGACCCTGGGACTGCAGGAATTCACCCTGGGACTGCAAGAAGTGACCCTGGGACTGCAGGAAGTGACCCTGGGACTGCAGGAAGTGTCCCTGGGACTGCAGGAAGTGACCCTGGGACTGCAGGAATTCACCCTGGGACTGCAAGAAGTGACCCTGGGACTGCAGGAAGTGTCCCTGGGACTGCAGGAAGTGACCCTGGGACTGCAGGAAGTGACCCTGGGACTGCAGGAATTCACCTTGGGACTGCAAGAAGTGACCCTGGGACTGCAGGGATTCACCGTGGGACTGCAGGAAGTGACCCTGGGACTGCAGGAATTCACCCTGGGACTGCAAGAAGTGACCCTGGGACTGCAGGAAGTGACCCTGGGACTGCAGGAAGTGACCCTGGGACTGCAGGAAGTGTCCCTGGGACTGCAAGAAGTGACCCTGGGACTGCAGGAATTCACCCTGGGACTGCAGGAATTGACCCTGGGACTGCAGGAAGTGTCCCTGGGACTGCAGGGTGACCCTGGGACTGCAGGAATTCACCCTGGGACTGCAGGAAGTGTCCCTGGGGCTGCAGGATGTGTCCCTGGGACTGCAGGAATTGTCCCTGGGACTGCAGGAAGTGACCCTGGGACTGCAGGAAGTGACCCTGGGACTGCAGGAATTCACCCTGGGACTGCAGGAAGTGACCCTGGGACTGCAGGAATTCACCCTGGGACTGCAAGAAGTGACCCTGGGACTGCAGGAAGTGACCCTGGGACTGCAGGAATTCACCCTGGGACTGCAGGAAGTGTCCCTGGGACTGCAGGAAGTGACCCTGGGACTGCAGGAAGTGACCCTGGGACTGCAAGAAGTGACCCTGGGACTGCAGGAATTCATCCTGGGACTGCAGGAAGTGACCCTGGGACTGCAGGAAGTGTCCCTGGGACTGCAGGAAGTGACCCTGGGACTGCAGGAAGTGACCCTGGGACTGCAGGAAGTGTCCCTGGGACTGCAGAAAGAGACCCTGGGACTGCAGGAATTCACCCTGGGACTGCAGGAAGTGACCCTGGGACTGCAGGAAGTGACCCTGGGACTGCAGGAAGTGTCCCTGGGACTGCAGGAAGTGACCCTGGGACTGCAGTAATTCACCCTGGGACTGCAGGAAGTGACCCTGGGACTGCAGGAATTCACCCTGGGACTGCAGGAATTCACCCTGGGACTGCAGGAAGTGACCCTGGGACTGCAGGAATTCACCCTGGGACTGCAGGAAGTGACCCTGGGACTGCAGGAAGTGTCCCTGGGACTGCAGGAAGTGTCCCTGGGACTGCAGGAATTCACCCTGGGACTGCAGGAAGTGTCCCTGGGACTGCAGGAAGTGACCCTGGGACTGCAGGAAGTGACCCTGGGACTGCAGGAATTCACCCTGGGACTGCAGGAAGTGACCCTGGGACTGCAGGAAGTGTCCCTGGGACTGCAGGAAGTGTCCCTGGGACTGCAGGAATTCACCCTGGGACTGCAGGAAGTGACCCTGGGACTGCAGGAATTCACCCTGGGACTGCAGGAAGTGTCCCTGGGACTGCAGGAAGTGACCCTGGGACTGCAGGAATTCACCCTGGGACTGCAGGAAGTGACCCTGGGACTGCAGGAAGTGTCCCTGGGACTGCAGGAATTCACCCTGGGACTGCAGGAAGTGACCCTGGGACTGTAGGAAGTGACCCTGGGACTGCAGGAATTCACCCTGGGACTGCAGGAATTCACCCTGGGACTGCAGGAAGTGTCCCTGGGACTGCAGGAAGTGACCCTGGGACTGCAGGAAGTGACCCTGGGACTGCAGGAAGTGTCCCTGGGACTGCAGGAATTCACCCTGGGACCGCAGGAAGTGACCCTGGGACTGCAGGAAGTGTCCCTGGGACTGCAGGAAGTGACCCTGGGACTGCAGGAAGTGTCCCTGGGACTGCAGGAATTCACCCTGGGACCGCAGGAAGTGTCCCTGGGACTGCAGGAAGTGTCCCTGGGACTGCAGGAAGTGACCCTGGGACTGCAGGAAGTGACCCTGGGACTGCAGGAATTCACCCTGGGACTGCAGGAAGTGTCCCTGGGACTGCAGGAAGTGACCCTGGGACTGCAGGAATTCACCCTGGGACTGCAGGAAGTGTCCCTGGGACTGCAGGAAGTGGTTCCGACAGCTCTGAATACATTACTTCTGGACGTGTTGGCATCCCACACGGGTCACGGCAAGCTGCTCGATCAGCCGATCTACACCAGGCCACCGGACAAAACTTTGAGCCAACGCCTCTATTTTAGCCACACCTAGATAACTGGCATGTACAACACTGTGCATAGAACACTGTCTTAGACATATATATTTAGCCAGGCTACCTAAGACTTTTGCACAGTATTGTAATTTTATGTATTGCACTGTACTGCTGCCGCAAAAACAAATTTCAAGTACGTAAGTGATGATAAACCTGATTCCGATCTGGGTCTCTATTGTGGTTTGAGAGTGGGAAGGGGGCAGGGAAAGGGGAATCATGGTTGGGAAAAGGGGGAGGGAGGGGGAAGCACCACGGATCATTCTATAATGATCAATAATCCAATTGTCTGGAATCAAATGACCTTGCCTGGTGTCTCAGGGCTGGGTGTGTCTGCACCCTCCCCTGGCACTCCTTCTCTGCCACCTGTCCCACACCCCTCCCGCTGTGCTCCACCCTCACCATTCCCAACATCAGGATCAGAATCAGGTTTACTATCACTGGCATATGTTGTGAATTTCGTTGTTATGTAGCAGCAGTACATTGCAATACATAATTATAATATCTGTAAATTATATTAAGAAGTGGATATATTTTAAAAAGTTAAATAAGTAAGGCAAAAGAGAAAAAAAGTAGCGATGTAGTGTTCATGGGTTCAATGTCCATCCAGAAATCAGATGGCTGAAGGGAAGAAGCTGTTCCTGAGTCGCTGAGTGTGTGCCTTCAGGCTTCTGTACCTCCCTCCTGATGGTAGCAATGAGAAGAGGGCACGTCCTGGGTGGTGGGGGTCTTTAATGAAAGACGCTGCCTTTTTGAGGCGTCGCTCCTTGAAGATGTTCTGGATGCTGGGGAGGCTGGTACCCATGATGGAGCTGTCTGAGTTTGAATTTATTTAAAACTTACATCTATCCCACAACGCGAGGGAGTAAAAATCTTTGTGCTATGATTCCATCACAATGTACAGACATGTGAATTTAAAAGCCTGATGGTTTTTAGAGAGAAGCTGTCCTGTAGCCGGTTGGTCCTGACTTTAATGCTGTGGTACCGCTTCCTAGACGGAAGCTGCTGAAACAGTTTATGGTTGGGGTGACTGCAGTCCCTGATGATCTTCCAGGCCTTCTTTCTGCACCTGCTGCTAGAAATGTCCTCAATGAAGAGATGTTCACACCCACAGATGTGCTGGGCAGTCCATACCACTCTCTGCAGTGCCCAGCGATCAAGGTTGGTGCAGTTCCCATACCAGGCGGTGATACAGCCAGTCAGGATGCTCTCAATGGTGCCCCTGTAGAAGGTCGTGAGGATTTGGGGGCTCATGTCGAACTTCTTCAGTCGCCTGAGGTGGAACAGATACTGTTGTGCATTTTTTGTGTACAGTCCAGGTGAGATCATCGGTGATGTGTATACCGAGGAACATGAAACTACTCACCCTCTCAACTGCAGACCCATTGATGTTGATCGGGCCGAGCCTGTCTCCATTCCTCCGTAATCCACGATCAGCTCTTTTGTTTTTTGGACATTGAGAGATTGTCATCTTGGCACCGTTGTGTCAGGGTGTTAACCTCTCCCCTGTAGGCTATCAGCAGTGTACAACTTCCTGTAGTTTCTTTCGCTCCTGTGCAGTATCCGTCCCCCACCCCCCACACCAGACAGTGCAGCCAGTTGGAATGTTCTCATGGTACATCTGTAGCAATCTGAGAGATACTTTGCTGACAAACCAAATCTCCTCAGACTCCCAATGAAACACAGCCGCTATCGTACCTTCTTTGTAATTCAATCACTCTGTCAGGCCCAGGATGATCCTTAGAGAGGTTGACACCCAGGGACTTGAAGTTGCTCACCCTGATCCCTCTATGAGGACTGGTGTGTGTTCCCTCGCCTTACCCTTTCTGAAGTCCACAATCAATTCTTTGGTGTTGCTAACACTGGTTGTTGCTATGACTCCACTCGACCGGCTGGCATATCTCGCTCCCGTGCACCCTCCCGTCACCATGTGAAATTCTGCCAACAATAGTTGTATCATCAACAAATCATGATGGCATTGGAGCTGTGCCTAGCCACACAGTCGTGGGTGTAGAGGGAAGAGCAGTGGGCTAAGCACACACCCTGAGGTGCGCCAGTGTTGATTTTCAGTGAGATGGAGATGTGATTTCTGATCTGCACAGATAGTGGTCTTCCAGTGAGGAAGTCATGGATCCAGATATTTATTGTTTAAGAATGTTTGGTTTAAATCCATTGGAATATGCTTGGGCTGCTTATTTTGTTATATCACTAGTTTTCAGAGGGCAACTTCATCCAGTCCATCTATGAAACAGTTTAAAATTCTGCTCTCTAATGTCTCCTCTTTCCTTTTTAAAGTGGCTGGGGTTCTGTCGGAGTCCATGATCTATGGCTTGCACTCAAACCGCGGCTCTTCAGGGCAGTGGGTTCCCACTCTTGGAGACCACCGAGTGGCCTGGGAGACACGTATGTTCAGGGTGCTGCCTCGTGCGGCTTTGCAGATGAGCCGATTTCCTGCCGGTGTCGCTGACTGAGGCGGTGCTGGTCCTCGGAACATTGAGACGGCGGGTGTGGCTGTCGGAGACCTCCGCACTCGGGAGATCTCTCTCTCTCTCTGTCAACGGTGAGAGAGTTTGCTGCCGATTCTCGAGTCAGGGACCTCAAAATAAAAGCATTGCTGCTGAGGGTAACACCAAAATCACTCTTGCTGTGGCTGGACTGATATCTGTCTCCCTTGTTTTAGAGAGGGGGAGGGGAGAGATCGATAGATCACGGTCTCTCTGGGGGCTTTGCTATTGGTGGGGGGGGCTTGTGCCTTTGCTGAGGGAGGTGGAACGGGGAGGGTAGGTGCTTTGCTGCTGTGACAGAGGGGCTTCGGGGTTCTAGTATTCATTATTTGGGGTTTTCTGTTTCGTGGGTGTCTGTGAAGAGGAAGAATTTCAGGTTACATACTGTGTACATTCTCTTATATGAAATGGAACCATTGAACCATCTGCTTTATCGTCACATGATAGTTTGTCTTTGCTGGTTTCTCAGTAAAGGATTGAACGTACTTTTGAACTTCAGTATTAGGAGAGTGCGTCAATTCCCCGTGCTGGTCTCTGAATGGTTTTGGTTTGGTTTTGCCACACAGAGCAACACACACACACAACGTGCTGGAGTAACACAGCAAGTCAGGCAGCATCTGTGGAGGATGAACGAACAGTCGACGTTTCAGGGTGAGAGCTGATGAAGGATCTTGGCTCAAAACCTCGTCTATTTATTCCCCTCCGTATATGCTGTCTGGCCTGCTGAGTTCCTCCAGCAAAAGGTGTGTGTGTGTGTGTGTGTGTGTGTGTGTGTGTGTGTGTGTGTGTGTGTGTGTGTGTGTGTGTGTGTGTGTGTGTGTGTGTGTGTGTGTGTGTGTGTGTGTGTGTGAGTGTGTGTGAGTGCGTGCGTGCGGTGTGTGTGTGTGTGTGTGTGTGTGTGTGTGAGTGAGTGAGTGTGTGTGAGTGCGTGCGTGCGTGCGTGCGTGCATGTGAGTTATGTGTACTGGCAGTCACCGGGAGACTCACCCATCGCTCCAGGGTCCGTCCCACTCAGTGCTGCCCCACGGGTTCCGTAACCGCACCAGTTTCAGCTTCTCGGCGCTGAAAAGTGACCAGATTCCATGGCCAGGCCGGAGACCCCGCACTTCCGTCACTCCGTAGGCGTGGCCCTTCACCAGACCGCAGCCCGTGAGCGCCTCCAGCTCGTTCCCGGACTCGGGCTGTGCAGGAAGGGACACAGGAAAGGAGTCAACACACCCCTTTCTTACTTACAAATACACATTTATCGCAAATTACAATTCTGTAATGCTGCAACAAGAGGTGACACAGGTGCACAGATCGAGTGGGCGGTCAGAGATATTACACAGGGCAGAAATGGCTAATACAAGGGGGTATAATTTTAAGGTGATTGGAGGAAAATATAGAACAGAATAGAGCTTTATTGTCATTGCTCAAGACAACAAGATTGTGGTACAAACAAGCTGGATGAACTCAGCAGGTCAGGCAGCATCCGTTGAAATGAGCAGTCAACGTTTCGGGTCGAGACCCTTCGTCAGGACTGAAGAAGGAGGGCAGGGTGGGGGGAGGGTGGAAAACCAATCAGAGGAAAGATCAAGGGGTGGGGGAAGGGATAGGCAGGAGAGGTAAAGGAGGAATCTAAGGGGAAACCACTATGGGTGGTAGAAGGCAGAGTCATGAGAGGTGATAGGGAGCTAGAAGAGGAGACAGAGTGAAGGTGGGATGGGGGAAGGGAGTGGGAGGGAATTACCGGAAGTTGGAGAATTCGATGTTCATACCAAGGGGCTGGAGACTACCCAGACGGTATATGAGATGTTGTTCCTCCAACCTGAGTTTGGCCTCATCATGGCAGTAGAGGAGGCCATGTATGGACATATCCGAATGGGAATGTGAAGCAGAGTTGAAGTGGGTGGCAACCGGGAGATCCTGTCTGTTGTGGCGGACGGAGCGGAGGTGCTCGACGAAGCGGTCCCCCAATCTGCGTCGGGTCTCGCCGATGTAGAGGAGGCCGCACCGGGAGCACCAGATGCAATGGATGACCCCAACAGACTCACAAGTGAAGTGTTGCCTCACCTGGAAGGACTGTTTGGGGCCCTAAATGGTGGTAAGAGATGAGGTGTAGGGACAGGTGTAGCACTTACGCTTGCAGGGATAAGTACCATGTGGGAGATCTGTAGGGAGGGACGTGTGGACCAGGCAGTCACGGAGGGAATGATCCTTGTGAAAAGCAGAGAGGGGTAGAGAGGGAAAGATGCGCTTAGTGGTGGGGTCCTGTTGAAGGTGGCGGAAGTTGCGGAGGATAATGTGCTGGATCCGGAGGCTGGTGGGGTGGTAGGTGAGGACAAGGGGAACACGGTCCCTGTTGTGGTGACGGGAGGATGGGGTGAGGGCTGAAGTGCGGGAAATGGAGGAGATGCGGGTGAGGGCATCATTGATGACAGCAGAAGAGAAATGACGATTCTTAAAGAAAGAGGACATTTGAGATGTCCTGGAATGGAAAGCCTCATCCTGGGGGCAGAGACAGAGGAACTGGGAATAGGGAATAGAATTTTTGCAATTGGCAGGGTGGGAAGAGCTATAATCAAGGTAGTTATGGGAGTCAGTGGGTTTATAGAAGATGTCAGTGGATAGTCTATCTCCAGAGATGGAGACCGAGAGATCGAGAAAGGGGAGAGAGGTGTCCGAGATGGACCAAGTGAATTTGAGGGCTGGGTGAAAGTTAAGAGGCCAAACTTCGGTTGGAGGAACAACATCTCATATACCGTCTGGGTAGTCTCCAGCCCCTTGGTATGAACATCGAATTCTCCAACTTCCGGTAATTCCCTCCCTCTCCCTTCCCCCATCCCACTTTCACTCTGTCTCCTCTTCTAGCTGCCCATCACCTCTCATGACTCTGCCTTCTTCTACTACCCATAGTGCTTTCCCCTTAGATTCCTTCTTCACCTCTCCTGCCTATCTCCTCCTGCTTCCCCTCCCCCACCCCTTGATTTTTCCTCTGATTGGGTTTTCCACACCCTCCCACCTTCTTTATAGGACCCCTGCCCCCTCCTTCTTCAGTCCTGTTGAAGGGTCTTGACACGAAACATTGACTGCTTGTTTCAACGGATGCTGCCCGACCCGCTGAGTTCCTCCAGCTTGTTTGTACATGTTGCTTTGACCCCAGCATCTGCATTGTACTTTGTGTTTACAAGATTGTGGTGCTCCTCCAGTCCGTACAGGACAGATATTTACATGTGGCACGGCTTAAACAGAAAAGCGTTTAATAAAGATGCTGTCACAGGAAAGCAGCATCCTGGCCATGCTCTCTTCTCACTGCTGCTGTCAGGAGGAAGGTACAGGAGCCTCAGGACTCGCACCACCAGGTTCAGGAACAGTTACTACCCCTCAACCAACAGGCTCTTGAACCAGAGGGGTAACTTCACTTCCCCATCACTGAAATGTTCTCACAACCTATGGACTCACTTTCAAGGGCTCTTCATCTCATGTTCTCGATATTTATTTATTATTTCTTTCTTTCTGTATTTGTGCAGTTTGTTGTCTTTTGCTGGTTGAATGCCCAAGTTGGTGTGGTCTTTCATTGATTCTATTATGGCTATCATTCTATTATGGATTTATTAAGTACGTCTACAAGAACATAAACCTCAGGGTTATATATGGTGACATATATGTACTTTGATAATAAATTTACTTTAAACTTAGAAAAAAAATTAAAAATAATAATATAATCCAGTCCCTGAGCGTCATGGCCCGGAGACTGATGGTTGTCTTGGAGACATGTTTCTACAGGAACGGCCGGCAGCAGTTCCTCATATCGCACTGCGCAGCCCCAGACGAACGTAATCCCACTTGGCTTCCACCGAGTGAACACTGGAGGGCAGCACTGACAGGAGGGGGGCAGCCCCCAACCCAGCACAGAAATCCAGTTGCACACTGCCAGTTCCCGGCGTCTCCTTCATCAGCGGCCGCAACAGGCAACCCCCGAGGCACAAATGAGGGTCTCGTCCGCACCACCACAGCCGCCCTGCTGCCGGTCTCCCCAGTGGACTGGACTCCACATTACCGACGCCCGACAGAGTCCTGGGGTCACAACAAGAACATCCGAGACAATCACCTGTACCTTCTGTTGGACACAACACCTCTTCGCTGGGTGGCTGAAGCAGGGTGCAAAACGGTGTGCAGCAAGTCCAGCTCCATCGACGTCAGGAACCCTGCCAGTGGGGTAGTCCTGCAGTTCTTGCTGTTCCTAATATCCAGCAGTGTCTGGCAATCGTAAAGGATGAACAATTGCACCTTGTTTGGGCTCAGAGAGGCCACTATATCAAAGTGTGAGAATTATGTGGGAAGGAAGGGTTGGCTTGACCTTGGAGTAGGTTGAAAGGTCGGGACAACATCGTAGGCTGAAATGCCTGTACTGTGCAGTAATGCTTGGTGGTCTAACAAAGAAAAAAATAACAGTGACTGACACAATCTAAAGGGCATTCCTATGGAGAATGACATTTATCCCCTGTGGTGCCCACTGGGGCCAGAACACCTCCCTGGTACCAGTGTGTTCCTTCTCAACGATTACCTGGGCAGGGACATAGACGTACCCTCACAACATCACCTCTCATCATCTTGTACATCTCTGTCAAGTCATCTCTCAGTTCCATTCACTCCTAAGAGAAAATCCCCAGCTCGCTGGACCTTTCTGCGTGAGACATGCTCTCTAATTCAGGCAGAATCCTGGTAACCTCTCTGAAGCTTCCTCCTCCTTCCCCGTACTGTTTTATGTTTAAGTTGCATTTAGACAGACACTTAGGACGGCTGGTGGTGTGGTGGTATCTGCACCGGACTTTGTGGTGAGTGGCCCCAGGTTCGAATCCAGCCGGTTCCTTGTACAACCTCACAAAAAAAAGACAAAAATGCAAAAGAAAAGGCAAAGTTGCCACCCGATATGCCACAAGGCACAGAAAGGAACAAGACAGACAGTCATCGTGTGCCATGTCAGTCGAAGGGGGCGATCTTGGTCTTCCATCTGTTCGTACTCTTCATCCATCACCATGATTATTCTTGGCAAATTTTTCTACAGGAGTGGTTTGCCATTGCCACCTTCTGGTCAGTGTCTTTACAAGACGGGTGACCCCCAGCCATTATCAATACTCTTCAGAAATTGTCTGCCGTGTGTCAGTGGTCACATAACCAGGACTTGTGATCTGTACCCGCTGCTCACAAGACCATCCACCACCTGCTCCCATGGCTTTGTGTACCCCTGATCGGGGTCTAAACAGGTGCTACACCTTGCCCAAGGGTGACCTGCAGGCTAGCGGGGGAAGGAGCACCTTACATCTCCTTTGTAGAGATGTATCTTCACCCCTCCACTCAAGACACTTAAATAGCCAAGGTATTTGCTTTAAACATGAGAGCTTCTGCAGATGCTGGAAATCCAGAGCAACATACATGAAATGGTGGAGGAAATCAGCAGGGAATAAACAGTTGGCGTTTCAGCCCGAGACCTGATGAAAGATCTCGTCCGAAACGTTGACTGTTTATTCCCTTCCATAGATACTGCCTGACTCGCCAAGTCCCTCCAGCACAAGATATTTGTTCTTCATCAGCAGGCAGTCAGCCCGGGCAGAACCCTCTGCTGCCCCCTTCCAGGACCCACGGGTAACTATCTTGGCCAGCCACAGGAACATCCTCCTCTCCATCACTGCCGGCCTCTGTCCTGGATGTCCACTATGAAGAGAGTCAGGCTCACCCGCAACCTGAAGGCAAGAAGCCTTCAAGATTCCAACCCCCCCCCACCTCACGGATACGTGAAAAGGGGCTGCAGTCTTGCACACGCCACGTACGTACGAATCACGGTCTCTTCCAGCATACAGAAGTGACGAGTTCAAATCATGTGTCTCCGGGGGTGATCAGAACGGACACGTGCTCCAGGGTCAGACAAGACCGGCAAAGAGCAAGTGGTGGATGCAAGCTCCATTTCGAGTTTGAATAGGTATATGGATGGGGGGCTGGTATGGTTCTGTTGTAGGTCGACAGAGCAAAGCAGTTTAAATGGTTCGACATGGACTAGATGGGCCATAGGGTCTGTTTCTGAGCTGTACTTTTCTATGACTCTATGACAAAGACGGCACAATAGCATTTCTACTTTCTTAGATGTATGTGTAGATTTGGCACGTCACCAAAAACTTTTGACAAACTTCCATGGAGGCACAGTGCAGAGTATCCTGACTCGTTGCATCACAGCCTGACACCAATGCCCAGGAATGGAAAAGTCTACAGAACGTGGCGGATACAGCCCGGTCCATCACAGGCAAAGCCCTCCCCACCACTGAGCACATTGGCGTGGAGCACCGCCGCAAGAAAGCCGCGTGCGTCCTCAAGGACCCCCTACTGTCCAGTCCGTGCTCTCTCCTCCCTCCTACCATCGAGCAGGAGCTACAGAGCCTTACATCCCGCACCATTAGATACAGGAACATCTGAACCATCAGGTTCCTGAACCGGTGGGGATAACTGCACTGATTCCGCAAACTACAGACTCACTTCCCAGGTCTCTACACCTCGTGTTCTCAGTTTTTATCCGTACAGTTTGTCGTACTTTGCACATTGGCTGTTTCTCAGTCTTTCATTCGCTCCACTGTATTCCTTTAATGCCCGCAAGAAAATGAATCTCGGGGTTGGATATGCTGACGTACATATTTGATGATCAGTTTGCTTTGCGTGAGGAGAGCTACATTGGAAGTGACGGGGAGGAAGCTCAATGTTCCAGGGCACGTGGGGTGGGGGTAAGAGCCGTGGGATGGGCAGGGCAGGGCTGGGGGGGGGGGCAGTTGCATTTATGATCAAGGAGAACATCCCAGTGGGATTTCCAGATAGAATTGTCCGGTAAGGCTTTCTGGGCAGAGCTGAGGAATTTGCACGGGGGGGGGGGGGGTGGTTGGGGGGAGAGATGGTTATCTTGTTGGGATAGAACTGGAATTAGAGGAACAAGTGTGCAAGGAGATTGTGGAGAGACATGAGAAAAAGTCTGTCAGAGTACACACAAACTCACACACTACACCCTCACATACAGTCTTACCAACAAACACAAAATATCGATGCTGCCCCCTCCCACGGCACAGTTCTCCCTCCTCACCACCCCTCCCACAGTGTGGCACTCCCCCGTGCAGCGTGCTCCCTCACCGGCCCTCGTTGGGTGGGAGTACCTACCCGGATGGAGCAGCTGATGAGGGCGCCGCGGGAGTGAGCTTTCAGCAGGTTCTTGTACAGCTGTTTCTGCTTCTCGGCGTTTTCGCCATACCCGTCCCGGTCCAGAGTCACCGGCTCCGAGATGCCGCCGCTGAAGTCCACCAGGGCCTCGCCCGTGTTCCCGCCATCCAGGGCCTCGTAACACCCGTTCAGCCTGGCTCGGGGACAAGGCCACAGTCAGTGCCAGACCGAGCACAGGATCCAGCCCGTGTGGCCACTTGGCCCATCGGGTCCTTTCCCAATCTGGCCTCTTCCCATGCCCACGCTCTCCCTCTGCCCCACATTTCCAGAGACCCCAGTTCGATTTGATCTGTGTGTGTCCGTCCGACCATGGTGTGCTGGGATGGAGACCCTCTCTCTTCCTTCCCCTCTGTCGTTAACTCCTCCCATCATCCTCCCCTCCCCTCCACTTTCTCCCCATCACACTCCTCTTCCTTCTCCACTCTCCCCCTCTGTCACCCTCCCCTTTGCTTCATCACTCTCCCGTCAAAAAATAACATCAGGCAGGAGTAGGCAATCTGGCCCATCGAGCCTGCTTTGTCATTCAATAAGATCATGGCTGATCTGGCCATGGACTCATCTCCACTTCTGCCTTTTACCCATAACCATTAATCCCCCTACTATGCAAACATCTATCCAACCTTGACTTAAATATATTTACTGAGGTAGCCTCCACTGCTTCATTGGGCAGAGAATTCCACAGATCCACCACTCTCTGGGAAAAATAGTTCCTCCTCATCTCTGTCTTAAATCCATTCCTCCAAATCTTGAGGATATGTCACCTATTTCTCACCTACTAGTGGAAACAACTTTCCTGCCTCTGTCTTATCTATCTCTTTCATAATTTTATATGTTTTCGTAAGGTCTCCTCTCATCTTTCTGAATTCCAGTGAGTACAGTCCCAGGTGACTCAATCTCTGCTCATTGTCTAATCCCCTCATCTCTGGAATCAACCTCTGTATCCTCTGCACCATCTCCAAAGCCAGTATATCCTTCCTCAAGTAAGGAGACCAGAACTGCACACAGTACTCCAGATGCAGCCTCACCAGTACCCCGTACAGTTGTAACATAACCTCCCTGCTCTTAAATCCAATCCCTCTAGCAATGAAGGCCAACATCCCATTTGCCTTCTCGATAGCCTGCTGTACCTGCAAACCAACCTTTTGTGATTCATGCACAAGCACTCCCACGTCCCTCTGCACAGCAGCATGCTGCAATCTTTTTGCCATTTAAATAATAATCTGCTCTTTCATTTTTCCTTCCAAAGAGGTTTATCTCGCATTTACCAACATTGTACTCCATCTGCCAGACCCTTGCCCACTCACTTAACCTATCTATATCTCTCTGCAGACTCTCCGTATCTTCTGCACAATTTCCACTTAATTTGGTATCATCAGCAAACTTAGATATACTACACTCGGTCCCCTCTTCCAGATCATTAATGTACATCGTGAACAGTTGTGGGCCCAGTACTGACTCTTGCAGCACACCGCTCACCACTGATTGCCAACCAGAGTAACACCCATGTGTCCCAACTCTCTGCTTTCTATTAGCTAACCAGTCCTCTATCCATGTTGATACATCACCCCCAACTCTATGCATCCTTATCTTATGGATGTCTTTTATGTGGCACCTTATCGAACTCCTTCTGGAAATCCAAGTAAAAAACATCCATCTGTTCCCCTCTATCCACTGTGCTCGTAAAGAACTCCAGTAAGTTTGTCAAACAGGACCTGCCTTTGCTGAACCCATGCCGTGTCTGCCTGATGGATCCACTTCTTTCCAGATGCCTCACTATTTCTTCTTTAATGATAGCTTTGAGCATTCTCCCAACTACAGATGTTAAACTAACTGGCCTTTAGTTACCTGCCTTTTGCCTACATCCTTTTTTGAACAGTGGTGTGATATTCACCGTCTTCCAATCTGCTGGGACCTGCCCAGAGTCCAGAGAATTTTGGTAAATTATCACCAAAGCCTCCTCTATAACTTCTGCCCTTTCTTTCAGTATCCTGGGACCATTCCATCAGGACCAGGGGACTCGTCTATCTTTTGGCCCACAAGTTTACTCAGTACTACCTCTTTAGTGATAGCTATTGTATCAAGGTCCTCTCCTCCCATCACATCCACATCATCTCTCCTTGGCATGTTGAAAACCGACCCAAAATAGCCGTTCAAAGCGTCAGCCATTTCCTCATTACCCAATATCGACCCCCCCCCCCCACCCCGCTCGTCCTCCAAGGGACCTAAGTTCACTTTAGTCACCCTTTTCTGTTTTATATAATTATAAAAACTTTTACCACCTGTTTTTATATTTTGAGCTAGTTTATTTTCATAATCTATCTTCCCTTCCTTTATTGCTCATTTAGTGGTTCTTTGTTATTTTTCAAAGTTTTCACAATCTTCCAGTTTCCCACTACTCTTGGTGATTTTGTATACATGATCTCTTAGTTTGATGCTGTCTTTCAGTTCCTTTGTTACCCAAGACCAGCTCTCTCTACCCTTGCTGTCCTTGCTTTTAACTGGAATATACTTTTGTTGAGCACCGTGAATAACCTCTTTGAAAGTCTTCCACTGTTCCTCAACACTCCCACTATATATCTGTGTTCCCAGTCTACACTCGCCAAATCCTCTCTCATCCCATTGTAGTCTCCATTGTTTAGGCATAATACACTGGTTTTAGATCGAACTATTGCACCCTCCACTCAATCATTCCGTGATCACTCTTCCCAAGAGGATCCCTGACTACAAGATCAGTCACTAATTTTACCTGCCTCATTGCACAGGACCAGATCTAAGATAATGCGTTCCCTTGTAGGTTCAGTAACATGCTGTTCAGGAAAGCCATCACAGATGCATTCTATGAAGTCCTCCTCAAGACTGCCTCGACCAACTTCATTCATCCAATCTATGTGCAAGTTAGACCCCCATGATAACTGCTGTTCCATTCTTACATGCCTCAGATATTTCTCTGTTCATTGTCTGTGCAACTGTAATGTTATTATTTGGTGGCCAATAGACAACTCCCACCAGTGATTTTTTTCCCTTTACTATTCTTAATCTCTACCCAGATGGATTCAACATTCTGCTCCTTAGATCTTATATCGTCTCTCACTGTCGCCCTGACCTTAACTTTAATTAAGAGTGCTAACCCCCCCCCCCCCCCCCACCTTCCTGCCTATCCTTCCATATTACCTGATATCCTTGGACATTCAATTCCCAATCCTCTCCACCCTGGAACCATGTCTCTATAATGGCCACTAAATCAATCCCCTTTGTACTTTGCGCCACAAGTTCACCCTCCACACCCCCACCCCTCCTTCCCAATTCAGCCCCTCACCTGTCAGCTCTTTCCCTCCCTCCCTCTTCAGCCCCTCACCTGTCAGCTCTTTCCCTCCCTCCCTCTTCAGCCCCTCACCTGACAGGTCTTTCCCTCCCTCCCACTCAGTTGTCAACCTATCCATAACCCCTCCCCTCCGCTGGTCTCTCACCCTACTCCCCCCTCCATTACCCTCCCCCTCAATCATGACCTTCCCATTCTCACCCGGAGGGGCTGGACCCACTCACTTGGCGTAGGCTTTCTCGAGGAGGGCACACCAGAACTCGCAGGGCTCCTCGGAGCGGCAGAAGAGGAGGCTGCCGTCCAGGGTGGGCAGCCGGTCATCGATCACCACCTCCACCCAGCAGCCCAGCCGGCAGAAACGGAAGCGGAAGATCCCGGCGTATTGCTCCGGCCGTTTGGGGTCCCATTCTTGATCCTGGTGCTGCGGGATCACCTGGAATGAAAGGACCCTGTCCCCATCTGATTCCCAGAAAAACCGGCAGGCAGGAATTATATAGAACCTCCCCCAACCCCTCTCCTGCATCCCATATAGAGACCTCCCTCTCCCGTATAAACACGCAGATCTCCCTCTCCGTATAAACACAGTCCACACACTTCCACCTGCCCAGAACTCGACACCTTTCTAAAATATTCAGACTGCCCATCCCATTCAAGTACACAGAACCCCCCCCCCCGCCCATACGCATCCCCTTCCTCCCTCCTAGTGAACTCAGAGAAACTCTGTGTGAAGACAGAATGCTGAAGGTTTCCCAACCCCGTAGATGTGAAGAAGTTTCTCCACCTTTCTGTCTGGAATACCCAAGCCATGATTCCGTGACGGTGTCCACGATTTTGGATTCCCCACCAGACTCCATCTGGGTGGAACTATGTGAGAAAGGTGTACGTTTCACTGGGACAGAATCACAAAGTTGCACAGCTGGAAACTGGCCATTTGCCCCATCTGGTCCATGCTCCCTAAGCTACTCCCACTTGGCCCATATCCTGCTAACTCTTTCCTTTGCCTGTCCAAGTGCCTTTTAAATGTTGTTAATGAACGAGTCCAAACCACCTCCTCTGGCAGCTCGGTCCACACACTGACCACCCAGTTGCCCCTCGGGTTCTGATTAAATCTCTGCCCTCTTCCCCTCAGTCTACAGTTTTTAATGCCCCTTCCCTGGGAAAAAGTCTGTGTGCACTCATAGAGTCATGGAACACTACAGCACATAAATAAGAACTTTCGGCCAATCTAGTTCGTGCCAAAGTATTATTCTACCCAGTCCCATCCACCTTACCCACACTGGGACCATACCCCTCCCATCCATGTACCCACCTAAACTTCTCTTCAATGTGGACATCGAACCCACATCCAACACTTGTGCTGACAGCTCGTTCCAGAGACCTTGTCAGCCACATCTACCACCCCGCTCTCATCGGCCTTCTCTCTACAGCTTCAAGAACTTTAATCAGACATGACTTCCCAGGCACAAAAGCCTGGCGGGGTGGGGGGGGGGGGGGGGGGGGAGAGAGAGAGTGTGAGTGTGACTGTGTGTGTGTGTGTGTGTGTGTGTGTGTGTGTGTGTGTGTGTGTGTGTGTGTGTGTGTGTGTGTGTGTGTGTGTGTGTGTGTGTGTGTGTGTGTGTGTGTGTAACGAGGTTTGTTTTGCTGTTGTATGTGTGATAAAGGGCCCAAAACTGCTCACAATACTCCAAGTGCAGTCTGACCATTACCTTTATAAAGACTCAGCATGGCATCCTTGTTATTATATTCTAGTCCTCTTGAAATGAACTTACCTTTAGGAACTACCTTTAGGAAGGTAGACTGGGAGAATCAGAATGGTACTGGACCCCAAGAAAGGGAGTTTGTGGAGTGCCTCTGAGATGGATTCTTAGAACAGCTTGTACTGGAGCCTACTAGGGAGAAGGCAATTCTAGATTTAGTGTTGTGCAGTGAACCGGATTTGATCAGGGACCTGGAGGTAAAGGAGCCATTAGGAGGTAGTGACCATAATATGATGTTTTAACCTACAATTTGAAATGGAGAAGGGAAAATCGGATGTGTCAGTATTACAGTTGAACAAAGGGAACTATGGAGCTATGAGGGAGGAGCTGGCCAAAATTCAATGGAACAATACCCTAGCAGGGAAGACAGTGGAACAACAATGGCAGGTATTTCTGGGAATAATGCAGAAGGTGCAGGATCAGTTCATTCCAAAGAGGAAGAAAGATCCTAAGGAGAGTAAGGGGCAGCCGTGGCTGACGAGGGAAGTAAAGGACAGTATAAAAATAAAAGAGAAGTATAACATAGCAAAGATGAGCGGGAAGACAGAGGACTGGGAAGCTTTTAAAGAGCAACAGAAGATAACAAAAAAGGCAATACGCAGAGAAAAAATGAGGTATGAAGGTAAACTAGCCAAGAATATAAAGGAGGATAGTAAAAGCTTCTTTAAGTATGTGAAAAGCAAAAAAAAAATAGTTAAGGCCAAAATTGGGCCATTGAAGACAGAAACGGGTGAATTTATTATGGGGAACAAGGAAATGGCAGATGAGTTGAACAGGTACTTTGGATCTGTCTTCACTAGGGAAGACACAGACAATCTCCCAGATGTAATAGTGGTCAAAGGAACTAGGGTAATGGATGAACTGAGGGAAATTTATATTAGGCAAGAAACGGTGTTGGATAGACTGTTGGGTCTGAAGGCTGATAAGTCCCTGGGACCTGATGGTCTGCATCCCAGGGTACTTAAGGAGGTGGCTCTAGAAATCGTGGATGCATTGGTAATCATTTTCCAATGTTCTATAGATTCAGGATCAGTTCCTGCGGATTGGAGGGTGGCTAATGTTGTCCCACTTTTCAAGAAAGGAGGGAGAGAGAAAACAGGGAATTATAGACCAGTTAGCCTGATGTCAGTAGTGGGAAAGATGCTGGAGTCAATTATAAGAAAGGAAATTACGACACATTTGGATAGCAGTAGAAGGATCAGTCCGAGTCAGCATGGATTTACGAAGGGAAAATCATGCTTGACTAATCTTCTGGAGTTTTTTGAGGATGTAACTATGAAAATGGACAAGGGAGAGCCAGTGGATGTAGTGTACCTGGACTTTCAGAAAGCTTTTGATAAAGTCCCACATAGCAGATTAGTGGGCAAAATTAGGGCACATGGTATTGGGGGCAGAGTACTGACATTGATTGAAAATTGGCTGGCTGACAGGAAACAAAGAGTAGCGATTAACGGGTCCCTTTCGGAATGGCAGGCTATGACCAGTGGGGTACCGCAAGGTTCGGTGCTGGGACCGCAGCTGTTTACAATATACATTAATGATTTAGATGAAGGAATTAAAAGTAACATTAGCAAATTTGCCGATGACACAAAACTGGGTGGCAGTGTGAAATGTCAGGAGGATGTTATGAGAATGCAGGGTGACTTGGACAGGTTGGGTGAGTGGGCGACTGTATGGCAGATGCAGTTTAATGTGGATAAGTGTGAGGTTATCCACTTTGGTGGCAAGAACAGGAAGGCAGATTACTAGCTAAATGGAGTCAAGTTAGGAAAAGGGGAAGTACAATGAGATCTAGGTGTTCTTGTACATCAGTCAATGAAAGCAAGCATGCAGGTATAGCAGGCAGTGAAGAAAGCTAATGGCATGCTGGCCTTTATAACAAGAGGAATTGAGTATAGGAGTAAAGAGGTCCTTCTGCAGATGTACAGGGCCCTGGTGAGACCCCACCTGGAGTATTGTGTGCAGTTTTGGTCTCCAAATTTAAGGAAGGACATTCTTGCTATTGAGGGAGTGCAGCGTAGGTTCACAAGATTAATTCCTGGAATGGCGGGACTGTCATATGTTGAAAGATTGGAGCGACTGGGCTTGTATACACTGGAATTTTAGAAGGATGAGAGGGGATCTGATTGAAACATATAAGATTATTAAGGGATTGGACACTTAAGAGGCAGGAAACATGTTCCCGATGTTGGGTGAGTCCAGAACTAGAGGCCACAGTTTAAGAATAAGGGGTAGGCCATTTAGAACAGAGATGCGGGAAAACTTTTTCACCCAGAGAGTGGTGGATATGTGGAATGCTCTGCCCCAGAAGGCAGTGGAGGCCAAGTCTCTGGATGCATTCAAGAGAGAGTTAGATAGCGGGGTCAAGGGATATGGGGAGAGGGCAGGAACGGGGTACTGATTGTGTATGATCAGCCATGATCACAGTGAATGGCGGTGCTGGCTAGAAGGGACGAATGGCCTACTCCTGCACCTACTGTTTATCGTCCATCCTGTACCAGGACTCCCAAGTCCCCGATGTCTAAATTTGCTCCCTGTTTTGAACATAATCTCCTCCTATATTCCTTCTACCAAAGTGCATGACCATACACTTCCAAACACGACATTCCATCTGCCACTTCTTTGCCCATTCTCCCAAACTGTCCAAGTCCTTCTGCAGACACCCAGCTTCCTCAACACTACCAGGGGGACATAGTTCCTCTTGCCCTCCCCTGCCACCACACGAGCCTCCATATTCAGTGCACCAGTCTCTGTAACGTTTGCGATCTACCACTAAGCAGATCTTTCCCTCCCAATGACTCTCCGCTTCCTGTAGGGATCGCTTGCTCAGTGACTCCTTGGCCTACTCAACCCTCCCTGTAAGCAGAATAAGTGCCACACCTGCCCCAAAAACTCCTCCCTCGCCACCATTCAGGGCCCCAAGCTGTCCTTCTCCAACTTTGGGCTGAGACCCTTCATCAGGAATGGAAAGGAAGGGGGCAGAAGCCGGAAGAAGGTGGAGCAGGGTGGGGGGCAAAGTTCAAGCTGGCGGGTGACCAGGTGAGGGCACAGATTTCTCTAACTTCCGATCAGTGCCCCCCTCAACCCCCACCTTCACCTTCTCTTCTCAGCTGTGCATCATCTCCCTCTGCTTCCCCACCTCCTTCCCTTTCTCCCATGGTCCACTCTCCTCTCCTATCAGATTCCCTCTTCTCCAGCCCTTTTCCTTTCCCATCTATCACCTGCCAGCTTTTCATTTCATCCCTCCCTCCTCCCCACTCACCTGGTCTCACCTATCACCTGCCAGTTCATACTCCTCCCCCCTCACCCGGTGTCTCCTATCACCTGCACCGGGGGTCTATACTCCTCCTGTCCCCCCGACCTCCTCCTTATTCTGGCTTCTGCCCCCTTCCTTTCCAGTGCTGTCGCAGGGTCTCGGCCCAGATTGTCGATTCCCCTCCATAGCCGCTGAGTCCCTGCAGCACTTTGTGTGAAATCAGACCTTTTTCCACAGCGAGGGCTCTGTGGCCAGGCACGAGCAGGCAGCCACAAACCAGCAGTTTCCCAGCCTGCCCTGGTTCAGATCCCGCGAGCTGATCCCGTCGACAAACAGCCGCGGGTCCGTGCACAGTTCCTGGAGAGGGCGAGAGGGGGATACATCATCGTTACTCTGTGCCATGTCGTACAACGTGGGTAATCACGGTCTTTCCATGACAATGATCGTTCGTGGCAAATTTTTCTACAGAAGTGGTTTGCCATTTCCTTCTTCTGGGCAGTGTCTTTACAAGACGGGTGACCCCAGCTATTATCAATACTCTTCAGAGATTGTCTGCCTGGGGTCAGTGGTCACATAACCAGGGCTTGTGATCTGCACCCACTGCTCACACAACCATCCACCACCCGCTCCCGTGGATTCACGTGACACCGACTGGGAGGGCTAATCAGGTGCTACACCTTGCCCAAAGGTGACCTGCAGGCTAGCGGAGGGATGGAGCACCTCACCCCTCCTTTGGAAGAGACTCATCTGCACCCCGCCCTCCTGGCAGATACATTAGGGACATTAAAAAACTCACAGGGCTGATAGAAAAATGGAAAGCTATGTGGGAGGGAAAGGTTAGACTGAATTTAGAGCAGGCTTGAATTAGCCTGCCCTGTAGTTTTACTGTGCATTAACCACTTCCTCTGGCAGTTCACTTCATCCTCTGGGTGAAAAAGTTCTCACCTAGCCCTTCTTAAAAATCTCTTTGCTCCGATATTAACCACTAGCTCTTGACTCTGTGTGTACTCACTCACTCTGTGGCCCCTGTGGTTTTATAAACCTTCAGGAGATCACCCACTGGCTCCTGTGCAAGAGTCCCTACAATATGCGCGGACCAACCATTGCTCTGAGCTGGAGATTTTTTAACATAGCCTGAAAACTGTGCAACGCTTCAATAAAACATAATATAAAGCAAATTCCAGCAGTGTGGCAATGAAGGCCATGTGCATGGGGGAGTTTCTGTTACCGGGTGGCCATGCATCTCAGAGGGAACAGTGCTCCTATCACCCAAGGAGTTATGTCCCCTTCCGCACAACCTCTCTGAACAACTCACGCCTCGGGTCCCGAGAACATCTTCCTTGTCAAGTCGGAGGGAGGTGAGTTGGGGTTTTGATAGAAACACTCCCCTCCCCCACCGCCTGTCACACAGTGTAGCACTCCCTCACCGCCCCTCCCATGTGTGGATCTCCCTCACCATCCCTCCCACTGTGTGGACGCGATCCCTCACCATCCCTCCCACTGTGTGGACGCGATCCCTCACCATCCCTCCCACTGTGTGGACATGATCCCTCACCGCTCCTCCCACAATGCAAAGCTCCCCCACCGCCTCAGCCACAATGCAGAGCTCCCTTACCATCCTTCCCACAGTGTAGAGGTCCCTCATCGCCCCTCCCACGATGTGGATCTCCCTCACCACCCCTGCCACAGTGCAAAGCTCCCTCCCGCAGTATGGCGCTCTCTCCTCAGTGTATCACTCTCCCCCCACCACCCATCCACAGTATGGAGCTCCCTCACCGTCCCTTTCACAGTGTGGAGCTCCCTCACCGTCCCTTTCACAGTATGGCGCTCCCTCACCGTCCCTTTCACAGTGTGGAGCTCCCTCACCGTCCCTTTCACAGTGTGGAGCTCCCTCACCGTCTCTTTCACAGTGTGGAGCTCCTTCACCGCCCTTTCACAGTGTGGAGCTCCCTCACCGTCCCTTTCACAGTGTGGAGCTCCCTCACCGCCCTTTCACAGTGTGGAGCTCCCTCACCGTCCCTTTCACAGTGTGGAGCTCCCTCACAGTCCCTTTCACAGTGTGGAGCTCCCTCACCGTCCTTTCACAGTGTGGAGCTCCCTCACCGTCCCTTTCACAGTGTGGAGCTCCCTCACCGCCCTTTCACAGTGTGGAGCTCCCTCACCGTCCCTTTCACAGTGTGGAGCTCCCTCACCGCCCTTTCACAGTGTGGAGCTCCCTCACCGTCCCTTTCACAGTGTGGAGCTCCCTCACCGCCCTTTCACAGTGTGGAGCTCCCTCACCATCCCTTTCACAGTGTGGAGCTCCCTCACAGTCCCTTTCACAGTGTGGAGCTCCCTCACCGCCCTTTCACAGTGTGGAGCTCCCTCACAGTCCCTTTCACAGTGTGGAGCTCCCTCACCGTCCCTTTCACAGTGTGGAGCTCCCTCACCGTCCCTTTCACAGTATGGCGCTCCCTCACCGTCCCTTTCACAGTGTGGAGCTCCCTCACAGTCCCTTTCACAGTGTGGAGCTCCCTCACCGTCCTTTCACAGTGTGGAGCTCCCTCACCGTCCCTTTCACAGTGTGGAGCTCCCTCACCGCCCTTTCACAGTGTGGAGCTCCCTCACCGTCCCTTTCACAGTGTGGAGCTCCCTCACCGCCCTTTCACAGTGTGGAGCTCCCACACCGTCCCTTTCACAGTATGGAGCTCCCTCACCGTCCCTTTCACAGTGTGGAGCTTCCTCACAGTCCCTTTCACAGTGTGGAGCTCCCTCACAGTCCCTTTCACAGTATGGAGCTCCCTCACCGTCCCTTTCACAGTGTGGAGCTTCCTCACAGTCCCTTTCACAGTGTGGAGCTCCCTCACAGTCCCTTTCACAGTGTGGAGCTCCCTCACCGCCCTTTCACAGTGTGGAGCTCCCTCACCGTCTCTTTCACAGTGTGGAGCTCCTTCACCGCCCTTTCACAGTGTGGAGCTCCCTCACCGTCCCTTTCACAGTGTGGAGCTCCCTCACCGCCCTTTCACAGTGTGGAGCTCCCTCACCATCCCTTTCACAGTGTGGAGCTCCCTCACAGTCCCTTTCACAGTGTGGAGCTCCCTCACCGCCCTTTCACAGTGTGGAGCTCCCTCACAGTCCCTTTCACAGTGTGGAGCTCCCTCACCGTCCCTTTCACAGTGTGGAGCTCCCTCACCGTCCCTTTCACAGTATGGCGCTCCCTCACCGTCCCTTTCACAGTGTGGAGCTCCCTCACAGTCCCTTTCACAGTGTGGAGCTCCCTCACCGTCCTTTCACAGTGTGGAGCTCCCTCACCGTCCCTTTCACAGTGTGGAGCTCCCTCACCGCCCTTTCACAGTGTGGAGCTCCCTCACCGTCCCTTTCACAGTGTGGAGCTCCCTCACCGCCCTTTCACAGTGTGGAGCTCCCTCACCGTCCCTTTCACAGTATGGAGCTCCCTCACCGTCCCTTTCACAGTATGGAGCTCCCTCACCGTCCCTTTCACAGTGTGGAGCTTCCTCACAGTCCCTTTCACAGTGTGGAGCTCCCTCACAGTCCCTTTCACAGTATGGAGCTCCCTCACCGTCCCTTTCACAGTGTGGAGCTTCCTCACAGTCCCTTTCACAGTGTGGAGCTCCCTCACAGTCCCTTTCACAGTGTGGAGCTCCCTCACCGCCCTTTCACAGTGTGGAGCTCCCTCACCGTATGGCGCTCCCTCACCGTCCTTTCACAGTGCAACACTCTTTCCCGCAGTATGGCGCTCCCTCCTCATCGCCCCTCGCACAGAGTGGCCCTCCTCCCGCAGTCTGGTTTCGCTGCAGCCTCAGTGCGCTGGGGCTCCGCTGCGGGTATACCCGGCGCTCCGAGTCAGCGCGGGCCTGCACCACCACCCCGCGGCCGTGGCTCCTATCTGCCGGATACTTCACTGAACAATCTGCATTTCCCGATTCGTCCCAGAAGCATCTACGGAGAGGATCTTTCATCAGGAAGAAAATGTTGGAAGAACTCAACCAATCAGGAAGGAAATAAAGTCCACATTCCCTTGACTGGAAAGGAAGGGGGCAGAAGCAAGAATTACTGAAGCGGCGGGGCGGGAGGAGGCTGTGGGGAGGGTCGGAGGACAGACTGGCAGGTGATAGGTGACCAGGTGAGGGTTTCTATCCCCCTTCCTTTCCGGTCTTGATGAAGAGCTTCACCCCACATCAACTGTTTATTCCCTTCCTGGCTTTCTTCCAACATAATTTTCTTCAAGGATCTGAGCAGAAACATCAACTGTTTATTCCTCTCCATAGATACTGCCTGACCTGTTGAGTTCTTCTGGCATTGTGTGTGTGTGAATCAGAGATCTCCTTGGCAAGGAGGATTAAGAATCTCGAGGCGTTTTACACATACCTTAAAAACAAGACAACTCCGGAGAGGGTGGGACCACTGAAGAACAAAGAAGAGAATTTATGCCTGGGGCCCGTGGAACTGGATGAGGTTATAAATACCTCAGACCAGTTCACCAGTTAGCTCTATTTAGCACAGGGCGGCACGGTGCAATGATTTGCAGTACTGGTGACCCGAGTTCAATTCCCGGGTCAATTTCAATTACAGGCCGCTGCCTGTGAGGGGTTCTCCCTGTGACTGTGTGAGTTTCCTCCGGGTGCTCTGGTTTCCTCCCACAGTCCAAAGTCCAGTGTAAATTGTCCCATGATTAGGCTGGGAAACAGAACGTGTGGCTCTGCATCAAATCAAATCAGTGGGAATACGGACTAGAACGGAATGGTTTACAGCACATCAGTTCCTGCCACTGTCTGTCCTGTGAGGATTTTGTTCTCTCTCCCTGTAGGTTTCCCCTGGGTTCTCCAGTTTCCTCCAAAGATGCATGGATTCGGGCTCGTAAATCGCGAATGTTGGTGCTGGAAGCACGGAGACACTTTCAGGCTGCCCACCTGCCCCCCAGCGCATCCTCGGAATGTGTTGGTCATTGGGAGAACAGCACACACTCACCGAGTGTCTGTTCACCACCTGCTGCTGCTGAGGGAGGCCCGCCACGCGTGCTCAGAGTGATCGGCACCGGGATCCCCTTCACAGGGCACTCCTGTCCACTTGAACAAGTCTGACCGGCCTCATTATCAAGGTCCACACAACTGCCATTCACTGGATGGTTTTTTTGTTTTACACACCATTTTCTGTAAACTCTAGATTAGGGGTTCTCAGCCTTTTCCAAACCATTAACTGAGGGGGCCGTGGACCCAGGTTGGGAACCCTGCTCTAGAAACTGTTGTGTGTGAAAATCCTGGGAGATCGACAGATCTGAGACACTCAAACCTCCCCGTCTGGCACCAACAATCATTCGACAGTCAAAGTCACTTCGATCACATTTCTTCCCCATTCTGATGTTTGGTCTGGACAACAACTGAACCTCTTGACCATGTCTGCGTGCTTTTATGCATTGAGTTGCTGCTACATTATTGGCTGATTGGATATTTGCATTAACGAGCAGGTGTACTGAATGAAGTGGTCACTGAGTGTAGTTCACAGAATGTTTCGATGTACAAGTGACCAATAAAGCTAATCTTTAAACTTTAACACAATCTTTATACGTACCGCAGGTCGTTTCCACTCAATCGTCCCAGGAGGGGATCTCGTGTAGTAGATGGAATTGTCAGAGGTGGGGAAAAGGGGGTCCTCGAACAGGACCCCCCTCTTCTGGCAACTCCTCCGCAAAGCCCGGTACCTCTGGTCCTTGAATGGCCTCACGCGCTGAGGCATGGCTCACAGACGGAGGGAGGCAGGCAGTCCTGGCAGAGGGAGAGGGAGAGGCAGGTGTTGGTAGGGATTCATAGAGGATCTCTGTTGGAAACGTATGAGTGCAGGAGCGAGGGGAGGCAGGAGCTGTGGAGTCTCCCAGTCCGATGAGAGTGTCAACATTTACAGGGGGTCCCGGGGAGTGTGTCAGTATTTACAGGGGTTCCCGGGGAGTGTGACAGTATTTACAGGGTTCCCCGGGGAGTGTGTCAGTATTTACAGGGGTTCCCGGGGAGTGTGACAGTATTTACAGGGTGTCCTGGGGAGTGTGTCAGTATTTACAGGGGTTCCCGGGGAGTGTGTCAGTATTTACAGGGGCTCCCGGGGAGTGTGTCAGTATTTACAGGGGTTCCCGGGGAGTGTGTCAGTATTTACAGGGGCTCCCGGGGAGTGTGTCAGTATTTACAGGGGTTCCCGGGGAGTGTGTCAGTATTTACAGTGAATCCCGGGGAGTGTGTCAGTATTTACAGGGGGTACAGGGGAGTATGTCAGTATTTACAGGGTGTCCCGGGGAGTGTGTCAGTATTTACAGGGGTTCCCGGGGAGTGTGACAGTATTTACAGGGTGTCCCGGGGAGTGTGTCAGTATTTACAGGGGTTCCCGGGGAGTGTGTCAGTATTTACAGGGGTTCCCGGGGAGTGTGTCAGTATTTACAGGGGCTCCCGGGGAGTGTGTCAGTATTTACAGGGGTTCCCGGGGAGTGTGTCAGTATTTACAGGGGTTCCCGGGGAGTGTGTCAGTATTTACAGGGGGTACAGGGGAGTATGTCAGTATTTACAGGGTGTCCCGGGGAGTGTGTCAGTATTTACAGGGGTTCCCGGGGAGTGTGACAGTATTTACAGGGTGTCCCGGGGAGTGTGTCAGTATTTACAGGGGTTCCCGGGGAGTGTGTCAGTATTTACAGGGGGTCCCGGGGAGTGTGTCAGTATTTACAGGGGTTCCCGGGGAGTGTGTCAGTATTTACAGGGGCTCCCGGGGAGTGTGTCAGTATTTACAGGGGTCTCGGGGAGTGTGTCAGTATTTACAGGGGTTCCCTGGGGAGTGTGTCAGTATTTACAGGGGCTCCCAGGGAGTGTGTCAGTATTTACAGGGGGTCCCGGGGAGTGTGTCAGTATTTACAGGGGGTCCCGGGGAGTGTGTCAGTATTTACAGGGGCTCCCGGGGAGTGTGTTGGTGCCTCAGGGAGTGTCAGTGCGTTTAAGGGGTTCCATGGAGGCCGCTAGTTTTTTGTGCAAACACCTCCTTGCCTGTGAGTTGGGATGTTTATTGTGGAGGGGCGAGGGGGAGGGCTGCTGCTTGTGTGTGTGGGGGGGGGGTTGTGGTTCTAAGGTTTTTCTGCCATTCATTCCTGTCTTTTGTGGATGTTTGTGAGGAATAAGAATCTCAGGCTGTATGATGCATCCTCTGATATTAAACAGGACATTTAATTACTAGTTCAACTAGTTTTATTTTATTGACATAGTGTGGTGAACTACATATACCTGTCTGGACACACACCCCCCTGCTGACTGCTCCTGTGGCTCCTCCCACAGACCGTGGCTTCTCCCACAGACCCCGGTATAAAGGCATTTAGAGCCACAGACCCTTCCTCAGTCTCCAGGATGTTGTGTGATGGTCACTTGCTGCTTGTGCTTTCTTCCAGCCAATAAAATCCTACCTTAACCCACGTCTCAGAGTTATTGATGGTGCATCACATACGACATGAAATAGGCCTTCCTGGCCCTTCGAGCCGTGCTGCCCCGATTTTATCCTAGCCTAATACTGGACAATTTACAATGATCAATTAACCTGCCAACCGGTACGTCTTTGGACTGTGGGAGGACCGGGAGGAAACCCACGCGATCACGGGGAGAACGTACAAACTCCTCACAGGCAGCGGTGGGAACTGAACCCAGTCGCTTGTACTATTACCAGCCATTGCGCTGTCGTGCTGCCCCAGTCTGCACAACATTGTGGGCCGAAAGGTCTGTTACTGTGCTGTACTATTCAATGTTCTACATACCTATTTATGCCTCTCAAAATGTTAGGTCTTCCCTCCACCTCAACCACTCCAGAGAGAGGAACCCCACCTTGCCAATCCTTTCCCTGCAGTTCAAACCAAGTTTAAAGGCTGCCCGGAATGACTCAGACAAACCTATCAGCAGGCTCGTTGGACCTGATTCAGTTCTGGAGCAACCTGCCCGGCTGGTACAGGTCCCACCTTCTGCAGGAATGGTCCCACTGACTCAGGAGGCTCAAGCATTCCCTTCTCCTCCACTCCTGAGGTCACACACCCTCCCTGCTGCTGGAGGTTACGAGATGAAGCTAAGAGCTTTTGGAGGAACGCCTACTGGGTGTTTAACAGACAGGCAGACAGACGTACTTTATTGATCCCAAGGGAAATCGGGTTAAGAAGTCCTGTTTGGTGTTGGCCTTGGTCAGCCCAGGGACTGAGTTCAGGGGACGTGAGGTAGTGTTGCAGCCCTATAAAACACGGAGTATTGTGTTTGTTTCTGATTTTGGCAGGATGTGGAAGCTTTAGGGAGGGTGTAGAGGAGGAGCTACATCTCTACCAAAGGAGATTTAAGGCGCTCCTTCCCTCCGCTAGCCTGCAGGTCACCCTTGGGTAAGATGTAGCACCCGCCTAGCCACTGATCAGGGTCACATGAATCTATGGGAGCAGGTTGTGAATGGTCGTACGAGCATCCGGTGCAGATCACAAGTCCTGGTTATGTGACCACTGACACCAGAGAGACAGTCTCTGAAGAGTATTGATAATGGCTGGGGTCACCCGTCTTGTAAAGACACTGCCCAGAAGAAGCCAATGGCAAACCACTTCTGTAGGAAAAAATTGCAAAAAAAAATCATGGTCGTGGGATTACCGTGATTGCCCACATCACACGACACAGTACATAACGAATGATCAAACGAGAGGAGGTTCACCAGGATGCTGTCTGGATCAGAGAACATGTCTGATGAGGAGAGGGTGAGTGAGCTGGGGCTTCTCTCTCTAGAGTGAAGGAAATGAGAGGAGATTTGATAGGGGTGTACAAAATGATAGGAGACATAGATAGAGTGGTCAGCCAGGAACTTCTTCCCAGGGTGGAAATGGCTAACATGAAGGGGCATCATTTTAAGGTGATTAGAGGAGAGTATAGGGGGATATCAGAGGTAGTTTTTCAAGAGAGGGTTGTGTGCGTGTGTAAGCCCTGCCAAGGGGGTAGATGGAGGCAGATACATTAGAATGTTTGAAGAGACTCTTAGATCTGCACAGGGATGATAGAAAAATAGAGGGCATTGTGGGAGGGAAGGGTTAGATTAGTAGGTTAAAAGGCCAGCACAATATTATGGGCCGAAAGGCCTGTACTGTGCTGTAATGTTCTATGAACTCAGTGGCTCAAACAACATCTGGGCATCAGTGCTTCAGGACCCTCGGTTATGAAACATTGACCTCCTCCAGAACTTATGTAGGATAAATCTCACCTCATTCCATCGCTGGGAAACACCACACTGGTCTCTCCCCTCTTTGTAAACCCTGGAACGACTCGAGTCTAACCAAGACACCAAAACTACCAGGTCACCATTAGTTATGGCGGGTGCATCGCCACTTGAGGGAGCGTCCCCTGCCCTCCTGAGACAGCAGCTTTCAGCCATAAAGAGCCCACGGAAATCCACCTGAAGCTCTGGGCTGGACCACTGATTTGGATTCAACAGTGAGACATCTCATCAAAGCCCGCAGCCTGTGATGGAACGCCGGCGGTCTGCTTTTGTGATGAAATTCAGGAATGCTTAACTCAAGGATAAGGAATCCCTGGGGAAGGAATATCGAGTGGAACCTCACCTGTCTGGGAATCCCTGGGGAAGGAATATCGAGTGGAACCTCACTTGTCTGGGAAATGGGGAAGGTATATCGAGTGGAACCTCACCTGTCTGGGAAATGGGGAAGGAATATCGAATGGAACCTCACCTGTCTGGGAAATGGGGAAGGAATATCGAATGGAACCTCACCTGTCTGGGAAATGGGGAAGGAATATCGAATGGAACCTCACCTGTCTGGGAAATGGGGAAGGAATATTTAGTGGAACCTCACCTGTCTGGGAAATGGGGAAGGAATATCAAGTGGAACCTCACCTGTCTGGGAAATGGGGAAGGAATATCGAATGGAACCTCACTTGTCTGGGAAATGGGGAAGGAATATCGAGTGGATGTTCCTGTCTGGGAAGTGGGGTAAGATAACAGGCAAAATCTTGCCTCCCTCCCCATCTCCACTGACCTGCCCCCCTCAGTTCCTTTCCCACACCCACCATCCCACCCAGGGGCTCTCTCCTTTCATTCACCTTTTTCAAATCTTCCCACCTCACTCATTTCCCAAACCTATCACCCTGCCCCAGCCCCTGGTTCAATACCGCCAACTAAACCCACCCTAACCTGCCCACCTGCTTCTGCCTATGGCCAGCCTCACCTCTAACCACTATACACGGACCAGCTCCCCTCTACACTCAGACATGAAGCAGGGTCTCGACCTGGAATGCTGGGCATCCCGGTGGCTCCCTCCAGCCGTTTGTGTTTTGCCTCAGGGTCCACCTCTGCACCTGCTCACATTCTCTTTGTGCTAGACACCAGTACAACTCCCTCAGATATCTACCCATTTACCGCTTGGAAAGTGTGTGTGTGTGTGTCTGTGTTTCTGTGTGTGTGTGTGTGTGTGTCTGTGAGTGTGAGTGTGTGTGTGTGTGTGTGTAAAAGAAAGACTCTCTGACAATCCTCACTTGGTGTTTCTAAACACCCCCCTCCACCACTCCCATCACCTCTGCCTCTTCCTCCCTCTCTCTCTTTCTCTCTCTCTCTCTGCTATCTTCCTCTTTCTGTTTCCTTCTCTCTGTCACTCTCTCTCTCTCTCTCTCTCTCTTTCTGTCTGTCTGTCTGTCCCCCCCCCTCTCTCTTTCTCTGTCTCTCTGCTGTTTCCTTCTCTCTCCCTTCCTGTCTCTTTCTTTCTCACTCTCTGACCCTGTCTGTCTGTCTATCTCTCTGCTGTGTCCCCTGCTCTCTATCTCTCTCTCTCTGACCCTGTCTGTCTGTCTGTCTATCTGTCTGCTGTGTCCCCTGCTCTCTATCTCTCTCTCTCTGACCCTGTCTGTCTGCCTATTTCTCTGCTGTGTCCCCTGCTCTCTATCTCTCTCTCTCTGACCCTGTCTGTCTGCCTATCTCTCTGCTGTGTCCCCTGCTCTCTCTCTCTCTCTCTCTCTCTCTCTGACCCTGTCTGTCTGTCTGCCTCTCATTCTCTCCCAGCTCACAAACCATCCACACCCCACCTCCTGCAGATCAAACCCAGCCGCACTGACCTGGCCAGGGGAAATCTTTGCCTTCGCTGGCCACTGGAAAAGAGGTGCCAAGCATTCACTCGCTGCGTGCAAACCAGCCGTCCACACACCACACTCGTCGGTGATTGTGAAACAGATGACATTTCAGTTGGACGGGAGGCAGGTGGACGACGGCAAAAAATTGGGACTTCCTGGATGACGTTACATTCAATCCATAAACACACACACTTTAACCCTTTAAAGGATATTACAAATCGCTGTCATATGCTTTACTATCACAGGAGAGTAGTTACGAAGGTACTGGGGAGTGTGTCAGTATTTACTGGGAGTCCCAGGGAATGTGTCAATATTTACTGGGGGCCCCAGGGAGACTGTCAGTATTAAAGGGGGTCCCGGGCAGTGTGTCAGTATTTACAGGGGGTCCCGGGGAGACTGTCAGTATTAAAGGGGGTCCCGGGGAGTGTGTCAGTATTTACAGGGGTCCCGGGCAGTGTGTCTGTATTTACAGGGGGTCCAGGGGAGTGTGTCAGTATTTACAGGGTGTCCCGGGGAGTGTGTCAGTATTTACAGGGGGTCCCGGGGAGTGTGTCAGTATTTACAGGAGCTCCTGGGGAGTGTGTCAGTATTTACAGGGTGTCCCGGGGAGTGTGTTGGTGCCTCAGGGAGTGTCAGTGCTTTTAAGGGGTACCATGGAGGCCGCTAGTTTTTTGTGCAAACACCTCCCTGCCTGTGAGTTGGGATGTTTATTGTGGAGGGGCGAGGGGGAGGGCTGCTGCTTGTGTGTGTGGGGGGGGGGTTGTGGTTCTAAGGTTTTTCTGCCATTCATTCCTGTCTTTTGTGGATGTTTGTGAGGAGTAAGAATCTCAGGCTGTATGATGCATCCTCTGATATTAAACAGGACATTTAATTACTAGTTCAACTAGTTTTATTTTATTGACATAGTGTGGTGAACTACATATACCTGTCTGGACACACACCCCCCTGCTGACTGCTCCTGTGGCTCCTCCCACAGACCGTGGCTTCTCCCTCAGGCCCCGGTATAAAGGCATTTAGAGCCACAGACCCTTCCTCAGTCTCCAGGATGTTGTGTGATGGTCAGTTGCTGCTTGTGCTTTCTTCCAGCCTATAAAATCCTACCTTAACCCACGTCTCAGAGTTATTGATGGTGCATCACATACGACATGAAATAGGCCTTCCTGGCCCTTCGAGCCGTGCTGCCCCGATTTTATCCTAGCCTAATACTGGACAATTTACAATGATCAATTAACCTGCCAACCAGTACGTCTTTGGACTGTGGGAGGACCGGGAGGAAATCCACGCGATCACGGGGAGAACGTACAAACTCCTCACAGGCAGCGGTGGGAACTAAACCCAGTCGCTTGTACAATTACCAGCCATTGCGCTGTCGTGCTGCCCCAGTCTGCACAACATTGTGGGCCGAAAGGCCTGTTACTGTGCTGTACTATTCAATGTTCTACATACCTATTTATGCCTCTCAAAATGTTAGGTCTTCCCTCCACCTCAACCACTCCAGAGAGAGGAACCCCACCTTGCCAATCCTTTCCCTGCGGTTCAAACCAAGTTTAAAGGCTGCCCGGAATGACTCAGACAAACCTATCAGCAGGCTCGTTGGACCTGATTCAGTTCTGGAGCAAACTGCCCGGCTGGTACAGGTCCCACCTTCTGCAGGAATGGTCCCACTGACTCAGGAGGCTCAAGCATTCCCTTCTCCTCCACTCCTGAGGTCACACACCCTCCCTGCTGCTGGAGGTTACGAGATGAAGCTAAGAGCTTTTGGAGGAACGCCTACTGGGTGTTTAACAGACAGGCAGACAGACGTACTTTATTGATCCCAAGGGAAATCGGGTTAAGAAGTCCTGTTTGGTGTTGGCCTTGGTCAGCCCAGGGACTGAGTTCAGGGGACGTGAGGTAGTGTTGCAGCCCTATAAAACACTTGGAGTATTGTGTTTGTTTCTGATTTTGGCAGGATGTGGAAGCTTTAGGGAGGGTGTAGAGGAGGAGCTACATCTCTACCAAAGGAGATTTAAGGCGCTCCTTCCCTCCGCTAGCCTGCAGGTCACCCTTGGGTAAGATGTAGCACCTGCCTAGCCACTGATCAGGGTCACATGAATCTATGGGAGCAGGTTGTGAATGGTCGTACGAGCATCCGGTGCAGATCACAAGTCCTGGTTATGTGACCACTGACACCAGAGAGACAGTCTCTGAAGAGTATTGATAATGGCTGGGGTCACCCGTCTTGTAAAGACACTGCCCAGAAGAAGCCAATGGCAAACCACTTATGTAGGAAAAAATTGCAAAAAAAAATCATGGTCGTGGGATTACCGTGATTGCCCACATCACACGACACAGTACATAACGAATGATCAAACGAAAGGAGGTTCACCAGGATGCTGTCTGGATCAGAGAACATGTCTGATGAGGAGAGGGTGAGTGAGCTGGGGCTTCTCTCTCTGGAGTGAAGGAAATGAGAGGAGATTTGATAGGGGTGTACAAAATGATAGGAGGCATAGATAGAGTGGTCAGCCAGGAACTTCTTCCCAGGGTGGAAATGGCTAACATGAAGGGGCATCATTTTAAGGTGATTAGAGGAGAGTATAGGGGGATATCAGAGGTAGTTTTTCACAGAGAGGGTTGTGTGCGTGTGTAATGCCCTGCCAAGGGGGTAGATGGAGGCAGATACATTAGAAAGTTTGAAGAGACTCTTAGATCTGCACAGGGATGATAGAAAAATAGAGGGCATTGTGGGAGGGAAGGGTTAGATTAGTAGGTTAAAAGGCCAGCACAATATTATGGGCCGAAAGGCCTGTACTGTGCTGTAATGTTCTATGAACTCAGTGGCTCAAACAACATCTGGGCATCAGTGCTTCAGGACCCTCGGTTATGAAACATTGACCTCCTCCAGAACTTATGTAGGATAAATCTCACCTCATTCCATCGCTGGGAAACACCACACTGGTCTCTCCCCTCTTTGTAAACCCTGGAACGACTCGAGTCTAACCAAGACACCAAAACTACCAGGTCACCATTAGTTATGGCGGGTGCATCGCCACTTGAGGGAGCGTCCCCTGCCCTCCTGAGACAGCAGCTTTCAGCCATAAAGAGCCCACGGAAATCCACCTGAAGCTCTGGGCTGGACCACTGATTTGGATTCAACAGTGAGACATCTCATCAAAGCCCGCAGCCTGTGATGGAACGCCGGTGGTCTGCTTTTGTGATGAAATTCAGGAATACTTAACTCAAGGATAAGGAATCCCTGGGGAAGGAATATCGAGTGGAACCTCACCTGTCTGGGAATCCCTGGGGAAGGAATATCGATTGGAACCTCACTTGTCTGGGAAATGGGGAAGGTATATCGAGTGGAACCTCACCTGTCTGGGAAATGGGGAAGGAATATCGAATGGAACCTCACCTGTCTGGGAAATGGGGAAGGAATATCGAATGGAACCTCACCTGTCTGGGAAATGGGGAAGGAATATTGAGTGGAACCTCACCTGTCTGGGAAATGGGGAAGGAATATCAAGTGGAACCTCACCTGTCTGGGAAATGGGGAAGGAATATCGAATGGAACCTCACTTGTCTGGGAAATGGGGAAGGAATATCAAGTGGAACCTCACCTGTCTGGGAATCCCTGGGGAAGGAATATCGAGTGGAACCTCACCTGTCTGGGAAATGGGGAAGGAATATCGAATGGAACCTCACTTGTCTGGGAAATGGGGAAGGTATATTGAGTGGAACCTCACCTGTCTGGGAAATGGGGAAGGAATATCAAGTGGAACCTCACCTGTCTGGGAAATGGGGAAGGAATATCAAGTGGAACCTCACTTGTCTGGGAAATGGGGAAGGAATATCGAGTGGATGTTCCTGTCTGGGAAGTGGGGTAAGATAACAGGCAAAATCTTGCCTCCCTCCCCATCTTCACTGACCTGCCCCCCTCAGTTCCTTTCCCACACCCACCATCCCACCCAGGGGCTCTCTCCTTTCATTCACCTTTTTCAAATCTTCCCACCTCACTCATTTCCCAAACCTATCACCCTGCCCCAGCCCCTGGTTCAATACCGCCAATTAACCCACCCTAACCTGCCCACCTGCTTCTGCCTATGGCCAGCCTCACCTCTAACCACTATACACGGACCAGCTCCCCTCTACACATGAAGCAGGGTCTCGACCTGGAATGCTGGGCATCCCGGTGGCTCCCTCCAGCCGTTTGTGTTTTGCCTCAGGGTCCACCTCTGCAGCTGCTCACATTCTCTTTGTGCTAGACACCAGTACAACTCCCTCAGATATCTACCCATTTACCGCTTGGAAAGTGTGTGTGTGTGTGTCTGTGTTTCTGTGTGTGTTGCTGTGTGTGTGTGTGTCTGTGAGTGTGAGTGTGTAAAAGAAAGACTCTCTGACAATCCTCACTTGGTGTTTCTAAACACCCCCCTCCACCCTCCACCACTCCTATCACCTCTGCCTCTGCCTCTACCTCTCTCTCTCTCTCTCTCTCTCTCTCTCTCTGCTATCTTCCTCTTTCTGTTTCCTTCTCTCTGTCACTCTCTCTGTTGTTTCCTTCTCTCTCTCTCTCTCTCTCTTTCTGTCTGTCTGTCTGTCCCCCCCTCTCTCTCTTTCTCTGTCTCTCTGCTGTTTCCTTCTCTCTCCCTTCCTGTCTCTTTCTTTCTCACTCTCTGACCCTGTCTGTCTGTCTATCTCTCTGCTGTGTCCCCTGCTCTCTATCTCTCTCTCTCTGACCCTGTCTGTCTGCCTCTCTGCTGTGTCCCCTGCTCTCTATCTCTCTCTCTCTGACCCTGTCTGTCTGTCTGTCTCTCTGCTGTGTCCCCTGCTCTCTATCTCTCTCTCTCTGACCCTGTCTGTCTGTCTGCCTATCTCTCTGCTGTGTCCCCTGCTCTCTCTCTCTCTCTCTCTCTCTCTCTCTGACCCTGTCTGTCTGTCTGCCTCTCATTCTCTCCCAGCTCACAAAACATCCACACCCCACCTCCTGCAGATCAAACCCAGCCGCACTGACCTGGCCAGGGGAAATCTTTGCCTTCGCTGGCCACTGGAAAAGAGGTGCCAAGCATTCACTCGCTGCGTGCAAACCAGCCGTCCACACACCACACTCGTCGGTGATTGTGAAACAGATGACATTTCAGTTGGACGGGAGGCAGGTGGACGACGACAACAAACTGGGACTTCCTGGATGACGTTACATTCAATTCATAAACACACACACACTTTAACCCTTTAAAGGATATTACAAATCGCTGTCATATGCTTTACTATCACAGGAGAGTAGTTACGAAGGTACTGGCGAGTGTGTCAGTATTTACAGGGTGTCCCAGGGAGTGTGTCAGTATTTACAGGGTGGTCCCGGGCAGTGTGTCAGTATTTATAGGGGGTCCCGGGGAGTGTGTCAGTATTTACAGGGGTCCCGGGCAGTGTGTCTGTATTTACAGGGGGGTCCCGGGGAGAGTGTCAGTATTTACAGGGGGTCCCGGGGAGAGTGTCAGTATTTACAGGGGTCCCAGGGAGTGTGTCAGTATTTACAGAGGGTCCCAGGGAGTGTGTCAGTATTTACAGGGGGGTCCCGGGGAGAGTGTCAGTATTTACAGGGGGGTCCTGGGGAGTGTGTCAGTATTTACAGGGGTCCCGGGGAGTGTGTCAGTATTTACAGGGGGTCCCGGGGAGTGTGTCAGTATTTACAGGGGGTCGCAGGGAGTGTGTCAGTATTTACAGGGGGTCCCAGTGAGTGTGTCAGTATTTACAGGGGTCCCGGGCAGTGTGTCAGTATTTACAGGGGGGTCCCGGGGAGTGTGTCAGTATTTACAAGGGGTCCCGGGGAGTGTGTCAGTATTTACAGGGGGTCCCGGGTAGTGTGTCTGTATTTACAGGGGGTCCCGGGTAGTGTGTCAGTATTTACAGGGGGTCCCGGGTAGTGTGTCAGTATTTACAGGGGGTCCCGGGTAGTGTGTCTGTATTTACAGGGGGGTCCCGGGGAGTGTGTCAGTATTTACAGGGGGTCCCGGGGAGTGTGTCAGTATTTACAGGGGTCCCGGGGAGTGTGTCAGTATTTACAGGGGGGTCCCGGGGAGTGTGTCAGTATTTACAGGGTGGTCCCGGGAAGTGTGTCAGTATTTACAGGGGGTCCTGGGGAGTGTATCAGTATTTACAGGGGTCCCGGGGAGTGTGTCAGTATTTACAGGGGTCCCGGGGAGTGTGTCAGTATTTACAGGGGGGTCCCGGGGAGTGTGTCAGTATTTACAGGGGGTCCCGGGGAGTGTGTCAGTATTTACAGGGGGTCCCGGGGAGTGTGTCGGTATTTACAGGGGGGTCCCGGGGAGTGTGTCGGTATTTACAGGGGGTCCCAGGGAGTGTATCGGTATTTACAGGAGGTCCCGGGGAGTGTGTCAGTATTTACAGGGGGTCGCAGGGAGTGTGTCAGTATTTACAGGGGTTCCCGGGGAGTGTGTCAGTATTTACAGGGTGTCCCGGGGAGTGTGTCAGTATTTACAGGGGTCTCGGGGAGTGTGTCAGTATTTACAGGGGTTCCCTGGGAGTGTGTCAGTATTTACAGGGGTCCCAGGGAGTATGTCGGTATTTGCAGGGGTCCCGAGGAGTGTGTCAGTATTTACAGGGGTCTCGGGGAGTGTGTCAGTATTTACAGGGGTCCCAGGGAGTGTGTCAGTATTTACAGGGGGGTCCCGGGGAGTGTGTCAGTATTTACAAGGGGTCCCAGGGAGTGTGTCGGTATTTGCAGGGGTCCCGAGGAGTGTGTCAGTATTTACAAGGGGTCCCGGGGAGTGTGTCAGTATTTACAGGGGGGTCCCGGGGAGTGTGTCAGTATTTACAGGGGGTCCCAGGGAGTGTATCGGTATTTACAGGGGGGTCCCGGGGAGTGTGTCAGTATTTACAAGGGGTCCCGGGGAGTGTGTCAGTATTTACAGGGGGGTCCCGGGGAGTGTGTCAGTATTTACAAGGGGTCCCAGGGAGTGTGTCGGTATTTGCAGGGGTTCCCGGGGAGTGTGTCAGTATTTACAGGGGGTTCCCGGGAAGTGTGTCAGTATTTACAGGGTGTCCCAGGGAGTATGTCAGTATTTACAGGGGGTCCCGGGGAGTGTGTCTGTATTTACAGGGGGGTCCCAGGGAGTGTGTCAGTATTTACAGGGGGTCCCAGGGAGTGTGTCAGTATTTACCGGGGGGTCCCGGGGAGTGTGTCAGTATTTACAGGGGGGTCCCGGGGAGTGTGTCAGTATTTACAGGGTGTCCCGGGCAGTGTGTCAGTATTTACAGGGGGTCCCGGTGAGTGTATCAGTATTTACAGGGGTCCCGGGCAGTGTGTCAGTATTTACAGGGTGTCCCAGGGAGTGTGTCAGTATTTACAGGGTGGTCCCGGGCAGTGTGTCAGTATTTATAGGGGTTCCCGGGCAGTGTGTCAGTATTTACAGGGGTCTCGGGGAGTGTGTCAGTATTTACAGGGGTTCCCGGGGAGTGTGTCAGTATTTACAGGGGTCCCAGGGAGTGTGTCAGTATTTACAGGGTGTCCCAGGGAGTGTGTCGTTATTTGCAGGGGTCCCGAGGAGTGTGTCAATATTTGCAGGGGTCTCGGGGAGTGTGTCAGTATTTACAGGGGTTCCCGGGGAGTGTGTCAATATTTGCAGGGGTCTCGGGGAGTGTGTCAGTATTTACAGGGGTTCCCAGGGAGTGTGTCGGTATTTACAGGGGTCTCGGGGAGTGTGTCAGTATTTGCAGGGGTCTCGGGGAGTGTGTCAGTATTTACAGGGGTTCCCGGGGAGTGTGTCAATATTTGCAGGGGTCTCGGGGAGTGTGTCAGTATTTACAGGGGTTCCCGAGGAGTGTGTCAGTATTTACAGGGGTCTCGGGGAGTGTGTCAGTATTTACAGGGGTTCCCGGGGAGTGTGTCAGTATTTACAGGGGGTCCCGGGGAGTGTGTCAGTATTTTCCGGGGATTCCCGGGGAGTGTGTCAGTATTTACAGGGGGTCCCGGGGAATGTGTCTGTGTTTATGGGGGGGAGGGGGGTCCTGGGAGAGTGTCACTATTTACAGAGGATCCCAGGTTGTGTGTCAGTGTTTACTAGGGGGACCAATATCCTGGCAGGGAGATTTGCTAAGGCTACTGGGGAGACTTTAAACTAGAATGGTTGGGGGATGAGAATCAAATTGAAGAGACTAGGAGAGAGGAGGTTAGTTCACAAATAGAGAAAGCTTGTAGACAGTGTGTGAGGGAGGATAGGCAAGTGATAGAGAAGGGGAGTGCTCAGACCGAAGATGTAGGGGAGAAGGAAGAAAAATATAATAAAGTTGATCACATTGTTAGGGATAAACAGAGAGGAAGAGGTGGAGAGTTTCTTAAATGCATCTATTTTAATGCTAGGAGCACTGTAAGAAAGGTGGATGAGCTTAGAGCATGGATTGATACCTGGAAATATGATGTTGTAGTTATTAATGAAACATGGTTGCAGGACGGGTGTGAATGGCAATTAAATATTCCTGGATTTCGTTGCTTCAGGTGTGATAGAATCAGAGGGGCAAGAGGGGGAGGTGTTGCATTGCTTGTCAGAGAAAATATTACAGCGGTGCTTTGGCAGGATAGATTAGAGGGCTCATCTAGGGAGACTATTTGGGTGGAATTGAGGAATGGGAAAGGTGTAGTAACACTTATAGAGGTGTATTATAGACCGCCTAATGGGGAGTGAGAATTGGAGGAGCAAATTTGTAAGGAGATAGCAGATATTTGTAGTAAGCACAAGGTTGTGATTGTAGGAGATTTTAATTTTCCACACATAGACTGGGAAGCCCATTCTGTAAAAGGGCTGGATGGTTTGGAGTTTGTAAAATGTGTACAGGATAGTTTTTTGCAGCAATACATAGAGGTACCAACTAGAGAAGGGGCAGTGTTGGATCTCCTGTTAGGGAATGAGATAGGTCAGGTGACAGAGGTATGTGTTGGGGAGCACGTCGGGTCCAGTGATCACAATGCCATTAGTTTCAGTATAATTATGGAGAAGGATAGGACTGGACCTAGGGTTGAGATTTTTGATTGGAGAAAGGTTAACTTTGAGGAGATGTGAAAGGACTTAGAAGGAGTGGATTGGGACAATTTGTTTTATGGGAAGGATGTAATAGAGAAATGGAGGTCAACTAAAGGTGAAATTTTGAGGGTATAGAATCTTTCTGTTCCTGTTAGGTTGAAAGGAAAGGTTAAAAGTTTGAGAGAGCCATGGTTTTCAAGGGATATTGGAAACTTGGTTCGGAAAAAGAGGAAGATCTATAATAAATATAGGCAGCATGGAGTAAATGAGGTGCTCGAGGAATATAAAGAATGTAAAAAGAATCTTAAGAAAGAAATTAGAAAAGCTAAAAGAAGATAGGAGGTTGCTTTGGCAAGTAAGGTGAAAATAACTCCGAAGGGTTTCTACAGTTATATTAATAGCAAAAGGATAGTGAGGGATAAAATTTGTCCCTTAGAGAATCAGAGTGGACAGCTATGTGTGGAGCCAAAAGAGATGGGGGAGATTTTGAACAATTTCTTTTCTTCACTAAGGAGAAGGATATTGAATTGTGTAAGGTAAGGGAAACAAGTAGGGAAGTTATGGAAACTATGACGATTAAAGAGGAGGAAGTACAGGCACTTTTAAGGAATATAAAAGTGGATAAATCTCCGGGTCCTGACAGGGTATTCCCTAGGACCTTGAGGGAAGTTGGTGTAGAAATAGCAGGGGCTCTGACAGAAATATTTCAAATGTCATTAGAAACGGGGATGGTGCCGGAGGATTGGCGTATTGGCCATGATTTAGAAATCAGACCATTGAGTATAGGGGTTGGGATGTAATTTTAAAATTGTACAAGGCATTGGTAAGGCCGAATTTGGAGTATTGTGTACAGTTCTGGTCACCGAATTACAGGAAAGATATCAATAAAATAGAGAGAGTACAGAGAAGATTTACCAGAATGTTACCTGGGTTTCAGCACCTAAGTTACAGGGAAAGACTGAACAAGTTAGGTCTTTATTCTTTGGAGCATAGAAGGTTGAGGGGGGACTTGATAGAGGTATTTAAAATAATGAGGGGGATAGATCGCGTTGACATGGATAGGCTTTTTCCATTGAGAGTAGGGGAGATTCAAACAAGAGGACGTGATTTGAGAGTTAGGGGGCAAAAGTTTAAGGGTAGCACGAGGGGGAATTTCTTTACTCAGAGAGCGGTAGCTGTGTGGAATGAGCTTCCAGTAGAAGTGGTAGAGGCAGGTTCGGTATTGTCATTTAAAGTAAAATTGGATAGGTATATGGACAGGAAAGGAATGGAGGGTTATGGGCTGAGTGTGGATCATTGGGATTAGGTGAGTGTAAGTGTTGGCACAGATTAGAAGGGCTGAGATGGCCTGTTTCTGTGCTGTAATTGTAATTGTTATATGGTTATATATGGTTATATGGTTACTGGGGATCCCAGGGAGATTGTCAGCATTTATATGGTCCCCCCCCCCCCCATAACCCTTAATTCCCCTACTATTCAAAAATCTATCCAACCTTGTCTTAAATATATTTACTGAGGTAGCCTCCACTGCTTCATTGGGCAGAGAATTCCACAGATTCACCATCGTCTGAGAAAAGCAGTTCCTCCTCATCTCCATCCCAAATCTACTCCCTCAAATCTTGAGGATATGTCCCGTAATTCTAGTCTCACCTACCAGTAGAAACAACTTATCTGCCTCTGTTTTATCTATCCCTTTCATGATTTTATCTGCTTCTATAAGCTGTCTTCTCATTCTTCTGAAATCCAATACAGTGAGAGGTGACACAATCTCTCCTCACAGTTTAACCCCCTCATCTCTGGAATCAACCTGGTGAACGTCCTCTGCTCCATCTCCAAAGCCAGTATATCCTTCCTCAAGTAGGGAGACCAGAACTGCAAGCAGTACTCCAGGTGTAGCCTCACCAGTACCCTGTACAGTTGTAACATAACCTCCCTGCTCTTAAATTCAATCCCTCTAGCAATGAAGGCCAACATCCCATTTGCCTTCTCGATAGCCTGTTGCACCTGCAAACCAACCTTTTGTGATTCATGCACAAGCACTCCCACATCCCTCAGCTCAGCAGCACGCTGCAATCTTTTACCGTTTAAATCATAATCTGCTCTTTCATTTTTCCTTCCAAAGTGAATGACCTCACATTTACCAACATTATACTCCATCTGCCAGATCCTTGCCCACTCACTTAACCTATCCATATCTCTCTACAGACTCTCTGCATCTTCTGCACAATTTGGTTTTCCACTCAATTTAGTATCATCAACAAATTTAGATACATTAAACTTGGTTCCCTCTTCCAGATTGTTAATGTATATCGTGAACAGCTGCAGGCCCAGTACCGACCCTTGCGGCACACCGCTCACCACTGATTGCCAACCAGAGTAGACAAGTAACTGCTTTCTATCAGTTACCCAATCCTCTGTTCATATTAATACATCAGCCCCAACTCTATGCATTCTTATCTTATGGAAAAGTCTTTCATCTGGCACCTTATCGAACACTTTCTGGAAATCTAAGTATATAACATCCTTCTATTCTCCTCTGTCCACTGTGCTCATTATATTCTCAAACAACTCCAGTAAGTTTGTCAGACAAGACCTGCTTTTGCTGAATCCATGCTGCATCTGCCTGATGGATCCATTTCTTTCCAGATGCTTCGCTATTTCTTCTTTAATGATAGCTCAAGCATTTTCCCAACTACAGATGTTAAACTAAGTGGCCTATAGTTAACACGAGGAAATCTGCAGATGCTGGAAATTCAAGCAACACACACAAAATGCTGGTGGAACACAGCAGGCCAGGCAGCATCTATAAGGAGAAGCGCTGTCGACGTTTCAGGCCGAGAACCTTCATCAGGACTCACGAAGGGTCCAGTCCTGACGAAGGGTCTCGGCCCAAAATGTCGACAGTGCTTCTCCCTATAGATGCTGCCTGGCCTGCTGTGTTCCACCAGCATTTTGTGTGTGTGGCCTATAGTTACCTGCCTTTTGCCTGTATCCCTTTTTGAACAGTGGCGTGACATTTACTATCTTCCAATCTGCTGGGGCCTGCCCAGAGTCCAGAGAATTTTGGTAAATTATCACCAAAGCCTCTACTATAACTTCTGCCATTTCTTTCAGTATCCTGGGAGGCATTCCATCAGGACTGGGGGACTTATCTATCTTCAGGAACACAAGTTTGCTCGGCAGTGCCTCTTTAGTGATAGCTATTGTATCGAGGTCCTCACCGCCCATTGCATCCATAACATTCTCTCCCTAGCATATTAGATGTGTTCTCCACCATGAAGACCAACACAAAATAGTCATTCAAAGTCTTGGCCATTTCATTGTTACCCAATATCAATTCCCCCAAAAAGCTCTTACCACTTTCCTCCAGCATCCAAGTTCAAAGGCATCGATTCTTTTGTATTCAGCCTGACTAATAGTCCAGCTCTCACAGCCATACACCACAACTGGAAATACCTTAGACTTCACTACATGGATCTTCGTAGTCAATGTTACATCTCTGCTCTTCAATATTTTATCTAAATTTGCTATTGCTGCCTCCCCAGAAGTAAACACCATTTAATTTTGTGGCTACAGTTACCATCCATAGAAATCTTTGAACCGAGGAAGTCAAAATCCGTCAACTTCCTTTCCATTCATTACCACGGAGTTAATAGGGCTGGTCGACATAATCTTGGTGTTCTTAATATTGAGCAACAAGCCAGTTTCGGCACTTTCTTCTTTCACTTCGATTAGAAGCTTCCTCAGATCCTCCTCACGTTCAGCCATGACAGTAGTATTACCTGCATATCTGAGGTTGTTAATACTTCGTTAGGCAATTTTGATTCCAACATTTGAGATCTCTAGACCAGCATTCTTCAGAATGTGTTCAGCATATGGATTAAATAAGCAGGGTGACAGTTTGCAGCCTTGTCGAACTCCTTTCCCAATCTCAAAAAAGTTTGTTGGTCCCTGTTCGGCAATAGCTGTTGCTTCTTGATCTTCGTACAGGTTTCTCATAAGGCAGATCAGATGTCCAGGTATCCACATTTCTTTAAGGATTTGCCATAGTTTATTATGGTCTACACTGTCAAAGGCTTTAGAGTAGTCAATAAAACATAGATAGTTCTGGAATTCCCTCGATTTCTCCATTATCCAGTGTAGGTTAGCAACTTGCTCTCTGATGCCTTTGCCTCTTCTGAAATGAGTATGTACATCTGGCAGTTCTTATTCCATATATTGCTGCAGTCTTGCTTGCATGATGTTTAGCATTACCTTGTTAGCATGTGAAATTAACATTCTCTTACATTTCCCTTCTTGGGAATTGGGATATAAACTGATCTTTTCCAGTCTAAAGGCCATTGTTGGGTTTTCCAGTTATGCTGGCAAATTGTATGCTACACTTTTACAGCATCGCCTTTTAAAGTTTTAAACAATTCAACTGGGATCCTTTTTTGGTGTCATATCCAGAAGGTGCTACAGCTCTTCATGAAACTGGACAATTTCATCCTCTTTGGCATCTGTGGTCGCAGCATAAACTTGGATCACTGTGATGTTGAAAGGCTTGCCTTGAAGTCGCATTGCGATCATTCTATCATTTTTGGGGTTGTATCCAGTCACTGATTTTGGTACTTTTTTTTTGACAATTAAAGCCACTTCATTCTCTCTGAAAGTTTCCTGCCCACAGTAGAAGATCTGGTAACTGTGTGATGTAAAATGATCCATTTCAGTCCACTTGAGTTCGCTAATGCACCATATGTCAATGTTCAGTCTTGCCATCTCGTTTTTGACCACATCCACATCATGGATCTTCCATTCCAGGTTCCAGCAGTGTATCGATCTTTGCAACATCAGACCTTCTTTTCATTTCCGGGCACATCAGCAGTTGGGTGTCCTCTCGGCTTTAATCCAACCAGGTCATTAGCTCTGGGACTGCTCATACTTGTCCTCCATTCTTCCGCAGTAGCATGTTGGGCACCTTCAGACCTGCGGGGGTCATCTTCCAGTGTCATTCTCATAGATCTCTGGATACTTTTATCCATAAGGTTTTCTTGGCAAACTACTGGAGTGGGTTGCCGTTTCCTTCTCCACCGGACCATATTTAATCTGAGTTCTCTGCCGTGACCTGTCCGTCCTTCCCAATACTGGTGCCAATTTCCCATGAATTCAAACCCACTTCTCCCACACCAATCCCGGAGCCATGCATTTAACCTTCTAATCTTCTTGACCCCTTGCCAACTTGTATGTGGCTCAGATAATAATCCAGAGATTACCACCTTTTTGGTTCTGTTTTTTAATTTAGCCCCTAGCTGTTCAAATTCCCTCAGCGAGAACCTCTTTCTTTGTTCTACCCATGTCATTTTGTAAAATTCCAGTCGAGGAAATGCAAACACAACTTCTTTCTCTCATGGAAGCATCGAGCTTACAAGTAATCAGGAGCCTAACCAAGAACCAGCCCTCTTTGGACTTTGGTTGTGAGGGATCAGCAGGTTTTATTCTGATGGTGGTTGATAGTCAGCATGGATTCGATGGGCCAAAGTGCCTGTTTCCCCGGTGTATGCATTGTAATGTGAAGAAAGTCACTGGAGAGACATTGAAGTTGGTAGACATAGAGCTGTTCTCTTTATCAGCAAAAACTAGCCACAGACAACATATTGAGACTCTCTGTGAGGAAGAAGCCTGCTCAGCCCAATATCACAGGGCACTTTTAATTGCTAAAGATCAAAGGTAACAGCCGGACGATTCTATAGTTGCAACGTATCTACATTGCTTCCTTTGAATTACATACGTATAGCTTTCAAACATTTCCTTTTTCACATCCACACTGCAGACACCCAAAATGAATGTTAATCCCTGCTGACTCCAGGATGCATTCATGCATATGCAGACATCGCAGGTCTATAAGACCATAAGAAATAGGAGCAGAAATAGGCCATTTGGCCCATCAAGTCTCTGCCATTTTGTCATGGCTAATCCAATTTTATTCTCGGCCCCAACCTCCTGCCTTCTCCCTGTATCCCTTCATGCCCTGACCTATTAACATCAGCTTTAAATATACATAAAGATTTGGCCTCCGCAGCTGTCTGTGACAAAGAATTCCATAGATTCACCACTCACTGGCTAAAGAAATTCCTCATCATCTCCATTCTAAAAGAACACCCCTCTAATCTGAGGCTGTGTTCTCTGGTCTTAGACTCCCCCACCATAGGTCCTCTCCACATCCACTCTATCGAGGCCTTTCACCATTCGATAGGTTTCAGTGAGGTCACCCCTCGTTCTTCTGAATTCTACTGATTACAGGCCCAGAGCTATCAAACACTCTTATTATGACAAGCCATTCAATCCTGGAATAATTTTTGTGAACCTCCTTTGAACCCTCTCCAGTTTCAGCACATCCTTTCTAAGATAAGGGACCCAAAGCTGTTTACAATCCCCCAAGGGAGGCCTCACCAGTGCTTTATAAAGTCTCAACATTACATTCCTGCTCTTATATTCCAGTCCTCTTGAAATGCATGATAACATTGCATTTGGCTTCCTCACCACAGACTCAACCTGGAAATTAACCTTTAGGGAATCCTGCACAAGGACTCCCAAGTCCCTTTCCATCTCAGTGTTTGTATTTTCTCTCTATTTAGATAATAGTCAACTCTTTCATTTCTTCTACCAAGGTGCACAACCATACACTTCCCAACACTGTATTCCATCTGCCATTTCTTTGCCCATTCTCCTAATCTGTGTAAGTCAGTGGTTCCCAACCTTTTCTATGCCCCACACCCCTAGGAAATGTTTGATTAATGTTTGCACCCCCTACAAAAGTAATATCACATTTGAAGATGAAGAAGTCTAATTTCTAATTTTTGAACCACATACAATACTGCGGGTGAACAAATTGAACTTAAAAAAATAAGGTTTTAACTCAGTGCATAAAATGCAAATATAAATTGAGCAATTAAATTCTAATTTATTCAGAAAAAATTGTAAACAGTAAAATCAATCCCAATTGTGAACATAAAATTCAATGACTTCTTTGCTTCATGATTTTGTCAAAGCGTGGAACTTTCTTGCTGACTGCGATCCTTAGGTCTGCCTGTGGATTCAGGCGATTCCTAGATTTTGTCTTGATTGACAAAAGAGAACTGAATCCAGATTCACACAAGTACATTGTTGCAAATGGAATGAGGACACAGAGTGCTTTTCCACCAAGTCTTGGGAACATATCCAGTGCTGCACACCAAAACTCCTCCAAAGTCTTGCTTTCAAATTGCATTTCAAAAGCTCGATTTGTCCACAAATCAATAAGATCGTCCTTCAGCTCTTCATCATCTGACATTTTCTCCAAATTGTAGGAATATGGATTCATGATCCATTCTTCTGAAATCTTCAGGTCTCCAGCAGCAAAATATCCATCAAACGATTCTGACAGCATTTCCAAATGAGCCACAATTTCTTCACGCACAGCAGGAGTTATGGATCCAGCATCATCAACCATCTCTTCTAGTGAAGGAAAATTTGAGAGACTGCCTCTTTCCATCCTTCGATGCCAAAGACGTAACTTTTTTTGAAGGCATTCAACTTTTCACAAGGCTTCAATATGTTTATCCCTTTTCCTTGAAGAGGAACACTCAGGTCATTCATACAAGTGAAAATGTCAGCTAAGTAAGCCAACATTTGGGCGAATTCCTATGATTTCATTGCCCCAACCAGATCACGTTCACGATCCTCCAGAAAAACTTTGATTTCTTCCCGCAGTTCAAAGAAGCGGGTTAAAGCTTGTCCTCGTGACAACCAATGGACTTCTGTGGGGAAAAGCAAAACTGAATGCTCACTTCCCAGATCCTCACAAAATGATTTGAAGATGTGATGGTTCAAAGCACGTCCCCCTGATCCAGTTGATGATCTTCACACAAGTATCAAGGATTTTCTTCAAATTTGGAGGCAATGTTTTTGATGCCAAAGCATGCCGATGAAGAAAACAATGGCTAACTTGCAAGTCTGGAATCTCCTTTTTCATCAATGCAGAAAAGCCAGATTTATTTCCAAGCATTGCAGGTGCCCCGTCAGTGCACACAGAACCAATGACTTTGATATCTAAATCATGTTTGGCAAAGAAGTCTTTCACCAGCTGCATCACATCCTTTGCAGTTGTGTTTGTTTTCAGATCTTTACAAAACAGGAAATCTTCCTTCACAGCACCATCATTGACATACTTCACTAATATGATGAGTTTACTACAGCTGGAGACATCACTTGGCTGATCCAACTGAACAGAGATTTTAAGAGGACTAGCACTGACATCTGAGATGACTTGGTCCAAAATATCTTCACTCAAATCACTGATTCGGTTGTGAATGACATTATTTGATAGGGGCACCTGACCAAATTTTTTTCTTGTTTCTTTGCCCAGGATAATTGTTGCCATTTCCAGTGCACATGGCTTGATATGAGATCTTCCGCAACTGTATGGGGCTTCTTGGATTTGGCCACTTTATATGCCACTTGGTATGAAGCAAGAAGTAGTGGTTTTTCAACAGAAATGAAACCTAATTTGGAAGAGCTCCTTGTGAATCAGAACGAGCTCTTTTGATTTTCAATGACCCAACATCATGTCCTTCAACATCAGCTCCGCCATGCTTGTTCTTGAAGTGCTCTTGAAGCTTGGATGGCTTCAGATTTGAGTTGGAAAACACAACGCTACAGAGAAAGCACTGGGGTTTTTGCAAGCCATCATTTCCTGTTGTGCAAATGAAACCAAAGCACACATAGTCATCATTCCACTTCCTTCTTTTTGACATGATGAAGGGTTAATGAAGGGTTAAGGGTAAAAAGAAAAATATGAGCTAATATGAGAAAAACTATCTGACTAAGTCAGGAATGACTGCTTTACTCAACCAGACACGCCTATAGCAAAGTATCGTGAGAAATATGCTTTTGAGTATTATATTATGATATTATCTGCAGTTACACCAAGATAAATCGTCAGGTGGAAATGCTACGGGGACACGACATGACTTATTAGGCTACTCTCTACTGAATTTACACACCTATTTCCAATGATTACTGGAGATATGAACTCCCATCACACGATTCAAAGTCCTCAGTGCTAACCATGATACCTCCTCAACTAACACAATTCAAAATTATCAACGATTCAAGAAAAAAAACCTTTTAAGAGAAAAAAACCTTTGAAATTCAAAAACTTCTTTAATGCATTGAGACAATTACGAATGAATGACTTCAGCTGCTTTTTATCAAAATGTGGCTTTTTAAGATTTTATAATTGAATAATTTACCTCCTGTCTGCGGGTTTGGTTTTAACGCGAAGTCGTTACTCGATGGTTGATTCGGGATGTATGAAGATTTTGGCATAATGAGATGATTTTTAACTCTGAGATGTAACCTTCTAGCTAACATTGATGAAACTCCTCAACTCTGAGGTGTAACTTCCCAGGTAACACTGATGAGAATCCTCAACGCTGACTCGGGCAGCGGGAGACTGGAGTGAGTTTATGTCTCTCTCGACTTGGGCAGCGGGAGACTGGAGTGAGTTTATGTCTCTCTCGACTTGGGCAGCGGGAGACTGGAGTGTGCTTGGGACAAACGTTACCACCACTTCTCAAGGCACACTGGCAGCTGGCTGAGTGATGACTCGAGACTCGTCACTCAAGGACACAAGCCACTCTTTGTCACACCCCCTGAAATTCCATCTCGCACCCCCTGGGGGTGCGGGCACCCCAGGTTGGGAACCCCTGGTCTAAGTCCTTCTATAGCCTCTCTACTTCCTCAAAACTATCTGCCCCTCCACCTATCTTCGTATTGTCTGCAAACTTTGCAACAAAGCCATCAAGGAGACAGAGCTTAGGAGAGGTAATAGCGCCTAGTGGCAACTCCTTTGCTTGCATCTTCAGAAACAGCTGTTTCCATCTTTAATATCTCTATTTTTCCCTCTCGGGGCTCTTTTGAAGACCCTGACCTGGAGTTACACGCTGACTACGGTTCTTTGCGGGAACGGGACCCGCTCTAGGGGTTTCACGACTGGCCATTATTCAACATGCCTAAGGCACGGCCTGACAGCTTCGCTCGCCCTCGAAGGTTGGAGATTCCGTTGCTCTGGAGACGGGGGGATCGAAGGTCGGTGTCCCAGCAGGAGATCGGTGTGTCGTGGGAGTCGGAAGATCTAAGGCTCTGTGCCCTGAGATCTCTGGGCACAGAGCTCGGAAAAAGCGACACAGCGGATTTTTAACATCGTAAACCGGCAAGTTGTTTGTTATGTCTCCCTTCTCGCTGTGAAATGGAGACACCACTTTCTCCCTTATTAGGGAGAGAGAGAGAGAGAGCCTGTGGTTTGTCGAATTCCGGGTGAACGAGTAGTCTTTGGGGTGCTGCAAGTCTGTGTCTTTGCTGATGCTTTGCTCATGTTTGAGTGCTCGGTGGTGGGTGCTGATGCTTTTTTTGCTGGTGGGGGCAGTGGGATCGTTGTGCAAGTAGGAGGGGAGCTGGGGAGGGACTTTGGGGTTCTAACATTTAACTGTCATTCATTGTTTGGGGGCACTCCTCTGTTTACGTGGATGTTTGCGAAGAAAAAGCATTTCAGGATGTATATTGTATACATTACTCTGACATTAAATGTACCTTTGAAACCTTTGAATTCCATCAGCCAAATCATTGACATATAGCGTAAAAAGAATCGTTCCCAACATAGACCTCTGTGGAACAGCACTAGTCACTGGCAGCCAAACAGAAAAGGCTCACTTTATTCCCACTCCACCTCCTGCCAATTGGCCGCTGCTTTATCCATGCTAGAATATTCCTTGTTATACCGTGGGCTCATAGCTTGTTAAGCAGCCTCATGTGTGGCACCTTGTCAAAGGCCTTCTGAAAATCCAAGGCACAAAATCAAGTGATTCTCTTTTGTCTATCCTGCTTGTTATTTTTTCAAAGAATTCCAACAGATTTGTCAGGCAAGATGTTCCCTTGAGGTGGCCTAATTCTGCTCCTATATCTTACGGTCTTTACAGAAACCATGCTAACTGTAGTCTATCTTATCATGTGCCTCCAAGCACCCTGAGACCTCATCCTTAATAATCGACTCCAACATCTTCCCAACCACTGAGGTCAGACTAACTGGCCTATAGTTTCCTTTCTTCTGCCTCTTTCCTTTCTTTTACAGTGGAATGACATTAGCAATTTTCCAGTCTTCCAGAGCCATTCCAGAATCTAGTAATTCTTGAAAGATCATTACTAATGCCTCCATGATCTCTTCAGCTGCTTCTTTCAGAACTCTGGGGTGTACACCAGGTGACCTACCTACCTTCAAACTTTTCAGTATCTCAAGAACTTTCTCTCTAGTTATGATAATTTCACACACTTTATGACCCCTGACACCTGGAACTTCCACCACACTGCTGGTGTCTTCCACAGTGAAGACTGATGCAAAATACTTATTCAGTTCATCCACTATTTCATTGTCCCCCATTACTACCTCTCCAGCATTGTTTTCCACTGGTCCAATACCCACTCTTGCCTCTCTTTGACACTTTATGTATCTGAAGAAACTTTTGGTATCCTCGTTAATATTATTGGCTAGCTTCCTTTTGTATTCCGTCTTTACCTTATTATTGACATTTTAGTTGCCTTCTGTTGGTTTTTAAAAGCTTTCCAATCCTCTAACTTCCCTCTCATTTTTGCTCTATTATATGCCCTCTCTTTGGTCTTTATGTTGGCTTTGACTTCTCTTGTTAGCCACGATTGTGCCACCTTGCCTTTAGAGTACTTCTTCCTCTTTGGGATGTACATATCCTGTGCCTTCCGAATTGATTCCAGAAATTCCAGCCATTGCTGCCCTGCCATCATCCCTGCCAATGTTCATTTCTATTCACGCGGAGTGTTTCTCTGCTTGCAATTGATCCTGACCTGTAGATCCAGGAAGCCCATTGTTCTGAGCCACGTTTTGAATTTAATAGGTTTCAATAAGTACATTTGATGTCAGAGAAATGTATACAATATACATCCTGAAATTCTTTTTCTTTGCAAACATCCACGAAAACAGAGGAGTGCCCCAAAGAATGAATGACAGTTAAACATTAGAACCCCAAAGCCCCCCCCAGCTCCCCCTCCCATGCATGAGCAGCAACAAGGTGACAACTTGGCTTCGCTCTGCCCCTCAGTCTGCAATCCAAGCCAAGTCAAGTCAATTCACTTTTATTGTCATTTCGACCATAACTGCTGGTACAGTACATAGTAAAAATGAGACAACGTTTTTCAGGACCATGGTGTTACATGACACAGTACAAAAACTAGACTGAACTACGTAAAAAACAACACAGAGAAATCTACACTAGACTACAGACCTGCACAGGACTACATAATGTGCACAAAATCAGTGCAGGCATTACAATAAATAATAAACAGGACAGTAGGGCAAGGTGTCAGTCCAGGCTCTGGGTATTGAGGAGTCTGATAGCTTGGGGGAAGAAACTGTTACATAGTCTGGCCGTGAGAGCCCGAATGCTTCAGAGCCTTTTCCCAGACGGCAGGAGGGAGAAGAGATTGTATGAGGGGTGCGTGGGGTCCTTCATAATGCTGTTTCCTTTGCGGATGCAGCGTGTAGTGTAAATGTCCGTGATGGTGGGAAGAGAGACCCAATGATCTCAGCTGACCTCACTATCCGCTGCAGGGTCTTGAGATCCGAGATGGTGCAATTTCCGAACCAGGCAGTGATGCAGCTGCTCAGGATGCTCTCAATACAACCCCTGTAGAATGTGATGAGGATGGGGGGTGGGAGATGGACTTTCCTCAGCCTTCGCAGAAAGTAGAGACGCTGCTGGGCTTTCTTTGCTATGGAGCTGGTGTTGAGGAACCAGGTGAACACCAAGAATCCACATTCAAAACTGAAGAATGGCTGTTGTTGAAATGGAAGGTGTGTTCTCTGATATCTTCAACCTCTTACTCTGGCAGTGTGCGGTACCCACCTGCTTCAAGCAGGCTTCAGTCGTAACGGTGCCCAAGAAGAGTGTGGTAACCTGCCTATTGACTATTGCCCAGTGGCACGTACAGTGATGAAGTGTTTTGAGAGGCTGCTGTTGAAACATAACAGCTTCTGCCAGAAAGGTGACTTGGATCCGCTCCAATTTGTCTACTGGAGCAAGAGGTCCACAGCAGATGCCATCTCATTAGCTCTTCACACAACCCTGGATCATCCGGACAGCAAAGGTGCACACATCAGGATGCTCTTTATCAATTACAGCCCAACATTTAATACTATCATCCCCTCAAAACTGATCAGTAAACTCAATCCCCCCTTGTGTATTTGCTGACTTGCAGACCCCAGTCAGTTCGGATTGGCAAAAACATCTCCACAATCTCCATCCGCACAGGAGCACCATAGGAATGTGTGCTTAGCCCCCTGCTCTACTTACTTTACACTGAGACTGAGACTGTGTGGCTAAGTACAGCTCCAACACCATTTACAAGTTTGCTGGTGACACCACTGTTGTGGACTATAACAAATGGGGTGATGAATCAGCATACAAGAGAGTGATTGAAAACTTGGCTGAGTGGTGTAATAACAACCACTCAATGTCATTAAGAACGAGGAACTGATTGTAAACTTCAGGAGAGGGAAACTAGGGGTCCATGAGCCAGTAATCATCAGAGGTGGAGAGGGCCAGTAACTTTAAATTCCTGGGAGTCACTATCTCAGAAGTCCTGTCCTGGACCCATCATATAAATATAATTGCAAAGAAAGCACAACAGCGGCTCTACTTCCTCAGGAGTCTGCAGAGATTTGGCATGTCATCAAAACCCTTGGCAAACTTCTATAGGGTGGGAAGTGTGCTGACTGGCTGCATTATGGCCTGGTATGGGAGCACCAATGCCTTTGAATGGAAAATCCTACAAAAGGTAGTGGATTCGGCCCAGTACATCACGGATAAAACCCTCCCAACCACTGAGCACATCTACATGAAACATCGCCGTAGAAAAGCAGCACCCATCATCGAGGATCCTCACCACCCAGGCCATGCTCTTTTCTCACTGCTGCCATCAGGTAGAAGGTTCAAGAGCCTCAGGACTCACTCCACCAGGTTCAAGAACAGTTACACCCCTCAACCAACAGGCTCTTGAACAAAAGGGGATAACGGTAGTCATTTGCCCATCCATTGAGACGTTCCCACAACCAATGATCTCACTTTAAGGACTCTTTCTCTTGTTATTCATGCTCTCGTTATTTATTGCTATTTATCTATATTTGCATTTGTACAGTTTGTTGTCCTCTGTACTCTGGTTGATCTTTCATTGATCCTGTTATATTTACTATTCTACAGATTTGCTGAGTATGCCCACAGGAAAATGAATCCCAGGGTCGTATGTGGTGACATATACGCACTCTGATAATAAATTTTACTTGGAACTTTGAACTTTATTTGCTATATGCCCTAACTCCAAAATACGCCCTAACAGGCTGTATGGTCCCATGACAACCCCAAGACTTTCAGGCATGTGTGTCAGCCACTCCCTGTTTGAGGAATGCCACATATTCTGGTCAGGCAGGCGAGGCTGAGCAGTCTCATGGGTGTCAGCTTGAGAAGGTGTTGTATTGAGCAGTGCCGTGGAGCTGATCACCGACTCCCCAGCCACCTGTCATCTATGTGGCCGGGAGGAGTCAGTGAACCACGTGTAATCACATTATCGGATACCTCCTGTAGCTAATAAAGTGGACACGGAGTGTCTGTTCTTGTCTTCTGCTGCTGTAGCTCGTCAGTTCAAGGTTCAATGTGTGGTGCATCGCTGCACATCACTGTTGTAACGCGTGGCTATTTGAGTTACTGTTCCACTCTCCTGATCTGCAGGTCACCGAGAGGTGTGGAGGGGACAGGCCACTCGGGGATCTCCTGGTCAATTGCTCCTGGGCCTGGCCAAGCTGGGCATCCACGTGTCCGGGCAGCGGGCACTTGAGGGTTCTGCCTGAGCTGAGTGTCTGCAAGGTGCCCGAGTCTCCCTGCAGAAGGAGCGTGCGGTTTCCCACAGGTACAGTGGGGTCTCGAGTGTGTGTAGATAGTAACTGAAACAATAAACAGCACAATGGCGAAGCGGTTGGCGTAACGCTTCACGGTGCCAATGGGAGTTTGAATCCTGCTGCCACCTGTAACACGTTGGCATGCTCTCCCTGTGACCGTGTGGATTTCCTTCGACTGCTCCGGAGTTTCCTCCCACATTCCAAAGTCGTACGGGTTCGAGTCAGTAAGCCGTGGCATGCTACGTTGGCACTGGAAGCGTGGAGACACGTGCAGACTGCTCTCAATACACCCTCGGACTGTGTTGGCCATCGACACAAAAACGATGCATTTCACTGCCGGTTTCGATGCACATGTGACAAATAAAGCTCATCGTTAAGTTTATGAAGCCCTGATTATTGTATAGCACAGCCTTTTTTAGGCCATGGACCAATACCATTAAGCACGGGGTCCGTGGACCCAAGTTTGGGAAGCCCTGCTAGTGCTATGCTGTGTTAAAGTCGTTCAATGAACTTCTGTCAAAGAGAGAGAAGGTGACCGCTGTGCGGTGGTAGATCTGCACACTAGACTCCAGGGTACTCCTGCATCACTACCCTGTCTCCACTTCCAGAGGGCCATGTACACTTAAGCCCTCTCTGGGTCAGGCAGTGTACTTCAACAGAGAAAGAGTTATTAGCTTGCGCTGTTGTCCTGGGAAAGGGGCCAAGGAGAGTCGGATAGGAAGATCTGTGTTAGGGAAAAGCTGAATGCTGGCGGAGGGGTGGGGCGGCAGGAGGGGTGTTGACAGAGCTGGGTGAGTGATGGAAGATTTGTCTGTGGTGTAAGATAAGTGAAACTGGCAGCAGGAAATAACTCGAGGGAACCTTGTCCTGAAAGACCTTGAGGGAGTGGATGTGGAGAGGGCGAGTCCAGGACCAGAGGGCGCTGCCTCAGAATAAGAGGACCTCCTTTTAGAACAGAGACGAGGAAGAATTTCTTCAGCCAGAAGGCGGTGAATGTGTGGAGCTCATGGCCACAGGTGGATATGGAGGCCAGGTCATTCAATATGTTTAAAATGGCGACTGATAGGTTCTTAATTAGTCAGGTCCTCAAAGGTTATGGGAGGATGGGGTTGATAATTCAGCCATGATTCAATAGCAGAGCCGACTCAATAGGTCGAATGACCTCGTTCTGCTCTCATGCCTTGTAATCTTAACTGTGGGTGTTGAGGCTGTAATGTGCTGAGGCAGAAGAGGAGGCATTGTCCCTGAGAGTGCAGGGAGCCGTGGACAGACCGGTGGCGACAGGGGGACACAGAACCCAGGAAGATCAGGGTCACGTGGGACATCCCACCCAGTCCTCACTTAGTTTCTGAAGCAGGACTTAAACATGGAGTCAGAAGTGGACGGTGCACACCGACACGCGGATCTCTGCACTCAGGGCTCCGGGAGAATCGCGGGAAAAACTTGAGAGGAGTTGGGGATCATTTGCCTGATGTTAGCAAGGATGCGAGTGAGGCCTGCGTTGGTCAGAGTCGACCATGGATATTGCATCCAGATACGCGAGCCAGGGCTGTACAATATGGAGAGCGAGCTGTAACCCTCTCCCCAGGCCCGTACACCCTTCCCGGTCTCTGTAACCCTCTCCCCAGGCCCGTACACCCCTCCCTGTCTCTGTAACCCTCTCCCCAGACCCGTACACCCCTCCCTGTCTCTGTAAACTCCTCCATCCCCTACACCCCTCCCTGTCTCTGTAACCCTCTCCCCAGGCCCGTACACCCCTCCCTGTCTCTGTAACCCCTCCATCCCCTACACCCCTCCCTAAATGTTGTGTCCCAGCTGTCTACATGATACGCGAGCCAGGACTGTACAATATGGAGAGCGAGCTGTTGCCCGTGTGGCACGCTCGCCCTCTGCACGCATCTGAGGAACCCAAAGAACAGCAGAGGCCAATACAGTTCGGCACCAGCAGCGTCACAGGAGTTGCCAGTCAGCGTTGAAACTCAACGTAGGATGGCCTTAGAGACTCCAATTCCTGATTTTTCCCTCAGGGTTTACTCCCAAAGTCTTCCCCGTGAGTGTGTATAGCTGAAAGGCAGCGGAATTTTCATTTCAGAGATCGCCTTCTCCTCGATGAGATTCCAGCCACAGCTGATGAACCCCATCTTCCCCAGACAAGTGGTCTTAGGGCACCAGCAACCCACCTTTGCCCCTTCTCCTGTCAGTAGAAATGGTTCTAAAAAAAAGTAGAAAAAGGCACCGAAGCATTCGGGCTCTCACGACCAGACTGTGTAACCGTTTCTTCCCCCAAGCTATCAGACTCCTCAATACCCAGAGTCTGGACTGACACCAACTTACTGCCCTATTGTCTTGTGTATTATTTATTGTAATGCCTGCACTGTTTTGTGCACTTTATGCAGTCCTGGGTAGGTCTGTAGTCTAGTGTAGTTTCTTTGTGTGTTGTTTTTACGTAGTTCAGTCTAGTTCTTGTATTGTTTTGAGTAGCACCATGCTCCTGAAAAATGTCTCGTTTTTACTATGCACTGTATCAGCAGTTCTGGTCGAAATGACAATAAAGGTGACTTGACTTGATTTTCTGCAGGGCTTCATAGCTAAGCCCCACGTGAAGGCCAGGAGCTGGACGTGGTTGTCAGAGACTGTTTGAGATGTGCCACTGGGAGCCGAGCCCAAATACCGCCCCCACCTACGACCAATTTAAGGAACCTTAACGATGTGCAGAGCAAATAAAAGGAAGCAGGAAGCTGTTTACATAAGAGAGATAAGAGTCAGCGCCAGCATTTGCCATGTATCTATAGAGAAGCTCACTGTGGGAGTGCATTTATAAATACCAGCCCAACCCCTCCAGAGTGCAGACAGAGGACAATGTCCAAGTCACTTCCACACTGAGCTACCTTCAACAGTAGGGCAATTGTCTTTAGGTGCTGATGTCACTGCCTCCCTCCCTTTGCTCTCAATCGGGACCCGTCCTTCAGTCAGGCCCATCTTCACTCCCCAACATTCACACCACCTCAAACATCGAGTGCATTTCCCTTCATGGATACTGCCTCAGCCATCCAGTTCCTCTGGCCACAGCACCCCCCCCCCCCCGTCTCTGTAACCCCCTCCGGTCCCTACACCCCTCCCTGTCTCTGTAACCCCCTCCATCCCCTACACCCCTCCCTGTCTCTGTAACCCCCTCCGGCCCCTACACCCCTCCCTGCCTCTGTAACCCCCTCTATCTCCTACACCCCTCCCTGTCTCTGTAACCCCCTCCATCCCCTACACCCCTCCCTGTCTCTGTAACCCCCTCCATCCCCTACACCCCTCCCTGTCTCTGTAACCCCCTCCATCCCCTACACCCCTCCCTGTCTCTGTAACCCCCTCTGGCCCCTACACACCTCCCTGTCTCTGTAACCCTCTCCATCCCCTACACCCCTCCCTGTCTCTGTAGCCCCCTGCATCCCCTACACCCCTCCCTGTCTCTGTAACCCCCTCCGGCCCCTACACCCCTCCCTGCCTCTGTAACCCCCTCTATCTCCTACACCCCTCCCTGTCTCTGTAACCCCCTCCATCCCCTACACCCCTCCCTGTCTCTGTAACCCCCTCCATCCCCTACACCCCTCCCTGTCTCTGTAACCCCCTCCATCCCCTACACCCCTCCCTGTCTCTGTAACCCCCTCCATCCCCTACACCCCTCCCTGTCTCTGTAACCCCCTCCGGTCCCTACACCCCTCCCTGTCTCTCTAAACCCCTGTGGCTCCTCTTTGCCTCATGATTATCCCTACATTTAACCATTAACCTTCTGGCAACCATAGAGAGGATGTTTCCTATGGGTAAAGAGTCTAGGGTCTGAGGGCACAGCCTCAAAGTGAAGTGATGTCCCTTTAGAACTGAGATGAAGATGAATTTCTGCAGCTAAAGTGTGAATGTGTTGCTGCAGTAGCTCGTTATTGGGTGTATTTAGGGCTGAGATTGATCATTAAGGGGGTTAAGAGTTGCAGGAAGAAGGGGTTGATGAAAGGAAAGCAGATATAATTGAATGGCAGAGCAGACTTGATGGGCTGAATGGCCTAATTGTGCTCTGAGATCTTATGCCCTCAGCTACATGGACCCTTCTGCTCGGTCTGCCTCCCTGAGGTCCCTCTGCTGCATTGCCGTCATTGAAAACCTTCCTGCCAGTAGCCGCGCTCCATTCTGTCAGCCCATCAGAAAGACTCAGCCAGCCATTCAGCGGCGGTGGAGATGAAAACCAGTCCATGCCCCTCACCGGTCAGGTGCCCCTTACCCCAGAACACCTCAATGTTTTCCTTTTGGTTTACAATTCTGGCACCCTGCCCTGGGAGTTGACCTTTGTTTATGCTCCTGGGGACATTGTGCTAAAGGCATTTTAGAAAGTCTTTGTGGTTGAAATAACATCACCGTCACAAAATTGAGAATTAACTAAAGCGAGACTGGGATTGCCAGTAGGTTTGTGTTAAAACCATGAGGCATAGGAGCAGAGTTAGGCCAGTCAGCCCATTCAGTTTGCTCTGCCATTGGACAACGGCTGATTTATATTCCCTCTCACTCCCCATTCTCCTGCCTTCTCCCCATATCCTTTATCACCCTGACTAATCAAGAGCCTATCAACCTCTGCTTTCCTTAACCTCAGTCATCTCTATCAAGGGCACCAGCTTCCCCATCAGCCGGGACAACTTCAAGGAGCAATGCCTCAAAAAGTTGGCATCCATTTCTAAGGAGCCCCACCACCCAGGACACGCCCTCTTCTCATTGCTACCATCAGGAAAGAGGTACAGAATCCTGAAGGCACACACTCAGTGACTCAGGGACAACTTTTTCTCCTCTGCCATCCGATTTCTGAATGGACATTGAACCCTCTCTACTTTTTTTGTACTACTCATTTAATATAACACACACACACACACACACACACACACACACACACTCACACACACACTCACACACTCACACACACACACACACACACTCACACACTCACACACACACACACACACACACACACACACACACACACACACACACACACACACACACACACACACACACACACACACACACACACACACACACACACACACCTGGAGGAACTCAGCAGGCCAGGCAGCATCTACGGAAAAAAGTACAGTCAACGTTCCCGGCCAAAACCCTTCGGCAGCACTGGAGATAAGAAGAAGGGGAGTAGATTTGAAAGCTGGGGGAGGAGAGAGAGAAACACAAGGTGATAGATGAAACCAGGAGGGGGAGGCATGTGGAACATGGAAATCTACAGCACATTACCATATCACCTACTCTTGAAACTGCCTAGAATTTGCCTAGAGCATACCCTTCTAAGCTCCTAGAGATTCTTTTTCTAAGCTCCATCGACCTATCTAAGCAGCTCTTTAAAGACCCTATTGTATCTGCCTCCACCACCATCGCTGGCAGCCCATTCCACGCACTCACCACTCTCTTTGTGAAAAACATACCCCTGACATCTCCTCTGTACCTACTCCCCAGCACCTTAAAACTGTGTCCCCTCATTTTAGCCACTTCAGCCCTGGGAAAAAGCCTCTGACTATTCACACAATCAATGCCTCTCATCATCTTATACACCTCTATCAGGTCACCTCTCACCCTCAGTCGCTCCAAGGAGAAAAGGCTGAGTTCACTCAACCTATTCTCATAAGGTACGCTCTCCAATCCAGGCAACATCCTTGTAAATCTCCTCTGCACTCTCTCTATAGCACCCACATCCTTCCTGTAGTGAGGTGACAGAACTGAACACAGTACTCCAAGTGTGTTCTGACCAAGGTCTTGTAGAGCTGTAACAATACCTCACGGCTCCTGAACTCAATCCCACGGTTGATGAAGGTCAACACACCATACGCCGGGATGAACCAGCGGGAAGTGATGGGCAGGGAAACGGTAAGAGAGGAGCCAGAATAGGGAATTGAAAAAGAGAAAGGGAGAGGGGAGAAACATCTTTTTACTAAATTACTCATCCCCTCCTCTTTCCTTTCTCCTATGGTCCACTGTACTCTTCTAACAGATTCAGGTCAGTGAAATGGCACAAACCAGTACAAAGGGGATTGATTTAGAGGCCATAACGGAGACATGGTTGCAGGGTGGAGAGGTTTGGGAATTAAATGTCCAAGGATTTCAGGTAATACAGAAGGATAGGCAGGAAGGTCAGGGAGGTGGGGTAGCACTCTTAATTAAAGATGGGATCAAGGCGACAGTGAGAGACGATATAAGATCTAAGGAGCAGAATGTTGAATCCATCTGGGTAGAGATTAGGAATAGTAAAGAGAGAAAATCACTGGTGGGAGTTGTCTATCGGCCACCAAATAATAACATTACAGTAGCACAGACAATAAACAGAAATATCCAAGGTATGTAAGAATGGAACAGCAGTTATCGTGGGGGTCTAACTTGCACATAGATTGGGTGAATGAAGTTGGTCGAGGCAGTCTTGAGGAGGACTTCATAGAATGCATCTGTGATGGCTTTCCTGAACAGCAGGTTACTGAACCTACAAGGGAACGCATTATCTTAGATCTGGTCCTGTGCAATGAGGCAGGTAAAATTAGTGACTGATCTTGTAGTGAGGGATCCTCTTGGAAAAAGTGATCACAGTATGATTGAATTTCTCATACAAATGGAGGGTGCAATAGTTTCATCTAAAACCAGAGTATTATGCCTGAACAATGGAGACTACAATGGGATAAGGGAGGATTTGGCTAATGTGGATTGGGAGCACAGGCTATTTGGTAGGACAGTTGAGGAACAGTGGAAGACTTTCAAAGAGATTTTTCACGGTGCTCAACAGAAGTATATTCCAGTTAAAAGCAAGGACAGCAAGGGTGGGGAGAGCTGGTCTTGGGTAACTAAGGAACTGAAAGACAGCATCAAACTAAAAGTTATGAGTAGAAAGTCACCAAGAGTAGAAGGAAACTGGGAGACAGGGGAAACTTTAAAAAGCAACAAAGAACCATGAAGTGAGCAATAAAGAAAGGGAAGCTAGATTATAAAAATAAACTAGCGCAAAATATAAATGACTCAATGACTACTCAATGCACTCACATCCATCATCATGAAGTGTTTCGAGAGGCTCATCATGAGACACATAAAGACCCTGCTGCCCCCCTCACTGGACCCCCTACAGTTCACGTACCGTACCAACTGCTCAACAGACAACGCCATCGCCATCACCTTCCACCTGGCCTTCACCCACCTGGAAAAAAAAGACACGTACGTTCCAATGTTGTTCATAGACTTCAGTTCAGCATTCAACACAATCGTTCCTCAGCACCTGATTGGAAAGCTGAGCCTACTGGGCCTGAACACCTCCCTCTGCAACTGGATCCTAGACTTCCTGACTGGGAGACCTCAGTCAGTCTGGATCAGGAGCAGCATCTCCAACACCACCACACTGAGCACGGGAGCTCCCCAGGGCTGTGTGCTCAGTCCACTGCTGTTCACTCTGCTGACCCACGGCTGCGTTGCAACACACAGCTCGAACCACATCATCAAGTTCGCCGATGACACAACCGTGGTGGGTCTCATCAGCAAGAACGACGAGTCAGCTTACAGAGAGGAGGTGCAATGGCTAACGGACTGGTGCAGAGCCAACAACCTATCTCTGAATGTGAACAAAACAAAAGAGATGGTTGTTGACTTCAGGAGGGCACAAAGTGACCACTCCCCGCTGAACATCGATAGCTCCTCGGTAGAGATTGTTAAGCGCACCAAATTTCTTAGTGTTCACCTGATGGAGAATCTCACCTGGTCCCTCAACACCAACTCCATAGCAAAGAAAGCCCAGCAGCATCTCTATTTTCTGCGAAGGCGGAGGAAAGTCCATCTCCCACCCCCCATCCTCATCACATTCTACAGGGGTTGTATTGAGAGTATCCTGAGCAGCTGCATCACTGCCTGGTTCAGAAATTGCACCATATCAGATCGCAAGACCCTGCAGCGGATAGTGAGGTCAGCTGAGAAGATCATCGGGGTCTCTCTTCCTGCCATCATGGACATTTACACCATACGCTGCATCCACAAAGCAAACAGCATTATGAAGGAACCCACGCACCCCTCACACAAACTCTTTTCCCTCCTGCTGTTTGGGAAAAGGCGCCAAAGCATTCGGGATCTCACGACCAGACTATGTAACAGTTTCTTCCCCCAAGCTATCAGACTCCTCAATACCCAGAGTCTGGACTGACACCAACTTACTGCCCTATTGTCTTGTTTATTATTTACTGTAATGGCTGCACTGTTTTTACACTTTATTCAGTTCTGGGTAGGTCTGTAGTCTAGTGCAGTTTTTTCTGTGTTGTTTTTTATGTAGTTCTGTGTAGCTTTTGTATTGTTTCATGTAGCACCATGGTCCTGAAAAACGTTGTCTCGTTTTTACTGTGTACTGTGCCAGCAGTTATGGTCAAAATGACAATAAAAGTGACTTGACTTGATTTGACTTGAAATAGATAGTAAAAGTTTTTATAATTATATAAAGTGGAACAGGGTGGTTAAATTGAATGTCCATTGAAGGACGAGAAGAGGAAATTGATATTGGGTAATGAGGAAATGGTCGAGGCTATGAATGAATATTTTGTGTCAGTTTTCACACGTCTAACATGCCAAACAGAGATGTTGTGGATGCCATGGGCAGTGAGGACCTCAATACAATAGCTATCACTGAAGAGGTACTGCTGATCAAATCTGTGGGCCTGAAGATAGGCAAGTCCCCTGATCCTGATGGAATGCATCCCAGGGTACTGAAAGAAATGGCAGAAGTTATAGTAGAGGCTTTGGTGATAATTTACCAAAATTCTCTGGACTCTGGGCAGGTCCCGATAGATTGAAAGACAGTGACTGTCGCACCACTGTTCAAAAAAGGATGTAGGCAAAAGACAGCTGACTATAGGCCAGTTAGTTTAACATTTTTAGTTGGGAAAATGCTTGAGCTATCATTAAAAAAGAAATTGCGAGGCATCTGGAAAGAAATGGACCCATCAGGCAGATGCAGCATGGATTCAGCAAAGGCAGGACCTGTTCGTCAAACTTACTGGAGTTCTTGGAAGATATAATGAACGCAGTGGATATAACAAATGGACATTATTTACTTGGATTTCCAGAAGGCATTCTATAAGGTGCTGCATAAAAGACTTTTACATAAGATAAGAATGTATAGAATTGGGGGTGATGTATTAGCATGGATAGGGGATTGGTTAACTAATAGAAAGCAGAGATTTGGGATACACGGGTGTTACTCTGGTTGGCAATCAGTGGTGAGCGGTGTGCCACAGGGGCTGGTGCTGCACCCACAACTGTTCATGATATACATTAACGATCTGGAAGAGGGGACTATGTGTAGTGTATCTAAGTTTGCTGATGATACTAAATTGAGTGGAAAAGCAAATTGTGCAGAAGATACGGAGAGTCCGCAAAGAGATAGATAGGTTAAGTGAGTGGGCAAGGGACTGGCAGATGGAGTACAATGTTGGTAAATGCGAGATAAACCTCTTTGGAAGGAAAAATGGAAGAGCAGATTATTATTTAAATGGCAAAAGATTGCAGCATGCTGCTGTGCAGAGGGACTTGGGAGTGCTTGTGTATGAATCACAAAAGGTTGGTTTGCAGGTGCAGCAGGTTATCGAGAAGGCAAATGGGATGTTGGCCTTCATTACTATTGGGGTTGAATTTAAGAGCAGGGAGGTTATGCTGTAACTGTACAGGGTACTGGTGAGGCTACACCTGGAGTACTGTGTGCAGTTCTGATCTCCTTCCTTGAGGAAGGATATACTGGCTTTGGAGGTGATGCAGAGGAGGTTCACCAGGTTGATTCCAGAGATGAGGGGGTTAGACTGTGAGGAGAGATTGAATTGCCTGGGACTGTACTCACTGGAATTCAGAAGAGTGAGAGGAGATCTTACAGAAACATATAAAATTATAAAAGGTTTAGATAAGATAGAGGCAGCAAAGTTGTTTCCACTGGTAAGTGAGACTAGAACTAGGGGACATAACCTCAAGATTCAATGAGTAGATTTAGGATGGAGATGAGGAGGAACTGCTTTTCCCAGAGTGGTGAATCTGTGGAATTCTCTGTCTAATGAAGCAGTGGAGGCTACCTCAGAAAATATATTTAATACAAGGGTGAATAGATGTTCGCATAGTAGGGGAATTAATGGTTATGGGTAAAAGGCAGACAGGTGGAGATGTGTCGATGGCCAGATTGGTCATGATCTTATTGAATGGTGGAGCAGGCTCGATGGGCCAGTTGGTCTACTCCTGCTCCTATTTCTTATGTTCTGATGGACCGAGATGGAATATGAGATGTTGTTGCTTCAACCTGAGGGTGGCCTCATTGTGGCAGAGGAGGAGGCCATGGACCAACCTGTCGGAATGGGAGCAGGAAGTAGAATTAAAATGGCTGACCACTGAATATGCCCTTCACTTGGGATATGGGAGGGAACTAGAGCACCGGAACACAACTTTTCTCAGGGGCTGGTGAATCTCTGTAATTCTCTACCCCAGAAGGCTGTGGAGACAAGATCACGGAGATGAAAGCAGATATACTTTGGGAAGATTGAAAGTCATGGTGGAGCAGGTTTGGGGCCTACTCGTGTTTTGTAACTCCTGCCCGATGGCAGCCCCAAGAGGAGGGCATGTCAGGGAAGGTGGGGACTGGAAGTCCCAGGATGAAAGTTGCCCAATTCAGTTGGACTTCAACCTGGAGGAACTGAGATACAGAGAGATTGAGCAACTGGGAATTTTATTTGTTGGAGCAGAGAGACTGCAGGATGATTTTTGAGGAGTATAAAACCATTGAGGGCATAGATAGTGGGAATCACATATGGGTTGGGGAATATTTGTGTGTCTTTCAAAAAACTTCAGGTCTGAATGCTATTTGCTTACTTTTATTGCTTACGTGATTTGTTTTTTCTCTCTCTGTGTTTGATGGCTTTCTTCTTTCTAACGGGTTCTATGTTTTGTGGCTGCCTGTAAGGAGATGAATCTCTAGATTGTGTAGATACTTTGATAATAAATGCACTTTGAACTTTGAATCAAGGTTCAAAGAGAAGAGGGCACAGTTTAGGATGAAAAGGGGAGTGATTTAAAAAGGGAACTGAGGGGCAGTCTTTACACCCCGAGGGTGGTGAGTATATGGAGTGAGCTGCCAGAGGAAGTGATTGAGTACATCAATTATATTTAAAAGGTACTCAGACAGGTATATGGGTTTGGAGTATGGACAAACGGGGGGCTAGCTTAGGTGGACATCTTGGGTCAGCATGTGCCGGTTGAAGGACCTGAGTGACTCTTATACCAACTGCATCCTGTTCTAAATGATTAAGTTTCTTAACTGAATGAACATACACTCAATGGCCTCTTTATCAGGTACCTCCTGTACCTTATCTTTTTATATATCATTACGTGGATGCTTACTAATATCACTGGATAACAAAGTTTTTTTCAAAAGTGTTGCTTCTTCAGAAATCTTCTGTGATCATGATAGACTGCTTGAAACTGAACACAAATATAATTTCAGACTACTTGTATCACATAGGAATTTGGAGAAACAGGAAATTAACCTTTATTGAATATAATTAATGTGTTTAATTGCATAATGATGCTAGCACTTTGCAATAGTTCAACTAAGATAAAGATGCTTTGTCAATGATTTTCATTTGTACTCGGTGTCCGAGGCTTCTTACTTAGGAGTCCAACAATAATCAGCCGACATTGATGGATTCCAGTTGTCCTGATACCATTTCTCCATGACCGCAATGTCCTGGTGAAACCTTTCACCGTGCTCGTCACTGACATCGCCAAGATTTGCAGGGAAGAAGTCTAAATGGGAATACTGAAAATGAATATTTAGTGACATCACACACAAAATGCTGGTGGAACACAGCAGGCCAGGCAGCATCTATAGGGAGAAGCACTAGGGAGAAGTCAGGACGAAGGGTCTCGGCCCGAAACGTCAACAGTGTTCTCCCTATAGATGCCTGGCCTGCTGTGTTCCACCAGCATTTTTGTGTGTGTTGTTTGAATTTCCAGCATCTGCAGATTTCCTCGTGTTTGCTATTTAGTGACATGTTATGTTTCATAGTTTTCTATGCTTGAAGGATGTTGTCAACCATCTGTACATAGTTTGATGCTCTGTAGTTGCCAAGAAAATTTTCAACAATATCCTTGAATGCTTTCCATGTGATTTTCTCCGGTCCCACTGAAAGTTCTTCAAATTGATGACCTGTTTGATTTGTGGACCAACAAAAATGCCTTCCTTAATCTTGGCATCAGTTATTCTGACTTGAATTATGAATTGAAATAACAAATACAGACAATTTCAAAAAAATGGTGCATGGTAGGGAAATCTCATGGGCAGTAGTCCAAAATCAGTAAGTATTCAGGAAGCAAAATCTGTGTTGTCCAGTGTATTTTTTAATATAATCACCACTATACTGACTTAAGTTTTTTATATAATCATAAACACGAGAAAGTCTGTGGATTTGGAAATCCAAAGCAACACACACAAAATGCTTGGAGGGACTCAGCAGGCCAGGCAACATTCATGGAAATGAATAAAAGGTCGACTTCTGGGGCTGAGATCTCCTGTACCCAATAAATTGGCCACTAAGTGGCTATGACTGACTGCAGCTTAACCCATTGCTCATACTCCTGGCATTGAGTGCTTTTTCATCTTCATATCAGCAATGAGATGTGGATGTGTTTACGAGGTCTGCAGTTTCACAGCTCCATCGTCTCGCTGAGATGTACGGTGTTCAGTCTGAAATTGAAGGCAGCAGAGTAACTGAGGTGCACCAGGATTACTCCTGGGATCAGAAGGTTTGATCATTAAGCTGGACAGGTTGGGTTTGTATTCCTTGATAGTTTAGAAGAATGAGGGGTGGCCTTAATCAATCATAAATGATCCCAAGGAAGCCCAACAGGGTAGAGTCCCTGATGCATGCAAAGGTTCTCTTTATCTCCACCTTGGATACTCTGATCACTTATCTGTTGTACTAATTCCTGCACACGGACAACTCATCAAACCAGTTCAAAGGGAAATATCAATTCCCTATCTGGCCTCTTACCCCTTCTCACTTCCCCTGGGTCCCCTCTCGCTTCCCTTTCTCCTGTGGTCCACTCTCCTCTCCTATCAGATTCCTTCCTCTCCAGCCCTTGACCTTTCCTACCCTCCCAGCTTCACCTATCAACTTCCAACTATCCTCCTTCCCTCCCACCACCTTTTCATTCTGGCATCCTCCCCCTGTCCTGAAGAAGGGTCTTGGCCAAAAATCTCTACTGTTTAATAATTTCCTTAGACACTACCTGACCTTCTGAGTTCCTCCAGCATTTTGTGTCTGTTGCTTTAGATTTCCAGCATCTGCAGAATCTTTTGCATTTCTGATGTTGATATATTTTCACCAGTGGGAGTGTCTCAAACATGGGGATATTGATACCAAATGTGCTATTGGTGCTGGATTATAAGACCATAAGATAGAGGAGCAAAATTAAGCCATTTGGCCCATCGAGTCTACTCCACCATTTCATCATGGCTGATCCAATTTTCCTCTCAGCCCCAATCTCCTGCCTTCTCCCCATACCCATTCATGCCCTGACCAATCCAGAATCTATCAACCATTGCCTGGGGCAATGAATTCCATAGGTTCACCATTCTCTGACTAAAGAAATTCCTCCTCATTTCCATCCTAAATGGGTGTCCGTCTATTCTGAGACTATGCCCGCTGATCCTAAACTCCCCCACCACAGAAAACGTTCTCTCCACATTCATGCATCGAACCTTTTCAACATTTGATAGGTTTCAATAAGATCACTCGTTCTTCTAAATCCCAGTGAGTACAGGCCCAGAGCCATCAAACACTCCTCAGATGAAAACCCTTCCTTCTCAGAATCCTTCTCATGAACCTCCTCACAATACTCCAAGTGAGGCCTCACCAGTGCTTTATAAAGTCTCAACATTACATCCTTGCTTTTATATCCTAGTCCTCTTGAAATGAATGCTAACATCGCATTTGCCTTCCTCACCACAGATACAACCTACAAATTAACCGTTTGGAAATCCTGTACAAGGACTTCCAAGTCCCTTTGCACCTCAGTTTTGTGAATCTTTCTCCATCTAGAAAATAGTCAACCCTTTCATTTCTTCTACCAAAGTGCATGGCCGTACACTTCTTGACACTGTATTCCATCTGCCACTTCTTGGCCCATTCTCCCAATCTGTCCAAGGCCTTCTGTAGCTTCTTTACTTTGACAAAACTACCTGCCCTCCACCTACCTTCATATCATCACAAACTTTGCGACAAACCCATCAATTCCATCATCTAAATCATTGACATAAAATGTAAAAAGAATCAGTCCCAACACAGACCCCTGTGGAACACCACTAGTTACCGGCAGCCAACCAGAAAAGGCTCCCTTTATTCCCACTCTTTGCCTCCTGCCAATCAGCCACTGCCTATCCATGGTAGAGTCTTTCCTGTAATACCATAGCTTGGTAAGCAGCCTCATGTGTGGCACCTTGTCAGAGGCCTTCTGAAAATCCAAGTACACAACATCCACTGATTCTCCTGTCTATCCTGCTTGTTATTTCTTCAAAGAATTTCAACAGGTTTATCAGGTAGTATTTTCCCTTGAAGAAACTATGCTGACTATGGCCTATTTTATCACATGCCTCCAAGTAGCCTGAGACCTCATCCTTAACAATCAACTTTCCAACCACTGAGTTCAGACTAACGGCCTATAAATTCCAAATCACAAACAAGAGAAAATCTGCAGATGCTGGAACTCCAAGCAACACACACAAAATGCTGGAGGAACTCAGCAGGTAAGGCAGCATCTATGGAAAAGAGTACAGTCAACGTTTCAAGCAGAGACCCCTTATCAGGAACCTCCAGCATTTTGTGTGTGTTGTTTATCCTGTAGTTTCCTTTCTTCTGCCTCTCTCCCTTCTTGAAGAGTGGAGTGACATTTACAATTTTCTGGTCTCCCAGAACCATTCCAGAATCTAGTGATTCTTGAAAGATCATTACTAATGCCTCCACAGCTCTTCAGTCACCTCTTTCAGAGCTCTGGGGTGTACTGTACACCATCTGACTTATCTACCTTAAAACCTTTCCGTTTCCAAGAACCTTCTCTCTAGTAATAGTAACTTCACACACTTCCACCATACTGCTAGTGTCTTCCACAGGGAAGATTGATACAAAATTCTTATTCAATTTTTCCACCACTTTGTTGTCCCCCATTACTACTTCCCCAGCATTCCAATGTCCACTCTTCCCTTTCTTTTACACTTTATGTTTCTGAAGAAACTTTTGGTATTATCTTTAATATTATTGGTTACTTACTTTCATATTCCATCTTAACCTTGTTAATGACTAAAAGCTTTCCAATCCTCTAACTTCCCTCTCATTTTTGCTTTATTATATGCCCCCTCTTTGGTCTTTATGTTGGCTTTGACTTCTCTTGTTAGCCACGGTTGTGCCACCTTGCCTTTAGAGTACTTCTTCCTCTTTGGGATGTACGTATCCTGTGCCTTCGGAATTGATTCCAGAAATTCCAGCCATTGCTGCTCTGCCATCATCCCTGCCAGTGTTCTTTTCCAATCAATTCTGGCCAGCTCCTCTCTCATGCCTCTGTAATTCCTTTTACACCACAGTAATACTGATACATCTGACTTTAGCTTCTTCTTCTCAAATTTGTGTCAATTTGATCATATTATGGTTCTTTTACCATAAGCTCTCTAATCAATTCCAGTTCATTGCACAACACCTAATTCAGAATAGCTGATTCTCAAGTGAGCTTAAGCATGCAGTGCTCTAAAAAGCCATTTTTAGGCATTCTCAAAATTCCCCTCTTGGAATCTACCAACGTGATTTTCACAATCTTCCTGCGTATTGAAGTCCCCCATAACTAACATAACATTGCCCTTTTGGCATGCACGTTCTACCTCCCGTTGTAATTGGTAATTACTTTACTTTATTGTCACCAAACAATTGATACTAGAGCGTACAATCATCACAGTGATATTTGTTTCTGCGCTTCGCGCTCCCTGAAGTACAAATCGAAGTAAATATAATAAAAATTTAAATTATAAATCATAATTAGAAAATAGAAAAGGGAAAGTAAGGTAGTGCAAGTCAGGTCTGGATATTTGGAAGGTACGGCCCAGATCCAGGTCAGGATCCGTTCAGCAGTCTTATCACAGTTGGAAAGAAGCTGTTCCCAAATCTGGCCGTACGAATCTTCAAGCTCCTGAACCTTCTCCCGGAGGGAAGAGGGACAAAAAGTGTGTTGGCTGGGTGGGTCGTGTCCTTGATTATCCTGGCAGCACTGCTCCGACAGCGTGCAGTGTAAAGTGAGTCCAAGGATGGAAGATTGGTTTGTGTGACGTACTGGGCTATGTTCACGATCTTCTGCGGCTTCTTCCTGTCTTGGACAGGACAACTTCCATACCAGGTTGTGATGCACTCTAGAAGAATGCTTTCTACGGTGCATCTATAAAAATTAGTGAGGATTTTAGGGGACAGGTCAAATTTCTTCAGCTTATTATTATTGGGCAGAATTGATTTTTTTCTGTATTTTTCTTGTAATATAACTTCCCTATGTTTGCTTCTTTCTTATATATAATTTCATGCATGCTTGCTAATATTTTTATATAATCACCACTATGCCGGCTTAAAAATGTTAATATTAAACACAAGAAATTCTGCAGGTGCGGCAATTCCAGAGGAACACGCACACAAAATGCTGGAGGAGCTCAGCAGGTCAGGCAGTGTCTATGGAAATGAACAAAAAGTCAATGTTCGAATCCAAAACCCTTCTTCGGGACGGGTAAGGAAGGGGGAAGATGCCAAAATAAAAATTTAGGGAGGAGGGGAAGGAGGAGAGCTGGAAGGTTAATGGTGAAGCCAGGAGGGTGGGAAAGGTAAAGGACTGGACAGGAGAGGAGAGTGGACAATAGGAGAAAGGTAAGCGGGAGGGGACCCAGGAGGAGGTGATAGAGTTAGGGGACCAGAGTGGGGAATAAAAAGAGGGGAGGGGGTGGTTTACTGGAAGGAGAAATCAATATTCATACCATCAGGTTGGAGGTTACCCAGATGGAATATAAGGAATATTCCATCATGGCAAAAGAGGAGGCCGTGGACCGACACATCAGAACAGGAACAGGAATCAATTTGAAATGTTTGGCCAGCAGGAAGCTCTGCTTTTGGTAGATGGATTTTATATCATCAGCTGTACGTGTGCAACTGTTCAGTAATAATAGTGAACCTGATCCTGCGTTTTTTCTCAAAGTTTCTCTGCAGTCTGTGTCACGCCACTGAATCTATAGATTACCCTTTATCACTGGAATGTGTTTATCTGTCTCTGCAGTCGGAGTATGAGACTGATCATATTCACGGCGGCTCAGTAACCTAGCGGTCAGTGCAACACTTCACAGTGCCAGCGATCACCCATTGCGGTTCAGTGGCTGTCACAGTCTATCAGAGTCTCTACCTTCTCCGTGACTGTGTGGGTTTCCTCCCACATTCCAAAGACGTACATCTAGGGCTAGTGAGTGGCCATGTTACATTGGTGCTGGAAATGTGGAGAGACTTGTGGGCTGCCCCAAGCATAGTCCTCTAAGTGTATTAGTCATGGACACAAACGGTGCATTTTACTGCATGTTTCAAGATAAGTGACAAACAAAGCTCATCTTTAATCTCCTTTTTGTTATCTATGAGATGACAACTGCTTTGTTTCTTATCTTTCTCTAGTCGTTCTTCGCCCTTGTAGCGTCTAATAAACAGCCATAACAACCAAGTCTTATGCTTCATTCTTTACTTCCGCAGAGCCTCCGGGTCAGTGCGACCAGACCCTACATCGGTCATTTGGTCTCTTCCCTCAGGGGGTGAATGAGCACTGGGTCGGATTAAAATGGTCAGGGTGCCAGGGTTGGAGGTGAGGGACGATCCATCTTGGCTCGCTGCTCTGCGGAGTTTGCTTGTCTCTGCGCTGGACTGAGGACGTGGCCCGCAACTAGTGGATTTCAGGATTGGCTGCAGTGATGCCTGTCTTTGTGGCGGGGTTTGCTCGGGCCTTGAGGCTGCTTAATAAGAAAAAATTCTACGGTGATACAGGAGAGATACTGGCATGGATAGAGGAAGGGCTGACAGGCAGGAGGCAGCGAGTGGGAATACAGGGGGCTGCCGGTGACTAGTGGTGTTCCTCAGGGTCAGTATTGGGACTGCTACTTCTCACATTGCTTGTCAGTGATTTAGAACATGAAATTGCCGGCTTTGTGGCAAAGTCTGCAGATGATACGAAGATAGGTGGAGGGGTAGGTAGTGCTGAGGAAGCAATGTGATTGCAGCAAGACTTAGACAAATTGGAAGAATGGGCAAAAAAGTGGCAGATGGACTCCAGAGTTGGGAAATGTATGACAATGTATTTTGGTAAAAGGAACAATAATGCAGACTATTAACTAAATGAGGAGAAGGTTCAAACATCAGAAGTGCAGATGGACTAAGAAGTCCTCGTGCAAGACTCCCAGAAGGTTAATTTACAGGTTGAGTCTGTGGTAAAGAAGGCAAATGCAATGTTGGCATTTATTTCAAGGGAAATAGAATATAAAAACATGGAGTTAATGCTGAGGCTTTACAAGACACTTGGAGTATTGTCAACCGTTTTAGGCCCCATATCTCAGAAATGACGTGTTGTCATTGGAGAGAGTCCAGAGGAGGTTCACGAGGATAATTCCGGGAATGAAAGGGTTAACATGTGAGGGGCATTTGGCAGCTTTGGGCCTGTACTCACTGAAACTTAGACCAATGAGGGGGAATCTCATTGAAACTACTGAATGCTGAAAGGACTAGATAGGGTGGATGTGGAGAGGATGTTTCCTTTGGTGGGGGTATCCAGAACTAGAGGGCACAGCCTCAAAATTCAGGGGCAGCCTCTTAGAACAGGAGGAGGAGCTTCTTTAGCCAGAGAGTAGTACATTTAAGGCAGATGTTGATCGTTTCAGGGCATTGCAGCTGATGGTTAACTGGAGTAGAGCAAAGACCTGCAAATGGGCTTCCCGTGTTAGGGGAGATAACAGTCTGAAACAAAAGGTTTTTGAAATTGTAGATAATTGGTTAGTTAGGTAGCTAGTGTAGTCTGAATTATGTTCTCATGCACCAAGTGAACTCATTCTCCTCTGAAATAATTTTCCACATGAATTGTCACTGTATGGTCAAAGAATACTGGGAAAAGTGTCTTACCTAATATTTGTTGTATGGTGATTTTAAGATATTAAGAAACCCTTTTGCTTTCACGTTACATTGATCTTGCCACTTTATGTGCTAATGATAGTTATCCGCTGGAAATGATTTTGAAATATTGCCAAGGCATTTTCAGTCCGTTTAGTAGAACTTCCTGCAATCCGGTATTTTTCTCTTTTGAGTTTAATATATCCGGTGCTATTGTCCCAGAATCTAGGAGGTGGCTGTTTAGTTTTTGGAAAGAAGCATTTAACTATTGCAATTCTCAGATTATTTTCCTCATTGTTTTTGATTTTACCTGGTTACATGGTCGGTACAACATTGTGGGCCGAAGGGCCTGTAATATGCTGTTAATTTCTGTTTCCTGATCAGTCGGGGCATCAAAGGGTATGTGACAAGGCAGTTGTATGTGGTTGAGCCATGATGGAATGGCGCAGCAGACTCGATGGGCTGAATGGCCTAATTCTGCTCCTATGTTTTATGGTCTCTGTGTTGGACTGAGGCTGTGACCTGCAACTAGTGGACCTCTGGATCAGCTGCAGTGATGCCTGGCCACGTGAACTTCAGTCCTGAACACTGTTTGCTCATTTTTATTGTTACAATTTGTTATTTTTTCTCCTTTTTCTCTCTCTGCGCTCTGGGTGTTTTTTTTAAAAATGGGTTTGATTGGGTTTCTTTGTTTCGTGGTTGCCTGCAAGGAGAAGAGTCTCAAAGTTGTATACTTTAATAATACATGTAACTTTGAACTTTGACTGGGAGACTCCCAATCTTTCACCCCCATAGAGAAGAAATTTCTATGCACCTTAGTTTCAAATGGCCAATGTAGGATCTAGTGACACTGATCCAGAGATATCTCAGGGTGGAGACAAATAAATAGCCGAGAGATCGAGGAATTCAGGGTTTAGGGATCTTATACAGAAGCCAGAACCAGTGTACATCAGCTGAGGAGTGGTGGGGCAGGCTTGAGGGGCCAAGAGGCCTCCTCCTCCGGCTCTTTTGCTTTCCTGTGAAGCTGCCATTGGAAGTGTTTGCCCCCAAATCCCTTGAGGTGATTTGACCCGGATCAAATCCTGCTGGTTAATGCCCATTGCTCCACGAGAACTCAGAGAAGTTAGGAATCAGCATTGTAACTCGGTTCTATATTGAGTAGGAGGAGTTGAATTGTTCAGCAGGCAGCTGGTAATGTAGCATGGCAAGGACGTTGTGTAACATGGCCACATTTTGACTGAAATTCTTTTTGAATCAACACCCACAAAATGCCGGAGGAGCTCAGCAGGTCAGGCAGCATCTACGGAGGGGAACAGACATTCGATGTTTAGGGCAGAGACCCTTTATCAGGCAGGCGTACCCTCCACTTTTCTCATGATTTTATAAGGTCATCCCCTCGGTCTCCTGTGCTCATACACCCAGTCTCTCCTCCTAACTCATGCTCTCCGGTCCCCATAACGTCCTTCTGAACCTCCTCTGCATCTCCACAGATGCTGCTCGACCTGCCCAGTTCCTCCAGTGCCTTTCACCCAGCTCCAGGATCTCCGGGTTACAGTGGGCGGCTGTAACGCTGACGGGGAAGAGATCACAGGCATCTGTCAGACCTATTGGTGAGCGGGGAGACTGTAATTCTACAGCTGACACCATCTGGTGGTGAACTGCACAGAGTGTGTGTGTGGGAGGGGGGGAGGGGTTACCAATATCATAAAATAAAGGCAAAGGTTATTTTTGTTCTAAAAGCGTTAGGATATAGTCATGTCATTTGAGGAAGGATATACATACATATACAAGGACTTTACCAAGGTTTTTGACAATGTCCAGCATGGTAGGCTGGCCCATAAGAAACTGGAGCAGGTGTTGGCCATCCAGCCCATTGAGCCTGCTCCATCATTCAATAAGATCATGGCTGATCTGGCCACGGACTCATCTCCACCTACCCGCCTTCTCCCTTTAATTCCCCTACTATGCAAAAATATATCCAACCTTGTCCTAAATCTACTCCACCAAACCTGGAGGTTATGTCCCCTAGTTCTAGTCTCAGCTACCAGTGGAAACAACTTTCCTGCCTCCACCTGATAGAGACTGTATCCCTTTCAGAATTTTGTATATTTCTATAAGATCTCCTTTCATTCTTCTGAATTCCAGAGAGTACAGTCCCAGGCGACTCAATCTCTCCTCACAGTCTAACCCCCTCATCTCTGGAATCAACCAGGTGAACTTCCTCTGCACCACCTTCAAAGCCAGTATATCCTCCTTCAAATAAGGAGACCAGAACTTCACGCAGTACTCCAGGTGCAGGCTCACTAGTACCCTGTACAGTTGTAACATAACCTCCCTGCTCTTAAATTCAATTCCTCTAGCAATGAAGGCCAACATCCCATTTACCTTTTTGATAGCCTGCACCTGCAAACCAACCTTTTGTGATTCATGCATAAACACTCCCAAGTCCCTCTGCACAGCAGCATGCTGCAATCTTTTACTGTTTAAATAATAATCTGCTCTTTCATTTTTCCTTCCAAAGTGGATGACCTCGCATTTACCAACATTGTTCTTCATCTGCCAGACCCTTGCCCACTCACTTAACCTATCTATATCTCTCTGCAGGCTCTGTGTATCTTCTGCACAATTTGCTTTTCCACTCAATTTGGTGTTATAAACAAACTTAGATACACTACACTCGGTCCCCTCTTCCAGATCGTTAATGTATATCATGAACAGTTGCAGGCCCAGCACCGACCCTTGTGGCACACCGCTCACTACTGATTGCCAACCAGAGTAACACCCATGTGTCCCAAATCTCTGCTTTCTATTAGTTACTCAATCCTTTATTCATACTAATACGTCACTTCCAACTCAATGCATCCTTATCTCATGGATAAGTCTTTTATGTGGCACCTTATCAAAGACCTTTTGGAAATCCAAGTAAATAATATCCATCTGTTCCCCTCTATCCACTGCACTCACTATATCCTCAAAGAACTCTAGTAAGTTTGTCAAACAGGACCTGCATTTACTGAACCCATGCTGCATCTGCCTGATGGATCCATTCCTTTCAGATAACTCACTATTTCTTCTTTAATGACATCTTCAAGCATTTTGCCAACTACAGATATTAAACTAACTGACGTATAGTTACCTGCCTCGTGCCTATATCCTTTTTTGAACAATGGCGTGACACTCACTGTTTTCCTATACGTCGGGACCTGTCCCGAGTCCAGAGAATTTTGGTAAATCATCACCAAAGCCTCTACTATAACATCTACCATTTCTTCATCAGGACCAAGGGATCTTCAGACCCACAAGTTTGCACGGCAGTACCTCTTTAGTGATAACTATTGTATCGAGGTCCTCACCTCCCATCGCATCCATAGCATCTCTCTCTGGCATGTTAGACGTGTCCTCCACCATGAAGACTGACACAAAATAGTCATTCAAAGCCTCTGCCATTTCCTCACTGCCCAATAACAATTTCCTCTTCTCGTCCTCCAAGGTACCTATGTTCACTTCTGCTTTATATAAATATAAAAACTTAGTTTATTTTTATATTTTGAGCTAGTTTATTTTCATAATCTATCTTCCCTTTCTTTATTGCTCATTTAGTGGTTCTTTGTTGCTTTTTAAAGTTTTCACAATCTTCCAGTTTCCCACTACTCTTGGTGATTTTGTATACATGATCTCTTAGTTTGATGCTGTCTTTCAGTTCCTTTGTTACCCAAGACCAGCTCTCCCCACCCTTGTTGTCCTTGCTTTTAACTGGAATATACTTTTGTTGAGCGCCGTGAAAAATCTCTTTGAAAGTCTTCCACTGTTCCTGAACTGTCCCACCATATAACCAGTCTACACTCGCCAAATCCTCTCTCATCCCATTGTAGTCTCCATTGTTTAGGCATAATACACAGGTTTTAGATCGAACTATTGCACCCTCCATTTGTATGAGAAACTCAATCATACTGTGATCACTCTTTCCAAGAGGATCCCTCACTACAAGATCAGTCACTAATTTTACCTGCCTCATTACACAGGACCAGATCTAAGATAATGCATTCCCTTGTGAGTTCAGTAGCCTGCTGTTCAAGAAAGCTATCACCTGAAGTCCTCCTCAAGACTGCCTCGACCAACTTGATTCACCCAATCTATGTGCAAGTTAGACCCCCACGATAACTGCTGTTCCATTCTTACATACCTTGGATATTTCTGTTTATTGTCTGTGCCACTGTAATGTTATTATTCGGTGGCCGATAGACAACTCCCACTTTTCCCTTTACTATTCCTAATCTCGACCCAGATGGATTCAACAATCTGCTATCCTTCCATATAACCTGATATCCTTGGGTATTTAATTCCCAATCCTCTCCACCCTGCAACCACATCTCTGTAATGGTCACTAAGTTATACTCCCTTGTACTGCTTTATGCCACAGGTTCACTGACCTTGTTTCAAATACCTCGGGCGTTAAAATAAAGTTCCCTTACACTCATTGTGCTTTTAAAACTTTGTAATCTTTTTCTCTTTTGCGCTTGATTATTTTTTCACCTATTACTTTTCTCTTTTTTATCTTTCGTTTTTTCTTTATCTTTATCCACACTTTTCTTTTTACTTTATCCATATTTCTCCAATCTTCTGAACCCAACCCCCTATCCACAGCCCTAGTCATGCAATTTGCTAGGATCCAGGTCCCATCACGGTTCACGTGGAGCCCATCCCATTGATACAGCTCCCTCCTTCCCCAATACTGGTGCCACTTTCCCTTGAATTCAAGCCCACTTCTCCCACACCAATCCTTCAGCCAACATTTAACTCTCTATTCTTCTTGACCTTATGCCAAGTTGCACGCGGCTCAGGTAGTAATTCAGAGATTTTCTTCATCTTTTCAAGGATTTCAAGTTCCCTGGCCTACATCATCTCATTCATTACTATGGATGTCCAGTCCCTATACACCTCCATCCCCCACCAGGAAGGGCTCAAAGCTCTCCTTTTCTTACTGGACACCAGACCCAACCAGTTCCCCTCCACCACCTCCTCCGTCTAGTGGAACTTGTCCTCGTTCTTAATAATCTCTCCTTTGGGTCCTCCCACTTCCTTCAAACAACAAGGGTAACCATGGGCACTTTCATGGGTCCCAGCTATGGCTGCCTGTTTATTGGCTACATGGAACAGTCTATGTTCCAAGCCTACACTGGTGACTGTCCCACACTTTTCCTACACTACATCGACGACTGCATTGGTGCTGCTTCCTGCACCCGTACTGAACTCGACAATTTCATCCACTTTACCTCCAACATCCACCCTGCCCTCAAATTCACCTGATCAGTTTCCAACACTTCCCTTCCTTTTCTCAATCTGTCTCTATCTCCGGAGACAGCTTATTCACCAATGTCTATTACAAACCCACAGACTCTACCTAGACTACACCTCGTCCCAACCTACTACTCGCAAAAACACCATCCCCTTCTCTCAATTCCTCCGTCACCACCGCATCTGCTCTCAGAATGAGGCTTTCCATTCTAGAACGAAGGCAATGTCCCCCTTTTTCAAAGGGGCTTCCCTTTCTCCACCATCAACACTGCTTTCAATCATGTCTCTTCCATTTCACGCACATCTGCTCTTACCCCAACATTCTGCCATCCTATCAGGGATAGGGTTCTTCTTGTCCTCATCTACCACCCCACCAGCCTCCGGGTCCAGCACATAATCCTCCGAAACTTCCGCCACCTCCAATGGGATCCCACCACCAAGCACCTCTCTCCCCGTTAGGGTCATTTACTGTGTTTTGTGCTCCCGGTGCAGACTCCTGTACATCGGTGAGACCCGACGTAGACTGGAAGACTACTTTGCCGAGTATCTATGCTCGTCCGCCAGAACAAGCAGGGTCTCCCAATGGCCACCCATTTTAATTCCACTTTCCATTCCCATTCCGATATGTCCTTCCATGGCCTCCTCCATTGTTGTGATGAGACCACCACCTCATATTCCGTTTGGGTAGACTCCAACCTGCTGGCACGAACATCGATTCTTCAAACTTCCTGTAATACCCCCAACCCCCCCTTCTCAATTTCCCATCTCCTTTTCCCTCTCTCACCTCATCTCCTTGCCCACCATCACCTCCTTCCGGTGTTCCTTCCCCCTTTTTTCTTTCTTCCAAAAAAATAAAGGGATGATGCAGGATCAGGAGATGTGCTGTAGTTGCATGATGTGGGAGCTGGTGGACCCCATTGTGGTTTCTGGTGACCACATCTGCAGCAAGTGTTGGCTGCTCGAGGAACTCAGGCTCAAAGTTGCTGACCTGGAAACGGAGCTTCAAACACATCACGTCTCTTTCACCAATCAACTACCCAGCTCTTTACTTCATCCCTCCCCCTCCAGGTTTCACTTGGTAATTCTCTATCCACCCCCCAAACTTTTAAATCTACTCCTCAGCTTTTTTCCTCCAGTTCTGCTGAAGGGTTTCGGCCGAAATGTTGGCTGTACGTTTTTCCATTGATGTTGCCTGGCCAGCAGAGTTCCTCCAGCATTTTTCGTGTGTGTTAATCCAGAGATCATTACCTTTTTGGTTCTGATTTTTAATTTAGTCCCTAGCTGCTCAAATACTCCCAGCACAACCTTCTTCTACCCATGTCGTTGGTACCCACATGGACCACAACTGGATCTTTCCCCTCCCACTGCAAATTCCTCTGCAGGTCAGATAAGATGTCCCGAACGCGGGCACCAAGTAGGCAACACTCTTCAGGGCCCTCTATCCTCGTGACAGAACGCTGTCTATTCCCCTGACTATACTATCCCCAATTACCACCACATTTCTCTTCTCTCCCCCCTCTTGAATGGCTCCCTGAACTATGGTTGCTCATCCTTCCTGCAGCCCCCACCCTCATCCACACAGGGAGCATGAATCTCAGACCTGTTGGACAAGCTCAAGGGCTGAGGCTCCTCCAGCACTGTCTCTTGTATCCCACTGCCTGCTTCACTCGCAGTCCCTGACCACAGATGGAATATGAGGCAGCTAATCTAACAGGTGTGACTACCCCTGAAGCAGAGAATCCAGGTAACTCTGCCCCTCCCTGATGTGTTTGAAGCTCCGTTTCCAGGTCAGCAACTTTGAGCCTGAGTTCCTCGAGCAGCCAACACTTGCTGCAGATGTGGTCACCAGAAACCACAATGGGGTCCACCAGCTCCCACATCATGCAACTACAGCACATCTCCTGATCCTGCATCATCCCTTTATTATTAGCTGTAACTTAGTGACTTTTTATTCAACTACCTCAACAGCCTTGCCTGTGCCTCTCCACCAAAGCCTCAAGTTCCCACTCCCTCATTGGTCCACTCACACAAAGGCCACTCCGCTTTGACCCCGCTTTACTTTTATTTGCTCCTGCTAATGAATCATGAATCGACTGGTCCATCGCTGATGTGCCGAGCTCCGCAAAACGCTCCTTTTTAAACTCTTCTCTCCGAACTGTGCAAAGCTCGTTCTCTCTGCAAATTGACCGGTCCACCACTGGTGATGCATTTTATAATTTTATATTTTATCGAGACAAGATATACAGCAAATGGTAGGACCTTGGACAGCGTTGTAGGATGGAAAGACCTGGGGTATAAATACATAGCACCTCAAAGGTGTAAAGGTAAATGAACAACATAGCTAAACAAGACATTGGGTCCAATAGCTTAATTCGGCTCCTTTGAGTCTGCTCCGCCATTTCATCATGGCTGATCCACTTCCCTCTCAACCCCAGTCTCCTACCTCCCAGGAACCTTTCTTGTCCTGACTAAATAAGAACTTATCAAACTCTGCCTTAAATATATCCAATGTCTTGGTCTCCACAGCTGCCTGCAGCAATGAATTCCACAGATTTACCACCCTCTGGCTAAAGGAATAGCTCCTCATTTCTGTTCTAAATGGACATCTATTTTGCGGCTGTACCCTTTGGTCCTTGACTCCCTCACCACAGGAAACATCCTCTCCACCGTTCTTCTAAATTCCAGCGAGTGCAGGCTGAGCTATCAAACACTCCTCATACCCTTTCTTCTCAGAATCAATCTCACAAACCTCCTCTGAACCCTCTCCAATGTCAGTACATACTTACATAGTACTTAGTAATAGCAACTGCATTCACTTCTGCACTCTGACACTCTCAAACTTCTGGCATACTACTAGTCCTTCACAGTAAGACTGATGCAAGATATTTATCCAGTTTGTCTGATTTTCCAGCTGTCCAATATCTACTCTCACCTCTCTTTTACGTATCTGAAAAAAACTTTTAGTATCCTCTTTGATATTATTGGCTAGCTTACCTTCATACTTCATCTTTTCCTCCTTTATGGCTTATTTTAGTTGCTTATCAAGGATACAGGCAGGTATAATTACAATGTTGAAAAGACATTTGGACAGGTATACGGGTTGGAAAGGTTTGGAGGGATATGTGTCAAATGGTAGTTCAGCTAGAGAACTTGGTCAGCACAGACAAGTTGGGCCAAAGGGGCTGTTTCTGTGCTGTATGGCTCCAGAAACATAGAAATGTAGAAAACATACAGCACAATACAGGCCCTTCAGCCCACAAAGCTGTGCCAAGCATGTCCTTACCTTAGAGCTACCTAAGCTTCACCCATAGCCCTGTTTTTCTAAGCTCCACGTAGCCATCCAGTAGTCTCTTAAAAGACCCTATCGTTTCTGCCTCCACCACCGTTGCTGGCAGCCCATTCCACGCACTCACCACTCTGCATAAAAAACTTACCTCTGACATCTCCTCTGTACCTACTTCCAAGCACCTTAAATTATGCCCTCTTGTGCCAGCCGTTTCAGCCCTGGGGAAAAGTCCGACTATCCACATGATCAATGCCTCTCATTATCTTGTATACCTCTTATCCTCTGTCACTCCAAGGAGAAAGGCCGAATTCACACAACCTATTCTCATAAGGCATGCTCCCCAATCCAGGCAACATCCTTGTAAATCTCCTCTGCACCCTTTCTATGGTTCTCACGTCCTTCCTGTAGTGAGGTGACCAGAACTGAGCACAGTACTCCAAGTGGGGTCTGACCAGGGTCCTATACAGCTGCAACATTACCTGTTACTTATATAAGAAACTGTTACTTATATGTCTGTTTATCATTCTTGCAAAGTGTACCTGAGCTGTGGTTGGTGGTTGCTGGAAAGGATTAAACTACATTAAGGCATCCATGTTATACAGTAACACTCACAAATTGCTGGAGGAACTCAGCTGGTCAGGCAGCATCTATGGAAGAGAATAAACAGTTGACGTTTCGGGAAGTGGGAAAGAGTCAGAATAAGGTGCGGGGCAGGGGTGAGAAGAGGAGGAGGAGGAAGAAGTACAAGGCTGCAGGTGATAGGTGAAACTGGGAGAGGAGGAGGGTGTGAAGTAAAGAGCTCGGAAATTGATTGGTGAAAGCCTGAAAATGGACCTGGAAGCCATGTGGCACAAGGTGGCGGTGAAGACAAGCTCCCAGGAGGGATACACGGCTGTGGTAGTGGGTCTGGGGGAGTACATGGTTGAAGGGTTGGAGGGCAGCAGAGGTCACAGAGTGGGAGTAGTGAGATAGTATTTCACTGAACTCCGTTCGAAGGGAAGATTTAAACTTCTTCAGGGTAGGCATCCCTCGAAGAGACTATGCAGTGGAGCAGCAAATCATAAACAGGAGGAAATCTGCAGATGCTGGAAATCCAAAGCAACACATAGTAAACAACCTTACCAACAAAGTTCTCCCAGGGAGACACAGGAGATTCTGCAGATGTTGGAGTAAGGCAAAGAAAAATGCTTGAGGAACTCAGTGGGTCAGGCAGCATCTGTGAAAGGAAATGGACGGACGAGCCAAAGTATCTGTACCTGCCTCTACCACTTCCTCTGGCAGAATGTTCCAAATATCCAGCACCTACTACATGAAATAAGTTGCCCCTCGGATCCCTTTTATATCTTTATTTCACCTTAAACCTAAAGCCTGTAGTTTTTAAGTTCCCCTACCCTGGGGGGGGGGGGGAGAAGACTGACCTTATCTAAGGTCCTACACTCTAGGGAAACCTACCCAGTCTCTCCTTATAACTCATGCTCTCCAGTCCCAGTAACATCCTTTTGAATCTTTTCTGTACCATCTGCATGGAACTTAATGAAGATAAGTGCGAGCTATTGCACATCAGTAGGATCAACCTCGGTAGGGCACTGAGGAGTGTGGTAAAACTGAGGAATCTAGGAATGCAGGTCCATAATTCATTGAAAGTGGTGTCACAGTTCGATAGGTTCGTTCTTCGCACATTGGCCTTCACAAATCAAAGTATGGAATACATACTCCATATGTTATGTTGATGTATAAAACATTAGTGAGGCCTAATTTGGAGTATTGTGTGCAGTCTTGGTCACCTACCTACAGGTTGAAAGCATACGGAGAAAATTTACAAGGATGTTGCCGCGTCTGGCGTACTCGAGTTATATGGAAAGATTGAACAGGTTAGGACTTTATTCCTTGGAATGTTCAAGATTGAGAGGAGATTTGATAGAGGTATACAAAATTATGAGCGTTATAGATAGGGCAAATACAAGCAGGCTTTTTCCACAGAGGTTGGGTGAGACTAGAACTAGAGGTCATGGGTTAAGGGTGAAAGGTGAAGAGTACAGAAACATAGAAAACTTACAGGGCCTTCAGCCCACAAAGTTGTGCTGAACATGTCCCTACCTTAGAAATTACTAGGGATACCCATAGCCCTCTATTTTTCTAAGCTCCGTGTACATATCCAAAAGTCTCTTAAAAGACCTTATCGTATTTAAATACTTACCTTATAAATTCGGCCTGTCCCCTAAAACCCTCACTAATTTTTATAGATGCACCGTAGAAAGCATTCTTCTAGGGTACATCACAACCTGGTATGGAAGTTGTCCTGTCCAAGACCGGAAGAAGCTGCAGAAGATCGTGAACATAGCCCAGCACATCACACAAACCAATCTTCCATCCTTGGACTCACTTTACACCACAAGCTGTCAGAGCAGTGCTGCCAGGATAATCAAGGACACAATCCACCCAGCCAACACACTTTTTGTCCCTCTTCCCTCCGGGAGAAGGTTCAGGAGCTTGAAGATTTGTACGGCCAGATTTGGGAACAGCTCCTTTCCAACTGTGGTAAGACTGCTGAACAGATCCTGACCCGGATCTGGGCTGTACCTTCCGAATATCTGGACCTGACTTGCACTACCTTACTTTCCCTTGGATTTATACTTCAGGGAGTGTGAAGCGCAAAATCAAATATTGTTGTGATGATTGTACACTCTAGTATCATTTGGTGACAATAAAGTATCCAGTTTAAGGGGAGCATGAGGGGAAACTTCTTCACTGAGAGTGTGGAATGAGGTGTCAGCACAAGTGGTTCATGTGAGCTCAATTTCAATGCTCAAATTTGGATAAGCAGCGGAATGGTAGGGTTATGAAGGGCTGTGGTCCTATTGTAGACAGATGGGAGGAGGCAGTATGAATGGCTTGTCAATGACTGGATTGGCCAAAGGGCCTGTTTCTGTGCTGTAGTGTTCTAGGACTCCGCAGCTGCTGCCTGACCAGCCTGTTTCCTCTAGCATCGTGTGCCTTGCTCCAGGATCTCCAAGTTACAGTGAGAGGCTGTAATGTTGTCAAACATTAGGACAGGGATCAGTGCTGGAGCCTCAGTTGTCTGGCATATCTATTGAAGAGCGGGGTGACTGTGGTTAGTAAATTTGCAGATAACACCACCTGGTGGTATAGTGCACAGTGGGGGTGCAGTACAAATATGTTGAAATAAAGAGAAAGGATATGAAACTTTATTTTTATTCTAAAAACGCTGGGATACAGTCGTGTCACCTGAGGAAAGGTGTGTATGCTTTCCTGTCCACCCTGTACCCTGCTACCTCAGTATTTACACGGGTGCTGCGCTACCAGAAGACAGCATCGCCAGCGTTTGGCTGCCACTGACCCGCTCAGCTATCAGATATCCTGGAAACACTTCCGAGACTGGTCTCCCCCCCTCAACCCTTAGGGGGGGCTGTACATCTTCCCTTCCCTTTATACCCGCCCCCCCCCCCCCCCAACAAACACACATAAAGCACGCACAGGCAGTCCCCTCCAGTGGCTCTGCCTCTCCAGAGTCTCTCTCGGCTGCCACTAAGCCGTGCCCAGTCCCATGAGCTGGCCGCATCCTGCCAGGCCTGGTCGCCGAGTACATTTTTGTTGGGTTCCTCCCTCTCTTCACTGCAAACCTCACCCCAACCTTCTCCTGGAATGGGGTGGGGTGGGGGCGGGGTGAAGTTGAAAGAGCCAAAAACAAACATGGGAAGGGCTCACTTGGGGGAGTGCTGCTGTAGAGAGTTGCCGCTGCTCGGCGTCTTGCTGTCCGATACCGAGGGTAGGGAGACCACGATGTACTTCTGGGTGTTGCCCGTCACGGTGCTGCTGGGCGCGGTCTGGGAGGTGGAGACCAGCTTGACAATTGGCTGCACGCTGGGCATGGAGGTGGTGACGGGGGACGTGTTGCCGCTCCCACAGGATGTCGTCCTCAGCGTTATCACCTGGGTAGGGAGCAGCGGCAGGGAAGACAAGAGGAAGGTTTGAAAACAATCAACTACAACCATTTCCCTCAAAGTCATCAATACATTAGAGCTGGTTACCGACTGTACAAAGGAGTAGGCAGTGCACGTGGGCCTGTCTACACCAGCAACCCTGAGAACGAGAAGGCTGAGAGCTTCTAGTTCCAGAAGAGATACTGCAGATTTTGGAAACAGATGCTGGATGAAGTCAGGAAAGATCAGGGTAGCATAACGGTGAGCCTAACGCTATTACAGTTCCAGCGACCTGGGTTCAATTCTGCCGCCGTCAGGAAATTTTCTATTCTGCTGTGACCATGTGGGAGCTTTGGTTTCTTCCCACAGTCCAAAGGGTCAGTAGGTCACATGGGTGTAATTGGGAATAATGGGACAGGCACGTTGGACTGGTAGGGCTTATTACTGTGGTGCATCTCTCAATAAATAAAGTCAATCTATTGAGCGAAATAAACTGTCAGGATCTGGGCTGAGATCCTTCAGCAGGACCTCGGCCTTAACGGCTGACTGTTTATTTCCCTCCATAGATACTACTGCGTTCCTCCAGCGTTTTGTGTTTGTTGCTTCAATAGGGCTCTCCTGTTTGTCTTGTTTTGGTCAGGTGGTGGAGTGTGGGTCAGCTATTGGAATGGGAGGACCATTTCTGAGTGGGGTGAGAGAGCATACGGGAGGCGTTTCTCCACAAGCACCCGATCCTCCCGCAGGTACCGACACCTCTCCCCCGGCCAGTTCCGCTCACCTGCTGCGTGCTGGAGCTACCAGAGCTCGAGGACATCACGATGTAGTTGGTCGGAGACGGTGACGACTGCGTTGGCGTGGACGGCCGAGTCAGGAGCGTCTGCATCGGCAGCGTGATGGAGCTAGGCACCTTGAAGATACTGGGGGAGGTGGAGGGCTGCGATGACTGCGGGCTCTGGGGGACAGTCAGCAAGGGTCTGGGCTGCAGTACACAAACAGGAGGGTTAGTTGTAGTCTCCTGCATCAACATTACTCACACTCAGAGTCTCTCCCCCTAGGGAGAGTGAGCACTCTGGGGACTGTGTATCTGTCTTTGTATGCCGTAGAAACGAATCGGCATTGTTTTATTTATTTATTATTATTATTATTTTAATATCACTTAATGTTCTTTTTTTTACAATTTCTTAGTAATTTCTTCCTCAGAACTTTAACAGTCCTTTGGTTCTTTTATTTTTCTCTTTCATGAATGCCATGTTCTTTGGAAGCTTGTTTAAACCAAGTTAATGGTCTTTTAGGCTTCCTCCAGGTGAATAGGAGTTCACTTTTTGAATAATAAGAATTATATATCACCACAGGGGGCATCAGGATTTTAGAGGTGATTAGGTGGGGCATGGCCAAAAAAAGGTTGGGAACCACTGGTCTAGATAGAGTTTACCAAGAATGGGTAAATGCCAAAGACAGGAGAGAGAAAAAATAACTGAGTGACTTAAATATATATGTTATTTTGTTGCTATTCTGTGCAGTTTTATGTCAAATATTTTGTAAACCTACATTAACTGTGCCACGTGTGCATTCAGTGCGCACATACTTTTGCCACAGGAAAATCTTACGTTTGCACAACATAAGGTTTTTGTGCACACGGACTACTAAAAATCAGAGGGAACAGTGGCTGGGAGTCATATACATTCAGGAAAGCAGATACCCTTTCCTGAAAGACCAGAACTGGATGATTTCCAGTTTCCCCTCACTGCCTCTATTGCAGGAATGCCTCACCAACTGGATTCAAGTCTGCATCGTTAGTCCAAGCCCTGGATTAGCAGCTTCCACAGCCATACCTGAGTTACCACCGTCCCTCGGTCGAAAGCCCAGAGACGATTGAGCTCCAGTAAAAATACTAGAAGTTCAAAAGTCTGACATATATTTGCAGAACAGTACAGCACAGGAACATTCTTGCCGCTGCCTGTAAGGAGTTTGTACGTTCGTCTCATGACCATTGTGGGTTTCCTTCAGGGGCTCTGGTTTCCTCCCACAGTCCAAAGATAGGTCATTGCAAATTGTCTTGTGATTAGGCTCGGGTTAAATCAGGGGATTGCTGGATTTCCAATAAATAAATATGGGGGGGAGGGGGGGGGGAAATGGTGAGGGGTTTAAATTGTGAAGGTGGGGGGTGGTGATGGTGGGGAGGGGGGTTGGTGGGGGTCAGGGGAAAATAACAGACCATTTGGCTCACAAATCTATTTATTTGTTTGTATTTTATTTACAGATACAACACAGTAACAGTTCCTTCTGGCCCAAGGAGCCCAATTCACCTACTAACCAGTGCAACTTCAGGATGTGTGAGGAAACCAGAACATCCAGAAGAAACCTATGCGGTCACGGGGAGAAAGTACAAACTCCTTACAGGCAGAGGTGTAGTTGAACCTGGGTCACTGGTACTGTTATATACAACCTTCCTGTCTGCTTTTAGTATGAAAATGAGGAACAGGTAATTCTACACATTCAAACCATCCTTATTGGATGAATCCGTCCCTCCAGCAAACAGAGATTAACCAAAATCCATGGACCTTCTTGGGGAGAGCTGGTCATGAAGTGGGAACTTCAGCAACCCACTCCTCAGAACAGGTTAAAGCCCTCAGGTCCAGCACCCTTGGGACCACAGAAACACCTCTGATCACCTTTCTCTGAGCGGGGGGGAGCTGCTTTCCACCACAGGATCAGGCATGTAGTTGTAGGTTGATTCTTAAAAGAGCTTCCACCCTCCCAAAATCCAGAATATCTACTGGAGGAAGCCAAAGGTGCAGTGCCTCTAGTAAACCAAGACAAGCTGTACACCCCAGTCTGAGCCAGCACGGGACCGCCCAACAGCAACGACACAGACGCTGCTTCTCTCCCCCGGGACCTGGTCACTTCATAGCAACGCTCTTGATGATCAGTTATTTTTATTTACAGATACAATAACTGGCCTTCCAGCCCAATGAGAATGTACATACTCCTTACCAACAGCGGTGGGAATTGAACCCCAGTAATAGCAATGTACTAACGCTACACTCAGCTCAGCTATCTACTTAGTGTTCATTTTATTATTTTGTTTATTTTAGAGTCACAACACGGTAGCAGGTCCTTCTGGCCCAACGAGCCCACACCACCCAATTACACTCATGCTGAAGTGGCACAAGACATTGCTGAGGCCTGATTTGGAGAATTGGTACAGTTTTAGTTACCTACCTACGGGAAAGATTGAAATACCACTGAAAATTTACAAGAATGTTGCCAGGACTTGACCTGAGTTATGAGGAAGGGCTGAAATGGTTAGGACTTTATTCCTTAGAAGATTGAGGGAAGATTTGATAGAGGAATACAAAATTATGAGGAGAATAGATAGGGTAAATGCAAACAGGCTTTTCCCACTGAGGCTGGGTGGGACTACAAGAAGACATCATGGGTTAAGGGTAAAAGCTGAAAAGTTTGAAGGGGAACACGAGGGGAAACTTCTTCACTCAGAGGGTTGTGAGTGTGGAACAAGCTGTCAGCACAGGAGCTTGATTTCAACATTTAAGCAAAGTTTGGATAGGTACATGGATGGGAGGGGTATGGAGGGCTATGGGCCTGGTGTAGGTCAATGGGAGTAGGAAGCTTAAATGAGTTAGGCATGGACTAGATGGGCTTGTTTCTGTGCTGTACATTTCTATGACTCTATGTGACCACAAACCTGTATGTCTTTGGAATATGTGAGGATTACTATGGGGTTCAGAATCAAACCCCGTCCCCCTCCTTCCCCGGGCGAGACACTCACCTGTTGTGTGGTGGACGAGCCGGAGGCCGAAGACATCATGATGAACTTGGTAGGGGGCGGTGAAGGCTGGGTGGGGGTTGACGGGCGGGCAGACACTAGGGTCTGCATGGGCAGCGTGATGGAGCTTGGCACCTTGATGATGCTGGGTGAGCGCGATGTCTGGGTCGTCTGTGGAGCTTGCGAGATCGTGAGGGTGGGCCGGGGCTGCAACACAAGGACACGATTAAGGTTCCCCCACCCGAGGCACCGAACACAGTTACAGAGGTTCACTATCATCATTATGTGCCGTGTTGTAAGACGTCACTGATCATGGTCTCATGATCACGATTGTTCTTGGCAAACTTTGTCTACAGAGGTGGTTTGATGATGCCTTCTTCTGCACGGGCATTCAGGAAACAAACAAACACACACACACACACACACTCACTCACTCACTGGTCAAGTTCGAAGCATGGCATCATCCCTACTTGCAGCTGTTTCACCTTACCTGTGTGATGGTCAGCGTGGTCCTGTTCACTTGCTGTGCCTGCATAGCTGCCTGCGCACGAGCCTTCACCACATGAGTACACAGCATGGGGCCCAGATACCCGTAGTCCGTCTTGTAAGACTCCTGGTTGTCAGGCGGTGAGCGTACCTTAGCCACAACAGGCGCACAGTGTTTCTGGACAAGGAAACAATTCAGAGGGTGTACAGTGAGGGCAGGTTCAGTTGTGACTCTCCTTGAGGGAACTGGGAAAGGATCTCGAGCCATCGAACACTCCTCATACATTAACTCTCTCTTCCTGAGATCATTCCCATAAACCTCCTCTGAACCCTCTCCAATGCCAGCACATCTTTTGTTAGATATGAGAGCTGGGACAACTCACAATACTCCACGTGTGTTCTCTGACCAATCAGTGTCTTATTAAACCTCGGCACTGCATCCTCGCTTTTATATTCTAGTCCTCTTGAAATGAGTGTTACATCACAATTGGCTTCCTCGCCACTGACGCAACCTGCAAATTAACTTTTAAGTAATCGTGCACAAGGACTCCCAAGTTCCTTTGCACCTCCGATTTCTGAATTCACTCCCCATTTAGAAAATTATCTACAACAACTGTTCCCAACTGTTCCCCTCGCTCAGTGATCCTCCCTTCGCCCTCTCCCTCCCTCCCTCTGTGACTCCACTTCACCCTTCCCTATCTCACACTGACTCCCTTCACGCTCCTCTCTACCTCAGCCCGTAAGTGACCAGCGCCAACATAGCATGCCCACAATGTTTAGCAGAACCGCACAAGTAACAACAGCAAAACAAACCCCTTTCCTTTCTCTCCCCCCCACCCACCACCACATAGTCCTCCAACCCCAAGGCAGACTGCCTCCCAGCCTCTAATGGACTCACAAGACTTGTAGGCGTCAGCTGCAATGTTGGAGAGTTCCCCTTCTCTCACCCCACTTCCTCTTCCCAGTTAACGCTACATTATGGCAAACTCTGTCCTGACCCATCCAGACCTTTGGTTGTTTCAAGGACAGTTCCAGCTTCCCAGCACGTCCACTCTCCAGTCTCCCACACTTTGCTTTTGATGTCACAGAAAAGATATTAGCGTGAACAGAAGATTAGCTGACTGGCAGAAGGCAAAGAGTGGGAGTAAAGGGGTTGGTTGCCAGTGACATGGCATTCCACAGGGGTCTGTGCTGGATCTGCTTCTTTTCGTGTTGTATGTCAATGAGCTGGATGGTGGAACTGGTGGCTCTGTGGCCAGGTTTGCAGACGATACAGAGATAGGCGGGTAGTTCCTGAGAAAGTAGGAAGTCTGCAGAAGATTAGGAGAATGGGCAAAGAACTAGCAGATGAAATACAGTGTGGGGAAGTATGTGGTCAGGCACTTTGATAGAAGGAATAAACCGAAGTAGGCTCACAAAGGGGGTGAGGGGATGAAGTGGGGTCACAGGGGGAGGGAAGGGGTGAAGGGAGGTACACTGAGGGAAGGAGGGGCGATGGGGTCACACAGGGAGGGAGGGAGGGATTGAAGGGAGGGTCACAGAGAGATAGAGGGGGTGAAGGGTGGGGTCAGAAGGAGGAAGGGAGGGATGTGATAACAGAGATAGCCGGTGGGGGGAGTGGAGCTTCGGTTATGAGAATGCAGAGTCCTATGACTTTCTGCTAACCACAGGCTCGGATGACCCGGGCTCACTCACCAGCAGCAGACTCTGTACGTGGTCAGCTCCTATCCTGTCGATGTTACTGACGACAGGTCCGTCTAGCACCACGCGAATGCGCTCACCTTCGACGGGCAGCCTCTGGATGATCAGCGTCTTGATAACCTGTGTGAGTAGACGCTTGGTTAATTGGAGAGCAGAGGACTGGACCCAAGCCACTCCTCCCAAACTCAACATCCCTCCCACCGGGAAGGACGGGGCTGCAAGGAAACACCACCACCCACAGGTTCCCCTCCAGAGCCAGACACCGTCTGGACTGGGGGCTACCTCACCGAGTCCAAATGCTGGAACTCCTGAGGGCAGCATGGTAGGAGAACCCTCACCAGAAGGAACACAGCACCTCAAGGTGTCTCACCTCCTCCAAGGGGCAGTTATGGGTGGGCAATAAATCTGGTGTTAACAGTGAGGACCTGAGCCCACAAGTTAAAATATTGGGGAGTGAAACTGGTACTTGGGTCACTTTCCAAATAAACTTTATTCATTATAAAAATATATATCTGCAAGATTAAACCTTCAATGCCTTTTCATTCTTTATATTCATAGTCAATTGCTTCAGTCCTGGCCTATTACATTCCTACGTATCAATAGCACTGGTGCCACTTGTGGAGCCCTGGAGTGATTGAGGGGGTTTCCTCGCCCAACCTGGCCCCTCCCTCTCCCTTAGCAGAAGAACTCTACGCTGCATTCCTTCCTCACCGAGCCCTTGCTGTAGCTACACCAAGCTTCGGTGCGTCCCTCAACAGATGCTCCCTGCATTCTTCCACAGACACCTCAACGTGATCAACGACTTTCAGGCAGGTGAAAAGGCATCACTGTCCTGTTAATCTCAACAAAGCTGAGAGGGGAGATTAAAGAATATCTAGGGGCGACACAGTAACGTGACGCTACTGCAGTGCCAATGACACAGGTTCAGTTCCCACCGCCGTCTGTAAGGAGTTTGTACAGCGTGGATTTCCTCCGGGTGCTCCAGTTTCCTCCCACATCCCAAAGACAAACAGGTTAGAGAGTTAATTGATGGGAGGCATGGGTTCCTTAACCCGAAAGGGTCTGTTACCGTGTTTATCTCTAAATAAATTAGATGAACCAAAGATAACTAAAAGACAATTGGGAGGTGAGGGCGAAGCTAAAGAGTGCAACTTCTTTGGCCAATCAGCAAAACAGTTCAAATTCTTCTTCTAGTGTCCCTATTTTTCTTTTTCAAGGTGGCTGGTGTCCTGTCGGGAGTCTGATCTACAGCTGCACTCAAACTGTGCTTCTGCACAGCGGAACATTCCTCTTCTTGGAGCTTGCTGATTGGCTGAGTTTTCAATAACTCCAGGAGCGGCCTAATGATGGGCACCTTTGGGGTGTGGCCTATCGCGGTCCTGTGGACCCAATTTCTGGCCAGTGTTGCGAACTGAAGCGAAGCCGGGAACTGGAACATCGAGACGACGAGTGCGGTTATTGGAGGACTCTGTACTCGGGTGAATGCTCTCTCTCGCTCGATGGTGAGAGAGAGTTTGCTGCCAATTCTTGAGTCAAGGAAACATGAAATAAAGACGGCGCTACAGGCTGTAACATCGGAGCAGTGACTGTTTTGTCTCCCCTCACACTGTAGAAGGAGCACGTTAGTGAGAGAGAGAGCCTAAGGACTGTCCAACTGTTGGGGTAACAGTAGTTTTCGATGGACCGGTGACCATGGTCTCTCTATGGGGCTTTGCTGTTGCTTGCATGGTGGGTGGTGGGGGTGTTGATGCTTTTTACTACGATAAGTGAGGGTTGATGTTGCTTGTGCATGGGACTGGGCAGGGAGCTTTGGGTTCTTTTTTTTCCTGTCATTTATTCTTTGAGGTTTTTCTTCTGTTTCAAGGAAGTCTGCGCAGAGTAAGAATTTCAGGTTGTATATGTTTGCTGATATTAATTGCAATTGAATTGTAGTGTAGAGTGTGCACCTTTCTGTAAGCAACCCAGTGAACTACTTTTGGAGATGTTCCAGTGTTTTAGAACAAGGCAAGACCTGGGTGGTGTTGTACTCCCCAGGGTCTAAGCCAGCTTTATTTCTGGTAGGAATTTAAGAGAACACTTACATCATGGCCGAGCTCAGCCAGTCCAGCGATGCAGCCATACCGAGTTGTCCAGGCAGTTTTATCATCCAACCAGCTCTGAAATGAGACAGAAAAGGCCAGGTTACAGAGAGAAAGCCGAACCAGTAGGCTCAGGGACTGCACTGATCAGAGTGAAGGTGTTTCAACATGCACAGAGCATTGTGGGATAAAGGTGCTCATGTCTGTCACCAACAGCTCTTTCATACTTATATGGAGACTCCAAAACACAGGATCACAAGGAATTGCAGAGAATTGTAAACTCGGCCACCTCTAACATGGGCACAAAACCTCCACACCATCAAGGATATCTTCAAGAGGAAGTGGCTGAAGAAGTCGGCATCCATCACTAAGGATTCTCACCACCTGGGACATGCACTCTTCTCTTTACCGCCACTGGGGAGAAAACCCACACTTAGTGATTCTGAACAACTTCTTCCCCCCCACCAACAGATTTCTGAACTGTCTACGAACCCAAGAACACTACCTCATTATTCCTCTATTAGCACACAAGTTATTTGTGTAATTTGCAGTAACTTTACGTTGTCACACTTCATTGCTGCCACAAAACAAGGCATTTTATGTCATACAAGTCAGTAAGAATAAATCTGATTCTTGTGTAAAAATATCAGTAGGCAAGTGCAACAGGTTTGAAGAGCGAGTGTGTGTCTGCATGCATGTCAGTGTGAGCATGAGTGGAGTTTGCACATTCTCCCTGTGACCATGACTCCACTCCTACCCCCAGTGCTCCAGTTTCATCCAACAGCCATACCACATGTGGGTGGATTGGCCGAATTCTGCATTTTCCCTGTGCTAGGAGCTGACAAGGACCTGATGGACCAAATGGCCTCCTCCTTCCTGTGCCACACTAGCTACCTTCAGCTTTAACCCTTGATCACTCACGCTGGGAAGTGTCGAGTGCTACAATGCCCTAAGACACAGGAGCACAATTAGGCCATTCCGCCCACTGACTCTGCACCACAATTTACAGTAGGGTAGCGGTTAGCACAAAGTACTACAGTACCAGCCACCTGGGTTCATTTCCTGCCGCTGACTGTAAGGAATTTGTACGTTCTCCCTGTGACCACATGGGTTTCCTCTGGGAAATATATTTATTAAAAATATTTATTATTATTGTTTCTTCTTTTTGCATTTGTATAGTTTGTTGTCTTCTGCACTCCGGCTGAATGCTCTAGTTTGGTGGTCGTTCAAAGATTCCATCATGGTTACTATTGCTTAGGTTGTTAAAAATGTCCTAAGAAAATGAACCGTACATGGTTTCGTCTACGTTTACTTTGAACTTTGTAGTGATTAGGGTTTTGCTGGTTGGTTCAAGAACCGAACGGATGAAGGGAACTGAGGATCTGGATCAGACGCAGAGCAGGAAGGTGCCCATCTCTCTGTTACAGATGGATTGAGAGGCACGTGACAAAGAACTCTATTTTGCATTTTAGACTCTGTACACTGAAAGAGAAGCACAAGGCCAGAGGGGTAACCCTTACCTTGGTGAAGGTTTTGGTGATGCGGGACTGGATGTTGTTGGTGGTGGTGCTGAAGTTCTTGCAGATCTGCGCCATGAGACGGGCGGCGAAATCCCTCAGCGCCCAGTGGTTGTCCACATCTGGCCGGAGGCACAGCTGCCGGCTCACGATGCACGTCACCACCGCTGGGATCAGCTCATGCAGCTGGAGGGAGGAGCAGGTGGGCGGACGAATGTGGAAGAGAGTGCGGGAGGGAGAAGGAAAGACAAAGTGTTTAGTAAACAGAAAATCATGTACATACGGTGGAGAGCACGCGGCCTGGTTGCATCACAGCTTGTTACGGAGGTTCCAATACACAAGGTCGCAAGAGGTTGCAGAGAGTTGTGGACTCAACCAGGTCAATCACAGATACAACCTCTCCATCACCGGAGTTGCCTTCAGGAGCAGTGCCTCAAGAAGGAGGCAGCCATCATTAAAGACTCTCACCACCCAAGATATGTCCTTTTCTCATGCTACCATCAGGCAGCAGGCACAGGAGCCTGAAGACCCACACTCAACAATCCAGGATCAGCTTCTTCCCCTCTGCCATCAGATTTCTGAACAGTCAATGGCTTTGCTTAATCAGGCTCACACAGGCAGAAGTCCTTAAGGCCACAAGATTTAGGAGCAGAATCAGGCCATTCAGCCCATTGAGCCTGTTCCACCATTCCATAATGACTGATATATTATCCTCTCAAACCCATTCTCCTGCTTTCTCCTTATAACATTTGACACCCTTACTATTCATCTTTAGTCCATACCTACCAGAAACTATAGCTATTATTTATAAAGACCAAAATAATTAGAATTATTACTGAATTAATAGAAATTATTAGTAATTATTATCAGAATTAGTCCCTGAAACTATACACACAACCTCGTTATCCCATTTTTTCCACGATTTATTTTGTATTTGTTATGAGTGCTGAACAGACCTAATGGAAATGGGGTGAAGAGTTAACCATTTCCCCCCCTTGAGAACTATGAACTATTGCTATTGCTATGCTGCTAATGAGAGAGAGAGAGAGAGAGATGAAGCACAGAGGCAGGAACATCTGCTACAGATAAGAGAGAGAGAGACACACATAGTTGATTTATGTATTATGGCTTTTTCCTGGATTGTTTACCTTTCACTGCAAGGACGTTACTTTGCTCGTTAACATTCCTAAGGAGACAGCAGGAGTGGCCTAGTTTGAGGGACATGATCATTTTGAATTGATGGATGGCTGATACCCCTTCAGTGGGGATAAAAGACAGGTGTGGGGAGACACCCTCAGACACACCAGTGGACACTGAATGAGTGTTGTGCACCCACAGGAAGGTGGGGGCTTCGAGGACCGAATCAGGAGATCGATCAGTAAAACTCACAGTGTTACAGCAGGGCCGGTGGGGACTTGTGTGTGTGTCCACTCATGCCAGAGTGACGAGTCCACCACAGAACAGTCTGGCTGAGGACGGGAGGGTCATAACCGAATGACCACAACGGTACGACGGGATTAGAATATAACAGAAGGTTTGCTGGCTGCAGTCTCTCTCTCTCTCTCTCTCTCTCTCTCTCCAACAACTTACAATACAGCAACCGCAACTACCTCAGCACACATGAACTGAACTGAACTCTATATTCTCTTTTGACAATTCATTTAACCTTAAGACATTGATAGAGCTTGTTTAATATTGTTGATTATTATTCCTACACTTCTATGTTTATTATTGCTAACCTGTTATATATGTATATTTGCATTTTTGATATTGTATTGCTTAGTTTATTAATAAACACCTTTAGTTTTCGGTGCCACCAGACTCCAACGGATTCTTCTATTTCTGCTGGTCTGTAAACCCAGTTACGGGGTACATAACATATTTAATAAGATTTTTATGTCTTGCACTGCTATAAAACGAATTTCACAGTTACGTAATAATACGGACTGTGTAGGAGACACAAGTTGGATTCATCATGGAGCATCTTCATACAGGTCAACACAACATCATGTCTTATGACTACACAACCCCGTAGCGAGGGCTAGGCTTCGAGCGTCAGGCTTGCAGTCCAGAGAGGTGTAGCATGGTGGCCTCTCCAGTCAGTGCTACCCTCTAGTGTTCGATTGGAGGAATGACAGGCTGGATTGCCCAGGAACTGTACTATTAATTTGTGGGAATGTTGCTCAGGGTCTTGGGACTATAGACCAGTTTTCTTACGTGACTACTTCTTTTTCTTGTGATTGTTTTTCCTTCTTTCTCACTATTTGAATGTGCTGTGTATGCTTTGCACCTTAGCCCCAGAAAAATGCTGTCTCATTCGGCTATATGGTTGAATGATATTTAAACTTGATTTGATTTTGATCACTCTATGCCGATAATAAATCTGATTCTGCCCTCTAGTTTTGGAAATCTCCATCATGGGAGAGAGATTCCAACTACCTACACTATCTACCCTCATCAGTTTACCCTTATCAGCCCCCTCCATTCCAGGGTGTGCTCTGGGACCTCATCGCAGTGAGGGCCACCGGTGAATGGAGGACATGGTGACACTCACGTATTTCTCCAGGTAGAGTGTAGGGTTGTCCATTAGAGCTTTCACCATCCGCATCAGGTAGATGAGGAGTGCCAGGTTATTCTGCACCACGTTCACTCGTACCTGGGGGACACGGAGAGCACGGAAAGTCAGAAAGACTCCAAGTGGCATTAAGGAGAAATAAAACCACCCTTTACACAGAACATAGGAATCCACCGTGTCTAAAAATCAGTCTTTTTTTCAGTATTGGGAGTCAACAACTGAACAGCATAGGCTTAAGGTAAAGAGAAAAGGTTCTAGGTTCCCCTTGCATGCTCTCAGCATTTGCCCCGCCATTCCCGTCAGAACCCTATGAGTTAATGTATCGCAAGCAAAGATGAAGGCTATTCAGTCATCTGCTGTCTGCCTGTATTTATACTGACCCCAGTTTTCTACTATTCCCCATCTCCAATAATTCATTCCTTCACCGTGGGTGGCACAGTTAGTACAGCTGTTACCTCACAGGTCCAGAGACCTGTTTAAGGTATCGTCTGTGTGGAGTTTACATGTGACAGTGTGGATTTTCACTGTGTGTTCGTGTTTCCTCCCACCTTCCAATGGGGACAGCACTGTAGCATAGGGGTTAGTGTAATCCCACTACAACGTCTGCAATTAGCCATCGGGGTGCAATTGCCACCGCTGCCTGCAAGGAGTTTGTACACTGTCCGCATGACCACGTGGGTTTCCTCCCACAGTCCAGAGCGCACGGGTTAGGGTTAGTGAGTTGGTGAGCACGTATGTTGGTGCTGGAAGTGTAGCGACATTTGTAGGCTGCCCAGCACAATCCCTGCTGATCTGATGCAAACAGCACCGTATGTTTCAATGTACCTGTGACAACCAAAGCTAATCTTCATGAGGGGGTCGGTAGGTTAATTGGACCCCAGTCGTGGGCAGAAACGGGGAGCACTGATGGGCATGTGAGAGTGGGCTGCAGAGAAACAAGATGTTAGCCTGATTTGCCTACATTTGGTTCCAGCTTCACGGTGCTTTACCAACACCATCTGATGACTTGCTTGGTAGCAAACAAAACAAAAACTATAAATTACTGCATTAAACAAACACTTTTTCAGAACTGATCACAGCCTGCAACTTCCCTTTTGGAGCTGACCTTTTCACCTGCCCGGCATTTTTGCGGTGTGAAGTCTCAAGGGCGCAGGATGGTTGCAGCGTGGTAGGCTTCGGGCCTGAGAGTGGGTCACGAGCCAACTTTTGGTTGCTGGAGTGGAGTTGAGGTGATTCAAAACGGCGGAGGTGAGAGCGGGGAATAAACCAACGTTTGGTCATCGATGGACCAGACTTGGGGGCAAAGCCAGGTAGAGATGGTGGGACACAGGCTCGGATCCAGGTCCGAGAGTGAGGAACAACCCGAGGTTTGCCGATTTAAGCGCCGCGTGAGATTGAAAAGATCAGGGTGTTGGGGTGGGAGGCGAGGGACGGGCTGGTGTTCAGCTCACTGCTCCATGAGGTTTACTCGTCTCTAAGGCTGTGACCTGCAACTAACGGGCTCCCGGATTGACTGCAGTAATGACTGGTTTCGCAGCTGAAGGCTCACTTTCGTGAACTCAGTTCTGAATGCAATTCCCTTTATTGTTTGCACGATTTGTTTTTTTTTTGCACATTGGATGTTCGATGGTCTTTTTTTAAAAATGGGCTCGATTGGGTTTCTTTGTCTTGTGGCTGCCCGTAAGGAGCCGAATCTCAAGATTGGCTATCATATAGAAACTATGAAAATAAATGTTCTTTGAACTTTGATTTGGCCCATATCCCTCTCGGCCCAACAATGTGCAGATCGTTGGGTTAATGGACCACTGTAAATGGCCCCCAGTGGGTCGGCAGGGAATGGAAACTGGGGAGGGCCGATGGGGATCTGGAGAGAATAAAACAGGATCAGTTGATGGGTCAGCATAGACTCAGTGGACCAAAAGGCCTGTTTCCAGGTTGTAGTTCTCTCTATGCATGCATTCATCTTGCTTAAGGGCAGCACAACGCTTTACAGTCCCAGCTACCCACATTCAATTCCTGCCGCTGCCTGTAAGTTCACCCCGTGACTACGTGGTTTCCCTCCAGGATCTCCATTTTCCTCCCTCAGTCCAAAGACAAATTGGTTGGTAGATTAATTGGTCATTGTAAAGTGCTGTGATTAGGCTAGGGTTAGATCAGGGGATTACAGGGCAGCGCGTGGGAGATCCCATGGGAGAGCTCCACCACTCGCAGGGGAGGAAGTTTCACCCCGAATATTTTTGTTGCCATCTTACCCACTTCAGGTCAAGTTTAGGAGTCATCCATCAATACCAGACCTGTCAATTCAAACCACTTCTAACCTTAAGAAACATCAATTAGCAGCAATACAAGGAGCCTCACCCCTTCCGAGATGAAGGTGCTGAACCTGGGCAACATTTGGTACAAGCCAGGGTCTGTGGCTATGCTCTGCAGGGCCTCCTGTGGGAGAGAATGAAGGAAGCAGTCACCCTTTGAAGGAACAATATGGCAAATTTTGCATAAAGCCCAAAGGGTCTTTGTTTCCAAACACAAGATCTTACTGCTCTCTTGGCCTCACAAGACCCGACACACGCCTCGGTGATCTCCTTGTAATATAGCTGCTGCTCCACCGACAACTCGTGCGTGGTCCGAGGCTTCAGCTTCATCAAACCACCGTCCAGCAGAGACTTCTTCTTGTCTTTACCTGCAGATGAGAGATAAGTTATTGCCCTTCAGATGAGGAATTATACACATCTTATTGTTGTCTGTAAGGAGTTTGCACGTTCTCCCCATGACTGTGTGGATTTCCTCTGGGTGCTCCGGTGTTCTCCCACATTTCAAAGGCACAAGGTAAGTTGTGGGCAGGCTATGTCAGCACTGGAAGCGTGGCAACTCTTGCAGGCTGCCCTGAGCACATCCTCGGACTGCTCTGGCCACTGACGCAAACAATGCATTTCACTATGTTTCAATGTATATCTGATAAAGTTCAACTTTAAATCTTAAATATAATCTTTACCCTACAGTGACATCTGCACAAGTTAGTAGCATCATAAAGAAAGCAAATAAAATGATTGCCTTTATTACTCAAGGCATTGATCAAGACCCAGGAAGTTATGTTGAAGCTTTACAATGTTCTAAACTCAAGAAAGTTTGCAAATGCAGGCAATCAAAAACACAGACAAAATGCTGGAGGAACGCAACAGGTCAAGCAGCATCTATGGAAATAAATAGTCAATGCTTCAGGGCGAGAAGGGTCTCGGTGCTTGACGTGCTGTGTTTCTCCAGCATCCTGCATGTGTGACTTTTAGGAAAAAAATTCTAGCTAGGCCTTATCTGGAGTATTGCATACAGCTCTGGTTGTCCCACTATAGGAAGTATGTGGAGGCTTTGGAGAGGGTACAGAAGTAGTTTACCAGGACACTGCCTGGATTTCAGAGAATAAGCTATGAGGAGAGGTTGGACAAACTTGGATTTTATATTCCGGAGTGGTTCAAAGTAAATTTATTGTCAAAGTATATATATTTCACCACATACAAATCTGAGATTCATTTTCTTGTGGGCAATCACAGTAAATACAGGAAAGGCCTGAACATTAATAAGATCGCAAGAGGCACCTGGAGTAGACAGCCAGTATCATTTTCCTAGGGTTGACATACCTAATGGTAGGTGAGAAAAGGCAAATGGGTGGGGCAAGGTGCAGCGTGGTCCAAGCACCTACCACTCACTGTGCTTCACATATCTCCTTTAAACATTCCCTCTCTTAACTTAAAGCTAGGCCTTCCTACTTTCTGCCTGTTAAGCCGCTGGTGTTTAGGGCAGCAATGAAGGATCTCTGTCTCTTGACAGCGTTCAGGGCTTCTGTCATCGTGTAGTAGCATCCTCTCAGCTTTCACTACTGTCACTCAGGCGAGTCTGGGGTGGAGACTCAGGAATATCAACGTACTCAGTAGAAGGATTCTTCATTGCTATTTCGGTAACAATTTTGTTTTACCAGTCAGGGTTGTTCGCCCTGAGCTGAACCCCTCGAACCTGGAGGACTGGTGGACCACTCTTGGTCTGGCCTCTACCCTTTGACCTTTTTGGCATGGGTAACCCTACCAAGAGCCAAAGGATAAACCCTGACTCCAGCCAACATAACTCCCCAGGTCAGAGGCATGCAAGCCTCCAAACAAGTTTGTGGTCCCCTTGGAGTTTTACCTTCTAGCATCTTACATTTCCACCTTGGGAAAACGACTCTGACCATCTAACCCATTTGTGCCTCTCATACGTTATAAACTTCCTTCAGGTCTCCCCCTCAGAAAAAAACAATTCAGATTTGTCCAATGTCTGAGGAAGTGGTTGGGGTGGGTACAGTAATATAATTTAATCAGCACATAGAGGGCCGAGGCCCCGAGACTGAAAGGGATTGGTTGGGCTGAGGACCCTGCATCCATGCTGTACTGCTCAGCAGGAGAGAATTTGCATCCTGTGTTACCTTGAGCACCAGGAACAACGCACTGTCCACATGCTGGCGTCAGGCTGAGGTCATGCAGTGCTGATAGAAAGTATTCACCCCCCCCCCCACCTTGAAGTTTGTGGTAAACTATGTATACCTGTCTGGACACGCCCCTCTGCTGACTGCTCCTGAGGCTCCTCCCACAAACCCCTGTATAAAGGCGATTGGAGGCACTGCTCCCCCCCTCAGTCTCCGAGATGCCGTGCTCCGTTTTGCAGCTAATAAAAGCCTATCATTCGCCTCCCATCTCTGAGAGTTATTGATGGTGCATCAATGTTTTCATGTTTTATTGTTTTACAACATTGAATCACAAAGGATTTAATTTGGCTTTTATTGACACTATCAACAGAAAAAACTCTTTTTGTGTCAAAATGAAAACAAATCTCCACAAAGTGATCTAAATTAATTACAAATATAAAACATAAAATAATTGATTGCATAAGTATTCACCCCTCTCAAGTCAATATTTAGGAGATACACCTTTGGCAGCAATTACTGCCTTGAGTCTGTGTGAATAGGTCTCTATCAGTTTTGCACATCTGGACACTGCAATTTTCCCCATTATTCTTTGCAAAACTGCTCAAGCTCTGCCAGGTTGTATGGGGATCGTGAGTGAACAGCCTTTTTCAAATCCAGCTACAAATTCTCAATTGGATTGAGGTCTGGTCTCTGACTTGGCCACTCCAAGACCTCAACCTTGTTTTGAAGCCATTCCTGTGTAGCTTTGGCTTTATGCTAGGGGTCACTGCCTTGCTGGAAAACAAATCTTCTCCCAAGTCCCAGTTCTCTTGCAGATTGCATCAGATTTTTCTGCAGGATTTCCCTGTATTCATTTTACCCTCAACGTTTACCAGATTTCTAGGGCCTGCCACAGTGAAGCATCCCCACAGCATGATGCAACCACCACCATGCTTCACGGTAGGGATGATGTGTTTTTGATGATGCGCAGCGCTTGGCTTACAGCAAACATAACATTTAGTCTGATGGCCAAAAAGCTCAATTTTAGTTTCATCAGTCCATACAGCCTTCTTCCAGCTGACTTCAGAGTCTTCACGTACCTTCTGACAAACTCTACCTCAGATTTCATATGAATTTTTTCAACAGTGGCTTTCTCTTTGCCACTCTCCCATTAAGCTGCCACTGGTGAAGCATCAGGGCAACAGTTGTTGTATGTGCAGTCTCTCCCAACTCAACTCCTCCAGAGCTGTCATAGGTCTCTTGTTGCCCTCCCTCACTCGTCCCCCTTTTACACACTCACTCAGTTTTTGAAGTCAGGCTGCTCTAGGCAGATTTATAGCTGTGCCATATTCTTTCCATTTCTTGTTGATTGATTTAACTGTACTCCAAGGGATGTTCAGTGACTTGGAAATTTTCTTGTATCCATCTCCTGACTTGTGCTTTTCAATAACTTTTTCGCAGAGTTGTTTGGAGTGTTCTCTTGTCTTCATGATGTAGTTTTTGTCAGGAAACTGACTCACCAAGCAGCTGGACCTTCCAGATACAGGTGTATTTTTATGATAATAAATTGAAACACCTTGAGTACACAGTGATCTCCATTTAACTAACAATATGACTTCTAAAACCAATTGGCTGCACCAGTGATGATTTGGTATGTCATACTAAAGAGGGTGAATACTTATGCAATCAATTATTTTGTGTTTTATATTTGTAATTAATTTAGATCACTTTGCAGAGATCGGTTTTCACTTTAACACAGAAGAGTATTTTTCTGTTGATCAGTGTCAAAAACGCCAAATTAAATCCAGTGATTCAATGTTGTAAAACAGTACAACATGAAAACTTCTGGGGGGTGGGGAGAGGGGTGGTGAATACCTTTCATAGGCACTGTATGGTTCATTTTATGTGGGGTTCATCCTTCCACAAGGTCCAAGTCCTGCACCATAGAAATCTGTCCAGATGCATAATGGCTTGATGCTGCAACTGCTCCACACGTGACTGCAAGACACTGCCAGGGAGATGTGGTGTTTAGAGGGTTGGAATGAGGAGAAGAACAGAGCGACCAGGCTGAAAAGTGAAAAGTTGAAAAGGTTGAAAAATCCCCATGTTTGGGGAGATGGTGACCAGGGAGAATAAAGCTTTGCTTCTCTGGACTAACTTCATTTGTATTGAGGTTATTACTCACTTTTCCACTAACAGCTCATAGTCACCTCTTGAGAACTTAGAATCGCGTCTGCTGCCCCAGGGACAGCAATTGTGTTCACTGTCCTTGGGTCAGGTCCAGTGCACTGAAATAACGATAGCTCATTGACCTGGAGAGTCCAGTCACTGGCACACTTACCTTTGCCATCGGCGGCCGTGGTCCCTTGACCTTTGCCTTTGGCTTGACCTTCCTCCTCCTGACCTGGTTTGATGACCTTCAGTGGTTCAGTGGACTCAACCTTCTGCTGCTCTTTAGGAGCTGAGGAGAGGGAGAAGGAGGGAGATTGGGGTGTATGGAGTGGAGTGGAAGGGGCAAGGGGGAAATTAGAGAAAGATGGAGAGAGATGAGGGAGGGTATAGGAAGATGCAGGGGGAGGTTAGGGTGTGGGGAGGGGGAGAGGGAGGGAGAAAAGTCAAACAAACATCATAGTGAGCATGTTATATTCTGAATAGTTGTGATATAACCAACAATAAACCAGAGACAGAACGGGCAAAAGAATCAGTGCTTGAAGATTAATTTAATCGAATAATTGAGGGAACAATCAACATGAACATGAAAGTTGCTAGAAATGTGAAACACGGTGGAAACGCTCCTTGTGTCTGGTAGCAACTGTAATGTCTCAGGTTGGAGACTCTTTATCAGAACACTGAGCAATAAAAAACAAAATTAAGCTTTCAGTTGAAGGTCAGGGAGTGGCAAAAGAAATATCACCGAGTAGGGTCAGGCAGATGTGTGCGCTGGGGAACTGGTGGGGCCATCAGATCCTCCTGATGTGGGGCGCAGGCCCAGTGGAGTCACCCAAACTGAATACTACACAGTAGCGCAATGCTATTACAATGCCGGCCAGTTACCCGGGTTCAATTCTACAGCTGTTCTGCACAGAGTTTGTCTGTTGTTCCCATGACCACATGGGTTTCCTCAAGGAGCTCTAGTTTCCTCCCCACAGTCCAAGACGTACAAATTAGGATTAGTACGTTGTGGGCATACTATGTTGGCACTGGAAGCATGGTGACAACTGTGTGCTGCCCTTAGCACATCCTCAGACTGTGTTGGTTACCTATGCAAACGATGCATTTCACTGTTTCCATGTATGTTGGACTAGTAAATTTAATCTTTATAATCTTGAATCCTTTGTACAGTCTTTCTATTCAAGCCTTGGACCGAAGGTCACCAAGCATATCAAAACAAGATACAGATACAAATGAAGGATTCTAGGCCAACGCTTACTATTGGACAATTATTGTACTAATTCTCGTCTTTAACACGTAGATTTAATTGGTTACACCTGAAATATGTGTTATGATTGGTAATTATATATGCAAATGATGGGATTCAGAAGAGCACAGAGTTTCTATTGGACCTATATCTGTATCCAAATTCTGTATAAAAATGGCATTCCTTTGTTCACTCTTCAGAACAGTTCGATGCCATTTGCCATGCTGTTCTTGTGCTCAAGTAAATAAAATGTACCTGAGGAACAAATGAGAGTTTTCAGAGCCCAGTTAATGGGCGGCAATACAGATGTAGAGGGATGGTGCATTCACGGTGAAGTGAAGTTTAATCAACTTTAAGAGCTGAGTCAAATTGGAAAGGCTGGGTACTGGCTAAGTCAAGGCAGTAGAGCCCAAGGGTGTATCAAAGTGGGAGAGAGTGAGGAACTTCCCCAGATTTGGACAATTTAAGCGCTGGGCCAATTTAAGGTCGGGGTCAGAGGCAAGGGGCAGTCTGGTTCTTCTCACTGCTGTGGTGTTTGCTCGTCTCTGTGTTGGGCTGAGGCTGTGACCTGCAGCTAGTGGACTTCTGGATCAGCTGCAGTGATGCCTGGCCACGTGAACTTCGGTCCTGAATATTGTTTGCTCGTTTTTATTGTTTGTACGATTTAGTTTTATTTGGGTGTCTCTGCACATTGGGAGCTTGATAGTCTTCTTTTGTCTTCAATGGGTTCTTATTGGGTTCCTTTGTTTTGTGGCTGCCTGTTAGGAGACAAACCTCTAGGTTGTATAATAATTACTGTATGTTGAATCAGAAAATATCAATGACATAGGGCATCCCAAATATCACAACGTGAGAGAGAAGTGGACAGGGGACAGGAGGAAAGTGGCCAAGAGGATCTTATTGAAAGGTGCAGCAAGGACCAAACAATCTGCTCTCATTCACTTACTGATATAACCCAAACAGGCAGGCAACACTCAGTGATATACAGGAGCCCAGGACTCACACCGCAGGAACAGTTATTACCCTTCAACAATCAGGCACTTGAGCCAAAGGAGAAAACTCCACTCAACTTTACATGTTTCATCACTGAAATGTTCCCACTTTCAGGTGAAATGACTCACTTTCAGGGATTCTTCATCTTATGGTCTAGGTACTTATTCTCTATTTATTATTATTATTTTGTTTCTTTCTGTACAGTATTTCCAGTTTGTTGTCTTTTGGTTGAGTGCCCAAGTTGGTGTGGTCTTTCATTGATTCTGTTATGGTTATTATTCTATTATTGATTTATTGAATATGCCCACAAAATGTACTTCGATAATAAATTTACTTTGAACTTAAAATCCTCACCAGGTGGTGGATTCTCCGGGATGGCAGGCTGCACTCCCTCGATACTGAGCCAGTGAGCTGGAAGGTAAATAGCAAGAGGTTAACATCTGGTAGGTCTCCATTTCCCCCTTCCCGATGATGCTCACTGGAGGCCCCTGGGCGGGTGGGTGGCATAAATGATGCTAAGGTACTTGCAGAATAACTGACGTGGGTCAGATACTGAATGTAAAAATTAGGTAGTCATGTTAGAGTTATGTAAAATTTTGGTAAGCCACATTTGGAATATCATGTTGAGTTCCAATCAGTGATGGCTGTGACTTTGGAAAGGGTGCAGAAGAACATGAACAAGTACATGGCTACGAGAGATTTAGAGGGGTGTGGCCCCTAAACAGGCAAATGGGACCAGCTTAGATGGGCATCTTTTCAACATGGATCAGATGGGCTGAAGGGCTGGTTTCCACACAGTACGACTCTAAGAGTTTCATCAGGACATTGCCTTGGTTAGAGAGCATCAGCCATGGAAGTTTCCTCAGCATCAGTGGCTGAGGAAAGTTTATAAAATTATGAGAGCCATAAACAGGGTAGATGATCAGACTCTCTTTCCCCAAAGGTGGAAATGTCAAACACTGGAAGAAATAGATTTAAGGTGGGGGGTGGGGAAGAGAAGAGAATAGTGGGTGCCGGATTAGTGGTATATGCAGATGTGATAGCGACATTTGAGCAGCCTCCTGACAGGTACGTGAAGAGACAAGGATGGGGGATATGATCGTGCACAGGCAGATGGGGGCTGTTTAATCGGTCATCATGGCTGACGGGCCTACTCCTGCACTGTACTGTTGTACAAAACTCTCACTGACATTGCTGGCAAGCCTTCACGGAGACCGAGAGGGACACATTTCAGGAGGAGGGCCACCATAGGGCACTTGCGCAAGTCTGAGTGGAGGGGGAGCAGCAGTAGAGAAGAGGTAAGGCGTATTCGGGGCTGGACTATAGAGCAGAGTCCGGCTACTGACACACGAAGTGTGAACAATCTGCAGCATTCCAATTACTTGTTTTCAATCTCCTCCTTGCAACTGCAACCACTATATCTTAAGCAAGTCCAGTGCAAGGTGCTGACCAAATGCCCTTATTTATTGAAACACACTGGTATTAAGTGGCACCCACCACTAAAGACCCCCACTTTCTGGGACATGCCCCCTTCTCATTACTACCATCGGGGAGGTGGTACAGGAGCCTGAAGACCCACAAGCAGCGATTCAGAATCAGCTTCTTCCCCTCTGCCATCAGATTTCTGAATGGCCCATGAACACTATGTTATTATTTCTTTTTTGCACTATTTGTGTAATTATTGGCAATTTTATGTCTCTTTACTGTATCACTGCCAAAAACAGTAAAATTTGTGTCACTTAAGCACTTATGTCTTTGAAGTCAGCGACAACAAACCTAATTCTGACAGTGAATGGTGCAGTGGCTTTGAAAGAGTTGCAGTCTGCTGCTGCTCCCTAACAATATCTTTCTCCAAGAGAACACAGAGCAGTACAGGAGGGTACAGGCCCTTCCGCCTACAATGTGGTGCCGGCTATCTTACCTTTCCCTCCCCAATGGCCCTCCATTTTTCTTTCATCCACGTGACCATTGAAGAGCATCTTAAATGCCCCTAATGTCTATCACCACCCCAGCAGTGTGTTCAATGCACCATCACTCTGTATAAAAAACTGACATCCTCCTAGACCAGCGGCTCCCAATCTGAGGGCCACAGACCCCTCAATTAATGGTAAGGCTCCAAGACTTTGCCCTAGACGTTCCTCCAATCACCTTAAATTATGGCCCCTTGCATTAGCATATTTTCATTCTGGGAAAAAGTAGTTTCTGGCTGGCCACTATCTATGCTTCTTATCATCCTGTACACCTCTATGAAGTCATTTCACAACCTCCCTTGTTCCAAAGAGAAAAACTCCAGCTCACTCAATTGTCACAAAACACACTCTCTAATTCAGGCAGCATCCTGGTAAATCTTCTCTGCACTCTCTCTCTACAGCTTTCACATCCTTCCTATAATGAAGCAACCAGCACCGAACACATTACTCCCAGTGTGATCTAAGCAGGGTTTTACAGAACTGCAACATTACCTCACGGCTCTTCAGTTCAATCCCACTAACGAAGGCCAACCCTTTCTTAACCACCAACTCGTGAGGGATCTATGGATGCGGACCCCACAGTTTCCCTGTTCCTCCACTCTAAGAATCGCAGAAGAGATTCAACTGGATGTTCGGACCAGGTCAGGCAATCTCTATGGAGAAAAATAGTCAGCTGGCATTTCAGGCCAAGACCCTTCATTTCCAGTCCAGATGAAGGGTCTCGACCTGAGAAGGTAACTGTCCATTTCCCTCTCTGCCTGAGCTGCTGAGTCCTCCAGCATCTTGTGTCACTCCAGATTCCAGCATCTGCACATTTTGGAGTCACCAGGATGTTTCCTGGAAGGGAGGTCTGTAGATATAAGGAGAATGGAAAGGCCAGGCAGCATCTAGGAAAAGAGTACAGTCAAGCGTGAACCACCCTGCAATGTATGGGAAGCAGTAGGCTAGCTGCTGGAATGAGGAGGTCTGTCTGCCACCTGACTCCACAGCTTCGTTCTGTCCACCAGGAGAGTAGACCCATGTGGGAGACGTAAGATAGAAATACAGGGGCTGGCGGGCAGCACTCACCTTTGAGGCAGACATCCAAAGGCACGCGAGGGAGGGGCGTGTTGATGATGTCACTGAGGTCCACCTCCTTTTCCTCGTAGAAGTGTAGTTCACGTCCTCCCCCGCTGGCGTAGCGGAAGGGGATGAACTCCTGTGCGTGGAAGCCGTACAGTGGCTGGTGGGGAGCAACGAGACAATGGTGGGGGGGGTTACTGGTGCCCAGGGGATTCACATCATCACTTTGCCATACAGACCCACCAACCCCCAATGCCCGCATCCTCGCCAGCAAGCAATGACCAGGAAGGAGATGGGATGCAGGGAACTGGTGCACAGAAAGAATTTATAAGGTCACGGGCTTTTCAGCACTACCCCCCCACACACACAGACAACTGCCATACACTCATTCCCGTTAACCCTAATCTGATCCTCTCCACATTCCTCTCAGATTCCACCTGTCACCCACACTTCAATGAGTGGCTAATTAACCCACTGTTGTTGGGACGTGGGAGGGGACTGGAGTACTCGGGGGGGTAACCGACACGGCACAGGGAGAAGGTGAAAGCACACACGCCACACCGGAGGTTGGGATCAAGCCCAGGTCTCTAGAGTGTGAGGAAGCGATTCCACCCACTAGGTCACTGGGCTGCCCAAGTGCCACGGTCTCCAATTGGCAGAATAGGTGTGCTTGCATGTGTCTGCTGATCTGTGGACTTTGTAGCTTCTCCCTGTGACTGCGTAGGTTACCTCCCAGGTGGTCTGGCTTCCTCCCACATCCCAACAACTACTGTGTTGATGGGTTAACTAGCTGCCGTGAATTCCACCCCCCAAATGTATGGATGAGGGGGAGAATTTGAGAGAAATACAAAAAAAAGGATTTATATAGACTAGCATAAATGGGTGTCAATGGTTCATGCAGATTTGATGGGCTTGATTTCTTTACAACAGAGAGCTGACACTACTGGCCCAATGAACTGCACTGCCCAGTAACCCAGCTGTTTAACACTTGCCTAATCACAGGACAATTTACAATGACCATACTAACCAGTACGTCTTTGGACTGTGGGAGGAAACCAGAGCACCCAGAGGAACCCACATGGTCATGAGAGAACGAAGAAACTGCTTACAAACGGCACTGAAGATGTACTCCGAACTCGGGAATGCCCCGGGCTGTGATAGTGTCGTACTAACCACTACGCTACTGTGGCTCCCTATGAGTCACAATGTTGCCAGAAAGGAGCACAGGAAGTAAAACTACTTCAACTTTCCACAGAGAGTTGGATGTGTTCCTTAAAAATTGGGAATAAAGTTTGGCAGAGGTGGACAGGGCTTACAAAGTTTCTGTAGAGGCACACTGGGTCAAATGCAGTCCTGAGTTGCAGTCTGTGAATAAGATGGGGCGGGGCAGGTAGGGGTCCTTGAACCAGCAAACCCAACGTCACTGTGTATCGGCTGAAAGAGAATCCCCTCAGCAGCAGTAATACCCAACCAGTACATGATCACTTTCTCCCCTCCCTAATCTACCATCAGGGAGGTCGTACAGCAGCCTGAAGACTCACACTCAATGATCTGGAAACAGCTTCTTCCCCTCTGCCATCAGATTTCTGAACAGTCCATGAACTCATAAACACCTTTTTCTGAACCATAAGGCACAATACAGTTAGATCTAAACACAATCCAGATGTGGGCAGATAAAATTTAATGTAAGTAAATGGAAAAATAGTAATTAGAAATATTAAATATAAATATAAAATGGGGTGGGGTCTTGAGTAAGCAAATGCTCTGTATGAGAAGGATTTAGGTGTCCTCGTAGACTCATCATCATCAACATCTAGACAATGCACAGATATGGTTAGGAAGGCTAATAGAATATTGGGCTATATAATGCGACCAGTGGAGTTCAAGTCTACAGACATTCGCCTTCGGCTGTATAATGTGCTTATAAGGCCACACCTTGAATACCGTGTACAATTTTGGTCTTCATATTGTGTGAGGGATGTGAAAGCACTGGAGAGAGTTCAGAGAAGGGCAACTAGACTCATTCCAGGTCTGCAGGGTATGAAGAAAAATTGAAACAATTAAATATTTTTAGGCTAGGTACAAGTGGAGTGAGGAGACATGATAGAGGTGTTCAAAATCTATAAGGGTGAACGCCAGCCACTACTTCACAATTAATCCATCATCAAGGACATGGGGTTATAGGTGGAGACTGGTTAAAGGAAGATTTCAGCCTAACATCAGGAAGCATTTCTTTATACAGCGAGCTGTGGACACATGGAACAAACTACCAGTTGAGAGTAGTACCTTAGAGACTTTCAAATCTAAATGATAGTTATTTCAACACCATGTGAATAGACATCTGGCATGCTAAGTTGGGCTGAATGGCCTGTTCTTGTCTAAAACTTTCTAATGTTCGCATAACAGCAGAATTGGGCCATTCGCTTCATGGAGTCTGCTCTGCCATTCAATCGTGGCTGATTTATTTTCCCTCTCAACCCCATTCTTCTGCCTTCTCCCTTTTGACAGCCTTGTCAACCTCCACTTTAAAATATGCCATCTCTGGCAATGAATTCTACAGACTATCCACCCTCTGGCTAAAGAAACTCCTCATCTCTGTTCTAAAGGGCCTGCAATCAATGAACGACGCAGCACTAAATTGAACTGAACATTCCTAAACTGGCTCAATGATTCCGTTGTTTGATGGTTTATATTGTGTTTTTCACTCATTTTTTTGCCTTCTGCATGAAACCGCTTGTTCTTTCCTTTTGCACGTTGGGTGTTTGATGTTTTCTTTGAACAGATTCCAGGGTGTTTTTTTGTTTCATGGCTGTCTGTGGGAAGGATGACGCTCAGGACTGTATATTTTGATAATAAATGCACTTTGAATCTTGCAGCTTTAAAGGGACATCTTTCTATTCTGAGACTGGGCCCTCTGGTCCTAGACTCCCCCCCCCCTATTAGAAACATCCGCTCCACACACTCTATTTAGGCCTTCCAGTAAAGACACTGGCCCAACTACTCACCTCAACATTCTTCAGTTTCAAGGCACAGTCGATGTCCACTGTAGTCAGCTTCTTGCGTTTGCCATGGTACATGTACTTCAGTGCATCCTGTGAGAGGAGTGAAACACAATGTTCCCATTAGAATGATGCTTGTGGAAAGGATTCACCCCTTCACCCCCTCCCCCATAAGTTGTCATGTTTTATTGTTTTACAACATTTATTAACAGTGATTTAATTTGACTTTTCTGACACTGATGAACATGTCAAAGTGAGAACAGATCTCTACAAAGTGATCTAAATTAATTACAAATATAAAACACAAAATAACTGATTGCCCAAGTACTGACCCCTCCTCTTTAAAATGAGACACCAAATCATCACTGGTGCAGCCAATTAGTTTTAAAAGTCACATAATTACTTAAACAGAGATACATATTTGGAGACCGTGTGCAGTCACGGTGTTTCAATTGATTGCTGTAAAAATACACATGTATCTGGAAGGTCCAACTGCTGGAGAGTCAGTATCCTGGCAAAAACTACACCATGAAGACAAGAGAACACTCCAAGCAACTCTGCAGAAAGGTTATTGAAAAGCACAAGTCAGGAGATGGATAGAAGAAAATTTCCAAGTCACTGAATATCCCTGGGAGTACAGTTAAGTCAATCATCAAGAAATGGAAAGAACATGGCACAGCTGTAAATCTGCCTGGAGCAGGCCGTCCTCAAAAACTGAGTGACTGTGCAAGAAGGGGACAAGTGAGGGAGGCCACCAATAGATAAATCTGGAGGAGTTACAAGGTTCAGTGGCTGAGATGGGAGAGACTGCGCTTACAACAACTGTTGCCCGGGTGCTTCAGTCACAGCTTTATGGGAGAGTGGCAAAGAGAAAGCCACTGTTTAAAAAAAAGTATATGAAATCTTGGCTAGAGTTTGCCAGAAGGCATGTGGGAGATTCTGAAGCCAGCTGGAAGGAGATTCTATGGTCTGAAAGAAACAAAATTCAGCTTTTTTGCCATCAGACTAAACATTATGTTTATAAGCCAAACACCATACATTATCAAAAACACACCATCCCTACTGTGAAAGATGATGGTACGGATGCATCATGCTGTGGGGATGCTTCACTGCAGCAGGCCCTGGAAGGCTTGTGAAGGTAGAGGGCAAAAAGAATGCAGCAAAATACAGGGAAATCCTGAAGGAAAACCTAATGCAGTCTGCAAGAGAACTGCAGCTTGGGAGTTCAACCCAGATAAGTGTGAGGTGGTTCATTTTGGTAGGTCAAGTATGATGGCAGAATATAGTATTGATGGCAGACTCTTGGCAGCGTGGAGGATCAGAAGGATCTTGAGGTCCGAGTCCATAGGACACTCAAAGCTGCTGCACAGGTTGACTGTGGTTAAGAAGGCATGCGGTGCGTTAGCCTTCATCAATCATGGGATTGAATTTAGGAGCCAAGAGGTAAAGTTGCAGCTATATAGGACCCTGGTTAGACCACACTTGGAGTACTGTGCTCAGTTCTGGTCGCCTCACTATAGGAAGGATATGGAAACCATAGAAAGGGTGCAGAGGAGACTTACAAAGATGTTGCCTGGATTGGGGAGGAGTTGAGTGAACTCACCCTTTATTCCTTGCAGCAAAGGAGGATGAGAGGTGGCCTGATAGAGGTGTATAAGATGATCAGAGGCATTGATTGTGTGGATAGTCAAAGGCTTTTTCCTAGGGCTGAAATGGCTATCACGAGAGGGCACAGTTTTAAGGTGCTTGGAAGTAGGTACAGAGGAGATGTCAGGGGTAACACAGAGAGTGGTGAGTACGTGGAATGGACTGCTGGTGATGGTGGTGGAGGCGGATACAATAGGGTCTTTAAGAGACTCCTGTACAGGTACGTTTGGCACAGCTTTGTGGGCTGAAGGGCCTGTATAGTGTTGTAGGTTTTCTATGTTTCTAAGATCTGTATTCCAGCAAGACAATATTTCAATATAAAGCCAAAGCTACACAGGAATGGCTTAAAAACAACAAAGTTAATGACCTGGAGTGGCAAAGTCAGAGTCCAGACCAGAATCCAAAAGAGAATTTGTAGCTGGATTTGAAAAAGGCTGTTCACTCACGAACCCCATGCAACCTGACAGAGCTTGAGCAGTTTTGCAAAGAATGGGGAAAAAAATTGCAGTATCCAGATAGGTAAAGCTGATATAGAGACCTATCCACACAGACTCAAGGCCGTAATTGTTGCCGAAGGTGCAATTTGAATACTGACTTGAAGGGGCTGAATTCTTATGCAATTGAGTATTTTGTGTTTTATATTTGTAATTAACAGATCACTTTGTAGAGATCTGTTTTCACTTTGACACGTGTCTTTTTCTGTTGATTGTGTCAAAAAAGCTTCATTAAATCCACTGTGACTGAATGTCGTAAAACGATAAAACTTCCAGGGGGGGGGGGGGTGAATAATTTTTTAAGCACTGTAAGTGAGGTCAACGAGCAACAGCAGCAATCATTGGTGACTTCTCAAAGCAGCTATTGTGCCTTCTCTTCTTCGCCCAGGTGGAACTTCAGGTACGTACATTAACACCATTTAAAAGGTACTGGGGCAGGTACACGGACAGGAAAAGTGGTAAACACAGGCAAATTGGACCAACTTGGATGGGAATCTTGGTTAGTACAGACCAGCTGGCCTGAAGGGCCTACTTCTGTGCTGTTTCATTCTATAATTTCTGATTCTGAGGATGCATGGTTAGCACAACGTTTTACAGTACCGACAACCCGGGTTCAATTCCTGCCGCTGCCTTTAGGGAGTTTGTACTTTCTCCTCCACATGGGTTTAATCACACAATCCAAATACGTACCAAATAGATTAATTGGTCAAATTGTCATAAGATTAGGCTTGTGTTAAATTCAGGGGGAACTGCTGGGCAATGAAGAAGATTCAAGAGGATTGCAGACTCAGCCAGATGCATCGTGGGCAAAGCCTTCTCCACCACTGCGTACATCTTCACGAGGCAATGTCTCGAGAAGGTGGAATCCATTACCAAGATTTCTCACCATCAGGCATACACCCTCTTCTTGTTACTCCCGTTGGAGAGGCACAGGAGCTTGAAGACCCACACTTAGTGATCCAGACACAGGTCCTTTCCCTCTGCCATCAGATTTCCAAAATGAACACCACCTTCTTATGACTTGGCACTGTTATGCTTGGCAAAACAAATTTCATGGTATTTAAGTGATCATAAATCTGATTCTTCAGATCAGCCACGGTCATTTCAGTTGTGGGGCAGTCCTGAGCGGATAAAGACTCTACTCCATTTCTATCTATTCATCCACCACTGCCACTTCGGTTTTCCACAACATGGAAGAGGGATTCTGATCCAAATAAAAAACCCCGGCTAGGTGTTGAGCTGGTTTACCTGTGCCAGCTCCTTGATCCTGTAGCTAACCTCCTCAGTCAAACTTTGGCATGTTTCTTCGGAGAGTTGGGAGATCCCAATGGACTCTGCAATAACTTTCATGGACTCTGTGGGGAGCAGCGTATTGCTGATCTTGAGCTTCTTCTCCTCCGCCATGCCAACCTCCGGTCATAGCCTGAAAAACAAACAGGGCCGGGGGGGACACACAGGTCACAGCTTGCCAAACATGGTGACCTGTCACTATGCCACTATACTGAGAACAGACAACACACAGGAGCAGAATGAAGGAGAGAGAGCTCTCAATCTTATGTATATAGAACCACAGTCAACATTTGTTATTTGTACATTTTGTTTTAGAGAATGGATTTTATATTTATTGTTTTCAAGGCTGCATCAAATTCGAAGTAACAATCATTTCATTCTCCTTTACCTCCTGCAATGAAAAATGACAAACACTCTTGAATCTACTCAGCCCCTCTCATTATCCCTGCCTCTACTCCTCCCTCTGTCCCAATCTTACCCCTCTGCACTCCCTCCCTATCCTTCCTCTCGTTACATCTATCCCGCCCTCCATCCCTCCTCTACTTCCCTGTCCTCCCCTCTCTCCTACTACCTTTCCCTCCATCCATCCCTCTCCACTGCATCCCGTCCCTCTATCCATCCACCCTCCTAATACTCTCTCCCCCCTTTCCGCGTCTCACCGACGCGCCGCCATTTCGCCAGAATCCGCCATCTTGCCTCCGCCCCCCGCCCAGGACCTGCCAGGTGAATAGAAATTAAATCCCGTCACCACTGAGCCATGTACAACCAGCCCTTCCCCCCGGACTGAAAAATATCCGTTTCAAATAATAAAACCTTATCTTTCAGGTACCCTTTTCACAATTGCTCAATTGTCCCTGTGTGGACAATTTTTATTTTTTGTTTGGAGAAAACTATCCGCCTGTGAGGATCTGTCGGGGGAGAGCGCGTCCGCAGCCCACGTGACCGCTTCAGTTCCTACAGTTTGACTAGAGAACAAATCTACTTTTATCTCACGAATTTGGATCTCTACACCGACCCAAGAAGATGATAAAAATAAATGTTTGCTTCTTCCTTACCATATTTACTGACGGCTCGCCTCAAAATTATCAATGTAAAAAAACAAGGCGCCCAGGGATCTGCGCAGCAGTCAGAGCTCTCGAGGAGATTCTGACGACGTCATTGCAGGGGCGGGGTCATGAATTGATTGACATTTGCGGGTCTGCAAATGACTACTGTATTGTCACTGCATTGGATGAACTCCAACGGGGTAACTATTGGGACAAAATGTCAACCTCTTAAAATGTCAGTGTACCACTCAACAGCCTACACAAGAGTTGAGGATGCAGTTTAAAGAGTGACGATTAAAATAGTTTGTTGGAGGTACACACATTGCAGCTTCATTCAGAATCATGTAAGTGACAGCAGTATACTGTAACACACTACCTAATAACAGAGAAATTCTATTAAGACATGCAAAAAATTTTAAAAATCTGGTGAGGTAGTGTTCGTGGGCTCAATATCCATCCAGAAATCTGAGGGCAGAGGGGAAAAAGCTGTTTCTGAATCGTTGAGTGTGTGTCTTCAGGCTTCTGTATCTCCTTCCTGATGGTAGCGATGAGAAGAAGGTATGTCCTGAGGGATTGGGATTCTTAATGATGGACGTCGCCTTTTAGAGGCAACCTTTCTTGAAGGTGTCCTGGATACTATGGAGACTAAAGTTCAAAGTAAAATTTATTATGAGAATACATACCTGTCACCATGTCCTATATAGCTGCAACATTACATCTTGGCTCTTAAACTCAATCCCACGATTGATTTACACCAATACACCATATGCCTTCTTAACCACAGAGTCAACCTGCACAGCAGCTTTGTGTGTCCTATGGACTCGGACCCCAAGATCACTCTGATCCTCCACACTGCCAAGAGTCTTGCCATTAATGCTATAGTCTGTCATTATATTTGACCTACCAAAATGAACCACTTCACACTTATCTGGGTTGAACTCCATCTGCCACTTCTCAGCCCAGTTTTGCATCCTATCAACGTCCAATAGTAACCTCTGACAGCCCTCCATACTATCCACAACACCTCCAACCTTTGTGTCATCAACAAATTTACTAACCCATCCCTCTACTTCTTCATCCAGGTCATTTACAAAAATCATTAAAGAGTCCCAGAACCGATCCCTGAGGCACACCACTGGTCACCAACCTCCATGTAGAATATAACCCATCTACAACCACTCCTTACCTTCTGTAAGCCAATTCTGGATCCACAAAGCAATGTCTCCTTGGATCCCATGCCTCCTTACTTTCTCAATAAGCCTTGCATGGGATACCTTGTCAAATGCCTTGCTGAAATCCATATACACTACATCTACTGCTCTTCCTTCATCAATGTGTTTAGTCCCATCCTCAAAGTATTCAATCAGGCTCGTAAGGCACGATCTGCCCTTTACAAAGCCATGCTGACTATTCCTAATCATGTTATGCCTCTCCAAATGTTCATAAATCCTGCCTCTCAGGATCTTCTCCATAAAGCTAATCTTCATATGCCAAAAAAACTAGGGAATTGTCAAATCAGTTTCTCCAGCATCTCTCTTTGGCCCTCCTTCCATTTCAAGTGCATGCTCATGAATTAAATTGCCACTGGTCGCTCATTTCCAAGAGCACCCTAGTCTAATTGGTCCAGATAAAGGGTCTCGACACAAAATTTAATTGTCCATTACCTTCTCCATGGATGCCACCTAACCTGCTGAGTTCCTCCAACATTTGGGAATTTCTCCAGCATTTTCCATTTTGCTTCAGATTGCAGTAACTGAATTCTTTAGTGTCTCCTATCCAATTGGGAACCCAAGACCTTTCCCTGAATTCATGGACTCAGCAATCTCCTTGTTAATTTTTCCGATCTCCTTCTGGTCTGGTTCTGCCACAAACTTCCTAAATCTCCTTACTACTGCCCTCAATTTATATTGGTCAATTTGTTTTCTTTCAACAATAAGCTTTATTCAAGCTAATATATAAACACAAAAGACCCAGTGCGTTTTTTTAGGTTTAGTATTATCACAAGTAGTAAGACTTGCATACTATTCATATAAATCAATTCATTGCATAGTGCAGAGGTGGGACATTATCAGAATGCTGAATAAGTTGCTACAGTTACGGAAAACATTGTAATGAGGCAGACAATAAGGGTCATGGGGCATGTGTATATATGTACTGTACACAGTACTTGTGGTGAACTGCATATACCTGTCTGGACAGGCCCCCCCACTGACTGCTCCTGTGGCTCCTCCCACAGACCCCTGTATAGATAGATAGATAGATAGATAGATAGATAGATAGATACTTTATTCATCCCCATGGGGAAATTCAACATTTTTTCCAATGTCCCATACACTTGTTGTAGCAAAAACTCATTACATACAATACTTAACTCAGTAATAATATGATATGCATCTAAATCACTAACTCAAAAAGCATTAATAATAGCTTTAAAAAAAAAAAAAAAAAAAGTTCTTAGGTCCTGGCAGTTGAATTGTAAAGCCTAATGGCACTGGGGAGTATTGACCTCTTCATCCTGTCTGAGGAGCATTGCATCGACAGTAACCTGTCGCTGAAACTGCTTCTCTGTCTCTGGATGGTGCTATGTAGAGGATGTTCAGGGTTTTCCATAATTGACCGTAGCCTACTCAGCGCCCTTCGCTCAGCTACCGATGTTAAACTCTCCAGTACTTTGCCCACGACAGAGCCCGCCTTCCTTATCAGCTTATTAAGACGTGAGGCGTCCTTCTTCTTAATGCTTCCTCCCCAACACGCCACCACAAAGAAGAGGGCGCTCTCAACAACTGACCTATAGAACATCTTCAGCATCTCACTGCAGACATTGAATGACGCCAACCTTCTAAGGAAGTACAGTCGACTCTGTGCCTTCCTGCACAAGGCATCTGTGTTGGCAGTCCAGTCTAGCTTCTCGTCCAACTGTACTCCCAGATACTTGTAGGTCTTAACCTGCTCCACACATTCTCCATTAATGATCACTGGCTCCATATGAGGCCTAGATCTCCTAAAGTCCACCACCATCTCCTTGGTCTTGGTGACATTGAGACGCAGGTAGTTTGAGTTGCACCATATCACAAAGTCCTGTATCAGTTTCCTATACTCCTCCTCCTGTCCATTCCTGACACACCCCACTATGGCCGTGTCCCTCAGTCTCCAGGATGTTGTGTGGTGGTCTCTTGCTGCTAATCATGGTCTTTTGCAGCTAATAAAAGCCTATAGTTTGCCTCCCGTCTCTGAGGGTTATTGATGGTGCATCAGTACTGTAGCGATTTTACGTATTGCACTGTACTGCTGCCGCATGAGAAAACAAATTTCATGACAGATGTGCGTGATGATAGACCCGATTCTGATATGGGTCTATTGTGGAATGAGAGTGGGAAGGGGCTAGGGAGATGGAAGTTATGGTTGAGAAAAGGGGGAGAGGGGAGAGAACGCGAGGCACATTCTGTCAATAAACCATTTGCTTGGAATCAAATGACCTTGCCTGGTGTCTCAGGGCTGACTGTTGTCGGCACCCTCACCACCGGGCCCCCGGCACACCCTCTCTGCCACCTGTCCCACACCCCTCCCATGGCACTCCACCTTCGCCATCTCCAACACCCTTTGCTCCCGCCAGATTTACAAACTCACTCTCTGCTCCATGTTGACAAGTACAGTACTGTGCAGAAGTCTTAGACATCCTAACTATATATATATATATATGTGCTAAGACTTTTGCACAGTACTGTAGATTGTGGGTTCAATTTTATCGTATGAGGTTCGTTCAAGAATCTGATAACAGTGGGATTAGAAGCTGTCCTAAGTTTGGTAGTACGTGCATTCAGGCTTTTAAAAAAAAGTAAAGTTGAAAGGCAGAATGTCCCGGGCGGGAGAGGATCTTGATTATCTTGGTAGAGGTAAGTATTGACAGAGTCCATAAAAGGCTGGTTCCTGTGATGTGCTGAGCTGTTGGTAAATCCATTTAGTGGTACACTTTTAAAAACATAGCGCCACTGGTCAATCAGCCGACTGATATTTCCGGCCATTTTTGATCATCTCCATTCGTTCCCGCTTAACTACAATTTTAAAAGTAATTCCAGCACGCGGATGATTGCGCTCTAACTTTTCGCCAATAAGGAAGCAGGTCATGGAGGATGGGGTTAAATTACAACCACGTGGTACACCTTCTACCCTGGGGGAGTGAGCGCAGGCACGCTTCGACGTAATGACGTTAAACGTCCCATTCCGCCCTTGCTGGTGGACGTGGCTGCTAGCGTGGCGCGGCGGTTCGAAGAAGATGATTCAGACACGCAGGCGCGATGTGAGGAGTGAGGCCGGCGCTTATTGGATGCTGGTCGCAGGGCGGGCGCCTATTGGTTGCTGGTAGGAGGCTGACGCCTATTGGCTGCAGGCCGCGAGTGAGCGCCAATTGGCCGGTGGCCGGGACGCTGCGATGCTGCGGGTAATCTTTTTAGTCCTGGTGCCCGTTATGGGCGCGGGTGCCGCCGCCGAAGATGACGAGAGGTTGCCGACCAAGTGCGAAGGTGAGTGTGGAAGAGGAGAGGGGGTTGAGAACGAAAGGAAGGTGGGGTAACCTGCCCGTCCCGGGGCGCCACGGTGATGGCTAGTTACCCCTAGCAACGGGGGGCATCCAAGATGGCGCATTGCTACCCATAGCAACTGGGCTCCAGAGATGGTGGGAGCCCCCAGGCAGCGGGCACTTCGGGTGGTGGTGGGTGCAACCATACTGCGAGGGGTTCCGGGAACGGTGGGGCTCCCCATGCAGCAGGGGATCCGGGGTTGTGAGGGTCCCCATGTATCTGGTCTGTGCAGATAGGAGGGGGGGGGGGGCTCCCATACAGCAGGGAGTCTGGGGGCAGTGGGGGTCCCCAAGTATGAGAGGGTCTGGGGGAGTTGGGAGGGTCCCCATTAAGCAGGGGTCTGGGGGAGGTGGGGGTCCCCTTGTGGCAGGTGGTCTAGGCCCGTGGGGGTCCCCCATGCAGCCAGGAGTCTGGGGGAGTGGGGAGGTCACATGCAGTGGGGGGGTCCGAGGACAGTGGGAAATCCCCATGAAGCAGAGGGTCTGGGGTAGTGGGGGGTCCTCATGCAGTAGAGCGTCTGGGGGAGGTGCGAGGTCCCATGCATCGGGGGGTCTAGGGGCAGTTGGGGTCCTCCATGAAACAGAGTCTGGGGCAGTGGGAGTCTCCATGCTGCAAGGGGTCCAGGGAGGTGGAGGGAGTCCCATTCAGCAAGAGGTCAGGAGGCATTTGGGGTGCCTCACGAAATGGGGTCTGAGGCAGTGGGGCTCCCCATGTAGGGTCTGGAGGATGTGTGGGGGTCCCTTGCACAGGGGATCTGGGGGTTACTGGGGTTCCCCTTGTGGTAGGGGGTCTGGGGGCAGTGGTCGGGGTCCCCCATGTAGCAGTGGTCTGGGGGCATTTGGGATACCCCATGAGCCAGGGGATGTAGGACGGTGGGGTTACCCATGCAGCAGGAGGTTTGGGGATTGTGGGGTTCCAATTCAACAGGGGGGTCCATGGGTAGTGGGTTCCTCATGCAGCAGGAAATTTGGGGATTGTGGGGTTCCCAATGAACAGGGGTCTGGGGAAGTGGCATTCCCCAAGTAACAGGGGTCTATGGGAGGTGGGGAGAATATCCCATGCAGTGGGGGGGGGGTTAATTCTGGGATGTGTGGGTACCCCATGCAACAGGGGGTCCAGGTGTGGATGGGCTCCAAGACAATGGATCATACACTGTGGAGAGCATTCCGACTGATGGCGTTACTGTGACAGTGACTCTAATGCCCAGGGTCGCAAGAGGCTGCAGAGAGTTGTAGCCTCTGCCAGCCTCATCACAGGCACAACCCTCTCCACCACCGAGAGCCTCTTCAAGAAGCATTACCTCCAGAAGGGGCATCTATCATCCAAGGACACTGACCACCCAGGACATTTCCTCTTCTCGATACTGCCATCAGGGAGGTGGGGTAGGAGCCAGATTCTCAACGATTTGGGAACTGGCTTCTTCCCTTCCACGGTCAGGTTTACAAACCCTAATCTCATTGTTCATTTTAGTGCATTATATATCTATATTTAACTTGTATTTGGCCTTCGGACTCTGCTGCTGCAAAACCACAAGTTTCACATCATATACAACACTGATAATCTAATTCTAATTCTCAGTGTCCATTGTAGTGAGTAAATCAAGCCACAGCACGAAGGGTAGCGGCTACCTTTTTGCAGGCTATCCAAGGTGATGGGTATTGGGTGAGGTGGGTTCCCCATCCAGCCAAGCAAGGCCTTCGAGGGGGTCTCCGTGCAACAGGGCATCCTTGCTGATGGATTCAGATTCAGGTTTATGTATCACATTGTACATCAGTAAAATGCGGTTTGCTTAATGACCAACACAGATCGAGGATGTTATCGGCACACATTCTGGTGGCAACATAGCATGCCCACATTGTTCAGCTGAACAAGCATCGAAAACCAGACATCAGCAAAATAAGCCCATTTCTCCCTCACTACCAACCCCAGGACAAGCCACCTGTGGGCCTTCAGTCTTTGGCCCTGGACTCTCAGACTCACAGACATTGGGCATCGAACTTTGGATTTTATTGACCTCTGGCTATTAACTCCAGGATGTGCTAATCACAGGTTTAACCTTTGGGCCTCAACTTCCAGACTGGTACGATATCTGACCCTTGCGACCTGGAAGGGGTATCACTGGCCCTCATGACTCCCCAGGACTCACTAACCTCTTCACTGCCTGCTAACCTGACCTGTGGGATTGCTGACCTTTAACTGAGGAGCTGTCCGACCTGTACTCCAAACTCTGGCTCCTGTCTCTGATCTAATTACCCCTCATCCTTGACCCTAATTCCCCTTGTTGTCCTACAAACCTAACAAAACAGCGAAGTCTTATCAAAATGCTAGTGTGTGTATTATGTGTCCTTCCATTAACTGTATACTTTGTCCTTATACTTGACCTCCCAAAGTGCAACACCTCACACTTGCTTGGATTGCACCCCACTCTTCAAATACATTTCTCTCTTGGGTACATTTTAAAAGTAGTGAGTTGCTATCCTCACCTCCTACTTGCAGAAATATTTACTTCTTGATTCTATTATGGACTTATTGAGTTTATCTGCAAGTAAATGAATCTCAGAGTTGTATATGGTCCCACATAGTACTCTGATAATAAATTTACCTTGAACTTTGATCTTTCCACTGACTCAATCTGTCAAAAATAAAATTGCTGGGAGCACCCAGCAGGAAAGTCAGCATCATTGGGGAGCGATATAGTCAACGTTTCAGGTCAAGAGGCTCTCATCACAACTGGAAGAGTGAGGAAACAAGAGTGGCTTCCTCTATATAGGCAGCCTGGGGGAACTGTTTAATTGAGCACCTCTGCTCTGTGTTTGCCACAACAGGCAGGACTGCCTGGTAGTCACCCATTTCAACTCAAAGTTGAAAGTAGATTTATTATCAGAGTGCATGTATGTCACCATATACAACCCTGAGATCCATTTTCTTGCAGGCATTATCAATAAATCCATAATAGAACCAATAAAAGACTGTGCCTACTTGGGCGTCCAACCAGTGTGCAAAAGACAACAACCTAAATATAAAAAGGAAAATAATAAATAAATATTGAGAACATGAGATGAAGAGTCCTTGAAAGTGAGTCTTGGGTTGTGAAGTTATCCCCTCTGGTTCAAGAACCTGATGGTTGAGGAGTAATAACTGCTCCTAAACCTGGTGGTATGAGTCCAGAAACTCCTGTACCTCCTTCCAACAAGAATAGAGCATACCTTGGTGGTGGGGGTCCCTGATGATGGAAGCTGCTTTTCTACAACAGCTTTTCATGTGGATGTGCTTAATGGTGGGTAAGGCTTTACCTGTGATGTACTGGGATGTATCCACTACCTTTTGTGGGATTTTCCATTCAAGGCAATTGTGTTTTCACATCAGGCTGTATTGCAGCCAGTCAGTATACTCTCCACCACACAGGAATTTAAAGTTGATGACCATCTTCACCTCTGAGACTGGCTCATGGACCTCTGGTCCCTCCTGCTGAAGTCAATAATCAGCTCCTTGGTCAGAGCTTGTTGTTATATCACCACTCAGCCAAATTTTCAATCTCCCTCTGATATGCTGATTCATCATGATGTTTGATTCAGCCTATGACAGTGGTGACAGTGGTCATTTAAGTTTGTCATAGCAAACTTAAATATGGTGTTGGAGTTGTGCTTAGCCACACAATCATAATGTAGAGCAGGGGGCTAAGCACACAGCCTTGTGGTGCACCTGTGCTGATGGAGACGGTGGAGGAGATGTTGCCAATCCGAACTGACTGGGGTCTGCAAGTGAGGGAATTAGGATTCAATTGAACAATGAGGTATTGAGGCCAAGGTCTTGGAGCTTTGAGGGGATGATCGTATGGAATGCTGAGCTGTAGTCAATAGAGAGCATTCTGATATCTGCATCTTTGCTGCCCGGATGTTCCAGGATTAAGCAAAGAGCTGATGTAGTGGCATCTGTCGTGCCGGTAGGCAAATTAGAACAGATCCAAGCAGCTTCTCAGGTGACCCATTCCGATATGTCGGTCCAAGGCTTCCTCTACTGCCACAGTGAGCCAAATGCAGGTTGGAGAAGCAACACCTTGTTCTGTCTGGGTAGCTGCCAATCTGATAGCATGAATACTAGAGGAAAATAAAACATGGCGGAGCAGATTCACTGGGCTGAGTGGGCTAATTCTGCTCCCAAGTCTTGTGGAGTTAATGTGTTTCTGGAAGGTGAGGTAGTGTCCCAGAAGCACCAATGGGCATCATTGGAATAATGTAGAAATTTGGAGTGGACCTACACACTGAGTGGTCACTTTATTAAGTATGGGATTAAAACCCAGTGTGGTCTTCTGCTGCTGCAACCCATCCACTTTCAGGTTCAACATGTACGTTCAGAGATGCTCTTCTGCACACTGCTGTTGTGATGTGTGGATGTTAGTTACTGTTGCCTTCCTGTCAACTTGCACTAGAGTGACCATTCTCCTCTGAACTCTCACTATGAACTATGGCTCACTAGATGTTTTTGGCACCATTCTCTTTAAACTCTAGAGACTGTTGTGGGTGAAAATGCCATGAAATCAGCAGCTTCTGAGATACTCAAATCTCCCCATCTGGCACCAATAATTATTCCACAGTCAAAGTCACTTAGAAGACATTGCTTCCCCATTCTGATGTTTGATTTGAACGACTGAACCTCTTGACCATGTCTGCATGCTCATGCATTGTGTTGCTGCCACAATGATTGGCTGTGTGGCTAGTCAGCCAAAGGCAGATGGAAGTTCACTGGGACACCACTGTTGTACCCACGTACACTCAGTAAATACTTTATTTAGTGCCTCCTGTACATAATAAAGTGGCCACTGAGTATATATTCATGTTCTCTCGCTCCTGTGGCCCATCCACTTCATGGTTCAACATGTGTTCCTCTGCACACTACTGCTATAATGCATTGTTATTTGAGTTATGTTGCCTTCCTGTCAGCTTGAACTAGTTTGCCCATCCTCCTTTGACCTCTCTCATTAACAAGGCACTGCTGCTCACTGGATTTTTTTTTTTGCACCATTCCTGTAAATTCTAGAGGTTGTTGTTGGTGATCAACAGTTTCTGAGATGTGCAGACCACCTCGTCTGACACCAACAATCATTCAATGGTCAAAGTCACTTAGATCACATCCCTTCCCCATTCTGATGTTTGGTCTGAACAACAACTGAACCTCTTGACCACGTCTGAATGCTTTTATGCATCGAGTTGCTGCCACATGATCGGCTGATTAGATATTTACATTAATGAGCAGATGTAGCTAATAAAATGGCCACTGGGTGTAAACCTCTCCTAACTCCCATTTCCTTCCCCGCCATATGAAGTGTGCAAGTTCCTGACGGTGGAGCTGCAGTCCGCACTGGACAAGACCAGGCGCTCCAAGGAAGTGCTGGAGCTCGGAGAGGTGCTGGACAATGGGAAGAGGAAGAGGAAGATCAAGTATAACACCTCGTGAGTGCCCTCATTGCAGAGCTTTGCTGTTGTTCAATGTTCCCCTTTCAACTTTAGGCCAAAAGAGTTTCCACTGAGCTCAGGAATGGGGACAGGTCATACTTTTGATTATTGTGTACCATTTTGGTCACCTTTTATAGGAAAGACATTGCCAAGCTGGGGAGGGCAGAGAGAGAGAGAGATATGAGGATGCCGCCTAAACTGCAGGGGGAGTATGGTCACACGAGATCTGTATTTGCTGGAGCACCGGAGAATGAGGCTGACCTCAGAAGTTTGTAAAATGTAGATAAGACAGTTATAGTTTTATTCCTAGCAATGGAGAGTACAAAACTAGAGGGTACTGGTATAAGATTAGAGGGGAGAGATTTAAAAGACGCCATTGGGGTGAGAGGGTGAGGCACAGAGATCAGGAGAGGTGGGGAGGTCAGGGGAGAGGCTGGTAGCAGACGAGTGAGATGGGGGGGGGTGAAAAGTGACAGATAATGTCTTTACACAAAGGATAGTAAGTCTTTGAAATGAGCTGCCAGAGAGGGTGATCGATGTGGATACAGCTACAACATTTCAGAGGCATTTGGATAGGTACATTGGGGGGGGGGGGGGGGGGGAAGTCTGGAGGGTTATGCGCCAAATGTGGCCAACTGGCACAGACCAGTTGGGCCAAAGTGTCTGTTTCCATGCTGTATTATTCTATATGGGGGGGGGGGGGGGGGGGGAGAGTAAAATTTCATTTGATTACTGAGACACAGCACGGAATAGGCCCGTCCGGCTTTTGAGACATGTCACCCAGTAATCCCCTGATTTAATCCCAGCCTAATCACAGGACCAATTAACCTACCATTCAGTACGTCTTTGGACTGTGGGAGGAAACCGGAGCACCCGGAGGAAACCCATGTGATCATGGGGAGAAGGTACAAACTCCTTATAGGCAGCAATGGGAATTGAACCCAGTCACTGGTACTGTATAGCATTGTGGGCAATGAGACATAAAACAGGACTGCGTGTAAGAGCACGTGGTGTTGACGTGAGGCTGTTATAATCATTACAACCCCAGAATTATGTGAAACTGTTGGTCAGCACTGGTTATGTCTTGTGGCCACTTGTTTTCCTACAGAGCATGGCCAGCTCTCCTTAGCTTTCCACGGAGAAAAGGCACATAGTATCTGGTTGTTACGTTATTGTTAAATGATTGTATCTTTTTCTCTATTTACTGTTTCCCAATGCATGGCCAATAACTCACCAAGGGGTGTTTACAGAGTACTCATAGACTGTCTCCCTGTCTCTGTACCCCGTCTCCTTATCTTGCTGAGCTCCCCCTAATATATCCTTCTCTTTCTGGTAATCTCACTGGCTTGCTCTCTCTCTCTCCATCCTAATCTCACTCATTTGCCCTTCCGAAACTCCCCAACCTCACCTCTCTTCCCCCCCCCCACACACACACAACAGGGAGACACGGCTGGCAGAGGCAATGGACAACATCTGTGAGAGGATCCTGCAGTACAACGTTCACGCTGAGCGACCGGGCAGCTTGAGATATGCAAAGGTACTGGCAAGAGTGTAGCAGTGACAGAATCGAATCGCGTTTAGTGTCACTGGCAATTTGTTGTTTGGTGACAGTACATATTGACAAAAAACTAAATTAAAATAAGAAATATATATTGAATTAAATAAGCAGTGCAAAAAGAGGGCAAAATAAAGAAAAACATAGTGAGGTAGTGTACATGGGTTAATTGTCCATTCAGAAATCTGAGGACAGAGGGGAAGAAGCTGTTCCTGAAGCACTGAGTGTGCACGCAACACTTGCATCAGTTCGTGTGTGTGTGTGGTATTGCTATTTATACTGTGCTGTAACTTGTACTAATATATTCCATGCATTCATGAGATTCATGCACACATTCAAATTTATACTACAGTGAAGATTGTGTGGGTATATTAGTGTGTGTGTGTTGGTACTTGGTGTGATTGTTCACCTGTGTGGGTGGACTTTGTGTAGTTTGTAAATGTGTGTGTACTGCTGTTCGTGTGTGCATGTGTCGGAGTGCAGTAGCTGTCAGTGTGGTTGGAAAGCCATCGACTGCAGTGTGCTCCTGACACCTCATGCTGCTGTTTGCAGGGGTACCAGTGAGACCATGATGACCCTGAAGAATCTGGTCAACAAAGGAGTCAAGGTAGAACTGGGGATCCCGTTCGAGATGTGGGATGAGCCCTCGGCTGAGGTCACAGACATGAAAAAACAGGTAAAAGGTGGACTGGTGGTTAATCACACTTCCTGAAAGTGCTGACAGTCTACAAGTGTAGGTGATCTGTCTTCACAGCTGATCAGATTGTGGCTGTGAACAAAGTCACCAGGACACACTGAAGCTGGTGATATTGAACTCCTTACTCAGCACATAAGCAGGCATCATACCGGAGACACTTTCAGAAGAGGCTCCCTGACCCAATATTATATGACATATCATATGCTAAAGATCAATGGTAACAATAGGACAATTGTATAGTTGAAATGTATCTACATTGCTTCCTTTGAATTACATGTAGTTTTCAAATGCGTAGATCTTCACACCCGTACTTCAGACACCCAAAATGAGTGCCCGCCACCCTTCTCTGAGCTGTGTTCATGCATATATATGCAGATATCTCAGGTTAATGAGTGTTTCCTCGTTTGCAAGCAACCCCATTCTGCAGCTCCAAGAATGCCATTGTTCTGAGCTGCATTTTTAAACTCAATCTACAATCGACTTTCAGATCTGAAGACTGGTTGCTGTTGAAATTTATATTTGCTGTATTGCATAACAGCAGAATACACCCAAACAGCCACTTGCAATAAGTGGTGTTACTATTTGATTACTACAGGCAGCATCCCTCTCCTCTGACTACACACCTACACTTTCCAAAACTGAGACACTGAGAATCCAGTCAGGAGTGGACCATCTTGGCCAGTTGTACTCCAGATGGTGCTGAAGCCAATCCTAACTGGATTGACGTTAACAGAATAAAGTGGAGGCTATTTGGCCCTTCAGGTCTGTGTCAGCTTTTTGAAAAAATAACTGAGATAATCTTCCTTTCCCCATATTCCTGTAATTTTTTTTCTCTCTGCTCACTGTTCATGTCCAATTCTTTTGTGAAAACACCTGTTGAATTTACTTACACCAACCTATAAGACAAAGTATTCCGAATTATTACCACATAAAGAGATTTCTCCCACGTCATCACTGGTTCATTTCCCAACCATCCCAATCTCTGACCCTCTGCTATCGAAACTCAGCCACTGGAAACATTTTGGCTCACCACCTCTGGAATATTACATTCAATGGTCTTATAGGGAGGATGTGGAGGCTTTGGAGAGGTTGCACAAACTTGGGTTGATTCCTCTGGAGTGGTGGAGGCTGAGGGGAGACCTGATGGAGGCTAATAAAATTGCAAGAGACATTGAGGCTAGACAGTCAGTATCTTATTTTATCCTAAGGTTGAAGTGTCTGATAACACAGGGCGTGCAAGTTATGAGGGGGTAGGTTTAAAGGGGAAAGCACTGCCAGGGTGGTGAAGGGGGCATATAATGAACTCTTGAACACCTCTATCATTAGTTAAGCATGTGAATGCGCAGAGAGTGGAGGGCTGTGAATATTGTGTAGACATGAAGATTAATTTAGTTAGGTGTTTAATTATCAGTCCTTCCTTAAGTATCTTCCTTTAAGTATCAGTCCTGAAGAAGTGTCTCGGCCCGAAATGTCAAGTATTTATTCATTCCCATGACTTGCTGAGTTCCTCCAGCATCTTGTGTGTTTGCTGTTAATCCGTATGCTTTCCTGATTCACCTGATGCCATCCTGCTCCTTTCAGTGTGAGAACATGTTGGAACGGTACGAGGACGTTGTGGAGGACTGGTACTTCCACCATCAGGACCTAGAGCTGGAGAAGTTCCTCTGTGTGACGCACGTGCTGACAAGCGATGATCGAGGTCAGTGTGCTGCATAATGACTGTAGCAGCAACTGCTGCCAACCACACGGGTAGTTATCTGGAATGGCGTGGCCTCCGATCAATCCAGTAATGTTCTAAAAAGTGGAAGAAATGTTGTCAATCCTCTCTAGCAATAAGCAAAATATAATTATGAACCTAGAACTAGCAATATTAAACATAGTTAAGCGATCAGTAACACCTGACGTTCTACAACTCTAAACGCCCAGAACAAAGCACAAATATGTAACTAAACCCTTTGATTTGTACCACACTTTTGCTTATGTGACTCGTTCCCATAATACGTGCACAGTGCAGTTACAATGCAAACAGGAAACATGCGTGGCCCCTACAATCACCATTGCATGTGGATCACCATTTCTTTATTTCAGGAATGCTCATCTGTTAAGGAAACACGGCAGGTGGTGGAAATCTAAACGTGAACTTCTGCAGATACTCAGCAGGTTGGGCTGCACCTGAGTGAAGAGAAACAGCTTGTTAGATGTTCCCTTCTTGAGGCACTGCCTCCTGTAGATACTACTGATGGTAGGGAGGGCTTAGCATGTAATTGACTATATGATAGTCTCTGCAGACTTGATGGGCTGAAGGGCCTGTTCCTATGCTGCTTTAATTTAGTATTGGTTTGCTATTGTCACCTGAAATATTAGCTGCTCCTCTTCCCATGGAAGGTACAAAGTAAATTTATTGCCTCAGTGCATGTGACAATAATAATCAAAGACAAAGTACATTTATTGGTTTCAAAGTATGTATATATTGCTTCAGGATTTGCACCGCCAGGTACAAGAACAGTTACTACTCCTCAACCATAATGCTCTTGTGAACAAAAGGGATAACGATGTTCTATTGATGTCCCACAACCAATGATTTCACTTTCAGGACTCTTAAGCTTCTCAGTATTTATTTCTATTTATTTATGTTTGTCTTTGCACAGTTTGTTGCTTTCTGAACTCTAGCTGATCCTTCATTGATCCTGTTATAGTTGCTATTTTATAGATTTGCTGAGTATGCCCGCAGGAAAATCGCCAGTGCCTGTAAGGAGTTTATACCTTCTCCCTGTGACCACGTGGGTTTTGTCCCACAGTCCAAAGACGTACCGGTTGGTAGGTTAATTGGTCATTGTAAATTGTCCCGTGCGTCGTAGTGCGCTCGGCAGAGGATGGTGCTCAGAGGGGATGGTCGGAGGCTCGGAGGTACAACGGACTCGGAGTCTACTGCGGTCGGGGCACTTTCACCGTGTGCTGCGTCTGCAGAGCTGGGTCCGACGGAGCTTTCATTGTGTGCTGCACCTGCGAGGCTTGCCTTGGAAGTCCATAGCAGGGGTATTCCCTTCTGTCACCTGTGTGGGATGATGAGTTTATCGGGACCCTGAGGACTTGTGGAAACTGTGTGGTGGTTTCTTTCAAACTTATAGTCTTTTAACATCTTTGGACTGTTTTTTATCAATTATGATATTGTCTGCACTGTTGTAACTATATGTTAACTATAACTATATGTAACTATATGGTTTTGTGTAGGTCTTGTAGCTTTAGTTTTTGGTTTGTTGAGTTGGTCTCCTGACTTGGTGTGTCTGGGTAGTCTTGTTTTGTCTGCTGGATTTGGAGCTCCTTTCTGGGGAACGTGCTAAGACGGTAGCGCGATATTAATACGCAGCATCCTCTCCGGACTCTGGATTTAGGGATTGCCAAACGTTATGTGGATTTTCTGGTGTAGTCTGTTTTGTCATATGCTTTTGTGATATCATTCTGGAGGAACATTGTCTCATTTTTTAACTGCATTGCACTTGTGGTTTCTAAATGACAATAAACTGGAACTGAACTGATTAGGATAGAATCAAATTGAGGTTTGCTAAGCAGTGTTTGAAGGTCCTACTCAGTGCTGTATCTCAGTAAGTAATAAATAAAAACAAATGTCAAGGTTGTATATGGTGACATATTATCTGATAATAAAATTTCCTTTGCAGTTTAATTTAGATTGGGATCATGGTTGCACAGACATTGTTGGCTGAAGGGCCTGTTCCTGTGCATGTTCTAACCACGATAAAAAAGTAAATAGAAACACAGAAGTAAAATACACCCAATGTTGGAAATCTGAAATATATAGGATTTGTTATTGAAAATTGACTAAATACTTGCTGTATTTCCCTCTGCAGCTGCTGTGATTCCTTCTCGCAATCCGTGTTTATTTCTGTAGTTCTCTATGGTAGAGTTCAGGTTAGTGCTGGTCTGAGCTCTCTAACAAGTTGGAGACACCATCAGCAAGCTTGCTCTCTCAGTCACATACCACTGATTTGAAAATATCTAATCAGTCCTTCATCGTTGCCAGGTCTAAATCCTTGAACCCTCCATGACAGCACCAGAAATATTGTGGCAGTCCATGAAGGCAGCTTGCCCTCACCTTCTCAAATGCCAAGAAATGCTGAACATAAAATTAATAATAAACTAAACTTTAATCTCTAGATTCACGGGAGTGGCAAACTATGGCACACATGCACAAAATGGTAAACGCAAAAAATGTTGGCATATGGCATGCACTGATCAAAGTCAAAAGTACATTTATTATTAAAGCATAAGATTTGTCTCCTTACAGCAGCCACAAAACAAGAAACACAAGAACCCATTTAAAAAAAAGACTAACAAACACCCAATGTACAGAGATAAAGGGGGAAGAAAAACAAATCGTACAAACAATAAAAGTAAGTAACATTTAGAACGAAAGTGAGTCCTCAGACGTGAAACATGGAGCAGGCCTGCAGCCATAGCCTCAGCTTATCACATAGCGGAGTAAAATGTTACAGAGCCCAGAGCAGGCCCACATCCTCCGCAGTGTAGAGCAAAGTAAACGTCGCAGAGCAGAACTGGTCCCAACGCCCTGGCATTTTAATCCATCTGGCTCCTCGATTCTTTAAGTCAAGACAAGTTTATTGTCAATTAATATACATGTATTTAATGTATATAGAAACAAGACAACATTTCTTTGGAGCAGGGTGTAAGACACATAACATACAATAACTTATGAAGGCAGGAATAAAATCTACAGATGAATCACACATAAATAACAAACTAAAGTTCATTAATATTAAATATTGTAAGATACTAAATAGATTAACCAGCGACACTTCCAATACAATGCAGCTGTGAGTTCAGAAGTCCAGTGGAGCATCAGTGCTCAGTGTAATGGGACTAGAGACGTTGATGCCCACATGGACTGACTGGCCTTACTGTTTAAAAAGTATCTAATTGCAGAGGAAGGTGTTGAGACCCAGTGAGGACAGTTTCCCCACCAGTTTCTGGGGTACGATGGTGTTGAACACGGAACTGAAATGGAAGGCAAAGCCTATTGCAATATCAGTGGATCAATCTGAGCGATAAGCAAACTGGAAAGGATCCAATGTAGCTGGGGAGAAAGGCTTTAATGTGCTTCATGACCAGCTACTCAGAGCATTTCATAATGGTTGATGTTAAATCGCGCTGCACGATAGTTGTTTAGGCAGGATACCATCGCCTTCTTTGGCACTGGAATGATGGTTGCCGCATTGAAAACTGAGGGGACAATGGATTATTTCAGAGGGAAGTTAAATATATCTGTCAGCTGGGCTGTGTAGTCTTTCAGGACCCAACCTGGTATACTATCAGGATCAGCAGGTTGACTCTGACCAGGCTCTTCCTCACCTCAGCTTCAGCCATCAGAGTGTCTGCTCCTCTGGGGAGGGGAGGGGCCTTCCTTGCCAGCATTTTGTTCTGTGCACCAAACCAGGCGGAGAAGACATTCAACCTCTCAGGGAGTGAAGCACCCTAGTCACTGACGCACAGGGTAGACTTGTAGTCTATAATCCTCCTAATTCTCTGCCACATGTGCCTCCTATCTCTGGTATCGCAGTAAATTCTCTGAGAATGCCCCCATTTTGCCTTCCTGATTGAGTGGAAAAGCACAGTTCTTGCTTCCCTGAGAGCTAAAGCGTCCCCCGATCTAAAGGAAGCATGTATGGACCTCTTCAGTAAGCCATGGCTTCTGATTTGCCCTCACCTGGATGTGTTTCGTGCTGGTAACATTGCCAGTACACTAATGGTCACAGAAACCACATATTCCTCTATGCTAAAACCCACCCATAATAGAAAGTATGTTAAAATTGTCTGTTTAAAAGATTAATATTAATATATTTTGAACAGTTTTCTCAAATGATTCTAAAAAGCAATGAATACATATAAATATGCTTATATTGTGCTTTTTCCTTAGTCCATAATTTTATTACTAATCCATTAATCAATGATAATCTCTGCTCAAAATTAACATGACATGCCAGAGAATTTTTTTTTAGAAGATTATTGCCTGTTTGGACATACTCTCACAAAAAGGTTTGTCACCTCTAGAAGAGCAAGTGCTGTATTGTTAAATAAATAAGCAAAGAAAGAAAGTGGGATTGTACAAGTTGAGTTTATTGCCACTTCCACAGGTGCAATGAAAACCCTGCTTGCAGCAACAAAACAGGCAACATGGAGTCAGAGACAGGAAAAAAGCATAAACATGAATTATACACAAAAGAAAACAACTCGTTGTGGTGCAATGTGATCAAAAATGGTCACCGTGTTGCTATACTCGGGTAGCGATTAGTGTTGTACCAGTTGGTTCCAGAACCAAATGATTGAAGGGAAGTATCTGTTCCTGAACCATCTCATAGTCTCTGCAGACTTGATGGGCTTAAGGGCCTGCTCATATACTGTGTCTTTAGTTTAGTATTGGTTTATTATTGTCACATGTACCAAGATGCAGTGAAAAGCACATCTTGCATGCTGTTGTACAGACCAGATCATTACACAGTACGTTGAGCTAGAATAAGGTAAAACAATAACAATGCAGAATAAAGCGTAAAGGCTACTGAAAATGTGCAGTGCTGGTAAATGATGAAGTACAAGATCATAATGAGGTGGATTGTCAGGATGAGCCCATCTTATCGTAAAATCGGTCCATTCAAGAGTCTGATAACAGTAGAAGATGTCCTTCAGCCTGGTGGTACGTGCTTTCAGGCTTTTGTATATTCTGCCCGAAGGAAAGAGTGAGAAGAGGGAATGGCTGGGGTAGGTGGAGTCTTCTATACTTTCTGCCCGATGGAAGGGGTGAGGGGAGAGTATGTCCAGGGTGGGTGGGTCCTTGTCTCACTTCTCCCCTCCACTGTCTTCCCCCAGACTTAGTTTCGCCTGTCACTTGCTCCTTTCCCTACTCCACACTCCTATTCTTCGTCCCCCCTTTTCCTGCCTGATGGAGCATCTCAGCCTGGTGCATTCACTTTAATCCCTCTCCATAGACACAGTTCCTCCACCACTTTGTGTGTGTGACTCTGGATCTCTGTTATTAACTGCCCCCTTTGCCTCTGCTTCCAGATTGCCTCAGTGAAATATGGAAGGGCCGAAAGGGCGATGCAGCCATCAGCACAGAGACGGGTAACCAGGTGACGAGGCCGGCGGACCACAAGGCGGAGGGCGAGACAGCAGGGCAGACAGCAGCACGTCACGACGCTTCGGAGCTCTGAGCTGTGCCGGAGTCTGTACCCGACCTGGAACAGGCGGTGGTCCTGTTGCCCACCACAGCCTGATCCGTCCATCCAAGCCACATCCACCTGGTGATCAGAACACGTATAAACAGTGCGGCTCCTCTGATCCCGACACTGCCGGTGTTCCCGTCTGTATGCAGTCATGGTTCTCTTTCCCCATCCGGATGGATTCTCCCTGAGCTCTTTAGGGAATGACCCACCAACATAACCTCTGGTGCTCTGTAAAGCAGTCCTTCACCCACTTTTTCCAGGGAGCCTTGCAGAGCTGCCAACACACAGGCGGTATTAGCGTTTGCCTCCACGAGTCCAAAAATATTGCAGACTTTTTATTAATCTTCCTACTTTCATGTCCGTGTGCTGAGCATCCCTCGTGACTGAGATGCCCCACACAACACTAAGCATGTACTGTCCAGCTTGTCTCTGCTGAGTTATCATAGCAGACTTCTCAAAAAACTCAGCATGGGCATTTGCTGCTGTCCTGCACACTGTGCAGAGGCTTTCGACCTCACAAAACCAACACACCCCTCGATGGCCGCTTTAATCCAAGCAGCTTCATCAACTCAAGATGCGGCCAGTAGTCTCTTTTCTCAAGCTGCTGAACGTGCAACCGTTTTTTACAGAATAAAGCCCATCCCTGGTGCCTGAAGAAAGCATCTCCTCTGTTGTTTCTGTTGGGCTCGGAATCCCCGCCAGTCTGCTGCTCTGCAGTGACGCTGGGCACCAGTGCATGCCCTGATCCGGGGTTGCACTGTTGAAACTGGAGTTGGTTTATTATTGTCACGTGTATTGAGATGCAGTGAAAAGCGTGTCTTGCATGCCGGGGAAGGAAAGGACTGAGGAGGGGAGACTAAAAGGGAGACGAGAGGGGAAGAGGGAGAGTGGGAAGGGAATGAGAGGAGGGTGATGGAGATGTGAGGGGTGAGGAAGGTAATTAAGTGGACAAAAGGTTCTTGAGGTTTCTTTGAGATTCGTCTCCTTACAGGCAACCACGAAACAAAGAAACCTCAAAAGAACCCGCCAAAAATAAACTACCATCGAACACCCTGTGCACAGGGAGGACAAAAAAACAAATTGTACAAACGACAGAAACAAGCCAATATCTTCAGAACTGACGAAGGGTCCTGGCCCGAAACGTTGGCTACTCTTTTCTCACGGATGCTGCCTGACCTGCTGAGTTCTTCCAGCGTCGTGTAAGTATTCTTTGATCCACAGCATCTGCAGTTGTATTTTTGTATCTTCAGAACTGGAACTTTACAAAAAACACAATGTCAGACATTGTTGCTATGTAGAGCAGACACCAGCCACGGTCCAAATCACAATGTCCAGTAACCACAGATGCGAAGCCAGGCATCACTGCAGTACAGCAGAGAGCAGAGCAAACATCGCAGGTGGTGAGGAGAACTGGCCCATCCCTCGCCTCCAGTCCCGTCACCCTGACCTTTTCAATCTGGCCTGGTGCTTAAAGCAGCTGAACAGCAGGTGGTTCCTCACTCTAGGACTGCTCTGAGATAGGTCACTTCATTACAGAGGAGTTCCTGACCTGAGGTCCACGGACTCTGCGATTAACGGTAAGGCTCCATGGTATTAAAACAAGGTTGGGAACCGCTGCACTGGAACAAGGTAAAACAAAGTGTGAAGTAAATGAAGTGTAGCAGCTAGAGAAAATGCAGCGCAGGTAGACGATAAGCTGTAAGATCATATCTGGGTAGATTGTGAGGACAAGAGTAACTTCTTGTACGAGGGAACTATTCAACCCACCCCTTGAGCCTCTCATCCAACACATCCCACCACAGGGACTGGTCTCTCTGATTCCCTTGTCCATTTGCTTTTCTCCGCTAATCTCCCTCCTGGCCCTTGAAAAGTGATACACCTACCCATTAATATCCTCCCTCACCTCCATTCAAGCCCCAAATAGTCTGTCTAGGTGAGGCAACACTTCATCTACAATCTGTCGGGGTCACCTACTGTGTCTGGTGCTGTAGATGCAGCCTTCTCCATACCGGTGATACCCGTTGTAAATTGGGTAGCTGCTTCGTCGAGCACCTCTAATCCATTTGCCAAAAGCAGAACTTCCTGGAGGCCAAACATTTTAATTCCAATCCTCATTCCTGTTCTGGCATGTTGGTCTATTGTCTCCTCTTGTGCCATGACAAGGCCACCCTCAGGATGAAGGAACAACACCCTATATTCTATCTGATGGAATACCTGATAACACGAATATCGATTTCTCCTGGTCTTAAAAAAAATCCCTCCCCTTCCCCTCTTCTATTCCCCACTCTGATCCCTTACCTCTTCTCACCTGCCTATCACTCCCCTGGGTCTCCTTCCCTTTCTCCTGTGGCTCATTCACCTCTCATATCAAATTCCTTCCTCTCCATTCCTTTACCTTTCCTACCTACCTGGCTTCACTATCACCTTTTATCCTCCTTCCGCTCCCCCCACTGTTGTATTCTGGTGTCTTCTCCCTTCTCAGTCTTGGCCCAAAATGTTGACTGTTTTCATAGATATTGCCTGACCTGCTGAGTTCCTCCGGCTTTTTGTGTGTGTTGCTCTGGATTTCTGCTTCTGCAGAATTTCTCCTGTTTATGATTAACTGTTCAATTGTTCTGGAGAGATTGGAGGAGGAAGAAAAGGGGATGGGGGAGAGAACTGAAACTGGAGAACTCAATATTTATGTCAAAGTCTCCTGCACTGCTGTTAGACAGCATCCTTTGTTCTATATCTCTTCTCCATACCCTTCACAGCAAAATGTGTCACCTCACGTTATATCAGTATTAAACTTGGCCTTCTGTAGCTAAGTCCTGTGCTTCTATAAATTGCTGGTATTGTATTATTATGACATATACTAAGATACAGTGAAAGACTCTCTTGCACACTATTCAAACAGATCACACCTTTAGATGCTGCATTGAGGTAGAACAAGACAAAACAATAGCAGAATGCAGAACCAAGTTAGAATGCATTGTAGATGGACAATTATCATAATACACATATGAGCTGTTAATAACCAAATAAGTTTGAGTTAACAGCTGATAATATTTTGAAATAATTGTCTAATAGTGTCAACAACCCTTTGTCTGCGTCTCTGTGCTTGCTGACCTTGGGTCCCAAGGCTTGGGTAGGATCAGAATCAAGTTTAATATCACTGGCATATGTCCTGAAATTTGTTAACTTTGTGGCAGAAGTACAGTGCAATGCATGATATAGAAAAAAATCTGAATTACAGTAAGTATGTGTGTGTGTGTATGTGTATATATATATATATGTGTATATATATATATGTGTGTGTGTGTGTATATATAAATTAGGTAGTGCAAAAGCAGAATTATTTAAAAAAGTAGTGAGGTAGTGTTCATGGGTTCAATGTCCATTCCAAAAATCTGATGACAGAAGGGAAGAAGCTGCTCCTGAATCGTTAAGTATGTGCCGTCAGTTTTCTGTACCTCCTTCCTAATGGTAACAATGAGAAGAGGGCACGTCCTGGGTCTGCAAAGGAGAGTTAGGCTGTCAAGGCTGGGGTTTAGGAAGTGGTCTGGAGCTGTGATGTGTCCTTGGAAGACCTGGTCGGGGATTTTGTGTGTGCTGGAACATGTTCTATCTAGGTCCCAGTGACAGACTTCCTGGGAAAAGAGAATAGGTGTTCGTGAGGGGTGGCATTAGTGGACATACACAACAGGGAGCGGATAGAGTGGAGTGCCTCAGGGAGGACCTCCTGCCATCGGGAGACCGGCAACCCTTTTGACTTAAGGGCTAAAAGTGTGGCCTTCCACACTGTAAATGGAGTAGGTGGGAGGGGTCCCATTCCAGTTGTGCACTCCACCCTCACTGTCTGACCTTGGCACGGGGCAGGGAACTCTTCGCCCCATTGGCTGTGTCCAGGGGTGCTGGATGTACCCAGCTTCTGAGCCTTTGCGGGGCAAAGCAAGTGGTACACCTTGCCCGAGGGTGACCAGCAGGCTAGAGGAGTGAAGACATTCCTTACCCCTCCTTTGGTGGAGCTGCATCTCCACTCTGCCACCCTCATCTTAGATATGGCACCCAAGACTGCTCTCAATATTCCAAATGCGGTTTGATCAAGGCCTTGTAAAGCCTGGACATTGCATCCTTGGTTTTATTATGGTAGCCCACTCACCCCAGACTGTATCGTTTGCTTGAAGGTTGTAAATGACCAGTAAGTGATAGAGAAACAAGTCCTTCTGCCAATTGTATCTGTGTTGTCCTTATACCAATCTACACTAATCCCATTTTGCCACATTGGATTCATAGCCTTGAGCCAGAGCACTACAAGTTGGTCTATTTTCTGTACCTTTTGCTTTACCTTGTTCTACTTCACTGTAATGAAATGATCTGTATGGGAAGTTTGCACTGTACCTTGGTACGTGTGACAATAACAGTATACTGTACAAACTAAACCAACCACTGTCTCTCTCTACATAGACTTACCATGATTTTTTCATCTTAATGCTGCTCACGATTAAATAAGTAAAATTTTATTTAGAGATACAACACAGAATTGGCTCTTTGAGCTTCACCGATTTGACCCTAACCTAATCACAGGACAACTTACAATGTCCATTTAACCAACCTGGTATGTCTTTGAACTGTGGGAGGAAACCCACACATTCCACAGGGAGGACGTACAGACATTCCTTACAGACAGCGTCAGAATTAAACACTGGAACTCCTACACTACCATGGCACTAACATGTATAGCACAAACACAAGAGTCTTCACCTCAGAGATGTACTTAGCTCACTGCTCTACTCTCTATACCTATGACTGTGGGGCTAGGCACAGCTCTTTTGCCATCTATAAATTTATTCAGAAGGTGATGAGAGGGTGTACAGGAGTAAGATATATCAGCTAGTTGAGTGGTGTCGTAGCAACAACCTTGGTCAGTAAGACCAAAGAACTGATTGTGAGCTTTGGAAAAGGTAAGACAAGGGAACACACACCAGTCCTCATAGAGGGATCAGAGCGGAGAGAGCAATTTCAGGTTCCTAGATGTTAATATCTCGTGACAATTCAACATATCAATGCAGCTACAAAGAAGTCACAATGGTGGCTATTTTCATTAGGAGTTTGAAGAACTTTGGTATGTCACCAAAGCCATTCGCAAATTCTTCTTCTTCTCTGGAGAGCATTCTGACTGGCTACATCACCGGCTGGTATGGTGGGAGTGGGGAGGGAATGCTATTGCACAGGATCATGAGAAGCTGCAGGATAGTTGTGAACAACTTCAGCCCCATCATGGGCACTAGCCTCCGTGGTATCCAAGACATCTTCAAGGAGCGGTGCCTCAAAAAGGTGGCGTCCATCAAGGACCCCCTTCACCCAGGCCATTCGCATCGTTACCATCGGAGGAGGTACCGGAGCCTGAAGGCATGCGCTCAGATGCTGAAAATCCAGCAAAATACACAGAATACTGGAACTCAGCAGGTCAGGCAGCATCTATGTTGAGGAATAAACGGCCCACGTTTCAGACTGAGACCCAATCTGTTATTAATGACTATAGTGAAACATTTTATGATCATTATTACTAGGTAGAAAAAGAAACAATTTTAAAATGTATGGAAGAATTTGCAGAAACTAAGATTCTCATACATAATGGAACATAGGAGTAGAATTAGGCCATTCAGCCCATCGAGTCTGGTCTGCCATTCAATCAACCATGGCTGATTTATTATCCTTCCATAACAATTAGGCAAAACAGCAGAAATAGGCCATTTGGCCCATTGAGGTAACCTGGGAAATTTGTCTTCATACAACTTAATGTTGTTTCTGCAGACAGGGAATTCCAGATTCCAACTCCCCTCAGAGTGAACATATTCTCAGACTGATCCCCTTAAGTGTTCAGGAATAACATGCCATCAAGAAAAAATGTTGAAATTTTACTACAGAAATATTTTGGATTAAATACTCATGATTTTTAAATATAAATTAAGTACAGAGAGTTTGTGCCCAGGTTAGGGCAGGATTTCATTTCTATCATCTGCTCGTGCTTTCACAAGTCAGAAATGCGGTCACAGCGGAGTTCCTAACCCAGAAAAGACGCCTGCGATCTGTGACAGCTGGCAAGTTTATCCCATTCGCGTCCACAAACCGGGAAATGCCACCTCAGTAGCTGCCAATTTGAAATCAGGGTTGTCACTTTCGGGTAACTCTTGAGCAATGCACACGGAACTCGGCATCTATGGAGGGAAATAAACAGTTGATGTTTTGGGCCAAGACCTGTCACGTCTGGAAAGGAAGGGGGCAGAAGCCAGAATAAGGTGGGGGAAGGGGGAGGAGCTCAGGATAGCAGGTGATAGGTGAGACCAGATGAGGGGAAGGTGGGTGTGGAGGGAGGGAGGTGATGTGAGAAGCTGGGAAGGTTGAATCTCAGGTTACACTAATTCTATCTGGGTAGCCTCCAGCCTAATGGCATGAACTTCGATAACTACTCCTCCCTAGCCCCCCCCACCGCCCCTTCTTCCTTCCTCATGACCTGCCCATCACCTCCCTCTGGGTTTTTACTCTTTTCTCTCTATTCCATGGTGACCTGCCCTTCCCTATCGGATTCCTCTTTCGTCAGCCTCCACCGTACACCTCCGAGTTCCTCACATCACCAGGGAGGACCTAATCTCAAGGCAGCTGTGAATTTGAAGCTGGAGGTTAGTCTTGGGGCGACACACAAGATTCTGCAGATGCTGGCAATCCAGAGCAAAGCACACAAATGCTGGAGGAACTCAGCAGGTCGGGCAGCTTCTATGGAGGGGATTAACAGTTGATGTTTCACATGTATTCCCCCCCACCCATCACCAAAGCCCCACTTATTCTGGCTATTGCCCCCTTCCTTACCAGTCCTGAGGAAGGATCTCCACCCAAAGCACTGACTGTTTATTCCCCTCCATAAATGCTGCCTGACCAGCTGAGTTTCTCAGTGTATTGTGTATGCTGCTCATAATCTAGGGGTGGTTACCTGCTCGTTGGAGATCAGACTGCTTTAGCCGTCCCTCCTGGTCCACTGCTACCTACGTCAGCAGGTGGGATACATTCTTTTGTTACCCTGAAGGGTGGTCCATGACCGGGAATGATAACATCAGCCAGGGCTCGCACCCGGTCCCTGTGCCTCGCTTGTAGTTCGGGGTTCTCACTCAGCTCCCGCCAGTCCTGCTCATCGTCCTCCCTCTCAAACAGGTCCCCTGCCACCACTACAGTCCCCCACTGGGTGCCATGCACGATGAGGCTGACGTCGCTGCCGCTGTGACCCGGTGTCGGGATCACCTCCAGCCACTCGTCAATTCGGTAGGGCTGTCCAGAGCGGAAGTCGTGGTCCAGGTAGGTGTCCTGCCGCCGGCAGATGTCATAGGAGACGATGAAGGTGGCCTCCAGGAAGAGGCCCAGGTTCCCAACGTGGTCCGAGTGGCCATGGGTGCAGACCACGAAAGTGATGTCCCCGGCTGCCAGCCCGTGCGACTGCAGCTTCCGCAGAATCAGTTCACCGTCCCATGGGTTCCCCGTGTCCACCAGCACCACCTGCGGCCCCTTCACCAGGGTGACCGACCCGTCCGCCCTCATGTGGCCCTCCTCATCCGTGTAAGCGTACCCCTCCTTAATCACAAAGATGGAATACGGACTCCCCGGAATGGCCGACAAGCCGGGAGGCTCTGACTCCACATCCGATGCTCTCCTCATGTCTCAATGGTTCCTGCAGCCAGAATTCCCCAACCTCAGCCTTGGCGACGGTCCCGTTCCCAGCCTGGAAATAAAGGAAAATGCATTAAACTACCGATAATCCGGCATCTTGGTTTCCTGACCAGAAGATTTTGTAGATTACTGGTGTTGCAGGTAGACAGGTATACATAAATAAAATTCACTTCTCAAACATCAGAGTTCATGGGGAAGACTTCAGAAGTACACCCCAAGAAAAAAATCTGGAGCTAGAGGAGTCCTAAGGCCAAACTGTACCGGTTTCGGCCATTTGTTTAGATTCATTAGATGTGTGGAGGGGGGAGTCTGCTGCATGGGCAACAGCTTCCTCTCCATATTGTACTGCCCAGCTTGTGTAGGCAGCTAGGATACAGCATCCATGGGTGAACAGACAGCCTAGCCTATATACATATTTCTTACTGTAATTTATAGCATATTTTATGTGCATTCCTTCCACAAATGAACACATTTCAGGGCATATGTCAGAGATAATAACCCTGATTCTGAATAAGAAGCTGGGGAGAGGTGACAGGTGAGGAGGAAGGAGGGGGGGGGGGTTATGTGAGGGAATGATCAGAAACAGGTTTAATATCATGTGGTGGAATTTGTTATGTGGCAACAGTACATTGCAATACATCATAATAAAAACTAAATTACAGTAAGAATATATTTAAAAAGTTAATTAAATAGTGCAAAAAGAGGGGAAAATAGTATTGAGGTAGTGTTGTAAAACATCCTTGAAAGTGAGATAGTAGGTCAGGGAAACAGTTCAGAGTTGAGGTGATTTTAGTTCTCCGTGCTGGTTCAGGAGTCTGATGGCTGTAGGGTAATAACTGGTTCAGGAGTCTATGGTTGTAGGGTAATAACTGTTGCTGAATCTGATGGTGTGGGACCTAATTGAGTACTCCTTGCCTGACGGCAGCTGCGAGAAGAGAGCATGTGGTAGATGGTAGCGGATGATGGATGCTGCTTGTGGCAACGCTCCATGTAAATGTGCTGAGTGGTAGGGAGACTTCTGCCTCTGATGGACTGGACCATTCTACTGAGATACTGTGAGAAACCTTTACACAGGTAGGTGTCCCGTCGCTGGAATACATCCTACGGGACAATGAAGGTGATCTCCGGGAAGTCAAATCATTACATAGTGCACTGAGATAGAACAAGCTAAAACCTTAACAATGCAGGATAAAGAGTAGTCATAGAATCATGGCACTACAGCATAGAAACAGGCCTTTTGGTCCATCTAGTCTCTGCCCAATTGTTATTCTGCCTAGTCCCATTGACCCTCAATCCTCAGTACCCTATCATTCACTGTGTATATCCTACCCAGGTCTGTCCTCCCAAAATGTAAAAGCATAAAAGTGTATCGTCATGTACAGCAAAAACCTGTATAAATGGGATGGAAGCTTTGCTGGGCCTGGTGGTACGTGCTCTCGTATCTTCTAGCAGACTGGGAGTGGGGGTCGGAGAGAGAATATCCAGGGTGGGACTGTTAGTAAAAGGTTGGTGGATGCAATGATGGGCTACAATTTCAAAATAAAGAGAAGACATACATTCTCCATCAGGCAGAACTTCCCCTCCCAGCTCCACTTTCTGCAGGGATCACTCTCTCTGCTTGTCTGTCCCCACTGATCTCCTTCCAGGCATTTAGCTCTGAAGCCATGCAAAGTGTTACACTGACCCGTACATCATCTCAAAGTAAAATTACTATATATGTAAGTATGTTATTATATGCTACCTTGAGATTCATTTACTTGCAGGCATTCGCAGGGTAAAATAATACAAATGAGATTGTGAAATATATATATAACTGGGCAACGACTGACAAATAACCAAAGTGCAGAAGGAGATGAAGAGTGAGTCTGTGGATCATGGAAACAATTCGATTTTGGAGTGAGTGAAGTAATCCACACTAATTCAGTGTAGTAACCTCGTGGTGTGGGATTGCAGGAAACTGCACAGCAGGATCCCCTAAATGGTCAAGAACGTTTGCTTTTCCGGTGATGTTTACTGAGAGAGATACAGAAGACGGGGGGGGGGGGTGCTAAATAAAGTTAAAAAGCGAGGGGCTCCTATGGGGGCCTCTTCTTCGCTAGGCCGCAGTCTCGGCCTCGGGTCGGTTCCGGAGCTGGAAGGTTGCAAATCGAGGCCCCTGCTTAAAACCTAGAACCAATCCCCTCTCCCTCCCATACGTTCCCCCGCTCCCTCCACCCCCGATTCCGCACTCCGGACACGGACACGAACCCGAACCGGCGACTCACCATTGCCAGTCACCCGCCCGCTCCTCCGGCCCGACGAACACTTGTGAGTAAACCAATAGGTCAATCCACCCGGCGTAATAGTTGGTGTTCAGCGCCCACCCGCTCGCTCCTGTGGCCCGGCGAACACTTGTGAGTAAACCAATAGGTCAATCCACCCGGAGTAATAGTTGGTGTTCAGCGCCCACCCGCTCGCTCCTGTGGCCCGGCGAACTCTTGTGAGTAAACCAATAGGTCAATCCACCCGGAGTAATAGTTGGTGTTCAGCGCCCACCCGCTCGCTCCTGTGGCCCGGCGAACGCCTGCGGGTAATCCGCACAATATGCTGGAGAAGCTCAGCGGGACAGGCAGCATCTATGGAAAAATCGAAACCTTTCGGCTCTACACTTTTGCATAGATACTGCCTGGCCTGCTGAGTTCCTCCAGCATTTTGTGTGTGTTACTTGAATTTCCAGCATCGATAGATTTTCTCTTGTTTAATAGTTGTTCAATTTTTTAAAAAACAAAATATACTTTATTCAAAAATAAAATTATGTACAATAAACCATTCAATGACTCTCAATCCTTTACAAATGTTTCCATTACGGTCTTTACATTGTCACACTTTTCATCACCCATGTGGCCCTCTGTTATTCCATATTAACATTCCCTTGTTGAGGGATATACACCGCACCCCCCTACCCTCAACTCCCACGGGAGAAGAACCCTAGACTGTGGTCCTTCCCCACCGGGCCCTTGCGGTGGCTGCACTGAGTTTGAGTGCGTCCCTCAGCACGTACTCCTGCAGCCGAGAATGTGCCAGTCGGCAGCATTCCCCCACGGACATCTCCGTGTGCTGGTAGACCATCAAGTTTCGGGCCGACCAAAGAGCGTCTTTGACCGAGTTGATGATCTGCCAGCAGCACCGGATGTTGGTCTCGGTGTGCATCCCCGGAAACAGCCCGTAGATCAGAGAGTCCTCTGTTACGCAGCTGCTGGGGATGAACCTCGACACTGTCCCTTCCATCCACCTCCACACCTTCTCCGCGAACCCACAGTGTGCAAAGAGGTGGGTCACCGACTCCTCCTCACTGCAGTCCTCCCGTGGGCAGAGGGGTGTGGAGACGACGTTCCGGGCGTACAGGAGGGATCGGACTGGGAGGGCCCTTCTCACTGCCAGCCAGGCGAGGTCTTGGTGCCTGTTGGTGAGGTCTGGCAATGAGGCATTTTGCCAGATGAACTGGATGGTCTGCTCAGGGAACCACCCCACTGTGTCCATCATGTCCTTCTCCGGCAGTGCCTGCAGGAACTTACGTGCTGACCACTGTCTGATGGCCCTGTGGTCAAAGGCATTGACTTGAGGTTTGGCAGCAATGACCAGCTGACAGGGGTATTGCATGGGAAAGGGGCCAGACCCATCCTTCGTAGCCAGGGCGACAGGTAGAACCTGGGCACATAGTGGTACTTGGTGCCCACGTACCTGGGATCCACACATGACCTGATGCCGCCACACACGAAGCTGGCCATCAGGGTGAGGGTGACATTGGGGACGTTTTTGCCCCCGTTGTCCAGGGACTTGTGCATGGTGGTCTGTCTGACCCGCTCCATCTTGGATCTCCAGACGAATCTGAAGACGGCTCGGGTGATTTCCGAGCTGAAGGAGCGGGGGACTGGCCACACCTGCGCCAAGTACAGCAGCCCTGAGAGCACCTCACACCTGATGACCAAGTTCTTGCCCGCTATCGATAGGGAGCGCCCACAGTCCCAGTTTCTGTTTGACCTTGGCAGTCCGCTCCTGCCAGTTCTTGTTGTACGCCTCGGCCCCTCCAAACCAGATCCCCAACACCTTCAGGTGATCAGTCCTGATGGTGAAGGGGACGCTGGATTGGTCGGGCCAGCTGCCGAAGAGCATGGCTTCGCTCTTCATGCGGTTGACCCTGGCCCCCGACGCCTGCTTGAACTGTTCGCAGATGCTGATCAGCCTGCGAACTGACCTCGGATCAGAGCAGAAGACGGTGATGTCGTCCATGTACAGGGAGGTTTTGACTTGGGTCCCTCCACTGCCTGGCAGCGTCACCCCTCTTATGCCCTCATCCCTCCTGATGGCTTCGGCAAAGGGTTCTATGCAGCACACGAACAAGGCAGGGGAGAGAGGGCAGCCCTGCCTGACTCCAGACCTGATGGGGAAGCTGTCTGTTTCCCACCCGTTGACCTGGACTGTGCTACAGACGTCTGTGTAGAGCAGTTTGATCCAATTCTGGATTCCCTCCCCAAATCCCATTCTGGAGAGTACATCTGCCGTGTACGTGTGCGATATCCTGTCGAAGGCTTTCTCCTGGTCCAAGCTGACCGGGCAGGCATCCACCCCCCTGTCCTGCACGTAGGCGATGGTGTCCCTCAGCAGCGTGAGGCTGTCTGAGATCTTCCTGCCCGGTACAGCACAGGTTTGGTCCGGGTGGATCACCTGCTCCAGTGCAGACTTGACCCTGTTGGCGATAGCCTTGGACAGGATCTTGTAGTCCACATTCAGGAGTGAGATGGGCCTCCAATTTCTAGTGTCTTCCCTCTCCCCCTTCTGCTTGTAGATGAGGGTGATGATGCCCTTCCTTATGGATTCTGACATGCTGCCTGCCAGCAGCGTAGCGTTGTACACTTCCAGCAGATCAGGGCCCATCCGGTTCCACAGAGCCGAATACAACTCGACCGGTAAGCTGTCGCTTCCAGGAGTCTTACCCGACTCAAAGGAACGGTTGGAGCCAGTCAGCTCGTCCAGGGTCAGTGGCTGCTCCAGACTCTCCCGCTACAGGGAAGGTGTAAATAGGATTGAAGGAGTGCAGAGAAAAGTTACAAGGCTGTTGCCGGGACTAGAGGGAAAGGTTGAATAGGTTAGGACTTGATCCCCCAGAGTGTCGATGATTGAGAGGAAATTTGATAGAGACATACAAAATTAAGAGGGGTATAGATAGAGTAAATGCAAGTGGGCTTTTTCCAGAGGTTGGGAGGTCTAGAGGTCAACTAGAAGTCAGAGGTTAAGAGTGAAAGATGAAATGTTTAAGGGAAACTTCTTCACTCAGAGGGTGGTGAAAGTGCGGAAAGAACTGAATTGAATTTATTTAAATCCTACATCCATTCCACAACACGAGGGAGTAAAAATCTTTGTGTTATGACTCCTTCGCAATAAACAGACATGTGAGTTTATAAGTCTAATGGCTTGCAGAGAGAAGCTGTCCCAGAGCCGGTTGGTCCTGGCTTTAATGCTGCGGTACCGTTTCCCAGATGGAAGCAGCTGAAACAGTTTATGGTTGGGGTGACTGGTGTCCCCAGTAATCTTCCAGGCCTTCTTTCTACACCTGCTGCTAGAAATGTCCTCAATGAAGAGATGTTCACACCCACAGATGTGCTGGGCAGTCCATACCACTCTCTGCAGTGCCCAGCGATCAAGGTTGGTACAGTTCCCATACCAGGCGGTGATGCAGCCAGTCAGGATGCTCTCAATGGTTCCCCTGCAAAAGGTCTTGAGGATTTGAGTTCCCAAGCTGAACTTCTTCAGTCACCTGAGGTGGAAGAGACGCTGTTGTGTTTTTTTTGGCCACAAAGCCAGTGTGTACAGTCCAGGTGAGATCATCGGTGATGTGTAGACTGAGGAACATGAAACTACTCACCCTCTCAACTGTAGACCCATTGACGTTGATTGGGCCGAGCCTCTCTCCATTCCTCCTGTGATCCACAATCAGCTCTTTTGTGTTTTGGACATTGAGAGAGAGGCTTTTATCCTGGCACCACTGTGTCAGGAACAATTAACAGCTGCCAGCTAGTGGTGGATATGGGTTCAATTTCAGTATTTAAGATTAGTTTGGATAGGTACGTGGTGAGGAGGGATATGTCTGGGTGCAGGTCGATGGGACTAGGCAGTCTAGATGGGCTGAAGGGCCTGTTTCTGTGCTGTAGTGTTCTATGATTCTATGACTCTTAAGAAAACATCCATCATCAAAGATCCCTACAATCCAGGCCATTTATTGAGCTCCAACACAGAACAAGCTCTCCCAGTCTTTCGAACTGCGCTGCCCTGCAACCCTAGGCTAATCACGATGACCAATTAACTTACCAACTGGTACATCTTTGGACTGTGGGAGGAAACCAGAGCACCTGGAGGAAACCCACGCTCTCATGGGGAAATGTACGAACTCCTTACAGGCAGTAGCAGGAATTGAACCCGGGTCACCTGGACTGTAAAACTTCATGCTTGCCAGTTCTCAGGTTATAAATTAAACCGACATAAAAGTGAACTTTTCCCTTCAAATAATTTGATACCAACAAATTCGAACCTTCCTTTTAAAATTGTAAGAAACCAATTTACCTACTTCAGTGTAACAATCACTAAAAACTATAAGTGTTTATTTAAAGAAAATTTTCTTACCCTATTGAATCACGTAAAAAGGATGCTATCAAATTGGTCGCCTCTTCCGTTATTACTGATTGGCTGAATTAACTCTATCAAAATGAATATATTACCTAAATTTATATATCCTTTTCAGGCATTGCCTGTTTTTATTCCTAAATCTTCTTTTGATTCTCTTGACTCTATTATATCTTCTTATATATGGAAGAATAAGCATTCTAGATTAAATAAAATTCATCTTCAGAAAGGTAAAAATAATGGAGGATTAACCTTACCTAACTTTAGATTTTATTATTGGGCAGAAATTTTACATTTTGGTTGTATTACATTAATCATGAGGATTGCCCGATGTGGTTTTTTTAAAGAAGCTAACTCTGTTAATACATTTTCTATTATTTCTCTTCTTTGATCCTCACTTCCTCTGTCTCTGAACAAGTTAACTGATAATCTGGTAGTTAAACACACTATGAGAGTTTAGATACAATTCCAAAAATACTTTGGCTTATTGAGATTTTTCTCTTTCGAGTCCCATTTTTTCTAATTATTTTTTTAAACCCTCTATGATTGATGTGACTTTTAAAGAATGGGATAGATTAGGTATTAAATGCTTTCAGGACTTGTTTGAAGAGGGAAGTCTCTTTTCATTTGGACAATTGTCAGTAAGTATAGTTGACCCAAACTCATTTTTTTCAATACCTACAAATAAGAGATTTTTGATAAGTACATTTTCTAAAAGTCCTGATAAGAATCTACTAAATGTAATTTTTAATTTGAAACCTTTTTATAATGGATCTATATCTAATATTTATGATATGCTGTTGGGAATGAGAAGTGTTCCTTTAAATAAAATTAAAAATCTTTGGGAACAAGATTTACAGACTTCAATTTCTGAGGAAACTTGGAATCAAAATTTTAAATTGGTTAACACTTCATCGTTATGTGCCCGCCACTCTCTCCTACAATTTAAAGTGGTCCATAGGGCCATATGACCAAGGATAAGTTGTCTCATTTTTATTTAGATATATCTTCGTATTGAGATAAATGTAATAATGGAGAAGCTTCACTCATTCATATGTTTTGGACATGCCCAAGTCTTGGAAAATATTGGAAACAAGTATTTCAAACTTTCTCGATACTTTTCAAAGTAAACTTTAAGCCTAATCCTTTGACCGCTTTATTTGGTATTGTTGGAGGAAAGGATATTATTTTGGAGTCATCTGACTTGCACATTTTGGCTTTTATTTCTCTTATGGCCAGAAAGACACTCTTGCTTAAATGGAAAGATGCAGCCCATCCTACTCACACCCAATGGTTACATGATGAGATGTCATGTTTAAATTTAGAGAAGATTCAATGTTCAATCTCTGAATCTAGTCAAGACTTTCAAACATTGTGGAGACCTTTTCTGAATTATTTTCAAAACCTTTGATTTGCTGTTAAAGCACAGATGATGACTACTAATTTTTTTCTCCTTTTTTTCTCTACTAATCAGCTTCGGTCTTGGTAGTGGGTTAGATTTTTTATATAATAAAATTACTATATTTCAATGTTACAAATTAATTAATCTGTATGAATATAGGGTAAGGAATCTTTATATGCAATTTAGTATAATGTACAGATATATATTTTTTTTTCTTGTACTCTGCATTCTTATACATAAATTAATAAAAATATTGGAAAGAATGATTTGGAAACGACAGGCCAGTTAGTCTGAACTCAGTAGTGGGGAAGATGTTGGAGTTGACTGTTAAAGGATGAGGTCTCAGGCTACTTGGAGGCATGTGATAAAATAGGCCATAGTCAGCATAGTTTCTTCAAGGGAAAATCTTACTTGACAAATCTATTGGAATTCTTTGAAGAAATAACAAGCAGGATAGACAGAGGAGAATCAGTGGATGTTGTGTACTTGGATTTTCAGAAGGTCTTTGACAAGGTGCCACACATGAGGCTGCTTAACAAGCTATGGTATTACAGGAAAGACTCTACCATGGATAGGCAGTGGCTGATTGGCAGGAGGCAAAGAGTGGGAATAAAGGGAGCCTTTTCTGGTTGGCTGCCGGTAACTAGTGGTGTTCCACAGGGGTCTGTATTGGGACTGATTCTTTTTACATTTTATGTCAATGATTTAGATGATGGAATTGATGGGTTTGTCTCAAAGTTTGTGGATGATATGAAGATGGGTGGAGGGCAGGTAGTTTTGTCAAAGTAAAGAAGCTACAGAAGGCCTTGGACAGATTGGGAGAATGGGCCAAGAAGTGGCAGATGGAATACAGTGTCGGGAAGTGTACGGCCATGCACTTTGGTAGAAGAAATGAAAGGGTTGATTATTTTCTAGATGGAGAAAGATTCACAAAACTGAGGTGCAAAGGGACTTGGGAGTCCTTGTACAGGATTCCCAAACGGTTAATTTGTAGGTTGTATCTGTGGTGAGGAAGGCAAATGCGATGTTAGCATTCATTTCAAGAGGACTAGAATATAAAAGCAAGGATGTAATGTTGAGACTTTATAAAGCACTGGTGAGGCCTCACTTGGGAGTAATGTGAGCAATTTTGGGCCCCTTAATAAAGGATTGGAGAGGTTCAGAGGAGGTTCATGAGAAGGATTCTGAGAAGGAAGGGTTTTCATCTGAGGAGTGTTTGATGGCTCTGGGCCTGTACTCATTTGGATTTAGAAGAATGAGTGATCTTATTGAAACCTATCAAATGTTGAAAAGATGCAATAGCGTGAATGTGGAGAGGACGTTTTCTGTGGTGGGGGAGTTTAGGACCAAAGGGCATATCTCAGAATAGACAGATACCCATTTAGAATGGAAATGAGGAGGAATAAAAATATTGGAAAGAGTAAGACTTTGTGCTAACCACCATGCTACAGTGCAGCCTCAAAATGAAAACCATGCAGTCACATACAAACTCCTTTACAGACAGCAGCAGGAATCAAACCCGATCGGTGATCACTGGAGCTGTAAAACCTTTGTGCTCAACTGTGGCTACTGTGCCAGCTTCCAGGCAAAAGGTAAACACATCTTTATACTAGATATACCGAACATAACTTTACCTCCCTTCCCCTCTCCTCTCCACAGGGATTGTTCCCCAAGTGATTCCCTTGTCCCTTCATCCCTCCATCCCTCCCTACTAAACTCCCTCCTGCAAGAGGACTGCAACCTTGTCATGGTTCAGAGGCCAGTGTGTCTCAGTGACTGTCATAAGGGGACAGGAGGCTGGACCCAAGTGCAGGACACAGGCACTGAAGTACTAGGGGCAGGACGGGAACAACTAAACGATAGACAAGATGTGGTGACCGTGGTGTGTGTGAGGGACGTGACATTCAAGGTGATTCTGGGGTTCCGGGAGAGTCTTAGAGTTCAGGCAAGGAGGATCCCAGAGTTCAGGCAGGGTCTAGGAGTTCACTGGGCAGGCCGCATAACTCCTGGGCAGGGCCCAGACCTCCCAGGCAGGAACACAGGGGCCTGGGCAGGTCACAGGACACAACCCATCAACAACGAGAGATAGGTAGGGGCAGAGACCTCTGGGCAGGCCACATAACTTCTAGGCAGGGCCCAGACCTCCTAGGTAGGAACACAGGGGCCTGAGCAGGTCACAGGGCATCTGGGTAGGTTATGGGGCACAATCCATCAGCAGCGAGGGATGGAAAGGGGCAGAGTCCCCCACCAGGCAACAGCCATCCAGCCAGGCTTTCCCAATGGAGGCAAGGGATAGGAAGGGAATTAGGTCCAGGGTGACTGTCAGACGAACTCAAAGAACTCATCTTTAACAAGGGGAACTCCAAGCCAGGGCAACCCCCCCCCCCCCAGTCCCAGAGCCCCCTATATACACTGCCAGCCAATGGGCATCAGGTGCGCCTCCTTGAGCCCCAACAAGCCACGATGATCCACAGGTGTGACTAATTGGGCTCAAGGGCGAAAGGAGGGACGGCTACAAGACCCAGAGTCCGGGGTCTGCGGACCGGATCAAGACCCGGAATGCGGTCTCCGGACCGGACCATAATAGTGACATGGAGAGCCATGTCGGCTGGAATCAGGACTTTATGCTTTGTAAGGTCACCAAACAGGTCAAAGGGCAGAGGCCAGACTAAGAGTGGTCCACCAGTCCTCCAGGTTCAGGGGTTCAGCTCAGGGCTAACAACCCTGACTGGTAAAACAAAATTGTTATAGAAACAGCAATGAAGAATTCTTCTACATCTGAGTGTGACGGTATTCCTGAGTCTCCACCCGGGACTTGCCTGACTGACAGTAAATGAGAGGAAGCGAATGATACAATGAATGAAGCCCTGAATGCCGCCAGAAACGGAGGACCTTCATTGCTGCCCCAAACGTCAGTGGCATAATGGGCAAAAGAAGAACTAATCTCCCTCCCGGCACTTACCCCTCTAAATGGCCAAAGTGGTACACCTGCCCATTCACCTCCATTCAGGGCTCCAAACAGACCTCCAACACCTCACCTGCAAATCTGCAGCGTTCACCTATTGTGTCCAGTGCTCCCAGTACAGCCCCCTCTACATTGGTGAGACCGTCATAAATTGGGTGGCCGCTTCTTTAAGCACCTCCACTCCATCTGGAACATCCCAATGACCAAACATTTTAATTCCTATTGTCAATTCCATTCCGACATGTCGGTTCATGGTCTCTTTCTTTGTCCCATGGTGAGGCCACCCTCAGGGTGGAGGAGCAACATCTTATACTCCACTTGGGTAGCCGCCAACCTGATGGCATGTAATCAGTTTCTCCTTCTAGTGAACACATTTCACCCCTCTATTCCCCAGTCTGGGCTGTTACCTTTTCTCACCCACCCCCGTGTCCCTTCTCCTTCCCTTTCTCCCATGGTCCACTCTCCTCTCCTATTAGATTCCTTCCTCTCCAGCCCTTTACCTTTCCCACCCACTGGGCTTTACCTGTCACCTTCTAGCTATCCTCCTTCCCCCCCTCCCCCACCTTTTGATTCTGGTGTCTTCCCCCTCGCTTCCTGATGAAAGGTCTCGGCCCGAAACATTGACTGTTTATTCATTTCCATAGACTTTGCCTGGCCTGCTGAGTTCCTCCAGCATTTTGTGTGCGTTGCTCTGGATTTCCAGCACCTGCAGAATCTCTCGTGTTTATCAAATAAGCAGTGCAGAAAGAGAGCAAAAGGTGACGTAGTGCTCACGGAAGCTGCAGAGAGTGGTGGTCTCACGGCACAACCCTCCCCACCATCGGTAGTATCTGCAGGAGGCACTGTCTCAAGAAGGCAACATCAAAGTTCCCCACCATCCAGGCCACGTCACTATCAAAGCTCCCCACCATCCAGGCCACGTCACTATCAAAGTTCCTCACCATCCAGGCCACGCCATCTTCTCACAGCTCCCATCGGACAGCAGGTACTGAACCTGAAGTCCCACACCACCAGGTTCAGGAGCAGCTCCTTCCTTCAAACAATCAGCATAACCCTCATCCCTACCTCAGCAATGCAGTACTGCAGACTGATCGGCATAATCGGTACTATCCAATCACATAGCCCTCATCCCTACCTCGGCAACGGAGTACTGTGGACCATCTCTGGCACTACTATGGACTGGTCTATGATTCTGTCCTTTGTGTTTTCTTGCACTAAGTTTCTTGTTTTTGCCTAGTCTTTTGCTCTACTGAATTGTATAAATTGCTAAATTGATTTATTACAGTCACATGTACTGAGCTACAATGAAACACTCTTGCATGCCATCCAAACGGATCATTTCATCACATCAGTGCGCTGAGGAAGTACAAGGAGTTACAATGACTGAGTGCAGAATAAGGTTACAGGGAGAGAATCGGATTTATTGTCACCGGCATCTGTTGTGAAATTTGCTATTTTGTGGCAGCAACGCAGTGCAATACATAATTAAAAACTGAATGACGGTAAGAATTATATATATCATTTGTTCATTATGTACTGTGGATATGATGTGGGCAATCAAGCTCTTTCCATGATCATGACTGTTTTCGGCAAATTGTTCTACAGAAGTGGTTTGCCATTGCCACCTTCTGGGCAGTGTCTTTACAAGGCGGGTGACCCCAGCTATTATCGATACTCTTCAGAGATTGTCTGCCTGGTGTCAGTGGTCACATAACCAGGACGTGATCTGCACCGGCTGCTCATACAACCATCCACCACCTGCTCCCGTGGCTTCACATGACCCTGATTGGGGGGCTAAGCAGGTGCTACACCTTGCCCAAGGGTGACCTGCAGGGTAGCGGAGGGAAGGAGCGCCTTACACCTCCTTTGGTAGAGATGTATCTCCATTCTGCCAATTTAGTAAGAGGTATGTATATTTTAAAAGTTAAATAAGTATTGCGAATAGAGAAAAAAAGGTATTGAGGTAGTGTTCACGGGGGTCAATGTCCATTCGGAAATTGGATGGCAGAGGGGAAGAAGCTGTTCCTGAATCACTGAGCCTTCAGGCTCCTGTACCTCCTCCCTGAAGGTAGTATGAGAAAAGGGCATGAACTGGGTGATGGGGGGTCCTTAATGATGGATGCTCCTTGTTTGAGGCATCACTCCTTGAAGATGTCCTGGATACTACAGTGTGCAGTGCATGTAATTTATTATGTACAATTTATCTGGATATAATTTATATTCTAAGTATTTTCTGAATCTGTTGCCTGTGATTTTGCTACAGCCAGGAATTTTATTATCCTCGTGTATACATGACAAAATACTGAACATTTTAAAGGCCTGCATTAGGTCACCCTGTATCCCTTTTCTGAGAAAGTATAAACTCAAAGTGTATTCTGTCTTCATGGACACTGTGTTGCTATGCAGATAATGTGACCTTGGACTCGGTATTCTTATGAGTCAGAGTGTATAATGATTAGTTTCCTTATTGGTCACATGCACATACAAACATACAGGGAAATGCATTGTGTTCCGTCAATGACCAACACTGCCCGAGGCTGTGGTCTGGGTGCACATTGATGGGACTAGGCAGATTAATAATTCAGCACAGATTAGATGGGCACAGTTTAGACCACAGACCATAAGACACAGCAGCAGAATTAGGCCATTCAGCCCATCGAGTCTGCTCTGCTATTCCACCATGGATGATCCCAGATCCTACTCAACCCGATACACATGCCTTTTTGGCATATCCTTTGATGCCCCGACTGATCAGGAAACTATCAACTTCTGAAAGGACAACCGTATCAACTGTAATGAAAAGCATAGAAAGGCAGGAAGGCATAGGCAGTGGTGTGGCTCTGTGGGTAAGAGATGGAATTACATCTTTAGAAAGAGGTGACATAGGGTCAGAGAATGTTGAATTTTTGTAGGTGGAGTTAAGAAACTGCAAAGGTTTAAAAAAACACATGATGGTAATCATATATAGGCCTCCAAATAGTAGCCAAGATGTGGGGTTGAAATTGCAAAGGGGGCTGGTAAAGACATGTAATAAGAGTAATGTCACAATTGTAATGGGTATATTTAAATGGAAGTTGATAGATTCCTGATTGATCAGGGCATCAATGGATGTGGTGAGAGGGCAGGTGTATGGGGTTGAATGGGATCTGGGATCAGCCATGATGGAATGGCAAAATGGACTCGATGGGCTGAATGGCCTAATTCTGCTATGTCTTATGGTCTAACTTCTGCTTTAACTATACCCATGGACTAGGCCTCCATCACAATCTATGGCAGAGCATTCCATTGATTTTCTACTCTCTGGAAAAAAATTCCTCCTTACCTTTGCTCTAAAACATCACCCTTCAATCTTGAGGCTGTGCCCTCTAGTTCTGGACAGCCCCACCATAGGAAACATCCTCTCCACCCTATCTAGTCCTTTCAACATTCAGTAGGTTTCAATGAGTTCCCCCGCATTCTTCTAAATTCCAGTAAGTACAGGCCCAAAGCTGCCAAATGCTCCTCATTAACCCCTTCATTCCTGGAATTATCCTCATGAACCTCCTCCGGGCTCTCTCCAATGACAACTCATCCTTTCTGAGATATGGGGCCCAAAACTGTTGACAATACTCCAAGTGTCTTGTAAAGCCTCAGCATTAACTCCTTGCTTTAATATTCCATTCCCCTTGAAATAAATGCCAACACTGCATTTGCCTTCTTTACCACAGACTCAATCTGTAAATTAACCTTCTGGGAGTCTTGCACGAGGACTCCTAAGTCCCTTTGCATTTCTGATGTTTGAATTTTCTCCCCATTTAGATAATAGTCTGCACTATTGTTCCTTTTACGAAAATGCTTTATCATTCATTTATCAACACTATTTCATAGACTGGTGAGTCTAAAGGGAAAGAGGGAAACCGGATCTCGATATGTTCCAAGGGAGTGTGAGGAACCAGGGGCCCAGGTGGGTTTACAGGGTCAGGGGGAAACAGGGACCCAGCGGGTTTACAGGGTCAGGGGGAAACGGGGACCCGGCGGGTTTACAGGGTCAGGGGGAAACGGGGACCCGGCGGGTTTACAGGGTCAGGGGAAACAGGGACCCGAAGGGTTTACAGGATCAGGGGGAAACGGGGACCTGGCGGGTTTACAGGGTCAGGGGGTAACAGGGACCCGGTGGGTTTACAGGGTCAGGGGAAACAGGGACCCGAAGGGTTTACAGGATCAGGGGGAAACGGGGACCTGGCGGGTTTACAGGGTCAGGGGGAAACAGGGACCCGGTGGGTTTACAGGGTCAGGGGAAACAGGGACCCGATGGGTTTACAGGGTCAGGGGGAAACGGGGACCCGGCGGGTTTACAGGGTTAGGGGCAAACGAGGACCCGGCGGGTTTACAGGGTCGGGGGAAACGGGGACCCGATCGGTTTACAGGGGCAGGGGGAAATGGGGACCTGGCGGGTTTACAGGGGCAGGGGGAAACAGGGACACGGCAGGTTTACAGGGTCGGGGGAAATGGGGACCCGGCGGGTTTACAGGGGCAGGGGGAAACGGGGACCCGGCGGGTTTACAGTGGCAGGGGGAAACGGGGACCCGGCGGGTTTACAGGGTCGGGGGAAATGGGGACCCAGCGGGTTTACAGGGGCAGGGGGAAACAGGGACCCGATGGGTTTACAGGGTCGGGGGAAATGGGGACCCGGTGGGTTTACAGGGTCAGGGGGAAATGGGGACCCAGCGGGTTTACAAGGGCAGGGGGAAACGGGGACCTGGCGGGATTACAGGGTCAGGGGAAATGGGGACCCAGCGGGTTTACAGGGGCAGGGGGAAACAGGGACACGGCAGGTTTACAGGGGCAGGGGAAAGAGGGACCCGGCAGGTTTACAGGGGCAGGGGGAAACGGGGACACAGCAAGTTTACAGGGGCAGGGGAAAGTGGGACCCGGCGGGTTTATGGGGTTGGGGGAAATGGGGACCCGGCAGGTTTACAGGGGCAGGGGAAACAGGGGAGTGTAAGAAATAAGATGGATGATCTTGTTGCACTATTACAGATTGTCAGGTATGATGTGGCCATCACTGCATCATGGCTGAAGGATGGTTGTAGTGGGCACTGAATGTCCATGGTTACACATTGTATCGGAGGGATAGGAAGGTAGGCTGAGGGGGTGGTATGTTATAGTCATGGGAGATTTTAACATGCAGGTCAATTGGGAAAATCAGGTTGGTAATGGATCCCAAAAGAGTGAGTTTGTTGAATGAATATGAGATGGATTTTTAGAGCAGTTTGTTGTTGAGCCCACTAGGGAATCAGCTATACTGGATTGGATGTTATGTGATGAACCGGAGGTGATTAGGGAGTTTAAGGTAAAAAAAAAAGCCCTTATGAGGCAGTGATCACAATATGATTGAGTTCAACTTGAAACCTGATAGGGAGAAAGTAAAGTCTGATGTAGCAGTATTTCAGTGGAGTAAAGGAAATTACAGTGGTATGAGAGAGGAGTTCGCCAAAGTAAATTAAAAGGAGATGCTGACAGGGATGACAGCAGAACTGCAATGGGTTGTGTTTCTGGGGAAAATGAGGAAGGTGCAGGATAGATGTATTCCAAAAACAAAGAAATACTCAAATGGCAAAATAGTACAACCAAGGGAAGTCCAAGCTAATGTAAAATAAAAGACAGGGCACACAACAGATCAAAAATGAGTGGGAAGACAGGGGTTTGGGAAGCTTTTAAAAACCTACAGAGAGCAACTAAAAGAATCATTAGGAGGGAAAAGATGAAATATGAAGCAAACTATCAAACAATATCAAAGTGGAGAGTAAAAGCTTTTTCAAATATGTAAACAAAAATAAAAGAGAGATGAGAGTGGATATAAGACTGCTAGAAAATGAGGCCAGAGAAATAATTATGGGGGACAAGGAGATGGCAGATGAAGTAAATGAGTACTGTATTTTGCATTACTCTTCACTGTGTGAAGCAGTGTGCCAGATTTTGAAGGGTTCAAGGGAAGAGAAGTGAAGGCAGTTACTATTACAAAGGAGAAGGTGCTCAAAAAGCTCAAAGACCTAAGTGTACATTAGTCACTCAGACCAGATGATCTGCACCCTAGGGTTCTGAAAGGGGTAGCGGAAGAAATTGTGGAGGCATTAGTAATAACCTTACAAAAATCATTGGACTGGACTCTGGCATGATGCCAGAAGACTGGAAAATTGCAAATGTCACTCCCCTTGTTAAGAAAGGAGGAAGACAGCAAAAAGGAAGTTATAGACCAGTTAGCCTGACCTCAGTGGTTGGGAAGATGTTAGAGTCAATTGTTAGGGATGAGGTGATGGAGTACCTAGAGACACAGGACAAGATAGGATAAAGTCAGCATGATTTCCTTCAGGGAAAATCCTGCCTGATGAACCTGTTGGAAATCTTTAAGGAGATTACAAGTAGGATAGATAAAGGGGATGTAGTGGATGTTGTATATTTGGACTTTCAGGCCTTTAACAAGGTGCCATACATGAGGCTGCTTACCAAGCTAAGAGCCCATGGTATTACAGGAAAGTTACTGGCAAGGTTAGAGCATTGGCTGATTGGTAGGAGGCAGCAAGTGGGAATAAAAGGATCCTTTTCTGCTTGGCTGCCAGTGACTAGTGGTGTTCCACAGGTGTCAGGACCACTTCTTTTTATGTTGTATATCAATGATTTAGATGATGGATCGATGACTTTGTTGCCAAGTTTGCAGATGATACGAAGATTGGGAAAGTAGTGTTGAGGAAACAGGAAGGATGCAGAAGGACTTAAGACAGATCAGGAGAATGGGCAAGACAGTGGCAAATGAAATTGTTGGAAAATGCATGGTCATGCACTTTGGTAGAAGAAATAAATGTGGAGGCTATTTTCTAAACGGGGAGAAAATACAAAAATCTGAGATGCAAATGGATTTGGGAGTCCTTGTGCAGAACAACCTAAAGGTTAACTTGCAATAGAGCCAGTGGTGAGGAAGGCAAATGCAGTGTTAGCATTCATTTCAAGAGGTCTAGAATACAAGAGTAGTGATGTGGTGCTGAGGATTTATAAGGCACTGGTGAGGCCTCACCTTGAGACTTGTGAATAGATTTGGGCTCCACGTCTAAGAAAAGATGTGCTGGTGTTGGAGAGGGTTCAGAAGAGGTTCACAAGGATGATTCCAGAGATGAAAGGGTTATCATACAAGGAATGTTTGATAGCTCTGCGTCTGTGTTCGCTGGAATTTAGAAGGATGAGGGAGGATCTCATTGAAACCTTACGAATGTTGATAGGCCTAGACAGAGTAGATGTGGAAAGGATGTTTCCCATGATGGGGGAGTCTAGGACTCAGGATAAAAGGGTGTCCATTTAAAACAGAGATGTGGAGAAATTTCTTTAGGCAGACGGTGGTAAATTTGTGGAATTTATTACCGCAGGCAGCTGTGGAGGCCAGGTTGTTGGTTGTATATGAGGCAGAGATTGATAGGTTCTTGGTTGAACATGGCATCAAAGGTTACGTGGAGAGGGCCGGGATTGGGGCTGAGGAGGGGAAAAAAAGGATCAGCCATGATTGAATGGCGGAGCAGACTCGATGGGCCAAATAGCCTATTTCTGCTCCTAGGTCTTATGGAATTATTTTATTGAACCTCCTTTAAACCTTCTCCATCTTCAGCACATCCTTTCTCAGATAAGGGGTCCAAAGCTACTCACAATACTCCAAGTGAGGCCTCACCAGTGCTTTACAAAGTCTCATCACATCCTTGCCTTCATGTAGTCGTCCTCTTGAAATGAATCCTAACATTGCATTTGGCTTCATCACCACAGACTCAACCTGCAAATGAACCTTTAGGGAATCCTGCAAAAGAACTCCCAAGTCCCTTTGCACCTCAGTGCTTTGTATTTTCTGTCCATTTAGAAAATAGTACATTTCTTCTACCAAAGTGCATGACCATATACTTCCTGACACTGTATTCCATCTGCCATTTCTTTGCCCATTCTCCTAACCTATCTAAGTGCTTCTGTAGCCTCTCTAATTCCTGAAAACTACCTGCCCCTCCACCCATCTTCTTATCGTTTGCAAACTGCAACAAACTCATCAATTCCATCATCCAAATCATTGTCATATAATGTAAATATAATCAGTGCCAACACAGATCCCTGTGGAACACCACTAGTCACTGGCAGCCACACAGAAAAGGCTCACTTTATTCCCACTCCACCTCCTGCCAATCAGCCACTGCTTTATCAATGCTAGAATCTTCCCTGTAATACCATGGGCTCATAGCTTGTGAAGCAGCCTCATGTGTGGCACCTTATCGAAGGCCTTCTGAAAATCCAAATGCACAACATCAATCGATTCTCCTTTGTCTATCCTGCTTGTTATTTCTTCAAAGAATTTCAACAGATTTTCAGGCAAGATTTCCCTTGAAGAAACTTTGCTGACTACAGCCTATTTTATCATGTGCCTCCAAGTACCCTGAGACCTCATCTACAATAATCGACTCAAAAATCTTCCCATCCACTGTGATCAGACTAACTGGCTTTCTTCTGCCTCTCTCCCTTCTTGAAGAGTGGAGTGACATTTGCAATTTTCCAGTCTTCCGGAACCATTCCAGAATTTAGTGATTCTTGAAAGATCATTACTAATGCCTCCACGATCTCTTCAGCCATCTTTTTCAGAACTCAGGGGAGACACCATCTAGTCCAGATGACTGATCTACCTTCAGACCTCTCAGTTTCCAAAGAGCCTGCTCTGTAGTTATGGTAACTTCACACACTTCATGCCCCTGACACCTGGAACTTATTCAGTTCTTCTGCCATTTCATTGTTCCCTGCCTACTACCTTTCCAGCATTGTTTTCCACTGATATTCACTCTCACCTCTCTTTTACACTTTATATATCTGAAAAAGTTTTTGGTATCCTCTTTAATATTATTGGCTAGCTGACTTTCATATTCTTAACCTTGTTAATGACTTTTTAGTTGCCTTCTGTTGGATTTTAAAAACTTCCCAATCCTCTAACTTCCCACTCATTTTTGCTCTATTATATGCCCTCTCTTTGGCTTTGGGTTTTCTTGTTAGCCAGGGTTGTGTCACCTTTCCTTTAAAATGTTTCTCCCTCTTTGGGAGATATATATCCTGTGCCTTCCAAATTGCTTCCAGAAATTCCAGCTGTTGCTGCTCTGCCCTCATCCCTGCCCGTGTTACCTACCAGTCAGTGCTGGCCGACATTTCCCTCATGTCTCTGTAATTTCCTTTACTCTACTCATACCTCCGACTTTAGCTTCTTCTCAGATTTCAGGGTGAATTCACTTTCCCCTGAGGGTTCTTAAGCACTCTAATCAATTCCGGTTCATTGCACAACACCCAACCCAGAATAGCTAATCCTCAAGTGGGCTCAACCATGAGTTGCTCTGAAATCCTATCTCTTAGAAATTCCCCCTCCTGTATTCCAGCACCAACCCAGTTTTCCCAATCTACCTGCAAACTGAAGTCCCCCATGACCATTGTAACATTGGTCTTTTGGCATGTATTTTCCATCTCCTGTTGTAATTTGTAGACCAAACTCTTACTACTGTTTGGGGTCTGTATACAATTCCCATCAGGTCTTTTTACCCTTGCAGTTCCTTAGCTCTATCCACAATGATTCAACACCTTCTGACCCTATCTTTCTAATGATTTGATTTCAGTTTTTTACCAACAGAGCAACGCTGTCCCCTTTATCTGCTTGCCTGTCCTTTTGATATAACGTGTACCCTTGGACATTAAGCTCCCGTCTATAATCTTTCAGACATGATTCAGTGATGCCTACAACACCATTCCTGCCAATCTGTAGCTGTGCTGCAAATTCATCTACTTTAATTCCATACACTGCACACATTCAACACCCTCCATCCTGTATTCACTCTTTTTGATTTTGTTGCATCTTGTTTAACCTTGTGATTCCTAATTTTGTCTGAGGTCTTACCAACATCTGTCTCCACAATCTGTTCTGGCACTCTCGTTCCCATCACCCTGCAAGTCCAGTTTAAACCCCACCGTGCAGCCTTAAGAAACCTTCCTGCTAGGATATTAGTTCCCCTCCAGTTCAGGTACAAACTGTCCCATCTGTACAGGTCCCACCTTCCCTGGAAGAGAACCCAGTGATCCAAAAATTTTGTACCCTCCCTCCCATATCAACTCCTTTGCCATGTATTAAACTGTATAATCTTCCCAGTTCTGGCCACATTAGCACGAGGCACGGGTAGCAATCCTGAGATCACAACCCTGGAGGTCCTGCCCTTTTAACTGAGCACCTAACTTCCTGAACTCCTCCCCATGTCATTGGTACTTACATGGAACCACAACTTCTGGCTGTCCACACTCCCACTTAAGAATGCTCGGGACTCGATCAGTGATCAAAAATTCAAAAATGTTGAATTTCCCCATGGGGATGAATAAAGTATCTATCTATCTATCTATCTATCTATCTATCTATCCAGGATCCTGGCACCTGGGAGGCATCATACCAGCAGGGAATTTCGCTCTCATCCACAGAACCTCCTGTCCTTCCCCTACCTAACAAATCCCCTATCACCACAGCGTGCTCTTCTTCCCCTTTCTCTTCTGAGTCACGGAGGTAGACAGTGCCAGAGACCTGACCACTGCGACTTTCGTCTGTTAGGTCATTTCCACCCCCCTCCGCCCCCATGGCATCCAGTGGTATACCTGCTGTAGAGGGGGTTGGCCACTGAGTTACTCTGCACTGGCTTCTTATCCTCTTTCCCCTTCCTGACTGTCACCCAGTTTCCTACGTCCTGCACCTTGGGTGTAACTATGTTAACCCCTTCATTCCCTGAATCATTTTTGTTAACCTCCTCTGGGCTCTCTCCAGTGACAACACATCCTTTCTGAGACATGGGGCCCAAAACTGTTGACAATACCCCAAGAGTGAGTTGAGTAGTGTCTTATAAAAGCTCAGCATTATCTCCTTACTTTTATATTCTACTTCCTTTGGAATAAGTGCCAACATTGCATTTGCCTTCTTTATTACCACAGACCCAAATCTGTAAATTAATTTTCTGGGAGTCTTGCACAAGGACTCCTTAGGCCCTCTGCACCTCTGATGTTTGAACCTTCTTCCCATTTAGATAATAGTCCACACTATTGTTCCTTTTACCAAAATGCATCATCATACATTTCCCAACTCTGGAGTCCATCTGTCATTTTCTTGCCCATTCCTCCAATTTGTCTAAGTCCTGCTGCAATCACATTGCTTCCTCAGCACTACCTACCCCTCCACCTATCTTCGTATCATCTGCAAACTTTGCCACAAAGCCAGCAATTCCTCTTTTTAGATCACTGGCAATGTGAAAAGTAGCGGTCCCAATACTGACCCCTGAGGAACACCACTGGTCACTGGCAGCCAAACAGAAAAAGCCCCTTTTATCCCCACTTGCTGCCTCCTGCCTGTAGCCATTCCTCTATCCATGTCAGTATCTCTCCTGTAACACCACAGGATATTATCTTGTTAAGCAGCCTCATGTGTGGCACCTTATCAAATGCCTTCTGAAAATTAAGTAAGTGACATCCACTGCCTCTCCTTTGTCCTTCCTGCTTGTTACTTCCTCGAAGAACTCTAACAGGTTCATCAGACAAGATTTCCCTTTACAGAAACCATGCTGACTTTGACTTACTTTATCATTAGTCTCCAAGTACACTGAAACCTCATCCTTAATAATAGACTCCAACACTTTCCCAGCCACTGAGGTTAGGCTAACTGGCCTATAATTTCCTCTCTTTTCTCTTCCTCCCTTAAAGAGTGGAGTGACATTTGTAATTTTCCAGTCCTCCGGGACCTTGCCAGAATCAAGTGATTCTTGAAAAATCATGACCAATAACCATATAACAATTACAGCACAAAAACAGGCCATCTCAGCCCTTCTAGTCTGTGCCGAATGCTTAGTCCCACCTACCTGCATTCAGCCCATAACCCTCCATTCCTTTCCTGTCCATATACCTATCCAATTTTTTTTCAAATGACAAAATCGAACCTGCCTCTACCACTTCTACTGGAAGCTCGTTCCACACAGCTACCACTCTCTGAGTAAATAAGTTCCCCCTTGTGTTAGTCCTAAACTTTTGCCCCTTAACTCTCAACTCATGTCCTCTTGTTTGAATCTCCCCTTCTCTCAATGGAAAAAGCCTATACACATTAACTCTATCTATCCCCCTCATAGTATTAAATACCTCTATCAAGTCCCCCCTCAACCTTCTAAGCACCAAAGAATAAAGACCTAACTTGTTCAACCTTTCTCTGTAACTTGGGTGCTGAAACCTAGGTAACATTCTAGTAAATCTCCTCTGTACTCTCTCTATTTTGTTGACATCTTCCCTATAATTCAGTGACCAGAACTGTACACAATACTCCAAATTTGGCCTCATTAATCCCATGAGGCAGTGCGGCACGGCAGCAGTGGCCTTTCAGACTTGGTGTTACTTTAATTTAATTTTCGATTTTAAGTTTGATACACAATTTTCGACTAGAGCACATGGATAACAGAGCAGCTATCTACCATCGCCAGATACTACTACAATACCGAGATCGTCCAAAAACAAACCTTCACAAAGATGTGCTGGCTGAATTACGCGACGTCGGCTTGCTGAGGGGAACGGGCCTACATTCCTTGGACTTGCCTGATGCTGGGAGCCGGAGATGGAGACGTCGAAAGCGATGTGCGAGGAAGCAGAATCGAGGCAAACGGGCAGGGGTCCATGCCAGGCTAAAAGCAAACCCTAGCCGGCCGGCTCTCCCGTCCGTTCTGCTCTCCAATGTCCGCTCCCTGGACAATAAAATGGACTACATCCGACTCCAACGTAATACTCGGCAGGAGTACAGAGTTTGCTCCGCGTATGTCTTCACAGAGACATGGCTCACTGATGGGATTTCGGACGTTGCTATCCAGCTAGACGGGCTAGTTTTGTTTCATTTGGACAGAGATGCAGCTGTCTCCGGTAAGGTCCGCGGTGGCGGTGTGTGTGTTTACATCGACACGGAATGGTGTAAGAACTCTGTGCTGGTTTCCAGACACTGTTCATCGTTAGTGGAGTTTGTGGCAGTTCGATGCAGACCATTTTATTTGCCGCGGGAATTCACCTCTGTTTTTACATTCGGTGTCCACGTTCCCCCCAGCGCTAATGCTAAGGAGGCGCTCTGTGAACTGTACGGGGCTATTAGTGAACTGCAGAACACACACCCTGATGGTCTGTTTATTGTCGCCGGTGATTTTAACCACGTGAACCTTAAGTCAGTGCTCCCCAAATTCCATCAGTTTGTGGACTTTGCAATGAGGGGGGAGAATGCATTGAACCTAGTTTATACAAACATCCCCGATGCGTACTGGGCAGAGCCCTGCCCCCACCTCGGATACTCAGACCACATCTCTGTTATGCTAATCCCAGCATACAGACCACTCGTCAGGCACTCCAGACCAGTTCAGAAGCAGGTGAAAACCTGGCCAGCAGGAGCCATCTCTGCTCTTCAAGACTGCTTTGAGCACACTGACTGGCACATGTTCAGGGAGGCTGCAACCGATGGCGACTCTACCAACTTAGAGGAGTACATAGCATCAGTGACCAGCTACATCAGCAAGTGCATTGATGATGATACTCTGTCCAAGACCATCACTATACGTGCCAACCAGAAGCTGTGGATGACCGCAGAGGTGCGTGCGCTGCTGAGGTCCCGCGACTCCGCCTTCAGAGCAAGCGACAAGGCAGCTTTAACAACAGCAAGGGCCAAACTGTCCCGAGCCATCAGAGGGGCAAAGTGTGCACATGCCCAGCGAATCCACAGTTACTTCCAGGACAGCGGTGACACACGGCGCATGTGGAAGGGCATCCAGGACATCACCAATTACAAGACAACATCACCTGACTATGCAGGTGATGCCTCTCTCCCAAACGCGCTGAATAACTTCCACGCCCAGTTTGAGGTGGAAAATGACATGGCGGCGAGGAAGTCCACCCCTCCTACGAATGACCAGGTGCTGTGTCTCACCGTGGCCGACGTAAGAAGAACCCTGTGCAGGGTCAACCCACGGAAGGCTGCTGGACCAGACAACATCCCTGGTAGAGTGCTCAGAGGATGTGCAGACCAGCTAGCAGATGTTCTCACTGACATCTTCAACATCTTCCTGAGCAGCGCCACCATTCCAACGTGCTTCAAGGCCGCCACCATCGTCCCCGTGCCGAAGAAGTCTTCAGTGTCCTGCCTAAATGACTACCATCCCGTTGCACTTACATCCATCATCATGAAGTGTTTCGAGAGGCTCATCATGAGGTATAACTGGACCCCCTGCAGTTTGTGTACCGTCCCAACCGCTCAACAGATGACGCCATTGCCACCACCCTCCACCTGGCCCTAACCCACCTGAACAAAAAAGACACGTACGTTCGGATACTGTTCATAGACTTCAGTTCAGCATTCAACACAATCATCCCTCAGCACCTGATTGGAAAGCTGAGCCTACTGGGCCTGAACACCTCCCTCTGCAACCAGATCCTAGACTTCCTGACTGGGAGACCTCAGTCAGTCCAGATCGGGAGCAGCATCTCCAACACCATCACTCTGAGCACGGGAGCCCCCCAGGGCTGTGTGCTCAGTCCACTGCTGTTCACTCTGCTGACCAACGACTGTGCTGCAACACACAGCTCAAACCACATCATCAAGTTCGCCGATGACACGACCGTAGTGGGTCTCATCAGCAAGAATGACGAGTCAGCTTACAGAGAGGAGCTGCAGCGGCTAAAGGACTGGTGCAGAGCCAACAACCTGTCTCTGAATGTGAACAAAACAGAAGAGATGGTTGTTGACTTCAGGAGGGCACGGAGCGACCACTCCCTGCTGAACATCGACGGCTCCTCGGTAGAGATCGTAAAGAGCACAAAATTTCTGGGTGTTCACCTGATGGAGAATCTCACCTGGTCCCTCAACACCAGTTCCATAGCAAAGAAAGCCCAGTAGTGTCTCTACTTTTGCGAAGGCTGAGGAAAGTCCATCTCCCACGCCCCATCCTCATCACATTCTACAGGGGTTGTATTGAGAGCATCCTGAGCAGCTGCATCACTGCCTGGTTCGGGAATTGCACCATCTCGGATTGCAAGACCCTGCAGCGGATAGTGAGGTCAGCTGAGAAGATCATCGGGGTCTCTCTTCCTGCCATCACGGACATTTACACTACATGCTGCATCCACAAAGGAAACAGCATTATGAAGAACCCCATGCACCCCTCATACAATCTCTTCTCCCTCCTGCTGTCTGGGAAAAGGCTCTAAAGCATTCGGGCTCTCACGACCAGACTATATAACAGTTTCTTCCCCCAAGCTATCAGACTCCTCAATACCCGAAGCCTGGACTGACACCTTGCCCTACTGTCCTGTTTATTATTTATTGTAATGCCTGCACTGTTTTGTGCACTTTATGCACAGTGTAGGTCAGTAGTCTAGTGTAGCTTACTTTCTCTGTTTTTTTTATTATGTAGTTCAGTCTAGTTTTTTGTACTGTGTCATGTAAACCATGGTCCTGAAAAACGTTGTCTCATTTTTACTATGCACTGTACTAGCAGTTATAGTCGAAATGACAATAAAAGTTGACTTGACTTGACTTGACTTGATTAACGCCTTGTACAATTTTAACATTACATCCCAACTCCTAAACTCAATACTCTGATTTATAAAGGCCAGCATACCAAAAGCTTTCTTCACCACCTTATCCACATGAGATTCCACCTTCAGGAAACTATGCACCATTATTCCTAGATCACTCTGTTCTACTGCATTCTTAAATGCCCTACCATTTACCATGTATGTCCTGTTTTGATTAGTCCTACCAAAATGTAGCACCTCACACTTATCAACATTAAACTCCATCTGCCATCTTTCAGCCCACTCTTCTAACTGGCCTAAATCTCTCTGCAAGTTTTGAAAACCTACTTCATTATCCACAACGCCACCTACCTTAGTATCATCTGCATGCTTATTAATCCAATTTACCACCCCATCATCCAGATCATTAACATATATGACAAACAACATTGGACCCAGTACAGATCCCTGAGGCACACCATTAGTCACCGGCCTCCAACCTGACAAACAGTTATCCACCACTACTCTCTGACATCTCCCATCCAGCCACTGTTGAATCCATTTCACTACTTCAATATTAATACCTAACGATTGAACCTTCCTAACTAACCTTCCGTGCAGAATCTTGTCAAAGGCCTTACTGAAGTCCATATAGACAACATCTGCTTTACCTGAAGAACTTTCCTAGTAACTTCTTCAAAAAATTCAGTAAGATTTGTCAAGCATGACCTTCAATATCCTTCCTCTTAGTGAATACTGAAGAAAAGAAATTGTTCAAAATCTCCCTCATCTCTTTTGGCTCCGCACATAGCTGTCCACTCTGATTCTCTAAGGGACCAATTTTATCCCTCACTATCCTTTTGCTATTAATATAACTGTAGAAACCCTTTGGATTTATTTTCACCTTACTTGCCAAAGCAACCTCATATCTCCTTTTAGCTTTTTCTAATTTCTTTCTTAAGATTCTTTTTACATTCTTTATATTCCTTGAGCAACTCGTTTACTCCATGCTGCCTATATTTATTGTAGATCTCCCTCTTTTTCCTAACCAAGTTTCCAATATCCCTTGAAAATCATGGCACTCTCAAACTTTTAACCTTTCCTTTCAACCTAACAGGAACATAACGATTCTGTACCCTCAAAATTTCACCTTTAAATTACCTCCATTTCTCTATTACATCCTTCCCATAAAACAAATTGTCCCAATCCACCCCTTCTAAGTTCTTTCACATTTCCTCAAAGTTAGCCTTTCTCCAATCAAAAATCTCAACCCTGGGTCCAGTCCTATCCTTCTACATAATTATATTGAAACTAATGGCATTGTGATCACTGGACCAGAAGTGCTCCCCAACATGTACCTCCATCACCTGACCTATCTCATTCCGTAACAGGAGATCCAACACTGCCCCTTCTCTAGTTGGTACCTCTATGTATTGCTGCAAAAAACTATCCTGCACACATTTTACAAACTCCAAACCATCCAGCCCTTTTACAGAATAGGCTTCCCAGTCTATGTGGAGAAAATTTAAATCTCCTACAATCACAACCTTGTGCTTACTGCAAATATCTGCTATCTCCTTACAAATTTGCTTCTCCAATTCTCACTCCCTATTAGGTGGTCTATAATACACCCCTATAAGTGTTACTACACCTTTCCCATTCCTCAATTCCACCCAAATAGTCTCCCTAGACGAGACCTCTAATCTATCCTGTCAAAGCACCGCTGTAATATTTTCTCTGACAAGCAATGCAACACCTCCCCCTCTTGTCCCTCCGATTCTATCACACCTGAAGCAACGAAATCCAGGAATATTTAGTTGCCAGTCACACCCCTCCTGCAACCATGTTTCACTAATAACTACAACATCATATTTCCAAGTATCAATCCATGCTCTAAGCTCATCCACCTTTCTTACAATGCTCCTAGCATTATAATAGATGCATTTAAGAAACTCTCCACCTCTTACTCTCTGTTTATCCCTAACGGGCAAACAAATTTATTATCTTTTTCTTCCTTCTCCCCTGCATCTTCGGTCTGAGCGCTCCTCTTCTCTGTCACCTGCCTATCCTCCCTCACACACTATCTACTAACTTTCTCTATTTGTGAACTAACCTCCTCTCTGCTAGTCTCTTCAATTTGATTCTCACCCCCAACCATTCTAGTTTAAAGTCTCTCCAGTAGCCTTCGCAAATCTTCCCACCAGGATATTGGTCCCCCTGGGATTCAAGTGCAACCTGTCCTTTTTGTACAGGTCACATCTGCCCCAAAAGAGGTCCCAATGATCCAGAAATTTGAATCCCTGCCCCCTTCTCCAATCCCTCAGCCACGCATTTAACCTCCACCTCATTCCATTCCTACTCTCACTGTCGTGTGGCACAGGCAGTAATCCCGAAATTACTACCTTTGCGGTCCTTCTTCTCAACTTCCTTCCTAACCCCCTATATTCTCCTTTCAGGACCTCTTCCCTTTTCCTACCTATCTCATTGGTACCTATATGTACCACGACCTCTGGCTCCTCACCCTCCCACTTCAGGATATCTTGGATGTGATCAGAAACATCCCGGACCCTGGCACCAGGGAGGCAAACTACCATCTGGGTCTCCTGACTGCGTCCACAGGATCGTCTATCTGACCCCCTAACTATTGAGTCCCCTATTACTACTGCCTTCCTCTTCCTTTCCCTACCCTTCTGAGCTGCAGGACCGGACTCTGTGCCAGAGGCACAGCCTCTGTTGCTTGCCCCAATGTATCTGTTATCTCTTCAGCAACCTCTCTCAGGACTCTGGGATGTAGTCCATCTGGTCCAGTTGACATATCTACCTTAAGACCTTTGAGTTTGCCTGGCACTTTTTCCTTTGTAATAGCAATGGCACTCACTCCTGCTCCCTGACACTCACAGACCTCTGGCACACTGCTAGTGTCTTCCACAGTGAAGACTGATGCAATGTACCCATTACGTTCATCTGCTATTTCTTTGTCCCCCGTTACTACCTCACCAGCATCATTTTCTAGTGGTCTAATATCAACTCTCACCTCCCTTTTACTCTTTATATAACTGAAAAAACTTATAGTATCCTGCTTTATATTGTTGGCTAGTTTGCCCTCATATTTCATCTTTTCCCATCTTATAGCTTTTTGTTTGATTTTAAAAGCTTCCCAATCATCCAAATTCCCACTCACTTTTGCTACCTTTCCTTGACTTTTATACAGTCTTTAACTTCCATGGTTGCCTAGCCCTGCCATTTGAGAACAACTTCTGTGGGACATATCTATCCTGTGCTTTGTGAACCATTCTCAGAACCTTCAGCCATCTCTGCTCTGTCGTCATCCCCGCCAGTATCCTCCTCCAATCCACCTGGGCAAGCTCCTCTCTCATGCCTCTATTTCATTGTGAAACTGATACATGTGATTTCTGCTTCTCCCTCTCAAACTACAGTATGAATTCAATCATATTCTGATCACTGCCTCCTAAAGGTTCCTTTACATTAAGCTCCCTGATAAGATCTGGGTTATTACACAACACCCAATCTAAGATAGCCTTTCCCAGTAGACTCAGGCACAAGCTGCTCTAAAAAGCCATCTCACAGGCATTCAACAAATCCCTTCTCTTGTGATTGACACGAACCTGATTTTCCCAATGCTCTTGCATATTGAAGTCCCCCATTACAATTGTGTCATTACCCTTATTACATGCCTTTTCCAGCTCCCTTTGCAATCTTAACTTCACATTTTGGATACTCTTTGGAGGCCTATATATGATTCCCATAATCATTGTTCTACCCTTCCAGATTCTTAACTCCACCTACAAAGACATTTTCTGACCCTATGTCACCTCTTTCTAAAGATGTAATTCCATCTCTTACCAACAGATCCACACCACTGCCTATGCCTTCCTGCCTGTCCTTTTGATACAAAGCATATCCTTTGATGTTAAGCTCCCAACTTTGGCCTTCTTCCAGCCACGACTCAGTGATGCCCACAACATCATACCAACCAATCTCTAATTGATGCTACGTACAGTGGCATGCAAAAGTTTGGGCACCCCGGTCAAAATTTCTGTTATTGTGAGTAGCTAAGCGAATAAAAGATGACCTGATTTCCAAAAGGCATAAAGTTAAAGATGACACATTTCTTTAATATTTTAAGTAAGATTACATTTTTATTTCCATCTTTTACAGTTGCAAAATAATAATAAAGGACCTAAAGCCAAAGTTTGGGCACCCTGCATGGTCAGTAACACCCCCTTTGGCAAGTCTCACAGCTTGTAAACACTTTCTGTAGCCAGCTAAGAGTCTTTCAATTCTTGTTTGGGGGATTTTTGCCCATTCTTCCTTGCTAAAGGCTTCTAGTTCTGTGAGATTCTTGGGCCATCTTGCATACACTGCTCCTTTGAGGTCTATCCACAGATTTTCAATGATGTTTAGGTCAGGGGACTGTGAGAGCCATGACAAAACCTTCAGCTTGTGCCTCTTGAGGTAGTCCATTGTGGATTTTGAAGTGCATTTAGGATCATTATCCTGTTGTAGAAGCCATCCTCTTTTCATCTTCAGCTTTTTTACAGACAGTGTGATGTTTGCTTCCAGAATTTGCTGGTATTTAATTGAATTAATTCTTCCCTCTACCGGTGAAATGTTCCCCGTGCCACTGGCTGCAACACAAGCCCAATGCATGATCAATCCATCCTCGTGCTTAACATTTGTAGAGGTGTTCTTTTCATGATAGTCTGCACCCTTTTTCCTCCAAACATACCTTTGCTCATTGTGGCCAAAAAGTTCTATTTTAACTTAATCAGTCCACAGGACTTGTTTCCAAAATGCATTAGGCTTGTTTAGATGTTCCTTTGCAAACTTCTAATGCTGAATTTTGTGGTGAGGATGCAGGAAAGGTTTTCTTCTGATGACTCTTCCATGAAGGTCATATTTGTGCAGGTGTCACTGCACAGTAGAACAGTGCACCACCACTCCAGAGTCTGCTAAATCTTCTTGAAGGTCTTTTGCAGTCAAACAGGGGTTTTGATTTGCCTTTCTAGCAATCCTACAAGCAGTTCTCTCAGTAAGTCTTCTTGGTCTTCCAGACCTCAACTTGACCTCCACCGTTCCTGTTAACTGTCATTTCTTAATTACATTATGAACTGAGGAAATGGCTACCTGAAAACGCTTTGCTATCTTCTTATAGCCTTCTCCTGCTTTGTGGGCATCATTTATTTTAATTTTCAGAGTGCTAGGCAGCTGCTTAGAGGAGCCCATGGCTGCTGATTGTTGGGACAAGGTTTGAGGAGTCAGGGTATTTATAAAGCTTTGAAATTTGCATATCCTGGCCTTTCCTAACGATGACTGTGAACAAGCCATAGCCCTAACAAGCTAATTAAGGTCTGAGATCTTGATAAAAGTTATCAAGAGTGCAAATCTCTTGGGGTGCCCAAACTTTTGCATGGTGCTCCTTTCCTTTTTTTCCACTCTAAAATTGTACAAAACAAAATTAATACACTAATCTTGCTTAAAATGTTGAAACAAATGTTTCATCTTTAACTTTATGACTTTTGGTGGAAATCAGTTCATCTTCTACTCACTTAACTATTCACAGTAACAGAAATTTTGACCTGGGGTGCCCAAACTTTTGCATGCCACTTACATTTAAATACCTGTACAGCACCTTCAGTCCTGCATTCTTTGCCCTTTTGAATTTTGGCTCTGTGGTGAAATTTAACTCCTCGCTCTGTTTGCATTTGTAACCAGTCATTGGCTTGTCCGTCCTTACATTCATGTTACACCCATCATCTACTTGTAGACCTGCTGGCTCATCTCAGCTCTATCATCCTCGTTCCCATCCCCCTGCCATATTAGTTTAAACCACTCCCAACAGCTCTCCTAAACCTGCCTGCAAGAATATTGGTCCCCCTTAGATTCAAGGGCAACCTGTCCCTTTTGTACAGGTCACACCTACCCAGAAGAGGTCCCAAATATAAGGAATCTGAATCCCTGCCCCCTGCTCCAATTCTTCAGCCATGTATTCATTTGCCACCTCATTCTATTCCTATCCTCACTGTCATGGGGCACAGGCAGCAATCCTGAGATTACTGCCCTTGAGGGCTTGCTTCTCAGCTTCATTCCTAAGTCCCTGTATTCCTTTTTTGAGGAGCTCCTCCCTCTTTCTACCTGTTTCTGGTACCAATATATCGCACGACTTCTGGCTGCTCACCCTCTCTTTTCAGGATATCGTGGGCGTGTTCAGAGATGTTGCGGACCCTGGCACCTGGGATTTCTGTGCTATAGGGTTGTATAGGGTGGAGGGTGGAGATGCGACTCTACCAAAGGAGGTGTGAGGCTCTCCTTCCCTCCGCTAGCCTGATGGTCACCCTTGGGCAAGGTGTAGCAGCTGCTTATTCACCCCACACCCCGATCAGGGTCACGTGAAGCCACGGGAGCAGGTGGTGAATGGTCGTACGAGCAGCCGGTGCTCATCACAAGTCCTGGTTATGCGACCACTGACGCCAGGCAGACAATCTCTGAAGGGTATTGATAATGGCTGGGATCACCCGTCTTGTAAAGACACTGTCCAGAAGGCAACGGTAAACCACTTCTGTGGAAAAATTTGCCAAGAACAGTCATGGTCATGGAAAGACCGTGATTGCCAACATCATATGAAATGGCACATAATGAATGAAATGAGTACTGTATGACTCTATGACTCAATTGTGCTGGGGGCAGCCACAAGTGCTGCAAACGTAGCATGCCAACGCACTAACCCTAATCCTAACCGTACGTCTTTGGATTTGGGGGGAAACTGGAGCACCCGGTCACAGGCAGAACATGTAGACAATGACAGGAAGTGAACCCCAATCGGTGATCGCTGGTGCTGTAAAGCAAATACACTAACGGCTACACTAACATGTCATTCTGATGGAACATAAAATGTGGAACGGTACAGGAACTGCGATGTTGCACCATTGTTTTAGTCTACTCCTCAATCAAGCTAACCTTACACAGTCCAGAGCCCTCCATTTTTCTTTCATCCTTGCGCCTATCAAAGGGTCTGTCAAATGTTCCTAGAGTACGTCCCTATCACTACCCTTGGCAGCTTGTTCCACTCTCTGTGCAACAAACCCACCTCTGACATCTCTCCTCAACTTCCCTCCACTCACCTTAAACGGATATCCACTGAGCCCTGGGAGAATGGTGTAGGCTGTTAACTCTATCAATGCCTTCATACACCTTTATCAAGTTACCTCTCATTTCCTTTGCTCCAAAGAGAGAAGCCCCAGCTCGCTCAACCTTCCCTCATCAGACATGCTCTCTAATCAGGACAGCATCCTGGTAATCTCCTCTGCACCCTCTCTAAAGCTTCCACATCCTTCCTATAATAAAGTGACCAGAAGGGTCCAGACATTGTCTCTTATCCCCTCCCATCGGATCGAAGACAGAAAGGCCTGGCAGCACATAAGATGACTTCTACTCCACTGTTATCAGATCTTGTACGATAAGATGGACTCTTGACCTCACAATCTACCTTGTTATAATCTTGCTGTTTGTTGGCTCTGCACTTGCTCTGTCGCTTTTATCCTTGCATTGATATTGTTTTATCCTACTCTAGCTCAAGGCACTGTGTAATGATGTTGAAGATTCAACGTTCAAAGTACATTTGTTATCCAAGTATGTATACAGAGTGCCTCTCTGAGATTTGTCCTTCTGCAGGCAGCCAGAAAACAAAGAACACACCACGGAACCAGTTCAAGAAAACATCAAATGCCCAAAGGGCAAAAAAAAAAGCAAGTTGCGCAAATGGCAAAAAGCGAGCGAACAACACATAGAATATCAAACATCAAACCAGGAGTCCAGTGTATTCAGTTCAGCACCACGACGCTAGCCCACTGCCGGCCGCAGGGTAAAGTGTCACAGTCCTCATTGATTGACACAATCAAACTGCTCAAAAACAGCAAAAAGAAAGAGAAACCAAATGCAACATGAACCCCAAATTCCCCCAAAATTAGTCTGCAGCTTTGCCCACCAATCCTTGCAACGTGGATCCCAAGACTCCTGTACTTTCCTCCAAAAGCAGCTAGCGAGAGGCAGAGGAAGACCGGTCCAACGCAGGCAGAGGGCCCTGGACACTTGCCCGTTCTCCGCTCTCACCCTCGTTGACTTCAACCTTGCTCAGCGCCTCAATCGGAGAAAAGCAATGGAGTCAACCATGGGCTCGCACACTCATGCCTCAATTCAATCTCAATGAACAGTATACAAGACAAGTTTTTCTGGGTATCTTGGTACATGTGACAATAATAATTCCAGTGCACCAAGTGTGGTCTAACCAGAGTTTTATGGAGCTGCAATATTACTTCATGGCTCAAAAGGAAAATATATTCTTAGCAGTGTGGAGGAACAGAAGGATCTTGGGGTCCATGTCTTTAGATCTCTCAAAATTGCCACAGAAATTATTACGGTGATGTACGGTGTGTAGGCCTTCAGTAGTTGAGGATTGAATTCAAGAACCATGAGGTAATGTTGCAGCTCTATAAAATTCTGGTTAGAACTGTCCAAATAAAGTTCTGGTCACCTCATTATAGGAAGGATGTGGAAGCTTTTGAGAGTGTGTAGAGGAGAATTACCTGGATCAGAGAGCATGTCGTATGAGGATAGGCTGAGTGCGCTAGGGATCGCTAGAGTGGACTCTCAGAGCCTTTTTCCCAGGGTGGATATGGCTAACACGAGGTGGCATAATTTTAAGGTGATTGGAGGAAAGTATAGGGAAACTTACGTTTTTTTTACACAGAGAGTGCACCGTCAGGGATGGTGGTAGAGGCAGATACATTGGGAACACTTAAGAGACCCTTAAATAGGTGTATAGATGAAACAAAAGTGGAGAGATATGTCGAAGGGAGGGCTAAATTGATCTTGGAATAGGTTAAAAGGCCAGCACAACATTGTGGGCTGAAGGGCCTGTACTGTGCTGTACTGCTCTATGACTAAGATCTAGTTAAAATTCTGTTCACCCTGTTTAGCTTCTTGCATCTTGTCCATTGCTTCTGCAAAATGGAGATCAGACCTTCTGTAGTCCAACCAAGTTTCGAAATGCATTTGCCATGACTTCTCTGCTATCCGGTTCTCACTGCCTTGATTACATCTGACACAGATTTTGTTTGTACTTTTCCTGTGCAGTAAGCTGGCCGCCTAAGCCTCCAAGTCACAAGAGAATCTGCAGATGCTGGAGACACACACACACACACACACACACACACACACACACACACACACACACACACACACACACACACACACACACACACACACACACACACACACACACACACACACACACACACACTTCCCCCAGCAGGTCAGGTGACACCTATGCAGGGGAATAAACAGTTGATGTTTAAAGGCATGAAATGGAATGGAAGGGGGTAGAAGCCAGTATAAGAAGGTGGGGGTAGTGGGAGGAGTACAAGCTGGCAGGTGATAGGTGAAGCCAGGTGAGAGGTGGATGGGGTGTGCTGTGAGAAACTGGGAGATGAAACTCAGGTTGGAGAAGCAACATCTCATACACTGCCTGGGTAATGTCCAACCTGATAGCATCAACATTGCTTTCTTGAACTTCTGTTAACCACTTGCCTATTTCCCCTCCCCCTTTTATGAGGACCCTTTGACCCTAACTCCTCCACTCTCCCACTCTGATGACCTGCCCATCACTTCCCCTCAGTTCCCCACCTCCTTCCCCTTCTCCCATCATCTTTCCTATCAGATTCCTTCTTATCTTTTTCACCTATCACCTCCCAGCTTCTTACTTCATCCCCTCCCTCTCCCACTTTTCTTTTGCCAATCACCTCCCAGCTTCTTACTTCATCCCCTCCCTCTCCCACTTTCCTTTTGCCAATCACCTGACAGCTTGTACTCCTTCTCCTCACTCTACTTTTTTATTCTTCCCCCTTCCTTTCCAGTCCTGAAGAAGGGTCTCAGCCCAAAACATCGACTGTTTATTCATCTTCATAGATGCTGCCTGACCTGCTGAATTTCTCCATCATCTTGTGTGTGTTGCTTGACTTCCAAGGAATAAGTGAGTTCAGAGATAAAATACCGCAGATGCTGGAAATCTGAAATAAAAATACCGGAAATACTCAGAATCAGGCAGCGTAACAATAACCATAACCATATAAGAATTACAGCACAGAAACAGGCCATCTCGGCCCTTCATCTTGGAGTGAGAAAAGTATTTCACTTTATGACCTTCAATGGAATAAATGAGGTTGAAATTCTCCACAGGGAGAGTACAAAGTACAGGTAGAGTCTCTACAAAGGACTTTGAGAACAGCTGAGAGGATCATGGCAGTTCCCTTCTGTGCATCAGGGACATTATTCAGGAGTGCAGCGTACACAGGGCTTTTAGAGTTGTTAAGGATCCAGCTCCTCTTTGACTTTCTACCATCAGGCAGGAGACTCCGATGCATGAAGACAGGAAGGGTCAGGGTGGGAAACAATGTCTTCCCTCAGGCCACTAGGCTTCTGAACTCCCCGCCATTTCGCATTTGAAGTGTCACCTGTTAATCCGATCTTACAATATTTAATTTGTGCACTTTAGTTTGTTATTTATGCGTGATTCATCTGTAGATTTAATCCTTCCCTTCATAAATTATGGTATTATGTGTACTACTGCACTTTACACCCTGGTTTGAAGAAACATTGTCTCATTTCTATATACATTATATAGTTAAATAACAATAACTTGACTTGACACTCAATGGACACTTTATTAGGGACACCTGTACACTTGTTGTTAATGCAAATATTTAATCAGCCAATCATGTGGCAGCAACACGATGCATAAAAGCATGCGGACATGGTCAAGATGTTCAGTTGTCATTCAGAGCAAACATCAGAATGGGGAAGAAATGTGATCTAAGTGACTTTGACCGTGGAATGATTGTTGGTGCCAGACAGGGTGGTTTGAGAAACTCTGATCACTTGGAATTTTCACACACAACAGTCTTTAGAGTTTACAGGAATGGAGTGTGAAAAACAGAAAAACATTCCGTGAGTGTCAGTTCTGTGGGTGAAAACACTTTGCTAACAAGAGAGGTCAGAGGGGAATGGCCAGTCTGGTTCACGTTGACAGGAAGGCGACAGTAACTCAAATAACCACACATTACAACAGTGGTGTGCAGAAGAGCATCTCTGAACACACAACATGTGGAACCTTGAAGTGGATGGGATACAGGAGCAGAAGACCATGAACATATACTCAGTGACGACTTTATTTGGTACAGGAGGCACTTCATAAAGTGGTCACTGAATGTACATGGGTACAACAGTGGTGTCCCAGTGAGTTTGTATCTGGCATTGGACACTGTCACGTGTGCACAGGGAGTAGACCAGGAGGGTAAACTTGAAGCCTCGAGGCGCACCTGTGTTGATGGTCAGCGAGGAGGCAAGCTCGTTACTCATCCTCACTGAACGAGGTAGTTGGAGATCCAGTAGCAGAGGGAGGTACAGAGGCCCAGGTTTAGAGAAGTTCAAAGTAAATTTATTATTAATGTACACATATATTATCATACACAGCCCAGAAATCCATTTTCTTGCGGGCATATTCAATAAATCCAATAATAGAATAATAACCATAACATAATCATGGAAGGGCTGCACCAACTTGTGTATGTAACTAAACGATAACAAGCTGTGCAAATACAAAAAGAAAGAAGAGGACTTCAACCTTGTTGAGGTTTGGAGGCTTGTGTGCCTCAATGACCCAGAGAGCGATGTTGGCTGAAGTCAGGGCTTTATGCTTTGGCTCTTGGTAGGGTCACCCATGCCAAACAGGTCAAAGGGTAGAGGCCAGACTAAGAGTGGCCCTCCGGTCCTGCAGGCTTGTGGGTTCAGCTCAGGCCAGACAATCCTGGCTGCTAAAACAAAACTATTATAGAACCAGGAATGAAGAATCCTTCTACATCTGAATTCCCAAGGACAGAGGGTCTTCATTGCTGCCTCAAGCACCAGCGGCTTAATTGGCAGTACTGATATTGATCCCCTTTCTTCAAGAGCCTGATGACTGAGGGGTAGTAACTGTTCCTGAACCTGGTGGTGTGAGTCCTGAGGCTCCTGTACCTCTACCTAATGGCGGCAACAAGAAGAGAGCACATCCTGGATGGTGGAGGTCCCTGATGATGGATGCTGCTTTCCTGTGACAACAGTCTGTGTAGATTTGTGAGATGGTGCGGGGAGCTTTACCCACGATGGACTAGGCGGTATCCACTACTTTTTGTGGGATTTTCCATTCAGGGGCATTGATTTTCACCAACGCAGCCAGTCAATATACTTTCCACCACACATCTATGGAATTTTGTCAAAGTTTAGGATGTCATGACGAATCTTCGTAAAATCCTAAAGAAGTAGAGGTGATACCGTGCTTTCTGCATAATTATACCTACCCCGGACAGGTCTCCTGAAATGGTAACACAGAGAAATTTAAAGTTGACACTCCTCTCCACCTCTGATCCTTCAATGAGGAACGGGGAAGTGTCGGGCTGAGACCCTTCATTGGGACTCCACAAAGCTCATCAGTGAACCAATTTGATAGTAGTCCCATAGATTCATAGTCTCGGCCCAAAACATCGACTGTTTATTCCCGTCCAGAGACGCTGCCTGATCTGCTGAGTTCCTCCAGCATTTTGTGTGTGTTGCTCTGGATTTCCAGCATCTGCAGAATCTCTTGTGTCTATGACTTCTGCCCCTCCCTAGGTTCTGCCTGACCCACTGAGTTCCTCCATCAGCTTCGGTGTTGTTTGGAGAATTGTGTAAGGCAGGAGCCGCTATATTATTCAAATGGATGCAGAGGCATTAGAGAGGAGATTTACAGAGATGGCTGATTTCTCTATCTTTCTCACATGCGGTTCAACCTTGCAGTTATCTCCTCTGTTGAATTCCATAGCCCATTTGGTAACTGCTTTACTTTATTTTACTTTATTGTCACCAAACAATTGATACTAGAGCGTACAATCATCACAGTGATATTTGTTTCTGCGCTTCGCGCTCCCTGAAGTACAAATCGAAGTAAATATAATAAAAATTTAAATGATAAATCATAGTTAGAAAATAGAAAAGGGAAAGTATGGTAGTGCAAGTCAGGTCCGGATATTTGGAAGGTACGGCCCAGATCCGGGTCAGGATCCGTTCAGCAGTCTTATCACAGTTGGAAAGAAGCTGTTCCCAAATCTAGCCGTACGGATCTTCATGCTCCTGTACCTTCTCCCAGAGGGAAGAGGGACAAAAAGTGCGTTGGCTGGGTGGGTCTTGTCCTTGATTATCCTGGCAGCACTGCTCCGACAGCGTGTGGTGTAAAGTGAGTCCAAGGATGGAAGATTGGTTTGTGTGATGTGCTGGGCTATGTTCACGATCTTCTGCAGCTTCTTCCGGTCTTGGACAGGACAACTTCCATACCAGGTTGTGATGCACCCTAGAAGAATGCTTTCTACGGTGCACCTATAAAAATTAGTGAGGGTTTTAGGGGACAGGCCAAATTTCTTTAGCTTTCTCAGGAAGTAAAGGCGCTGGTGGGCCTTCTTGGCAGTGGACTCTGCTTGGTTAGACCAAGTCAGGTCATTTGTGATATTCACCCTGAGGAACTTAAAGCTTTTGACCTGTTCCACCTGCGCACCACTGAAATAGATGGGGTTGTGTGGTCCGCTACTCCTTCTGAAGTCAACACCCAATTCCTTCATCTTGCTGACGTTGAGGGATAGGTTATTGTCTTCGCACCATGCCACCAGGTTCTTAATTTCCTCTCTGTACTCAGACTCATCATTACCCAAGATATGGCCTACAATTGTGGTGTCATCAGCAAACTTATATATTGAGTTTGATGGAAACTTGGCTACACAATCATGGGTGTACAGTGAGTACAGCAGGGGGCTGAGTACACAGCCTTGTGGGGCACCGGTGCTCAGAGTGATTGTAGAGGTGAGCTTGTCCCCTATTTTTACAGCCTAGGTTCTGTCTGTGAGGAAGTTGAAGATCCAGCTGCAGATCTGAGTGCTAAGACCCACGTTCCGGAGCTTAGGAATCAGTTTATTTACAGGACAGAAATAGGCTCTTGAGGCCATCTAGTCCATGTCTTCTGCTAGTCCTGCCTGCCTGCACCAGTACAATATCCCTCCAAATCCCTTTCGCCTGTGTACAATACTGTGCAAAAGTCTTGGGCATATAGATAGGGCGTCTGAGTTTTGCACAGTACTGAATTTGTCAACGTGGAGCAGAGAGAGAGTTTGTAAAGCTGGTGGGAGCAAAGGATGTTGGGAATGGAGAGGGTGGCAGAGAAGGTGTGCCAGGGGCGGGGGCAATGGTGTGGGTACAGACACACCCAGCCCTGAGACACCAGGTAAGGTCAGTTGATTCCAAACAACTGGTTTATTGATCATTACAGAATGTCTCTGGTGCTTCCCTCTCCCTTCCCCTTTTCCCAGCCATGATTCCCCTCTCCCTGCCCCACGTCCGACTCTCAGACCACAATCAGAATCAGGGTTATCATCACTCAAATATGTCATGACATTTGTTTCTTTTGCAGCAACTGTAGAGTGCAATGCATAAAGTTACTACAGTACTGTGCAGAAGTCTTAGGGGCAATAGCTATATTCATGTGCCAGTACCACCCAGAGGCAAGCCCTTTGGCTCAACCCCAATGCTCACCTAAGCTAATCATCTTCCTGTGTTTCCTGGTTCCTGTTGCTCAAGGAGATGCACAGAAGGTTTACCCACCTTCCCACTTTGGGTGCCATTCCAGGGTATCTTCCTGCGGAACAGGCACTGGTCACCCTCCCACATCCCAATGACATGCAGGGTCAGCAGGTTAATCGACCGCTGTAAATTGCCCCCTTACTGTGTGGGTGAGGACTGGAATCGGGGGGAGCGATGGGAATGTGGGAGGACGGGTTCTAGGGAGGATGAATGGGGGATGGGAAAGCCCAGAATAGACTCGCTAGGTCAATTGGACACGTCTGCTGTAAGGTACCTCTGAATATACCTGGAACCTTTATTAACCTGTTAGTCAGTAGCCACAGACTGAAGCATTGATATCATTAAAGTGAGCTTGTTTGGACAGGTGGAATCCATTCTGAGTGGATTGATGGAAGGAATTCCATCTTTGTCCTAGTGCCGGCCTGTGCTGGGAACAACCCTGGGGGTCCAACCGCTGACTTGACAGATGTGGAATTTGTCCAAGCATCTTTTCTTCAGTAATCATTAATAAAAACAGAGCTGGATATTGATCTGAATGAAATTACCTCAAAACTTGGGCTGTTTTCCCTGACATTTCTATGTGCTTTTTGAATTCCATTGCATGATGTCTAGCTCTCTCATCAAATCAGTAACCAGGTGAAGTTATTTATGTCCAGGCCACCATTTCCTCTGCTCTGAATGTGAAGTGAATTGTTGAGTGTTCATTATCTTATCCCACGTTCTAATCCAAATCTTACTAGGCTCCTGTGACTGTGTTCCTTTGGAACACTCATTTTAAACTCACTAGCGTCCTATTTCATGATTCTTTTAAACCCATCAGGATCCCGTTTCCAATTCCTTTTTAAACCCACCAGGACATTCAGCCATGATCTCAAAATGGCGGTGCAGGCTCGAAAGGCCGAATGGTCTACTTCTGCACCTATTGTCTATTGACCCCATTTCCAATTCCTTTTTAAACCCACCAGGACCCCGTTTCCAATTCCTTTAGATAGATAGATACTTTATTCATCCCCATGGGGAAATTCAACATTTTTTCCAATGTCCCATACACTTATTGTAGCAAAACTAATTACATACAATACTTAACTCAGTAAAAATATGATATGCATCTAAAATCACCCTCTCAAAAAGCATTAATAATAGCTTTTTAAAAAGTTCTTAAGTAGTTTACTTAAATACATTGAGTCCTAACCCCGGCACTTTAACATATCTTACTCCTGGCGGTTGAATTGTAAAGCTGAATGGCATTGGGGAGTATTGATCTCTTCATCCTGTCTGAGGAGCATTGCATCGATAGCAACCTGTCGCTGAAACTGCTTCTCTGTCTCTGGATGGTGCTATGTAGAGGATGTTCAGGGTTTTCCATAATTGACCGTAGCCCTTCGCTCTGCTACCGATGTTATACTCCCCAGTACTTTGCCCACGACAGAGCCCGCCTTCCTTACCAGCTTATTAAGACGTGAGGCGTCCCTCTTCTTAATGCTGCCTCCCCAACACGCCACCACAAAGAAGAGGGCGCTCTCCACAACTGACCTATAGAACATCTTCAGCATCTCACTACAAACATTGAATGACGCCAACCTTCTAAGGAAGTACAGTCGACTCTGTGCCTTCCTGCACAAGGCATCTGTGTTGGCAGTCCAGTCTAGCTTCTCATCTAACTGTATTCCCAGATACTTGTAGGTCTTAACCTGCTCCACACATTCTCCATTAATGATCACTGGCTCCATATGAGGCCTAGATCTCCTAAAGTCCACCACCATCTCCTTGGTCTTGGTGATATTGAGACGCAGGTAGTTTGAGTTGCACCATATCACAAAGTCCTGTATCAGTTTCCTATACTCTTCCTCCTGTCCATTCCTGACACACCCCACTATGGCCGTGTCATCAGCGAACTTCTGCACACCAGGACCCCATTCCTGCTCTTTTCAAATTCACTGGGACCCCGTTTTAAACCCACAAGGGTCCTGTTTCCCACTCCCTTCAAATTCTCAGAAATTCTGTTACTTTTTCACTGACTGTAGCCCCACTTCCCACTACAGTACTCTAAAATCACTAGCTTCACAGCAAGGTGTACACTCAGCGGCCATATCAGATATGCATGTACACCTACTCGTTAATACATATATCTAATCAGCCAATCATGTGGCAGAAACTTGGTGCATAAAAAAGCATACGGACATGGTCAGGAGGTTCAGTTGTTGTTCAAACCAAACATCAGAAATGGGAAGAAATGTGATCGAAGTGTCTTTGACCATGAAATGATTGTTGGTGCCAGACTCAGTGGTTTAGTATCTCAGAAATTGCTGATCTCCTGGGATTTTCACACACAGCAGTCTCTAGTACAGGGGTTTCCAACCTGGGTCCATGGACCCCTCAGTTAATAGTATTGGTCCATGGCATAAATAAGGTTTGGAACCCTTGCTCTAGAGTTTACAGAGAATGGTGCAAAAAAAAACAAAGTAAAAAACATCTAGAGAGTGGCAGCTCTGTGGGCGAAAACACTTTGTTAATGAGAGAAGTCAGAGAAGAATGGGCAGACTGGGTCAAGCTGACAGGAAAGTCAAGTAACCACACTTTACACAGTGATGTACAGAACAGTCTCTGATCGCACAACACATCGAAGCTTGAAGTGGATGGTCTACAGCAGGAGCGGACCATGAAGAGACAAACAATGGCCACTTAATTAGGTATAGGCGGTATCTGATAAAAGTGGCCACTGTGTGTATTTTACCTCAGTGTTGCAAGTAGAAGTGAGTGAAATAAAATTGTATCGGGAAGTAGCAACTAAGTATTTGGAAAATCTGCTCATCCAGGACCACAGAAGGTCGAGTACTGGATTATTGGAGATTTTCTGTCCTTCCCTGACATTAAATATGACATAATGAATTCCACTTGCCTCATTATTCATTGGCGTGTGGCAAAGGTAATGTCGCAGTAGTTATGGGGGATTTCAACATGCAGGTGAACTGGGAGAATCAGGTTGGTGCTGGACCACAGGATAGGGAGTTTGTAGAGTGCCTACGGGATGCATTCTTGGAACAGCTGTTAGAGAGCCGACCAGGGACAAGGCTATTCTGGATTTAGTGTTATGTAATGAACAGGATTTGATAAGCGATCTCACAGTAAAGGAGCCATTAGGAGGTAGTGATCACAATATGATAAGCTTTTATCTGCAATTTGAGAAGGATAAAGGCAGCTTGGAGGTGTCAGTGTTGCAGATGAACAGGGGAAACTATGGAGCCATGAGGGAGGAGCTGGCCAAAGTTGACTGGATGGATAGCCTAGCAGAAAAGACAGTGGAACAGCAATGGCAGGTATTCTTGGGAATAATGCACAAGGTGCAAAATCAGTTCATCCCCCAGAGAAGGAAGGATTCAAAGGGGGGAAAGGGGCCACAGTGGTTGACAAAGGAAGTCAGAGATTGCATAGCATTAAAAAAAAGGAAATATGACAGAGCTAAGGTGAGTGGGAGGACAGATGACTGGGAAGTTTTTAAGGAACAACAGAACTTAACTAAAAAGACATTACGGAGAGAAAAAATGAGGTACGAATGCAAGCTAGCCAGGAATATAAAGGAAGATAGCAAAAGCTTTTTTAGGTATGTGAAGAGAAAGAAGATAGTTAAGAACAATGTTGGGCCCTTGAAGAATGAATTGGGTGAAATTGTTATGGGAAACAGAGAAATGGCAGAAGAATTTAATGAGTACTTTAGATCTGTTTTCACTAAGGAAGACACAAGCAATCTCCCAGATGTATGGATGGGCCAAGTACATAGGGTAACAGAGGAAATGAAACAGATTGACATTTGGAAGGAAATGGTGATGAGAAGACTGATGGGACTGAAGGCTGACAAATCCCCAGGTCCAGATGGTCTGCACCCTAGGGTACTAAAGGAGGTGGCCCTGGAAATTGCGGATGCATTGGTAATCATTTTCCAATGTTCCTTAGATTCAGGATCAGTTCCTGAGGATTGGAGAATGGCTAATGTTATCCCACTTTTTAAGAAAGGAGGGAGGGAGAAAACAGAGAACTATTGACCTGTCAGCCTGACATTGGTGGTGGGAAAGATGCTAGAGTCCATTATTAAGGATGAAATAGTGGCATATCTAGATAGCAGTGATAGGATTGGGCCAAGCCAACATGGATTTACCAAGGGTAAATCATGCTTGACTAATCTGTTGGAGTTTTTCGAGGATGTAACCAGGAAGTTAGACGGGGGAGATCCAGTGGATGTAGTGTACCTCGATTTTCAGAAGGCATTTGATAAGGTCCCACATAGAAGATTGGTGGGTAAAATCAAAGCTCAGGGCATCGGGGGGAAGGCATTGACATGGATAGAAAACTGGTTGGCAGATAGAAAGCAAAGGGTAGCGGTGAATGGGTGTTTCTCGGAATGGCAGGTGGTGACTAGTGGGGTGCCACAGGGCTCGGTATTGGGACCACAGCTGTTTACCATTTACGTTAATGATTTGGATGAAGGCATAGAAAATAACATCAGCAAATTTGCTGATGATACTAAGCTGGGTGGCAGTGTGACATGTGATGAGGATGTTAGGAGAATTCAGGGTGACTTGGATAGGCTGGGTGAGTGGGAAGATACTTGGCAGATGGCGTTTAATGTGAATAAGTGTGAGGTTATCCACTTTGGGAGTAAGAACAGGAAGGCAGATTATTATCTGAACGGTGTAGAGTTGGGTAAGGGAGAAATACAAAGAGATCTCGGAGTCCTTGTTCATCAGTCACTGAAGGTGAATGAGCAAGTGCAGCAGGCAGTGAAGAAGGCTAATGGAATGTTGGCCTTTATTACAAAGGGAATTGAGTACAAGAGCAAGGAAATCCTCTTGCATTTGTACAGAGCCCTGGTGACACCACACCTGGAGTATTGTGTACAGTTTTGGTCTCCAGGGTTAAGGAAGGACATCCTGGTTGAAGAGGAAGTGCAGCGTAGATTCACGAGGTTAATTCCTGGGATGTCTGGACTGTCTTACGCAGAGAGGTTAGAGAGACTGGGCTTGTACACGTTGGAATTAAGGAGATTGAGAGGGGATCTGATTGAAACATATAAGATTATTAAGGGATTGGACAGGATAGAGGCAGGAAATATGTTCCAGATGCTGGGAGAGTCCAGTACCAGAGGGCATGGTTTGAGAATAAGGGGTAGGTCATTTAGGACAGAGTTAAGGAAAAACTTCTTCTCCCAGAGAGTTGTGGGGGTCTGGAATGCACTGCCTCGGAAGGTAGTGGAGGCCAATTCTCTGGATGCTTTCAAGAAGGAGCTAGATAGGTATCTTATGGATAGGGGAATCAAGGGATATGGGGACAAGGTAGGAACTGGGTATTGATAGTAATTGATCAGCCATGATCTCAAAATGGCGGTGCAGGCTCAAAGGGCCGAATGGTCTACTTCTGCACCTATTGTCTATTGTCTATTATAGGAACAATCAGGAAGCTTTAGAGAGGGTGCAGAGGAGATTTACCAGGATGCTGCCTGGTTTAGAGAGCATATCCTATCAGAATAGATGTAGTGAGCTACGCCGTAAGATACAGGAGCTGAATGATTCCATTTGATCTTCTGAATCTGCTTCGCCATTTCATCATGGCTGATCCAAGTCCCTCTCAGCCCCGATCTCCTACTTTCTCTCTGTGTCCCTTCATGCTCTGACTAATCAAGAATCTATCAACCTCCACCTTAAATATACCCGGTGACTTGGCCTCCAAAACTGTCTGTGGCAACAAATCTCAGAGATTTTGCACCAAAGACAAAAGTGATGGCTCTTCTCTTTGGAGCGAAGCAGGATGACTTGACAGATGGGTATAAAGTGATAAGAGGCATAGATCAAGTGGACAATCAGAGCCTTTTTGCCAGGGCAGAAATGGCTAATATAAGTCGGTGTAATTTTAAGGTGTTTGGAGCAAAGTATAGTGGGAATGTCAGAGGTAGTTTTGTACACAGAGTGGTGCATGTGTAGAATGCCCTGCCGGGGTTGGTGGTAGAGTCAGGTAGATTAGGGACATTTTAGAGAGTCCTAGATAGGCACATGGATGAATGGAAAATAGAAGGCTATGTGGGAGTGAGAGTTCCATTGATTGTAGAGTAGGTTAAAGGGTTGGTATAACATTGTGGGCCAAAGAGCTTGTGCTGAGCTGTAATGTTCTGTGTTCTAAGTGGGTTGTAACCATTTAATGATTCCATGTAGAAATCTTAGATTAATTACCCTTCTGACAATTAATCCAAGTCCATGTTTATTAGAGCTTTATCAGACCAGGTCATAGATTTCTGTTAGACCATAATTTATCAAATGAGAGAACTTCCTCATTCTTTCACCTGCCGGCCTTTCTATTAACTGCCGCTTGTCTTCCTGTTGAGGAGCCCAAAGATTTTCAGAATATTGTGATCAATTCTGGGTCTCATATCTAAGGAAGGATGTGCTGGCCCTGGCATAAGTCCAGGCGATTTAAAATTCAAGTTTTCTTATCACGTATACATTGAAACACACAGTGAAGTGTGCTGTTTATGTTAACAACCAACACACCCGAGGATGTGTTGGCGGCAGCCTGCAAGTGTCACCACATATTCTGGTGCCAACATGCCCACAATACTCAGGACAAACAACAACACAAGCCCTGTTCCTCACACACACACAGTCCTCGAAACTTTAGTCATCTTCACTCTTCAGTCCCGCAAGAGGAATTTCTCAAGAATGACCCTGGGATTGAAAGGCTTGAGGTTTCACATGTGTTTGATGGCTCTTGGCCTGTACTCGAAGGAGTTCAGAAGGATGAAGAGGGGAATCTCACTGACACCGACTGGATACTGAAAGGTCTGGCTACAGTGGACGTGGAGAGGATATTTCCTTCCACAGCAGAGTCTAGGGCCAGAAGACACAGCATCAGCATGAAGGGATTTCTATTTAGAGCAGAAATAAGGAGGAATTTCTATAGCCACAGGTTGTGAATCTGTGGGATTTGTTGATACAGAGGGCTGTGGAGGCCAAGCTATGGGGTGTGCTTAAGGCAGAGATTGATAGGTTCTTGATTGGTATGGAGGTTAAAGGTTACGGGGAGAAGATAGGAGAATGAGGTTGAGAGAATGAATCAGCATCTTCCAGCTTGAGGTGGTGCTGGTGAAGCACAGTGACAACTTGCTGGTAGCAAACAAAACAAATTACTGTATTAAACACACTTTTTCTCGGATACGATCACTACAATCAATCGCATGTAACTTCCCTTTCTGAGCTGAGCTGCTGAACTGGCACATTTTTGCAGTGTGAAGTGAGGTCTGGAAGGTGCAGGACAGTTGTGGCATAACAAGTACAGGCCAAATTGAGGAGGCTCAGCCCAGGCCCAAGAATGGGAGTTGAACCCATGTTTGGCCACTGCTGGAACTTGGGGGTGATTCGGTGTGGCAGAACCAAGGTGAGACAAGTGGGGACGGTGGGGCCCCAAGACTGGGCCCGAGGGCAAGGAAAGACCCAAGGCTCGATTAATTTAAGCACCAGACCAAATTGAAAAGCTCAGGCAGGGGCCTGAGAGTGTATCAAAGCAGCAGGGCCCAGGTCCCAAGAGTGAGAAGCGACATGAGGTTTGGATGATTTAAGCGGACAAATTGAAAAGGTCAGGTACAGATCAAATCGAGGCAGTGAGGTCCAAGCTATGAGTGAGAATTCACCCGAGATCTGGGTGATTTAAGCACCAGGCCAGATTGAAAAGGTCAGGGTGTCAGGGCTGGAGGTGAGAGACAGGCCTGTTCAGCTCACTGCTCTGTGAGGTTTACTCGTCTCTGTGCTGAACTGGGGCTGCGGCCTCCAACTAACGGGCCCCTGAATCGGCTGCAGCGATGATGGGCTTCCTGGCTGTGGACTCACATCTGTGAATTACAGTTCTGAATGCTATTTGCTTATTTTTAATGTCTGCATGGTTCGCTGTTTCTCTTTGCATAGTGTGTGTTTGGCAGTCTTTTTTTTTAATAGGTTTTATTGGATCTCTTTGTTTTACTACTGCCTGTAAGGAAACAAATCTCAAGGTTGTGTATAGTCTACATACTTGGATAATAAATGTACTTTGAGTAGTAGACTCAATGGACTGAATGGCCTTTAACTGTCTGGGATTCTAGTTCCCAGGCTTTTTTTAAACTGATCAGGGCCCTGTTTCCACTCCCTTTAAACTGCTGCAAAATGTATCATACAATACATCTATAAACGACAAGTGTTGCATTATAAATTGGAGTGGAAAATCTCCTGGTCTGGCACCATTAGAGTCCTGAGCTATTCTATTGTATGTATATGTCTGTGTATATATATATTCTGATGTTATGAATTCTATTATGTATGTGTATGTGTATATATATATATATATATTCTGATGTTATGAATTCTATTGTATTTATTTTCCTGTAAATACCTGCACGAAAATGAATCTCGAGGTAGTATATAGTGACATGCCGTATGTACTTTGATAATACTCTCCAAGGATCATCACCTTGATATGGTGGAGAGGCCTGTCAGCTCCTGAGCGAATATTGTGCTACATGTGTTATCTTGTATACGTGAGGACTGGGCCTCAAGCCGTAGTGTCACCGGAGTGGGGCCCTGGGGCTGGTGGCCTCCACTGGGGGCAGTGTGGTGCGACATCCAGGCTGTAACCAGGCCACCCGCCCCCCCCATCCGTTTTTGCTCAGTGGGAGACAGACTCTATTGTGGTCAACTGTGGATTGACGGCGCGAGTTTTTGACTCTCTTATTGCGTGATTGTGGTACCATTGTGTTTGCTATCTTGTGTGTGCTTTGTGCTGCGTGCAGCTGTGTTTTGCATCTTGATCCCTGGAGTAACACTGTCTCATTTGGCTGTATTCATCAGTATTCATATATGGTTTGATGACAGTTAAACTTGAATTGAATTAATCTGGAGTTTCGCCACAGGCGCTTGGCTCCTGATAGGGTTATCCATCGTTCCAGACAAAGAGTGATCCAAACAAGACCTCAGACAGAAAACGACGACACGTCACAGTAGCAGTGAAGGCAGAGAAAAGCTGCAGTGGTGAAGGATCCCCACTCATTTGCACTCCCTACCACTGGACCCTCGTCGTGGCTATCCCTTGAGGTCGAGGATGATGGTCTTCGTTCTGTTGATCTATTTATGGGCTCTCAAGTGGCTTATGAATCCAAGCTTGGCTTTGAAAGTAATCAAGTATTCACCGCTTTCGTGCCAATTTTTGCCTAGGAGCTTCCAGCCATCACATTGCTTGCTCCCATCGTCCTCCCCTGATCGCCAAAAGACTTGAAGAAGTGGCCCACAGAACGAAGATGCCTGTGCGTGTATTTGTTTAATTTGATGTTGCACTCCAAGAAGCACACGATACTTCACAAATCAACCAACTGATTCCAATGGCATGGAAACCGCGACGATTGGAGCTGATGGATTTGTTGCAGCCTTCATCCGCCTTCACAGCCGTTGAGTTCGAAGTAACTCCGTCCGCCTGTTCCACTGGACCCTGATCCTGATCTGTCAAGGATCATGTGATGGCTGTCTGTGCATCAGCGTCCCCACATAAAACAAAGTTACGCATGGCCATTCTCCATTAATCTCTACAGCCACTTGAGGACTCACTCCTCAGAAGCACGTCATACTCAACTCGAGTGACCACACCACTACTACCACATTGATAATAAATCTACTTTGACTGTGAGTACACTGGATTATTGATGTCTTATAGTACTTGTACAGTGAATCAAGGGATACCATTCAATGGCCACTTTATTAGGTACACTGTACACCTGCTTGTTAATGCAAATATCTAATCAGCCAATCATGTGGCAGCAACTCAATGCATAAAAGCATGCGGACATGGTCAAGAGGTTCAGTTGTTGTTCAGAGCAAATTTCAGGATGGGGAAGAATTGTGATCTGAGTGACTTTGACTGTTTTTGATTTCTGCTGCCTGACAGGTTGGTTTGAGTCCCTCAGAAATAACTGATCTTCTGGGATTTTCAGACACAGCAGTCTCTAGGGTTTACAGAGAATGGTGTGAAAAACAGAAAAAAAACATTCATTGAGTGGCAGTTTTGTTGTTGGAAATGCCTCATTAATGAGCGAGGTCAGAGGAGAATGGCCAGACTGGTTCATGTTGACAGGAAGGCGACAGTAACTCAGATAATCACTTATTACAACTGTGATTTCTCCAAGAGGACCACAACCTTGTCGTAAGGTTTGGAGGCTTGCGTGCCTCGATGACCCAGCGACCTACATTGGCTGGAGTTAGGGCTTTATGCCTTAGTTTTTGGTAGGGTCAACCATGCCAAACAGATCAAAGGGTAGAGGCCATACTAAGAGTGGTCCACTGGTCCTCCAGATTTGGGGGTTCAGTTCAGGGCGAACAACCCTGACAGGTAAAACAAAATTGTTACAGAAACAGCAATGAAGAATCCTTCTACATCTCAGTGCGATGGTATTCCTGTCAAAGGAGTCTCCAGCTGGGACTTGCATGACTGAAAACCAAGGGGAGGCTACTGACTCACTGAAGGAAGACTTGAAAACTGCCAGAGATGGAGGACCTTCATTGCTGCCCTAAACACCAGCGGCGTAACACGACAGTGATGTGCGGAAGAGCATTTCATCAGTGTGAACTCCGAGGTGAAATATCCTCCTGCAAACTACCTACCTGAAATTTTAATGGCATTTCTCTCCGAAGCTGTCACGACCACAGACAGTGACTTCCCCATCTCCAGAAGAGCTTTTGTGACTAAATTCCATCCTGGGGCTATCAGGAAATTGGCATAAAATGTATTCATAGTTTGCTGACATTTACATAAAAGCACCAGCAATATAGTTCATTTGTGATATGTAATCTTATAAAGTACTGCAGTTTCAAAGGTTGGGGTCAGATAGAGAAAATATAGTCATGCATTGAGCAAGAGCGAGAAGAATATTAACCTTTCCCTGCCCAAAGACAGGAGATAGTTGTTATCCCTGTACCACCTGTTACAGTCTCCAATGCCAGCAATGGATGTTTCTGGGCACCACTGCAATGCGGGGTACAGGATAGCAATCACGAGGAAATCTGCAGATGCTGGAAATTCAAACAACACTCACAAAATGCTGGTGGAACGCAGCAGGCCAGGCAGCATCTATAAGGAGAAGCACTGTCGACATTTTGGGCCTAGACCTTTCATCAGGACTAACTGAAAGGAAAGATAGTAAGAGATTTGAAAGTAGTAGGGGGAGGGGGAAATGCGAAATGATAGGAGAGAACGGAGGGGGTGGGATGAAGCTAAGAGCTGGAAAGGTGATTGGCGAAAGTGATACAGAGCTGGAGAAGGGAAAGGATCATGGGATGGGAGGCCTCGGGAGAAATAAAGTGGGGGGGAAGCACCAGAGGGAGATGGAGAACAGGCAGACAAGGGATGGGGTAAGAAGGGGAGGAGGGGCATTAACGGAAGTTAGAGAAGTCAATGTTCATGCCATCAGGTTGGAGGCTACCCAGCCAATATATAAGGTGTTGTTCCTCCAACCTGAGTGTGGCTTCATTTTGACAGTAGAGGAGGCCATGGATAGACATTTCAGAATGGGAATGGGACGTGGAATTAAAATGTGTGGCCACTGGGAGATACTGCTTTCTCTGGCGGACTGAGCGTAGGTGTTCAGTGAAATGGTCTCCCAGTCTGCGTCGGGTCTCACCAATATATAAAAGGCCACACCGGGAGCACTGGACGCAGTATACCACACCAGCCGACTCACAGGTGAAGTGTCGCCTCACCTGGAAGGACTGTCTGGGGCCCTGAATGGTGGTGAGGGAGGAAGTGTAAGGGCAGGTGTAGCACTTGTTCCGCTTACAAGGATAAGTGCCAGGAGGGAGATCGGTGGGAAGGGATGGGGGGGACGAAGGATCCCGTTGGAGGTGGAGGAAGTTACGGAGAATTATATGTTGGACCTGGAGGCTGGTGGGGTGGAAGGGGCTTCCCTTCCACCATCAACTCTGCTCTCAAACGCATCTCTCCCATTTCCCACACATCTGCCCTCACCCCATCCGCCTGCCACCCCACTCAGGATAGGGTTCCCCTTGTCCTCACCTACACCTGCCCTTACACTTCCTCCCTCACCACCATTCAGGGCCCCAGACAGTCCTTCCAGGTGAGGCGACACTTCACCTGTGATTCAGCTGGTGTGGTATACTGCATCCGGTGCTCCCGGTGTGGCCTTTTATATATTGGTGAGACCCGACGCAGACTGGGAGATGGTTTCGCTGAACACCTATGCTCGGTCCGCCAGAGAAAGCAGGGTCTCCCAGTGGCCATCATTTTAATTCCATGTCCCATTCCCATTCTGATATGTCTATCCATGGCCTCCTCTACTGTCAAAATGAATCCAAAGTCAGGTTGGAGGAACAACACCTTCTATACCAGCTGGGTAGCCTCCAACCTGATGGCATGAACATTGACTTCTCTAACTTCTGTTAATGCCTCTCCTCCCCTTCTTACCCCATCCCTGACATACTTAGTTGTCTGCCTGTTCTCCATCTCCCTCTGGTGCTTCCCCCCCCACTTTCTTTCTCCTGAGGCCTCCCGTCCCATGATCCTTTCCCTTCTCCAGCTCTGTATCACTTTCGCCAATCACCTTTCCAGCTCTTATTTATCCCACCCCCTCCGTTCTCTCCTATCATTTCGCATTTCCCCCTCCCCCCACTACTTTCAAATCTCTTACTATCTTTCTTTTCAGTTAGTCCTGACGAAGGGTCTCGGCCCGAAACGTTGACAGTGCTTCTCCTTATAAATGCTGCCTGGCCTGCTGTGTTCCACCAGCATTTTGCATGTACATCAGGTACCTAATAAAGTGGACACAGTGTATTTCTGTATGCTCGAGGACTCCTAGCCTATCCACTTCAAGGTTCAACATAGAAACATAGAAAACCTACAGCACAATACAGGCCCTTCAGCCCACAAAGTTGTGCTGAACATGTCCCTACCTTAGAAATTACTATGCTTATCTATAGCCCTCTATTTTTCTAAGCTCCATGTACCTATCCAAAAGTCTCTTAAAAGACCCTTTCGTATCCGTCTCCACCACCGTTGCCGGCAGCCCATTCTATTCACTCACCAGTCTGAGTAAAAAACTTAACCCCTGACATCTCCTCTGTACCTACTCCCCAGCACCTTAAACCTGTGTCCTCTTGTGGCAACCATTTCAGCCCTGGGATAAAGCCTCTGACTATCCACATGATCAATGGCTCTCATCATCTTATACACCTCTATCAGGTCAGAGATGCTCTTCTGCACACCACTGTTGTAATGCAGAGTTATTTGAGTTACTGTTTCCTTCCTGTCAGCTTGAACCAGTCTGGCCATTCTCCTCTGACCTCTCCCACAGAACTGTCGCACCATTCTCTGTAAACACTAGGGAGTACTGTGCATGCAAACACCGTGGCTAGCGAAGCAGGTCAGAGGATGGGGATCCTGTGGGAAGTGTGCAGAAGCAGCCCAAGGACTTTTCCCCATCGGCAATGGGAAAAACTGTGTCATGTTAGGAGTGTGACAGGACACTCTGCTCCTGCGGCCACATCAGCTCTCCAGGACAAGCCAGCCCCTCCATCCACCCCCTCCTCAACTCCCTCCCTTCACCACAGCAGCCAGTGTACACTGTCTACAAAACGCACTGCAGTTCCTCCCAATCCCCCCCACCTCTCCCACTAGGAGAAATGGGATCAGGGGCTGCAGGGGGGCACTACGACCCATAGGCTCCCCCTCCCACACCATCCCGACTGGGAAATAACTCACCATTCCTCCACTGTCACTTTTTTCCCCAAAGTTTATCATATAAATCAGGCTAGAATGATGAGTGGCTAACAAAAATTACAGTTACTGTGTACAAATAATCAGATAATAATCTCAAAGTTTAGCAATAGCATTAACTAACATGTGTTTGACCAAAAATGTTATTTCAAATTAAATTTCAAAAATACTGGACCATATGAGAATTCTCCCATCATCCTTACAAATGAATTCGGCGCCCAGTTTACTAACTTATCCAAGTTTGCTAGGAGTTTATCAGGCAAACAAATTTAGTCTGATGAACTGGTGTTTCCATCAATACCCAGCCCCATCCCCTCCTCCACCATCACTGGGTCCAATTCTGGAACTCCGCCCCAATAGCACCAGGGAGGGTCATGGAGGTGACTCACTCCCCACCTTATCCGAGGGTAATAAATGTTGGCTTTATTAGCAATGCCCCACATCTCATTGAGAGCATGTAGGAGTCAATGTCCAAGATGGAATTGAAGGCTGGGACTAGTTTCCCTGGAGAGCAGGGGGCTGAGGGGTGACTAATAAAACCGTGAGGGGCACAGATGAAGTTTAACGTTCATAGTTCAAAGTAAATTTATTATCAAAGTAAATATATGTCATCGCATACTACCCTGAGATTCATTTTCTTGTGGCCATTCCCAATGAAAGAAATACAATAGAATCAATGAAAAACTACACACAAACAAAGATGGACAAACAAACAACATATAAAAGACAAACAGGTACAAAAAGAAAAACAAAACAACAATAATAGATAAATAAGTAATAAATAATAATCAGACCATGAAGTGAAAGGTCCTTGAAAGCGAGTCCATAGGTTGTGGAATCAGTTCCGTGTTAATATGAGTGAAGTTACCCACTCTGGTCGGGGTAATCACTGTTCCCGAACCTGGTGGTGTGGCACCTGATGTTCCTGTACTCCTTCCTGATGGCAACAGCAGGAGAAGAGCATGTTTAGTCGCTGGAGAACAAAGCAGAGTATCTAAGGGCAGGATTGCTGTATATGAGGGAAATAACGGATTGCTCCGTTTTCTGTTTCACTGAGACATGGCTCACTCGAGACATGCTGGACATGACGAGGGATAGATTGATCTATCTGTAGAAGATTTGGGGAGGGCAGGAGGTGGGGATCTGTATCTCGTGATAAACCTTTAGTGGAGGTAGGACATAGTGGTCTTGTTGTACGCTTGTTCCCCAGACCTGGAACATCTAATGATTAAGTGCTATCCATTCTATTCACTGAGAGTTCTCCTGGGCGATGCTGATCGCAGTTTCCATACCGTCAAAGGTTGATGTTAAGCAGGCTCCTGAAGTATTGAGTGCTGCCACACACTCAAAATGCTGGAGGAACTCTGCGGGTCAGCCAGCATCTGTGGAAATGAATAAACAGTCGACGTGTTGGGCCGAGATCCAGCCCTGACAGCTTTCACATCATTGCCAGGGATTTCAGCCAGGTAAGCTTAAAGAAATCTCTGCCCAGTTATCAACATCTAAGCCTTTTCTCCACGGAAGGGGAGTCGAAGACGAAAGGGAATAGGTCTGAGGGGAAAGATTTATACTCAGAGGGTGGTGAGTATATGGAGCAAGAGGCCACAGAACTCAGTACAGGCTCTTGTGCTGACCTTTTAGATCAATCTAACCCTTCACTCCCACATAGCCTTCCATTTTTCTATCCATCCATGTGCCTAAGACTTCAAATGCCCCTATATGTATCTGCCTCCAATCCTAGCACAACTCTGTGCAAAAAACATCTCTGACATCCCCCTACTTTCCTTCAATCACCTTAAAATTATGCTCCCTTCTGTTAGCCATTTCCACCCTGGGAAAAAGTCTCTGCCTGTCCACTTGTTCTATGCCTCTTATCATCTTGTACACCTCTATCAAGTCATCTCTCATCCTCCTTCACTCTAAAGAGAAAAGTCATAGCTTGCTAAACTTATTCTCGTAAGACATGCCCTCTAAACCTGACAGCATTACAACATTTAAAAAAACATATGGACAGGTACATGGATGGGAAAGGTTGAGAGCAGGGGTGTCATGAGCTTGCTGTAGAGCTTTGGGCCTCTGGGTTTCTCAAGCACCTGTATTTACTAATTGGTAGTGTCATTAATCCCTGGTGCTTTCTGTTTAATCTCATTAAGTTAATAGTTACCAGCACGTGTTTCCCACCTTCTATAATTACTTAAAGAGGATTCTCCTAGTTCTCAAAAAGTGAAGTTCTATTGTGTGTTTGCATGAATGACTTGTCTTGCTCGGTCAATTGTCTGTTGGCATTCCTCTGTCTAACCTCTTGTTTCAGTCTCTTCTGGGGGTTCTGCCGTTCCTCCGCTCCTGGGTCGAGATGTTGCCAGCGCTCACCGTGACAGAGTCTGCCGTTCCTCCGCTCCTGGGTCAAGATGTTGCCAGCGCTCACCGTGACAGAGTCTGCCGTTCCTCTGCACTTGGGTCCAGTGTTGTGAGTGTGCATGGTGACACAGGAGTTCCCAACCTTTTTAATGCCAGGGACACCTACTGTTAACTGAGGGGTCTGTGGACCCCAGTTTGGGAACCCCTGGTTTAGAAGGTCAGAACCAGAATTAGAATCAGGTTTATTATCACTGACTTGGATGATGTGAGTTTTGTTTTGTGGCAGTAGTACAGTGCAAAGATGTACATTAATATAAATTGCTAGTTTATAAATAAGTACAACAAAGGAATAATAAGGTCTTGGGTTAATTGACCATTTAGGAATATGACGGCAGAGAGGAAGAAGGCACAAGAGATTCTGCAGATGTTGGAAATCCAGAGCAACACACACACACAGACTGCTGGAAGAACTCAGGTCAGGTAGCACGTATGGAGGAGGATAAACAGTCAACGTTCTGGGCCGAGAACCTCCAGCAGAGCCTGTTTCTGAATCGTCCAGTTGTGCGTCTTCAGGCTCCTGCACTTGCTCCCTGATGGTAGTAATGAGAAGAGGGTATGTCCTAGATGGGCGAGAGTCCTTAAGTGGTGGATGTTGCCCTCACGAGGCACTGCCCCTTGAAGATGTCCTCAGTGGTGCGGAAGGTTGTGATGGAGCTGGCTGAGTCTACACACAGAGTGGGACTAGCTCAGGTTGGGCCTGCTCCTGTGTTTTTTGACTCTAACACTGCACACCGGTCTCCTAAATTGGGCTGCTGTGCACTCCATTTCACTGCCAGGTTAATAATTTCTGGACCTTGAGGTAAATATTGATTGGCCTAGCCACTCTGTACAAGGTTTGGATGCTCAGACTTTGCTCCTGTTTTATCTTCTTTCTGCACCATCAGGGGCTTTCCCCTGTGATACTGTTCGCAGGATGCAAGGAAGGGAGGAGAAGGAGCTAAAGGCAGGAGACAAAATCCACTCTGTGGAAGTAAGCGGCAGCCCAGCCCTCCTCGTGTAATAAACTGTGACGGCAGTCTTCAGGATTCCAGCACCAGGGTTGAGCGATAAAACTGCTGTAGTTCCAGTGTCCCTACTGAGTCTGCCAGGATGTGTACAGGGAAGTGCTCCCGCTGCATCGGAGTGACCCTGATCCCCCTCGCCGGTGCCTGTCTCGCAGCCAACTTGCTCCTTTTCTTCCCAGACTTCAAGCTCAAGTATGTGCAGGAGAACGACATGCTGACGCCGGAGATCCTGTACCTCGGAGGGATTGTCGGTGGTGGAATATTGGTGAGAGATTTATCTCTGGGGGTGGGGAGGGTGGGTCTGTTCTGAGCAGCCTCGCAAAGAGCAACACGCATAAAATGCTGGAGGAACTCCAGGCAGTATCTGTGGAGGGAAATAAACAGCCAGTGACCCTTCATCAGGACCCCCCACTATTCCCCTCTGTAGATGCTGTCTGATTTCCTCCAGCATTTTGTCTGCGCATTGCTTATGATTTTCAGCATCTGTAGAATCTCTTGTGCTTAGCCTTACAAAGAGGTCTTCTGATAATCACCTTTTTTTATTAGAAAGCAGAGATGGGAGACTCAGTGAGGAAGATTGATTGTAAAAAGAAATCCCAGTCAGGGGTGTTTGGTGGGGTTTGTATCTGAGCCAGGGTTTCTAATCCCACCACTATAATCCTTGTCTGTCCAGACTTGTCAATCCAGGGAGAGTGAATCCCATTGTTTGGGTGAGGGTGCTGGATCAGGGTCCCGGCCCAAGACGTCGACTGTTTACTCTTCTCCATGGATGCTGCCTGGCCTGCTGAGTTCCTCCAGCATTGTGTGTGTTACTCTGATTCCCAGCATCTGCAGATTTCTTATTTGTGATTTGATTACCATGCAGAACAAAGTCGCACCCCCTTCTTGATCGGCCCCCATCCACTCCACACCCCCCCAAACACTCCCTCCCTTAACCACAGTGGCTGCCGTGTGCACCGTGGTCAGTTGTCCAGGCTGCTCTAACAATAACAGCCCCTCGCTACCAGGAATGATGAGGACAGTAGGTGCGTGTGGGGGGGGGGGGGGGGGGAACCTCCGGGTCCCACTCTGTCCCTTCTCTGTCCTGGAACTCCCTCCCCCACAGCACCATGGAAGAACCCTCACCAGGAAGATGGCAGCGGGTCAAGGAGACGGCTCAGCCCCACCTCGAAGGGAAAATAAATGCTAGTGAGGCCAAAAATCTGAGTAAATTCCTAGTGCTACACCATCCTCAGTAAAACGTACAGACAGAGTAGAGATTTGCTCTATTTGTCACAGGTACACTAAAATACGCAGTGAGTCAATGGCCAACGCGGTCAGAGGGTGTGCTGGGGGCAGCCCGCGAGTATCACCACGCTACCGGCCCCGACACAGCAAGCTCACAACTTACTAACTCTAACCTTCAGTGTTTGCCTTTGGAATGTGGAGAAAACCCGCCTGGTCCCGGAAAGAAAGTAGCGTTCAAACCCCTTAGCGACAGCAGCGGAAGTAAACCCCGATGGTGATCACTGGCCCAGTAACTCGGGGTATTACATTACTGTGACCCACAGGGAGTGGCTTTTCCCTGTTCTGGGAAATCTAAAAGCAGCATCATGGTCTGAGAATAGGGGTTGATCATTCAGGAGAGGCAGGGAGTGATCTCTTCACCTGTGGGGGGGGGGGGTAGTAAGGTAGTAAATCCTTGGAATTCTAACCACTTCCCCTGGAGGGTCGGCCACTGAGGGTATTCAGCACAAGAGATTGATAGTTCTTTTTCAGACTGTTAAAATTCCAATAAACCCATAGTTTGAAGGTGTTAGATTGTCAGATTAACAGAATTATTGGATGTTAATTTATAATTCACTTTTTAAAATGTTACACAGCGCTGTAATAAATGTCGCAAAGCAGCCGTTGAGTTGAGATGGGCTGAAGGAACTGGGTGTAATGAGCACTTCAGGCCTGTGTGGGGCACCAGAGAGCACTGGGCTCTGAGGTTGAAGTGGTTAATTACTGTTTAACGAGAGTTCTTTATCGTTTAGAGTTTCTTTGTGTTTTCCTCAAGCAATTCACTCTTCATAACGCGGTCTCCTGGTGCTTTCTGGTTAAGCTTAAATTTATTTTGATAGGTTTAGGAATTCCATGTTATTTAAGTGGACAGCTGATTGTGGGGTCCTAGTTTAGAGAATGTAACTTGGCTGAGCCACTGATGTTCTTTTGGAATTATTATGAATAAACTCTCGTCACCGTCTCGACATTGGAGTCTGTCCTTCCTCTGCGCTTACATTCCAATATTGTCAGCACACATCATGACACTGGGGTCCTGGTGAGTGAAATGGGGTGCATCACGTCACCTGGTGTGCCACTGGGATTTCAGAACGGTCAGATGGTTGGGATTGGAATCAAAGGATATAGGGTCAGTACCAGGTTCAAAGTTCAACTATGATAGCAATAGAATGTGAGAGCACGTAAGATGAGCTGAACAGCCTATGACAGCTTCTGTTGTAGAATCATGGAATGGTTATACAATGGAAGAGGGTCGTTCAGTCCATTGTCTCTGTGCCACCTTTTGATCAGAGTGACTCAAGACCCAAATCGCCATATTTTTTTCCCCTCCATCTGGCCATCACATACACACTCTCTCCACTGGGTCCCCTCCCCCTCAACCATCTCCCCCCCCCCCAACCCCACTTGGTTCCACCTTCCCTTCCTATCAGACCCCACTATCTGCAGCCCTTTGTCACCTCCACCTCTCACCTGCCAGCCACTACCGCTGTTTGGGAGTTGGACTTGATTTATTGCATTGCATACAGATCAGTACACATTGCATTGAGGTAGAATGAGGTAAAAAAATAACAAAATGTAGAATAAGTTGTTAAAATAAGTTACAATGACATAGATTGTGAGGCCAAGAATCTTACCATACTAGGGAACTATTCTCAGAACAGGACGTCTTTTTTGAACATGGATGAGGAGGAATGTCTTTGCCAGAGGGTGGTGAATCTGTGGAAGTTGTTGCCACTGACGGCTGTGGGGTATATTTAAGCAGAGGTAGATAGGTTCACGATTAATAAGGTTGCCAAAGATTACGGGGAGAGGCAGGAGAATGGGGTCGAGAGGGAAAATAAATTGGCTATGATCAGAATCGGAATTACTATCACCAGCACATGTTGTGAAATCTGTTTCTTTGCGGCAACAGAACATTGAAATACAAAATAATGAAAACTATAAATTACGATAAGGTGCGTATACTAAAAAAAAATTAAGTAAGTGGTGTAAAAAGAGCAAAAAATACTGAAGTGTTCATGGGTTCATTATGCATTCAGAAATCTGATGGTGGAGGGGAAGAAGCTGTTGAGTGTGTGTCTTCAGACTTCTGCACCTCCTCCTAGATAGAATGGTGGAGCAGGCTCGATGGCCTAACTCTGCTCCTGTGTGTAACGGTCATTCAGTAATCTGAGAACAGTGGGATAAAAACTGTCCTTCAGCTTGATCACGTGCTTTCAGGCTTCTATGTCTTCAGCCCGATGAGAGCAGAGAGAAGAGAACACGTCTGGGGTGGGTTACCTGCATTTGCCTCTTACCTACACTCACCTATCTCTTGCCACTCCTTCCACTCACCTGTTGAGACTGCCTTTTCCCCCCTCTACTCTTTCTGTACAGATGAAGGATTTTGTCAATTCCTTTCCTCCCGCAGATGTTGCTCAACCAAATGAGTTCCTCCAGTCAATCATTTCAGTGGCCGCAATGTCTTGTGCCTTCCCGTATAGTGACTGTGCAGAGTTCTGGTCATCCTGTAACTTGGAATTTTTTTTATTTTCATTTTTTTAAAATTAGTTTTTCAAAACATTTTACAAATTAAAAAACCCCAAATCCCAATGAGGAACATTAATACAGTGCAAAATTAAGCATACAATGACAGTATGCTACAAAGGAAGAGAATTTAACAAAAAAGCACCTAAATTAAAGACAAGTAAACTTAGTATCCTCCCCAAGCCCCAAAACACAAGAAAAAACAACAACAACTCCAGACCAACCACAACACAATATAGAGAGTATAAATCAGGACAGTCAAACTCCCAGACTGTGAATACACTTAGCAACAGAGGATAATAATGCCTACTACCAGAAAAAAAAGGGAGCTGAAAGCAAGGGACCGAAAAGAAAAAAACCCTAGTCAAGAGGAAGGTTATGAAAGTACTCGATAAAAGGTCCCCAGACCTTATGGAACTTTAGATCCGAATTAAGAACTGAATAATGAATTTTTTCGAGGTCCAAGCAGGCCATAATGTCGTTAAGCCATTGCGCATGAGTGGGCGGGGCAACATCTCTCCATCGAAGGAGGATCAAGCGTCTAGCCAGGAGAGAGGCAAAGGATAATATTCGGCATTTGGTTGGACCCAGACATAAATCTGTCTCGCCCCAAAAAACCGAACAGACTAATTAAGGGGTTTGGTTCTAGGTGCTGATTCAGAATACACGATAATGTAGTGAAGACATCTTTCCAGAATTTCTCCAAGCTAGGACAGAACCAGTACATATGGATGAGAGAGGCCACGCCCCTCTTGCATTTATCACAGACCGGACTAATGCTAGGGTAGAATCGAGATAGTTTAGATTTAGACATATGGGCTCTATGAACAATCTTAAACTGTAAAAGGCAATGGCGAGCACAAAGAGAGGTTGAGTTAACCGATTTGAGAACTGAGTCCCAGCTCTCATCGGATAAGGAGATATTTAAATCCTGCTCCCAGGCCATTTTAATTTTATCCACAGGGGCCCGTCGTAAGGCTGCTAGTTTATCTCGGATAATTGATATTAAACCTTTACCTAGTGGATTAATGGAAAGAAATAGGTCCATAGCATTTTTTGCAGGCATTTCAGGAAAGTTAGGAATTAAAGGAGCAGTAAAGTGTCTGATTTGGAGATACCTGAAAAAATGAGCATTGGGCAGATTGAACTTAACAGAGAGCTGCTGAAAAGAAGCGAAGCGATTATCAATGAAAAGATCTTCAAAATGTCTAATGCCCTTCCTATACCAAACATGGAATGCTGAATCGTACGTAGTAGGTAAAAAAAGGTGATTATGTGCGACAGGGCTGGAAACGGAAAACCCCTGGAAACCATAGCATTTCCTGAACTGAGCCCATATACGCAAAGTGTGTCTAACAAGAGGATTAGCTATTGATCTGGGCAGACTACTAGGGAGTGCAGAGCCAAGAAGTGCAGAGATAGATAATTCTTTAGTGGAGCTCAACTCCATTGCCACCCAATTAGGGCACTCGGGTTGGCCGTGGAAGAAAGACCAAAAGGTAGCACAACGTATATTAGCTGCCTAATAATATAAACGAAAGTTGGGTAAAGCCATGCCACCCTCTTTTTTAGATTTTTGGAGATGGATTTTATTAATTCTAGAGCGCTTATTCTTCCACAGATATGACAAAATAATAAGAGTCTAAGGAATCAAAAAAAGATTTAGGAATAAAAATTGGGATAGATTGAAATAAGTATAAAAATTTGGGGAGAACATACATTTTAACAACATTAATACGACCTACCAAAGACATAGACAGAGGTGACCTTTGTCCCAGACTCTGTTTTATAGTATATGAAAGATTGGCAAAGTTTTCACGAAAGAGATCTTTAAACTTCCTTGTGACTGTAATTCCAAGATAAGTAAATTGATTATGGACTACTTTAAAAGGGAGATCACGAAATGTTAGTTCTTGTGCTTCTTTATTAATTGGGAAAAGTTCACTCTTATGTAAATTAAGTTTATAGCCAGAGATCTGGCTAAACTGGTCAAGAAGTGAAAACATTAGAGGTAAGGATGTAGATGGATTTGAGAGAAAGAGTAATAAGTCATCAACATAAAGAGAAACGTTATGCTCAACACCCCCTCTCCAAATCCCGGTCAATTCAGGACAGTTTCGAAATGCTATCGCCAGAGGTTCTATAGCCAAATCAAAGAGAAAGGGACTTAAGGGGCATCCCTGACGGGTGCCACGTTTGAGATTAAATACTTGGGATTTCTGAAAATTAGTTAAAACAGAAGCAATAGGACACAGGTACAGCAATTGGTTCCAAGAGATGAAACTTTGACTGAGGTCAAATTTTTCTAAGACTGCAAAAAGGTAGTTCCACTCTATACGATCAAATGCTTTCTCCGCATCGAGGGAAATAACACATTCAGGAATCCCAGTTGGAGGTGAGTATAAGATATTAAATAAACGCCGAATGTTAAAAAAAGGGAGACGGTTTTTAATAAAGCCTGTTTGGTCATCAGAGATAATGGAGGGAATAACGGTTTCTAATCTATGAGCCAAAACTTTAGCTAAGATCTTTACATCTTAGCAGAGAAATCGGCCTATACGAGGAACACTCTGTTGGGTCTTTGACCTTTTTTAATAGAAGAATAATAGATGCCTCATTGAAAGAGGGTGGCAATTTGCTGTAATTAAACGAGTCAGATAGTACTGAAAGTAACTGAGGAGAAAGAAGTGAAGAGAATGATTTATAAAATTCTACAGGGAACCCATCAGGTCCAGGAGATTTCCCTGAGAACAGTGCAGAAATTGCAAAAGATATTTCTTCTGATGATATAGGCGTATTGAGTTTGGCTTTAAAATCAGATGAAAGTGAAGGGATATTCAGATTCTGTAAAAATTGATCAACAGAGATATTGTCATTCAAAGATTCAGAGGAATAAAGCCGAGAATAAAAATTTCTAAATGCGTCATTAATTTCTAAATGATCCGATGTAAAGTCTCCGTTCTCCTTCCGGATCTTTGTAATATGTTGTTTGGCTTTGGAACGCCTCAGCTGATTGGCTAGGAATTTACCAGACTTATCCCCATGAATGTAAAAGTGACTCTTGCTTTCGAGAAGTTGGCGTTCGACAGGTTGAGTGGACAGAAGGTTAAATTTGGTTTGGAGTTCAACACTCTTCTTGTATAATTCAGGGTTCTTAGTTTGAGCATATATTTGATCCAATTCTTTAATCTGGTTAATGAGGTCTAATCGATCTGCACAGGATCTTCTGTTGAGATTTGCTGTGTAAGAGATTATTTGACCCCTCAGATATGCTTTCATGGCATCCCAGACAATCTGGGATGGCACTTCAGGTGATGTATTAGTGTTAAAATAAAAGGTTATCTGATCCTTAATAAATTTTTAAAAATCATCATCTGATAATAAAATTGAATCAAACCGCCAGTGTTTATTCCTCTGAGGGAGACCAGGAAAGTTCAGAGAGAGAGAGTAATTGGGGCATGGTCAGAAATCAGTATACTCCGATAGTCACAAGAGTGGGCAAATGGAATAAGTTGGTTATCGAGTAAGAAATAGTCAATTCTAGTGAAGGTATGGTGAACATGTGAGAAAAAAGAATAATCTCTCTCAGTAGGATGAAGGAAACGCCATATATCAGAGATACCAAAATTAGAGAGAAACGATTGGTTAGCTAAGGCAGATTTAGTAGGTGATCTGGTAACAGAGGACGATCGATCCAGATTAGGATCCAACCAACAGTTGAAGTCACCACCCAGTATAAGAGAGTATGAGTTTAAGTCTGGTAGTGAGGAAAAAAACCGTTCAAAAAAGTTAACATCATCAAAGTTGGGGGCATACAGGTTTGCTAGAGCAACTTTAGTGTTATATAGTTTACCAGAAACAATAATAAAACGGCCATTTGTATCAGATATTTTATTATGGAGTTCAAAAGGAATATTTGAGTTAATAAGAATGGAGATTCCCCTAGCTTTAGCGGAAAAGGATGAATGAAAATGCTGACCCGCCCACTTTGACAGAAGCCGGGAGTTATCAAAACAACGAATATGAGTTTCTTGAAGGAAAGCAATGTCAGCTTTGAGTTGTTTGATATGTGAGAATACCTTCCTCCTTTTAACAGGGTGATTCAATCCCTTTACATTCCAGCTCACGAATTTAAGTGCACTAGCCATTATCAATTACTAATGCATAAAAGGCAGCAGGCATATAAAAAGTCAAGCAGTACAATAGCAGTCTGGGAGCAGAGATGTAAACATAGATTCATAAAATCAAAACATATACATGTCCTGAGCAATAAAGAAAAACAATAAATACAGTGAGTGATGTTGGAACTGGAAAACCCACCCCATCCACACAACCCAAAACTAGACGGCTACCAAAACAAGTAGCTAGCTCTACCAAAAAAATTAACCCAAATACAACTTCCAGATCTGTGTCATTAACAGCAGTTCCGTATAAATACTATAGCAAATAGTAACTAGTTTATGCACTAAAAAAACATAACTACAGATTAGAACATCTTCTGCAGAAATAAAAAACTTAATACAGAGAAAATCGGAAGAAAACCAAAACTAACCTACCTGCCAAAAGAGGAAAAATAAATCAGCAATTAAACTGTGAACCAACAAACAGGGAGGCCTTCGCTAGAGACTTCAGGCCTCCAAAACAAGTTAGAGTCAGTTGTAGAACTCTGTAGATAAAGTTATACAAGAATAAAATAGATTACACAAGTACTATTTAAATGTCCACAGGGAAACATTAAGCACAGAATGTCTATTTAAAAAAGACACACCAAATCTAGGGAGAGATTGTCAACAGCCCTTAGAGTTTCAATGAATAATGTCTGAGTGATTCAAGTAAAGTCTGAGTCCAGAAAAAGTAATTTTACTACAAGAAGTACTTATCCACCATTTTAGGAGGTCCGATCGGGTTCCGAAGATGACTGGATAGCCGGAAGACTTGCCACAAATGCTTCAGCTTCCTTCACTGATTTGAACCACTTGTATTTTCCAGTATTAAGCTTGATTCATAGATCGGCAGGAGTGTGAAGGGAGGGTTTAAAACCACGATCAAAAAGCACTTTCATTGCGCCTTTAAACTCAGCGTGCATCTTTAAGGTCTGGGGTGCAAAATCTTCCACAAAGCGAATGATTGTATCCTGGAAAGTAAAAGAACCTCTGCGACATGCCTCCACAATCAGACTGTGTTTTACCTGGTATTGATGGAAGCACAAGATTATTGGTCGCGGGCGGGAGCCCAGAATTCCGGGGGGAACGTAAACCCTGTATGCCCGTTCGAGCTCAGGTGGGTTCGGAAGCAAATCTTTCCCGAATATCTCCAGAGAAACTCGGTGAAAAACTTCAAGGTTGATCCCTGTTCGGTGGCCTCTGGCAATCCAAGAATTCGGAGATTGCAGCGTCTGCTGCGATTTTCGAGATCCACCATCTTGGAAAGGAGTTTGTTACATTTTTCCTCTAAGCTGGAACAGAGAGTCTCCAAGTATCGAACATGATTTTCTAAATCTTCAGAAGTCGAATCGATGCGAGATAAGTGTTCAGCATGTTTGTCCACTCTATCGTTGATCCGATCCAGTTTAGCCTCCAACTGTTTGAAAGCAGTTTTGAATTCCTTTAAAATTTCATCTCAGAGCTGTTCGAGCGCAGCCAGGGTCTCAGCCGAGAGAGCCGTAGCTTCCTTTCTCCCGGATTTAGAACTCTTGCTAGACATTGTAAGTTAGATATGTTCACAGGCAAGTAAGAAATACCGAAAAAGTTCCTAACTAAGGTTTAAAAAATGGAGACATTTAGTGCAAAGATAGCGACAATAACGGAACAAAAGTTCGGAGCAGCTAAGCAATCGCCATCTTACCGGAAGTCGTAACTTGGAATATTGCATGCAATTCCAGTTGTTCATTACAGAGAGGATGTGCAGAAGTTGGAGAGGGTGCAGAGGTTCACAGGATGCTGCCTGGATTCAATTTATTACCAAAGTATGTATGCAGTATACAACCCTGAGATTCATCTTCCCAAGGACAGTCACAAAACAGAAAATCACAGAACCCGTTCAAAGAAAAACATCAAACCTCGAACGTGCAAAACAGAAGTGCTGAAATGGGGAAAAAAGAGCAAAAAACAGAAAATATAAAACACCAACCCACAAGGCCATCGAAAGAGCTCAGGCGTATTCAGTTCAGTTCAATCCTGTGCAGTGTAATTGTTACCTGCAGACTGTGGAGCCCGTCTTCCCTGCTCAAAATGGCAACGAGAAAAGGAGCGCCCTGTAATCAGAAGCACGTCATGATGTGAACGGCAGAGTCCAATACACACGCCGTGCCTGAGATCCAGGATCCTGGCACCACCGAGCGAGCGGGCGAGAGACACCATTCATAGACAGCATGTGCTGTGAGGAGAGGTCGGACAAAAGGAGTTATTTTCTCTGGAGCAGTGGAAGCTGAGGGGAGATCTGATAGATGTTTATTAAATTAAACGAGGTATAGTTTAATAAATTTCTGTCAGGTCTCCCCTCAGATTAATCTAAGAGAGACATCTATCTACCTGTGTGTAGATAGCTAAATAGATAGATCTGTATCTACCTATAGATAAATAGATGTCAAATATTAGAGAGCATAACTTTTCGGTGAGAGGGGCAAAGTTTAAAGGAGATGTGTGAGGCAAGTACTCTTACACAGAGAGTGGTGGGTTCCTGGAATAAGCTGCTGGGGGGGTGGCAGATATAATAGAAATGTTTTTAAATAGACAGATGAAAATGTAGGGAATGGAGGGATACGGATCATGTGCAGGCAGAAGTGATCAGTTTAATTTGGCATTGTGTCCAGCACAGACATCGTGGGCCAAAGGGCCTGTTCCCATGCTGTTCCATTTTCTAATGGGAGAACAGACTTGTGGGCTGAATGGCCTGATCCAACTCCCGAGGCTGGCGTGAGATGTGGGTGCCCCACGGGAGTGTGAGAGGGTGACATCAGTGACACTGAGTTAACCCTGTGGTGATGGGAGGCCAGCTGGCAAGGTAGGAGAGCAAAGACTGCCAAAAGCCTTGTGTACATTCCTGTCTGGTACTGATCTATGGCCAGCAATGAGCTCACTACCCCAGCAGGGTCAGACCAGAAGTTTTCCAAAGGCTTGTTATAACCTCCCTGCCTTTATACTCTATCCTCAAATGCTATTGGTATGTACCACAGAATCGAACAGCACCTATCATCAGGGACCCCCACCACCCAGGACATCCTCTTTTCTCACAGCACACAGCAGGAAGGAGGTACTGGATCCTCAGGACTTGCACCACCAGGTTCAAGCACAGTTACCACCCCTCAACCATCAAGCTCTTGAACCAAAGGGGATAACTACATTTATCCCATCACTGAACTGTTCCCACAATCAATGAACTCGCTGTTCAGAATGGCTCATCCCATGTTTTCGTTATTTACTGCTATTTATTTATATTTGCATTTACACAGTTTGTTGTCTTCTGCACTCTGGCTGATCTTTCATTGATCCTGTTATAGTTACTATTCTATAGATTTTCTGAGCATGCCCACAAGAAAATGAATCTCAGGGTTGTATATGGTGACATATGTACTTAGGCAGTAACATTTACTTTGAATACCCATCCGTATTGAGCCCATCTCCCGCTACTTTGCCTGTAGCCTTCTGTTCCCTGCTGATTCAAGTGCACGTCCCGGCACTCCTCAAACGCTATTGTTCCGTATTCGCGGGGCAAGAACTACAACGGAGTAACTTGATAAAATGTCTTTAACCGAGTCGTGTTGGTAACAGTACTCGCTGGGCGACTTCTGGTGAGGGAACGACAAACCAGCCCCGCCGAGACGGAAGCGCATGCGCATTCAGAACGGAGGAGGCCCAATCGATTCACCGCGTGATCGATCAGCCGCATGCGCAGTCGCCAAATTCTCGCGATCGATTAGATAGTCAGTGACTGTTCTCGCCACTCCATCCAGCAATGTGTCCCCGTTACTCTTCGGATCCTGTCTAATCTTCCCCTTCCTTTCTCCTAAATCTAAAGTCTTATCTCTCTCTGATACGGATAAGCACAGCCGTATTTGCACCCTTTTACATTCCAAAACTCGAAGAGGAGTTAATTCCACCGCTGACCCGTCGATGATTACGGTTAATGATTAGAGGTCTGCGAGGGCCAGCAGTTCCATGTTCCTGGGTGTCAACATCTCAGAGGCTCTGGAGAGGGGCCCAACATGTGGATGCAATTACAGAGAAGGCATGCTAGCGGCTGTATTTCATTCGGAGTTTGAGGAGAAGACTCTGGCAAATTTCTACAGATGTATGGTGGGGAGCATTCTGACGGGTTCCATCACCGTCTGGAGTGGAGGAGCCAATGCTCAGGGTTGGGGGGAAAAAACTGCAGAGGTTTGTAAACTCCATCATAGGCGCCAGCCTCCCCACTATCAAAGATGTACTCATCAGGTGAACGCTTCATCAAAGATCCATCATCACTTGCGGGCTTTCGCCGGCACAATCGTCGCCGATATGATTTAAGGCAAAAGATGCATTTCACTTGATGTTTTGATACTCAAATTCCTGGGATAATTCTTCGGAATGTCCTCTGGACCCTCTCCAACGCCAGTATATCATTCCTTGTATACGGGGCTCCTAAGTGGTCACAATACTTCAAATGCAATCTGACTAACACCTCCACGTTACATCTGTATTATTATTTAAATATATATGCTAATCCTCATGAAATGAATGCTAGAATTGCATTTACAAGAATCTGGTGTTTCACACCTTTAAGGGCAAGATCCTTAATAGTACTGCAGAGCAGAGAGATCTTGGGGTCCAAGCTTGAAAGTGGCTACACAGAATGATAAGGTGGTTAAGGAAGCTTATGGAATACTTGCTTTTACCAGTCAAGGCATTGAGTTCGATAGTCGAGGTTATGTTGCAACTTTATAAAACTTTGGTTAGGTCACATCTGGAGTATTGCATACAGTCCTGGTTGCCCCACTAAAGGAAGGATGTTGAGGTTTTAGAGAGGATGCAGAAGATATTTACCAGGATGCTGCCTGGTTTAGAGGGCATGTGTTATCATGAGAGGCTGGATAAACTTGGGTTGTTTTCTCTGCAGCGCTGGAGGCTGAGGGGAGATCTGATGGAGGTTTATAAGATTATGAGAGGCATAGATTGAGTGGGCAGGGAGTATCCATTTCCCTAGGTTGAGAGAATGGGGGGGGGAAGGTAGGTTCAAGGGGTAAATGTTTTTACTCAGAGTGGTGGATGCCTGGTATGGTGGTAAAGGCAAATGCATTAGAGGCTTTTAAGAGACGTTTGGATGTGAGGAAGATGGAGGGATATGGACGTGGAATATCTGAGTCTGCCAAAGTCAAAACCAGTCAGGGAATGAATCAGGAGTAGGGATTTCAATTTCCACCTCCATTCTGTCAAAAACATTCCGGCCATCCTAACTGTTCCCTCTGCTGTCTTTTCCAAACAGATTTTCTTTCCGGGGCTGCACATCCACGCGACTGGAACTGGGGGATGCTGTGCCAACAGGTGTGGGGTAAGTCACCATGGTTCTGGAATTGGGAATGGTGGGAATTGTTCTGTTCCACACAGCCCTACCGTGGGTGCCAAGGTAGTGTAGCAGTTAGCACGACGCTGTTACTGCTCTGGGTAAGTCGGAGTTCAATTGCGGTGCCGTGGAATGCGAGGGCTTTCCCTGGTGTTCCAGTTTCTTCCCACAGTCCAAAGACGTACCGGATAGGTTAATTGGTCATTGTAAATTGTCCTGTGACAACTTAGGTTAAGATTAATCTAGATTGGTGTGGTTTGGAGGAGTGGAAGGGCCTAATAAATAAATAGACAAACAAAAGATCCTGCTGTCGATTGGGGGTGGTGGTGTAGGAAATCGGAAAAATCAGGAGTGGCATTAATGTGGGAAGATGGGGAATCTTACTCTAGCGGGAAGAAAAGGGAGCAGGGACGCGCGCGCGCACATGCACACGCACACGCACACAACACTACAGGAACTTCAGGCAGAGTTGACGTTTCGGAACAGGCCCTTTCATCTGGGCCCTGAAGGGTCTCGACCTGAATCATCGACTGTCCATTCCCCTCCACTGAACTCCTCAGCATCTTGTGCTTGGCTCAGCAGTCCAGCATCTGCAGCCAGTCCTGTCTCCAGAGCAGAGCTCGGTGGTTTAGGTGTGGAGGTCCTCCCAAGATGCGAAAGGAACTCAGCAGGTCAGGCAGCATCTCTGGAGAGGAATACACAGTCACTGTTTCGACCTGGGACCCTTCATCAGCACTGGAAAGGCATTGGTGGGGGGCGGAAGCCAGAATGAGTGGATGGAAGGGGGGGGGGTATGAGCTGGGGTGATAGGTGAATCCAGGTGAGGGATTTCTACATTGCACTGTTGCCTTGCCTTGTGCTACTCAAAACACTGTGAAATGATTAGATCTGTGTGAATAGTACACAAGACAAGTTAGACCTTGGTACAGGTGATAATAATAAACCAGTTCCAATTGTAAGTTTGGAGCCGGTAATCCAACCGGAATGTGCGGGAGGTTAGCGTTCTCGCCAATAACTGTGAACCTCACTACCCTTCCAGATGTTCCTCTCCTTAATCTTCGCGGTGCTGGGCGCAGCCGGCTCCATCTACTGTCTGGTCCAGTCTACCTTGGGACTGATCAATGGACCAACCTGCCTGGACACGTCAGGCAACTGGAGCAGACCCTTCTATTACAACTCCGAGCTGTCAGAGCTAAGGTAAGAAGTGTCGGTGTGTAAAATCTCCCTTCAGCTGGCGGGTAAGCTCAGGGCTATTACTTGGCACAGGAGTGGAAGACCACAAAAGATAGTAACAGAATTAGGCCATTCAGCCCATCAAGTCTGCTCTGCCAATCGACTGTGTCTAATTTCTCTCTCAATCCCATTCTCCTGCCTTCTTCCTGTAACTATTGACACCCTTACTAATCAAAAACTTGTCAATCTCGGCTTTAAATATACCTAGTGGCCTAGTCTCCACAGCTTCCTTATTCCTTAGATTTCATAGATTCCTTATCCTCATTGAAATTCCTCCATTGCTGTTCTCCTCCACTATAGGAAACATCCTCTCCACGACCACTCTATCTAGACCTTTCAATACTCAACAGGTTTCAATGAGACCCCCTCCTGCCATATTCTTCTAAATTCCAGTGAATACAGGCCTAGAAACATCAAACGCTCCTCATACATTAATCACTTCGATGTCAGTGATGATCAATCTGGGCCCAGTGGAAACCCCACATCACAGGTATTGCGGTACTGCAACCGTACAGGGGTTTAAATAGCTGTTGCCGTCCCTCAGAGCTGGCTGGGAAGGGTCACAAAACATTGAGCCTGGGTCGACTCCCATTTGAACCAATTCCATGGCATTCTCCCCACATTCCTGCCAACTCTGCCCGGATACTACCCACATTTTACAGCAGCCGATTGACACACCGACCCCTCTGTTGGGATGTGGGTGGGAACACACACTCATGCGCACATGCACACGCATACACACACACACCATTGGAGGTCGGGATCGAACCAGGGTCACTGTCCCTGAAAGGCGGCAGCACCCACTGTTGCACTAATGTGCTTCTGTGTCCATCCCTATAGAAACGGGATTGTCCAGCTCTCATTCACTTCTGCACAGAGCAACTGATCAAATCAACCTGAAGCATATAAGATCTGTCCTCGTCCATCCCGATGGGGAGACGAGGTTTCTGGAGAGGCAGTGGGAATACGGTGAAGGATATAAGATCTGTCCTTGTCCATCCCGATGGGGAGACAGGGTTTCTGGAGGGGCAGTGGGAATACAGTGAAGGATATAAGATCTGTCCTCGTCCATCCCGATGGAGAGACAGGGTTTCTGGAGGGGCAGTGGGAGTCTGGTGAAGGATATAAGATCTGACCTCGTCCATCCCGATGGGGAGACGAGGTTTCTGAAGGGGCAGTGGGAGTCAGGTGAAGGATATAAGATCTGTCCTCGTCCATCCCGATGGGGAGACGGGGTTTCTGGAGGGGCAGTGGGAGTGAGGTGAAGGATATAAGATCTGTCCTCGTCCATCCCGATGGGGAGATGGGGTTTCTGGAGGGGCAATGGGAGTCAGGTGAAGGATATAAGATCTGTCCTCGTCCATCCCGATGGGGAGACGGGGTTTCTGGAGGGGCAGTGGGAATACGGTGAAGGATATAAGATCTGTCCTCGTCCATCCCGATGGAGAGACGGGGTTTCTGGAGGGGCAGTGGGAGTCAGGTGAAGGATATAAGATCTGTCCTCGTCCATCCCGATGGGGAGACGGGGTTTCTGGAGGGGCAGTGGGAGTCTGGTGAAGCATATAGGATCTGTCCTCGTCCATCCCGATGGGGAGACGAGGTTTCTGGAGGGGCAGTGGGAATACGGTGAAGGATATAAGATCTGTCCTCGTCCATCCCGATGGGGAGACGGGGTTTCTGGAGGGGCAGTGGGAGTCAGGTGAAGGATATAAGATCTGTCCTCGTCCATCCCGATGGGGAGACGGGGTTTCTGGAGGGGCAGTGGGAATACAGTGAAGGATATAAGATCTGTCCTCGTCCATCCCGATGGGGAGACGGGGTTTCTGGAGAGGCAGTGGGAATACGGTGAAGGATATAAGATCTGTCCTCGTCCATCCCGATGGAGAGACAGGGTTTCTGGAGAGGCAGTGGGAGTCTGTTGAGGAACCACAAGTGCACACTGTGGCCACTATTGTGCAGGGATGTAGTGCCTGGGAGGGTAGATGAGGTGCCGATCGAGCAGGTTGCTTTGTCCTCGACGCTAAGGAACCCCTTGAGAGCTGTTGGAGCCACACTCACCCATGCAAGTGCAGAGAGTCCAGTCACACTCCGGAGGTGTGCTTTGGGGTGCCAGTAGGCGAATCACCCCACCCTCTGACCTGCTGTTTGGCCAGGAGGTTAATATGGTGGGTGCGGTTGAGATTCTGGGCCAGTGTTGATGGTGGCGGACTGGGTGAGTGGCGAGGCGGAGGCAGGGCTGGAGGAGGAGGAATCTGATAGGAGAGGACAGAAGACCATGGAAGGAAGGGAAGGGGGAGGAGCACCGGAGGGAGATGATGGGCAGGTAAGGAGATAAGGTGAGAGAGGTAAATGGGAATGGGAACGGTGAAGAAGGGCCATTGATAACTAGGTCTGTGGCTTGGGCAGATCATTACAACCTTTCTCCCCTGGTAGGGGTGACAAAAGCAGGAGAGTGTAGGTTAGGTTGAGAGCGCAGAGTTTTAAATGGGTGACTGATATTCCAAGCCTGCCCTGATAGTTCATAGTTACATGCTGTGTTGTATGGCGTGGACAGTGATGGTCTTTTGACCAATTATTATTCATGGCAATTTTTTCTACTTAAGTAGTTTGTCATTGCCTTCTTCTGGACAGTGTCTTTACAAGACGGGTGAACCCAGCCATTATCAATACTCTTCAGAGACTGTCTGCCTGGTGTCAGTGGTCGCATAACCAGGACCTGTGATCTGCACCGGCTGCTCATACGACCATCCACCACCTGCTCCCATGGCTTCCGGTGACCCTGATCGAGGGGGTAAGCAGGTGCTACACCTCGCCCAAGGGTTACCCACAGGCTAGCGGAGGAAAGGAATGCCCTATGCCTCCTTTGGTAGAGGCGTATCTCCGCCCCACCACCCAACTGCCCTGGTAGCATTGGATAGGTTCACTACATTTAAGAGGCATTCATTGGAATTGGTTTCTTATTGCCCCACGTTCCGAGTAAAAAAGCTTTTGTCTTCGTAAGTCCATTCCATAAGGGAAACAGGACGCAGAACGTAGTGTTACGGTTACAGAGAGAGAGAGAAATTCAGGTGGACGATGAGGTGTAAAGGCCACAACGAGGATTGTCAGATCAAGATTTCATCTTCTAATGTGTCTTCACTACTCTGACAGTGGGATAGAAGCTGTCCCTAAACCTGGTGGGACGCGCAATGGACTGGAATTGGAATTGGTTTATTGTTACATGGAGTGGTAGCGTAGTGTTTAGCACAACGCTCTACAATACCAGCGACACAGGTTCAATTCCCACCACAGCCTGTAAGGAGTTTCGTTCTCCCCAAAACCGTGAGGACTTCCTCTGGGTGCTCTGGTTTCTGCCCACAGTCTACCAGTTGGTAGGTTAGTTGGTCTTTGAAAGTTGCCCTGTGATTGGACTGGGATAAAATCTGGGGATTGCTGGAAAAGCCTGTTCAATGCTGTATCTCAGTAATCTTTTTTTAGAAGTATGAAGATGCATTGAAAGGCTTGTCATGCATACTGCTGAGTTAGACTAGTACACGGAGAGCCAATAACAATGCAGAATGAAGAGTAACAGCTACAGCGAGGGGGCAGTGCAGGTAGACAATGAAGTGCATGATTATACTACTGCTGATTGTGAGGTCAAGAGTCCATCCTTTGGTGCTGGGGAGTCTGATTAAGAGCGGGGTAGAAGCTAGGGTACATGTTTTCAGGTTTTTGTACCTTCTGCCCAGTGGGAGAGGGGAGAAGAGGGAATGTCCAGGGTGGGAGGAGTATTTGCTTATACTGGCAAGAGTAAGTGTAGACAGAGTTGTTGGATGGGGAGGCTGGTTTCCGTGATGTGCTGAGCTGTCTTCTCAATTCTCTGTGAATTCCTGCGGTCACGGGCAGAGGATCTGCCGTGATGTACAGACACGGCATGGTCGTACGTGGCGGACAAAGGAGATTAGTGCAGGTGGCGTAAGGTAGTGGGCTGGAGGGCCTGTTTCTACTCTATAACGATGCTCTGTAACATTCTAACTCTCTGTTTTATCCACTGTGTAGCGAGGACAGTTACCTGTTTAAACCGGACTCTTGGAGTTTGTGTGTAGAACCGAAGAATGTGGTTGTTTTCAACGTGGCTCTCTTTGCTCTGCAAATTGCCTGCAGTGCTCTGGAGTTCATCCTATGTACCATCCAGGCCATCAACGGGTTCTTTGGCTGCCTCTGTGGAACGTGCAATAAACGCAGGGCGGTAAGTAACACCCTCGACCTCTGCTAATGCACGGACTCACCTCAAGCGCAGTCACAACGGAGCGGCATAATCTTAATTAGGTTCCTTAAGGTTGTTATAGCCAGGGATGGCAACGGGGACAAGTTCCCACTACCTGTTAAATGCTCCCAATGGCATGCACCCTAAATAGCCTCTGACAACCAAGTCCAGCTCCTGACCTTCACGTCTGGCTCAGATGCTGAGCCGTGGTTGGCCCTGACCGATGGAGGCTCTCCTCCTATCTTAATTAGTTCAGAAAAGCATCATGGTTGAAGGGCTTGTTCTAGTTATGTATTCCAAGCTGCTAATTGCCACACAGTGAGGTACAATGAAAAAAGACTGAAGATTAGTTTCATTTGTCACATCTGCATTGAAACCTACAGTGAAATGCGTTGTTTGTGTCAACAACGCCGTCTGAAGTTGTGCTGGGGACCCTGTTTCTGATAGCAACGTAGCATGCCCACGATTTACTAACCTGACCTCCTTTGGACCGTGGGAGCACCCGGAGGAAACGCATGCGGTCACAGGAGAACGTACAGACTCCTCACGGGCAGCAGTGGCAATTGAACACCGATCGCTGGCTCTATAAAGTTATTGCACTAACTGCAAACAGTGCTGCAGGTAGCAGCGTAGTTACAGACATCGCACAGAATATAGATTATACATAAATTATGTGAGAGAGAAAAGACCGTGCAAACACTTGCCACACCTTTCACCCTTAACCTATGACCTCCAGTTCTAGTCTCACCCAACCTGAGGGGGAAAACCTTCATGTATTTACCCTATCTATACCCCTGATAATTTTCTGATAATATCCCTCTATAAGATCTCCCCTTGCTTCAGGGAACGTGAGTCAACAGATCTCCAAATCAGAGTTGTAAGTGAGGTTATCCACGCCGGTTCAGGAGTCTGACGGTTAATAACTGTCTTTGAACCCGGCTGGTGTGGGACCTAAGCTCCTGCCTGATGGTAGTAATGAGACGAGGACATGGTGAGGGTCTTTGGTGCTTGATGCTGCTTTCTTCTGGTGGGGAGGCCTGTGCTTGTGATAGATAGGCATCTGTTAGTCTAGTGAGACCATGGATTTGCGCCTTGGAAGGTTTCCAGGGTTCAGGGTTGTATGGGAGACCGACAGTTGCCCGAGCTGCAAGCCTTCCCCTCTCCATGCCACCGATGTTGTCCAAGGGAAGGACATTAGGACCCAAACAGCTTGGCATCGGTGTCGTCGCAGAGCAATGTATTGTTAAGTGCCTTGCTCAAGGACACAACACGCTGCCTCAGCTGAGGCTCGAACCAGTGACCTTCAGATCACCAGACCAATGCCTTATCCACGAGGCCATGTGCCAACCACATCCCCCAATGCAAACTGTAACGTCTCAGGGATGCTATCACCTGAAAACCCTGCTGGCAGAATCTGCCAGTCCCCCGGTACGATAAGACAGACCCATGAGTCGCAGTTGACCTGATTATGGTTTTGCCCCTCATTGTCTGCCCACACTGCACTTTCTCTGAAACACTCCTCTCTTCATTCTGTTCTTGCTTTTCCCCTTGTAAAGTTGCAACGATCTGATCTGTACGGGAAGTTTTTCACTGTACCTCAGTGGGTCGAGCATGTTTGTGTGGGGGAAAGGAACTGTTGCCAATTAGGGTCGAAACCCACATACAACCAGTAGACCATGAGATATAGAAGCAGAATTAGGCCATTTGGCCCATCAAGTCTTCTCCACCATTTCATCATGGCTGATCCATTTCCCCCTCAGCCCCAATCTCCTGTCTCCTTGTATCCCTTACGCCCTGACCAAACAAGAATCTATCAACCTGTGCCTTAAACATACATAAAGACTTGGCCTTCACAGCCTCGGCAACAGATTCCACAGATTCACTGCCCTTTGGCTAAATAACTTCTCCTCATCTCCATTCTAAATGGATGCCCCTCTATTCTGAGGCTGTGCTCTCTGGTCCTAGACTCCCCCACAACAGGACACATCCTCTCCACATCCACTCTATCAAGGCCTTTCAACATTTGATACATTTATGTGAAATATTTTCTCTTCTTGTGCTTTTAGAGGCCTGTATGACAGGATGGCATTCGAGGGCAGCTGTGAGCTCGGAAAACGGGCACGGGCAGCATCCAGCACTGAATTAAAGAAATATAATTACGCCATAAATTCGGGAGGAATCCCCTACAACGGAGGGGTCTACTTCGTAATGCATCGTTCAGTACACTCAATACTCTGCTGATAGATAATGCCAATTGTTTAACGCTTGATTGACCTGTTGCTTGTCAATAAAGGAAACACACTGATCTTATGCAGCAGAGATGCACTGTTCCGGTGTTTGTCCGACCATGGGATTGTAGACATTTGGGACACCGATGGGGATTATCCCAATTTGTACACACAAGCCAAAGTCAAATTAGTTTGAGCTTTAAACACAAGAGATTCTGGAAATCCTGAGCAACGTCACACACAAAATGTTGGAGGAACTCTAACCATTCTCACTTCTGCCCCTTGACACATTCGAATTTCTGGCATGCTGGTGAGGTCTTCCACAGTGAAGACCAACCCAAGATATCTATTCAGTTTGTCCACCGTTTCTCTGTTCAGCATCACTACCTTTGATTTCGTTTTCTTTCAGCCCAGTGTCCACTCTCACCTCTCTTATATATGTGGGGAAAAAACCTTTGGGGATTCTCTTTATTGGGCTGATGAAGGGTCTCGGCCTGAAACTTGACTGTTCATTACCCACACCACCACCACTGTCTGACCTGTTGAGATCTTTCAGTATTTTGTGTGTTTTGGCCAAGTTCTAGTTTAGTGTCATGGATATCTATCTGTCTGTCCATCTATCTATCTGTCTGTATGTCTTTCTGTGTATTTATCTATCGAGCGATCTATATTTCTACCTTTCTAAGCAAGACGGCACCGTGCATGGCAGCCTTGTGTGTACTCCAAACTGGCATTGTAATTTTCACTTATCTCTACTTCTTTTTACATCCTGTAAAAGATTCATTTGCAGGATGTGGGTGTCGCCAGCTAAACCAGCATTTATTGCCCATCCCTAGCTGCCCTTGAGAAGGTGGTGGTGAGCTGCCTTGTTGAACCGCTGCAGTCTGAGGTGTAGGTACACCCACACTGATGCTAGGGAGGGAATTCCATGATTTTGACCCAGCGACAATGAAGGAACAGCGATATGTTTCCGAGTCAGGATGGTGAGTGACTTGGAGGGGAATTTCCATGTGGTGGTGTTCCCAGGTATCTGCTGTTCTCCTCCTTCTAGATGGTAGTGGTCATGGGTCTGGAAGGTACTCATAGAAGAAGCTGGAAGTCATATCAGGTATGATTGATTCTTTTGAACATTGGAAAGATGGCTTTCAGTCATAATGTGCTGCCTTTCTACCACTGGGACCCCCTGTTCGCACGAACCACGGGAGGTTCATTTACCTTCTTTGCCAAGGAAGTGTCGCCAGAGGTGAGGAAGAAAAGCCAGCTTCTTGGTTAGGTTAAGACGACGGGCAAATCGGCCGCCGCTCCCTAACATACTCTGGGCCAACGTACGGTCCCTGGACAGCAAGCTGTGTGAGCTGAAAGCCAGAATATCCTACCAACAGGAAACAAAGCACTGTAATACCTGATGATTTACCAAAACCTGGTTGTCGGAGGATATACCAGACCAACCCATCAAACCCATCGGGTTCTGTGTTATTTCGAGCAGACAAGATTTCTGAATACATGAAAGTGGTCACAGGCTTCATTTGGAAATGTATTAATGACATTGTTCACTAAAAATCAGTCCGGGGCTACCCAAACCAAAGGCCTTGGATAAATAGCAGATAGGTCTAAAGACCTCTCTAAGGTAGGAGAGTATGTTTCATGGTGAACAATGGTTGGTGAGACTCAGGTGGCCGCACACCCTCAAATCATTTTGCTCCCTGGATACGGAATACCTTATGTTGCTACGTCAACCTTTCTGGAAGCCTACAGAATTCACGTCTTATCATTACATCCTACCACAGGCCGATACCAAACTGGCTCTCAATGAACTATGCAAAACCATCAATATCCATGAAACCACCCACCCAATGGCGGCTTTCATCACCGCTGGAGACTTTAAACAAGCGTTGCTGACCGGAGCTTACCTGAAGTTCTACCAACACATCGAGGTGACACACGGGAAGGAAGCATACCTGACCACTGCTACTCTCCCTTCCACAACGCCGACAAAACACTTCTTCACTTTCCGTTTGAAAAGTCTGACCATTCCTCCATCTTGCAGGCAAGATGGTTGTTTCTCCACCAGGCAGAAACTGAAACAGGAAATGACCATAGTGAGAACTGTCAACTGCTGGTCCAAACAATCGGACTCAGTGTTACAAGACTGCTTCAATAGCATTTCATGGGAGGCATTTCAAGCTGAGAACATTTCTGAATACATGGAAGTGGTCACAGGCTTCATTTGGAAATGTATTAATGACATTGTTCACGAAAAATCGGTCTGGGGCTACCCAAACCTGAGGCCTTGGATAAATAGTTCAGTGTATGTGGCTCACAGTGCAAGGGATGTTGCTCCAGAGCCTTTGCCTCTGGAGACCAACAGGAGCATAAGAGATGCCACTATGATTTCGTAAAGCCATCAAGATAGCCAAACGGCAACACAAGGACAAAATCCAGTCACAGCTCTGTGACAATGACACACGCAGCGTAAGGCAAGGACTGCACACCATCGCGGACTTCAAGAGGAAACGCAGCAGTACAGCCAACATTGTCACCTCACTCTTGGATGAGCTAAGTGATTTTTATGCTCGATTTGATGTTGAACCCCCGAGGAGAACCGCTGACGAGACCTGCTCTTTGGTCAACTCCGAGGCTGAGGTACATAGAACATTCCAACACGTCAACAGCCACAAGGTAGTGTGGATGGACAACATCCCAGGGTGGGTCCTCAACGTGTGTGCTGAACAGCTGGCCGGTGTGTTTACATAGAAACACAGAAAACCTACAGCACATATTTACGGACATTTTTAATCTCTCCCTCTCCCAGTATGTAGTGCCCTCCTGTTTCAAATTATCCATCATTGTCCCCGTATCTAAGAAAACCCAAGGTAGCATGCCTGAATGATTGGCGCCCTGTTACACTCACCTCAGTTATAAGCAAATACTTTGAGAGGATGGTTAAAGACTACATCTGCAGCATGCTACCACTCACACTGGACTTCCTACAATTTGCCTACCAACGGAAGCTACCATAGCTACAGCACTACACAGTGTCCTCACTCACCTGGAGAAGAGGGATGCATACGTTAGCATGCTGTTCCTGCGCTACAGTTCAGCATTCAACAGCGTAATTCCCTCCAGACTTGACAGGAAGCTCAGAGACCTCGGCCTCCACCCCACCTTGTGCAGATGGATCCTAGGCTTCCTATCAGATCACCGACAGGTGGTAAGTATGGGCTCTTCTCACCTCTGACCCACTGAGCCACAACACATGAGCCCCTCCCCCAAGGTCGTGTCCTGAGTCCCCTTCTCTGCTCCTTTTACACCCACAACTGTACTGCCACACACAGCTCCAATGTGCTGATCAAATTCACAGATGGCATGACTTTGATCGGCCTTATTTCTATCAGTGATGAGACAGACTACAAAGGAGAGGTTAACACCCTGACACAGTAGTTCCAGGATAACAACCTCTCCCTCAACGTCCTAAAAACAAAAGAGCTGATTGTGGATCACAGGAGGAATGGAGAGAGGCTCGGCCCGATCAACATCAATGGGTCTGCAGTCGAGAGGGTGAGTAGTTTCAAGTTCCTCACCAATGATCTCACCTGGACTGTACACACTGACTTTGTGGCAAAAAAACACAACAGCGTCTCTTCCACCTCAGGTGCCTGAAGAAGTTCGACATGAGCCCCCAAATCCTCACGACCTTCTACAGGGGCACCATTGAGAGCACCCTGACTGGCTGTATCACCATCTGGTACGGGAATTGCACCAACCTTGATCGCTGGGCACTGCAGAGAGTGGTATGGACAGCCCAGCGCATCTGTGGGTGTCAGCTTCCCTCCATTGAGGACATTTACAGCAGCAGGTGTGTAAAGAAGGCCTGGAAGATCATTGGGTTTATCAGCACACCAACCATAAACTGTTTCAGCTGCTTCCGTCTGGGAAACGGTACTGTAGCATTAAAGCCAAGACCAACCGGCTACGGGACAGCTTCCTTCTACAAGCCATTAAACATCATTAACCATTAGACATCTTCTAAATTCAGATGTCTGTACATTGTGACGGAGTCTTAACGCAATGATTTTAACTCCTTCACGTTTTTGGATGGATGTAACATTTAAATAAATTCTTCTATGTATCTGTCTATACACACAGACACACATACGTATATATACACACGCACACAGACACACATGGTATAAATGCTGTGAAAACTAGCTTTACAACACAACTTACATTCCAAACATAAATTAGCATAAACTTAACAAATTATGCAAATTATATATGACAGCAGCGTAGTGGTTAGCATAATGCTATTAGAATGCCATTGACCCAGGTTCAAATCACCCTGCTGTCTGTAAGGAGTTTGTACGTTCTCCCCGTGATCCAGTTTCCTCTCATATTCCAAAGGTTAATTGGTCACATGGGTGTAATTGGTTGGCATGGGCTCCTTGAGTCAGAAGGACCTGCTGCTATACTGGTATCTGTACATACAAGGCTAACAAAACAAAACAAATATAATGAAACCAGTGAGAGAGAAATCTAGTCCGAGTTAGTGCTGAGGGGTGTGGGGGAGAAGCTATTGTTGAACCTTGGGGTGTGGGTCTTCAGGCATCGGAAAGGGGCACAGCCTGGATGGTAGGAGCGAACCCTGGTGATGGACATTGTCTTGCTGGGGTATCTCCGCTTGTAGATATCTTCGATGTTGGGGAGAGCTGCTCCTGGGATGGGACTGGCAGAGTCCCACCGCTCTCTGTGGCCCCTAGTGTCACTGTGATGTAACCAGTCAGAGTGCTTTCTGCATACATGTGTAGAAGTTTCTCAAAGTGTTTGTGGGGAGGTGGGGATAGGGAAGGAAAGTCGAGATGTTTCAAGTATATTGTCCTGCACATGTGTACGGTGAGGTAGGGGTAAGGGTATGATGTAAAACTTGCAGCAAGTACAGACAACACACCAAAACTAGAGCTGCTGGGAGTGGTTTAAACTAATATGGCAGGGAGACGGCAACCAGAATGACAGAGCTGAGGATGAGCCAGTATGTTTACAGGTAGATGATGGATGTAACATGAATGTAAGGACGGACAAGCCAATGGTTGGTAGAAATGCAGACTGAGCGAGGAGTTAAATTGCACCACAGAAGCAAAATTGGAAAGGGCAAAGAATGCAGGACTGAAGCTGCTGTAATTCAATGTGTGTAGCATTCAGAGTAAGGTTGTCAAACTCTTTACACAATTACAGATTGGTCAGTATGACGTTGTGGGCATCACTGAGTCGTGGCTGAAAGAAGGCCATAGTTGGGAGCTTAACATCAAAGGAAGTGGTCCATAGTAAGGGGTGATTGATAAGTTGGTGTCCTAAGGTAGAAGGAGATGAATTATTAACTTCAAACTTTCTGCATAATCACTCTGAGTTGAACTGCATGTGCATGCAATCAATCACCCCTGCTGTGGACCACTTCTACAAAGAAGGGATCCGTTTGCTCCATGACAGCTGGACTAAGTGTGTAAATGTAGGAGGGGACTATGTTGGAAAATAAATGTGCTAGCTTTTCTAAAATTGACTCCTTCTATCTTAGGCCACGAACTTATTAATCACCCCTGGTACCTCTTTAGAAGAAGGTGACATAGGATCAGAGAGTGACGAATCTTTCTGGGTGGAATTAAGAAATTGCAAAGGTGAAAAAATCATTATGGGAATCATATACAGGCCTCCAAGTAGTAGCTAAAATGTGGGGTTGAGATTGCAAAGGGAGCTGGAAAAGGCACGTAATAAGGGAAATGACACAATTGTAATGGGGGACTTCAATATGCAAGGGGTTTGGGAAAATCAGGTTGGTGTCAGATCACAAGAGAGGGAATTTGTTGAATGCCTACGAGATGACTTTAAGAGCAGTTTGTGCTTGAGCCTACTCGGGGAAAGGCTATCTTAGATAGGGTGTTGTGTAATAACCCAATCTTATTAGGGAGCTTAACATAAAGGAACCCTTAGGAGGTAGTAATCATTATATGATTGAATTCAGACTGTAACTTGAGAGAAAGAAGCATAACTCACATGTATCAGTATCGCAATGGAATAAGGGGAATTCCAGAGGCATGAGAGAGGAGCTTGCCCAGGCGGATTGGAGGAGGATACTGGCGGGGATGACGGCAGAGCAGAGGTGGCTGAAGTTTCTGGGAATAGTTCACAAGGTGCAGGATAGATATGTCCCACAGAAGTTCTCAAATGGCAGGGCTCGGCAACTGTGGCTGACAAGGGAAGTTAAGGACTGCATAATAGCCAAGGAAAGGGCATATAAGGTAGCAAAAGTGAGTGGGAAGTTGGATGGTTGGGAAGCTTTTAAAATCCAACAAAAAGCAACTAAAAAAGCTATTAGAAAGGAAAAGATGAAATATGAGGGCAGAATAGCCAATAATATAAAGCAAGATACCAATTTTTTTTCAGTTATATAAAGAGTAAAAGGGAGGTGAGAGTTGATATTGGTCCACTGGAAAATTATGCTGGTGAGGTGGTAATGGGGGGACAAAGAAATGGCAGGTAAACTTAATGGGAACTTTGCATCGGTCTTCAGGAAGACACTAGCAGTGTGCCAGAGGTCTGTGAGTGTCAGGGAGCAGGAGTGAGTGCCATCGCTATTACAAAGGAAAAAGTGCCAGGCAAACTGAAAGGTCTTAAGGTGGATAAATCACCTGGACCAGATGGACTACATCCCAGAGTACTGCGAGAGGTTGCTGAAGAGATAACGGATGCATTGGTCATGATCTTTCAACAATCACTTGATTCTGGTATGGTCCCAGAGGACTGGAAAACTGCAAATATCATTCCACTCTTTAAGAAGGGAGGAAGGCAAAAGAAAGGAAATTATAGGCTGGTTAGCCTAACCTCAGAGGTTGGGAAAGTGTTAGAGTCTATTATTCAGGATGAGGTTTCAGGGTACTAGAAGACTAACGATAAAACAAGTCAAAGCCAGCATAGTTTCAGTAAAGGGAGATCTTGCCCGATAAATCTGTTTGAGTCCTTCGAAGAAGTAACAAGCATTGGATGTCATTTACTTGGATTTGCAGAGGGCACTTGATATGGTGCCACACATGAGGCTGCTTAACAAGATAAAATCCTATGGTGTTACAGGCAAGATACTGGCATGGATAGAAGAATGGCTGACAAGCAGGAGGCAGTGAGTGGGGATAAAAGGGGCCTTTTCTGGTTGGCTGCCTGCCTGTGACCAGTGGTGTTCCTCAGAGGTCAGTAATTGGGACTGCTGCATTTCACATTGTGTGTAAATGATATAGATAATGGAATTGACGGCTTTGTGGCAAAGTTTGTGAATGATAGAAAGACGGGTGGAGGGGTAGGTAGTGCTGAGGAAGCAATGCGATTTCAGCAGACAGACAAATTGGAAGAATAGGGAAGAAAGTGGCAGATGGAACACAGTGTTGGGAAATGTATGATAATGCATTTTTGTAAAAAGGAATAATAGTACAGACAATTATCTAAATGGGGAGAAGGTTCAAATATCAGAGGTGCAGAGGGACTTAGGAGTCCTCATGCAAGACTCCCAGAAGGTTAATTTACAGGTTGAGTCTGTGGCAGGGAAGGCAAATGCAATGTTGGCATTTATTTCAAGAGGAATACAATATAAAAGCAAGGAGATAATGCTGTACCTTTATAAGACACTAGTCAGGCCACACTTGAAGTATTGTCAACAGTTTTAGACCCCATATATCAGAAAGGATGTGTTGCCATTGAGAGAGTCCAGAGCAGGTTTACGAGGATGATTCTGGGAATGAAGGGGTCAACATGTGAGGCGCATTTGGCAGCTTTGGGCCTGTACGTAGTTAGAGAGTGGTAAATCTGTGGAAACCTCTGCCACAGACTGCGGAGGAGGCCAAGGCCATGCATACACTTAAGGCGGAAGTTGATCGTCTCCTGATCGGTCAGGGCATCAAAGGGTATGGCGAGAAGGTAGGAGTATGAGGTTGTGTTCAGCCATGATCAGACTCAGTGGGCTGAACGGCCTCATTCTGTTCCTATATCTTATGGTCTTATGGAGTATGAATTATACATAAATTAGTCAAAAATCAAAGAGAAGGAAAATTGCAAAACAAGACAACAGTGCAAAAAGAGGGACGATCAGAGGTAAATCTGTGGTTGGTTTGAATTTGGAAGGAGCTGTTGGAGTAGCCTGGGTGAGGAACTGCGGTACATCTTGTAGATGGTGCTGCCACTGTGTAGGAGGGAGGGCGTGTGTAGGGGGTGCCGATCGAGGGGGGCTGCTTTGTTCTGGATGGTGTCGAACCTCTTGAGCAGGTGGAGATGGTGGGAAAGGGTGAGGAGGGGGACACCACTGCCCTTCAGCACCCACACCCTCCCAACTCGGAAATATCTCCCCGTTCCTCCACCGTCACTGGGTCCAAATGCTGGAACTGCGTTCTGTTACTGAGGTAGGGTTCGGGTGGGTAGCCACCTGGTCCATTACACTGTAGGATTTCTGTGTCTTAGAGGTTAAGCTGTTAATCATTAGATCAACAATCATTTGACGGGAGGAGGATTAAAGAGAAGGCAGAAACCTGCCTAGTAAACATTGCTCACAGACTGGGTAAAATGCAGGTGGGCTATTGATTTGGCCTTGTCAAACTCAGGCCTGCGTATCCCGCGGCAAATGGTTCTTTGAAATCTCTCCACCCGCCTCGACACTTCCGCCCCCCACCACAGTGGCCGCAGTTCGCACAGTCTACAAAACGCACCGACGTTCCTCGCCCGGGCTGCTCCGTCAGACACGGAGGCACAACTCTTTACCGTACCAGTGATCTAGGTGCAATTCCCACCGCTGCCTGTAAGGAGTTTGTACGTTGTCCCTGTGACTGCGTGGGTTTCCTCCCGCAGTTTATACTGTTGGAAGGTAGAGTAATTGGGCTTTGTGAATTGTTCTGTGACTAGGCTGGGATTAAATTGGGTGATTGCTGAGCAGTGAGCCTTTTCCATGCTATATCTCAAAATTAAAAAAATAAAAAGACACTCTGAAACCCTCCCACCTCTCCTGCCGGGAAGGACGAGGGCAGCGGGGGCTGGGGGACACCACACCCACAGACTCCCCTCTATTCTGACCTGGAAATCTGTTGCCGTGCCAACGGTACTGTGACAGAACCTTCACCAGAAGGACGAAGAGGGTCAGAAAGGCGGTTTGCCCCTGCTTTCTCAGGAAGTGGCCAGTAAACGCTGGCTTAAATTGATCCCATATATTAAAACAATTAATATAACAGGGTGGCTGTTAGCATAATGTTTTTCAGCACCAGAGGTTACGATAGGGGTTCAGTTCACACCGCTGTCTGTCAGTATCTCTCCGTGACTGTGTGGATTTCCTCCAGGTGCTCTGGTTTCCTCCCAAATCTCAAAGACATCCAGGTTAGGGTTTGTAAGTTGTGGGCATGCTATGTTGGTCTGGAAGCGTGGCAACACTTGCCGGCTGCCCCCAGTATACGGTCGGACTGTGCTGGCTGTGGATGTGAATGGCTCATTTCATTGTAGGTTTCAGTGTCATCAATATTATTTGTCGTGTCGTGTGACGTGGGCGATCATGGTCTTTTGACCATGACTGTTCTTGGCAAATTTTTCTGCAGAAGTGGTTTGTCATTGCCTTCTTCTGGGCAGTGTCTTTACAAGGTGGATGACCCCAGCCATTATCAATACTCTTCAGAGATTGTCTGCCTGGGGTCAGTGGTCACATAACCAGGACTTGTGATCTGCACCGGCTGCTCATACGACCATCCACCACCCGATCCCATGGATTCACGTGACCCTGATTGGGGTGGGTGGGGGGGGGGCTAAGTAGGTGCTACACCTTGCCCAAGGGTGACCTGCAGGCTCGCAGAGGCAAGGAGAGCCTTACACCTCCTTTAGTTGAGATGTATCTTCCATATGTTTTGATGTACTGATGACAAATAAAGCTCAACTTTTCTCAGTAATATAGCAATGGAAACAACTTGGGTTGCTTGTCGTTAACCTCTTGAATTTAACATGGAAATACCAGTTCTTCACTGCATTTTCTAAAGCCTCCTATAGACAGAACATGGAAGAGTACAGACCCTTCGGTCCACGATGTTGTACCGACCCTTTAACCTACTGTATGATCAATCTAACCCTTGCCTCCCACATAGCCTTCCCTTTTAATTTCATCCATGTGCCTGTTAGGACGTATTCTGGAGTTAGGGATATGTGGTAAGTATTAATTTCAACTTTGATTTGAATGTGTATTGTAGATTGAATTTAAGATGCAGCCCTGAACAATAGTTTTCCTGGAGCTGGAGACTGGAGTTGATTGCAAACCAGACAATGCTGATTAATATTAATTTTGGTGTCTAGAGTGTGGGTGTGAAAAAGATGTTTCAAAACTATATGTAATTCAAAGGAAGCATTGTAGGTACATTGTAAATACTGCTGTTACCTTTAGCATATAAAATGTCAGGCCTCTTCTTCCAAGAGTTTTTGTTGAATAAACACTTTTATATCCGCTGGTAACTTTGTTCACATGCCTGAGTCTCTTAAATATTCTTAATGTATTTGCCTCTTCCGACCACTCTCTGTGCAAAGAAAAACCCTCTGTCTTTCCTCCAAAATGATGCCCACTGATAGGAAGCTACTAACTGATCAGCAGGAAGATGGAGACTCAGAGCAAGGAAGCAGGGTGGAAGAGGGAACTGAGAAACAGTGGCCTAGATTGAGCTGTCCTCCAGATCCACTTGCTCGGAAAAGACTTGTCTTAGATCTGAGCTGCTAGTTTCATCGAGTCCTGGGAAATACGGCTCACTCGATGTAGCAGGCCGAACAGCCAGTTTCTTAACTCTTTATTACACTTAATAATAAAAAAATCCCAACCAGACAAATTACTGATACAATATACTGTATACTGTACAGTGGCATGCAAAGGTTTGGACACTCCTGGTCAAAATTTCTGTTACTGTGAATAGTTAAGTGAGTAGAAGATGAACTGATCTCCAGAAGTCATAAAGATGAAACATTCTTTTCAACATTTTAAGCAAGATTAGTGTATTATTTTTGTTTTGTACAATTTTAGAGTGAAAAAGGGAAAGGAGCACCATGCAAAAGTTTGGGCACCCCAAGAGATTTGAGCTCTCAGATAACTTTTACCAAGGTCTCAGACCTTAATTAGCTTGTTAGGGCTATGGCTTGTTCACAGTCATTGTTAGGAAAGGCCAGGTGATGCAAATTACAAAGCTTTATAAATGCCCTGACTCCTCAAACCTTGTCCCAACAATCAGCAACCATGGGCTCCTCTAAGCAGCTGCCTAGCATTCTGAAAATTAAAATAAATGATACCCACAAAGCAGGAGAAGGCTATAAGAAGGTAGCAAAGTGTTTTCAGGTAGCCGTTTCTTCAGTTTGTAACGTAATTAAGAAATGGCAGTTATCAGGAGCGGTGGAGGTTAAGTTGAGGTCTGGAAGCCCAAGAAAACTTTCTGAGAGAACTGCTCGTAGGATTGCTAGAAAGGCAAATCAAAACCCCAGTTTGACTGCAAAAGACCTTCAGGAAGATTTAGCAGACTCTGGAGTGGTGGTGACTATTCTACTGGGCAGCGACACCTGTACAAATATGACCTTCATGGAAGAGTCATCAGAAGAAAACCTTTCCTGCGTCCTCACCACAAAATTCAGAGTCAGAAGTTTGCAAAGGAGCATCTAAACAAGCCTGATGCATTTTGGAAACAAGTCCTGTGATATTTGCCAAAGGGGATGCTACTGAGTACTGACCATGCAGGGTGCCCAAACTTTTGCTTCAGGCCCTTTTCCTTTTTTGTTATTTTGAAACTGTAAAAGATGGAAATAAAAAAGTAATCTTGTTTAAAATATTAAAGAAATGTGTCGTATTTAACTTTATGCCTTTTGGAGATCAGTTCATCTTTTACTCGCTTAGCTATTCACAGTAACAGAAATTTTGACCGGGGTGCCCAAACTTTTGTATGCCACTGTAGAGATAAAGCTGATTATAACAGTCTTTTTCCCGGGGGGGGGGGGCGGCATTGGTTCTGGGTGAGGGGGAAAGATTTAAATGGGACTGGAGAGGCAATCAGGAAATGGTTGAGGCAGGTAAAACACAAGATACCCAGTATGTGCCCTCTTCTCATTGTTGCCATCACGAAGGAGGTACAGAAGCCTGAAGGCACACACTCGGTGATTCAGGAACAGCTTCTTCCCCTCTGCCGTCTGATTTCTGAATGGACATTGAACCTGCGAACACAACCTCACTACTTTTTTATTTCTTTTTTTTGCACTATTTATCTTAACTATTTAATAGACACACACACATTTACTGTAATTTAGTTTTTTTCTCTATATTTATTCATCATGTATTTCATAGTTCTGCTGCTGTAAAGTTAACAAATTTCATGACATATGCCAGTGATATATTTTTGTAATTTATTTTTTACTGAAGTTCATCATCAAACAAAGATTTCCGTAAGATGTATTTCAGATATTGTATATATATATATATATATCATATAGTCATATTTGCCACAGATCTCCACATAATATTTATCTGAGGTATACACTTACAGAAAAGAGATGAAAGAAAGAACAAGCGAAAGGAGAAAACTGTGTACAAGTAGGGGGTGATCTTTTTTTATTACAACATATTCATTGATTTGTGAGGATAAACTCAGGCCTACAAGATGTAGTTAAACCATTTTTCCCAGAATGAATCAAATTGTTCCAACTTATGATTAACAGATGCTGTTATCTTCTCCATTTTGTAAATGTCCATTGTAATTTCCATCCATGCATTTAAAGTTGGGCTCTCCTGTGATAACCATTTCCTAGTAACAGTCTTTTTACCAGCCACCAGCAGTATATTCATTAAATATTTATCTCTTTTCAACCATTCTTGAGGTATATATCCAAAATATATGGTCTTACTTTCTATGGGTATTTCACATTTACATCTATCTTGTAGGGCATTGTGTATCCCACTCCAATAGTTTTTGATAACGGGGCATTCCCAGAAAATATGATAATGATTTGCATTTTGATTTCCACAATTTTTCCAGCAAACAGGGAGGTTACTATCATAATGGGATTTCTGAGAGGGTGTAATAAAGTATCTTATCAAGTTTTTCCATCTGAACTCCTTCCATTTTTGTGAACTGGTACACTTCCACTGATACCTCCATATTGTTGTCCATTCTTCCTCAGATATAATTATCCCTCCTTCCTTCTCCCATTTTGTTTTAATGTATGAAGTTAAATGTGTTTTAAGAGTTGACAAACCCGTATACACACTTGAAATGATTCTACTAGCATTATCTGAATTATATGCTTTTCTAAGTAGCTCTATCAAATATGTACTTGCCTTGGTTACATTTTTAACTATCCTATTAACATATTGTTGCATCTGTAAATACCGATACTCTTTAAGCATTTCAAAACTGAACAGTGTTCCTTCTTTCATTATGTTGCAAAGAACTGTTATTCCTTTAGTTGTCCAATCCTTAAATCTAGCATCCAGTTTATTCGGCATAAAATATGAGTCATATGCACACCATTTAAGAATTGCAATTCTCTCTCTAGTTTATATTCTTTTATAATAGTTTTCCATATTTTAAGAGTCAATTTCACCCATGGGTTATCAATAGTATTTATGTACCTTTGCAGGTTGTTATCAGGCAAAATTGCTTGTATGGGGATGGGAAGTACCCGCTCCTCAAAGTTTTTCCATTGAGCGTCATATGATGGGTTGCACCAACATATCACAGCTCTCAACTGTGCTGCAAAATAATAATCTCTAAGAGAAGGTAGGCCCCATCCCCCCTTTTCCTTGGCTACTTGCAAAGTTTTGAGACAAACTCTAGGCCTTTCACTTTGCCAAATATATCTTGATAACACTTTGTCCCATTCATTGAATTGATTTTGATTAATCTCTATTGGTAGGGTCTGAAAGAGATATAATAGTCTGGGCAGTATATTCATTTTAATAGTTTCAATCCTTGAACTGAGACTAAAAAAAAGGAATTAGGTCCCATCTTGTTATATCTTCCTTAATTTTTTTATAGATAGGCTGATAATTGCATTCTTGTAATTTTACCAAATCTTTTGGCATAATGATGCCCAAATATTTGAAAGACTCTGTGTGCCATGCCCAGGGATATCTACTTTCAATTTCTCTTGGTGGGCTATAGTAATATGAAAGTAATTCGGTTTTATCTATGTTGATCTTGTATCCTGATAATTGACCATATTGTTCAAAGGACTGCAGCAATTTAGGTAAAGAGTATGTTGGTTGCCCTAGATAGATCAAAATGTCATCCACATAACAAGCCAATTTATCCTCTGTCCCGTTAGTAGTAATTCCCCTGGTATCTTCATTTTGTCTGATGTATTGAGCTAATGGTTCCAGATATAATGCAAAGAGTAGCGGTGACCATGCACAACCCTGTCTCGTGCCCCTTTCTAGGGTAAGACTATTTGATAAATATCCATTGATTTTAATCCTAGCAGTAGGATTGTCATATAGTGTCTGTATAGTTTAAATAATTGTGTCATGGAAACCAAATCTATGTAAAACTCTGTAACGAAAATTCCAATTAACCGAATCAAATGCCTTTTCAGCGTCCGCACTTATCACTATTGCTTCAATTTTATTTTTTTGTATATGATCCATAATGTGAAGTGCCCTTCATATATTGTCTTGTGTCTGGCGTTGTTGTATAAAACCTGTCTGATTATTACGTATCAGTATGGGCCCGCAAGGGTCCCCTTGGGTGGACGCTTCAATGCTTCGGGAGATGTGAGTACCCCGCTGCGGAATCTGAATTCAAAATTAAATGTAATAGTGTGGCGACCCATTTCCCAGCGCACTCGAACCGGCTCACAAAGTGGCGCGCACCGGCATAGAGGCCGGTCCCAAAGAGGGCGCCAAGTCTGCTTCACCAGCAAGGGGAAAAGCCCGTGTGCGGGGCGGGACTGTGAATACGCGCCCCCCACAGCATTCCCGCCCGGGGAGGGCGGGATCAGGAAGGCTTTAAAGCGAGACCGCGAAGTTTGAATAAATCTCTTTTGCAACTGCAGCTCACCGACTACGTGTCGTTATTGCAGCGCTGCGTGTAGCACACCGCTACAATTGGCGACCCCGACGGCCCAAACCATATTCGGACCGGAGATGAACGACGTTGCATCTGTTCATGCAGTTCCGTTGAAACTGCCAAGCTTCTGGACGCTGCGACCTCACCTATGGTTCCAGCAAGCAGAAGCCCAATTCCACATTCAGCAGATAACCTCGGATGCCACACGTTACTACTACGTGGTGAGCTCCCTCGACCAGGACACAGCGGCCCAGGTTGAGGAGTTCATACAGTCGCCCCCGGAGGGCGGCAAATATACGGAATTCAAAGCCCTGCTCATAAGCACTTTCGGACTCTCACGGCGCGAGCAAGCTGCCTGCTTCCTGCACCTGGATGGTTTGGGAGATAGGCCGCCGTCGGCTTTGATGAACGAGATGCTGTCCCTGGCCGGAGGACACAAGCCCTGCTTCATGTTTGAGCAGGCGTTCCTGGAGCAACCGCCCGAGGACAAATGCCTGCTGCTGTCCGACGCGGATTTCAGCGACCCCCGGAAGGTGGCGGCCTGGGCGGACGTGCTGTGGAAAGCCAAGAAGGAGAGTAGGGCGTCCGTCGCACAGATCACCCGGCCACGCTCCCGGCAGCAGACCAGATCAGGCCCGGCCGCAGAGCCCGCTAACCCCAGAGGCAGGGGTGCGGAGACCAACGGACATCGGTGTTTCTACCACCAGCGGTGGGGCGCAGAAGCCCGCCGCTGTAGCCCGCCCTGCAAGTTCCCGGGAAACGCCAGGGCCAGCCGCCGCTGATGGCTACGGCGGCTGGCCATCGGGATAGCCTCCTGTATGTCTGGGACAAGCAGTCGGGACGCCGCTTTTTGGTCGACACCGGAGCCGAGATCAGCGTCTTACCTCAGACGAGTTACGACACCCGCAACAGGGCACCAGGTCCCACCCTGAGGGCCGCGAACGGCAACACAGTAAGGACCTACGGCACCCGTACGGTTCGGCTACAGTTTGGCTCCAGCCGGTTCATGTGGGACTTCACACTGGCCGCCGTAGCCCAACCGCTTCTGGGAGCCGATTTTTTGCGAGCTCACAGCCTACTGGTCGACCTGCCAAGGAAGAGACTGGTCCACGCCGAGACCTTTCAGACATTCCCCCTGGGTGAAGCCCAGTTGCCGGCCCCACACCTAGACTCCATCACGCTGTCCGACAACGACTTCACCAGAGTCCTGGCGGATTTCCCATCGGTTCTGGCACCGCAGTTCACAGCAGCCATGCCCAGACATGGCGTACAGCTCCACATCCCGACACAAGGACCACCCCTCCACGCCCGTGCTCGAAGGCTTCCCCCGGACAAGCTCCGACTGGCGAAGGAGTTCAAGAGGATGGAGGAATTGGGGATCATAGGGCGGTTCGACAGCCCATGGGCCTCCCCCCTGCACATGGTGCCCAAAGCAACAGGGGGCTGGAGACCATGCGGTGACTACCGCAGGCTGAATGAGGCTACAACACCGACCGCTACCCTGTGCCGCACATTCAGGACTTTGCAGCAAACCTGCACAGTGCAAGGTTCTTCTCCAAGGTAGACCTTGTCCGGGGATACCATCAAATCCCGATGCATCCGAGCGACGTCCCCAAAACAGCACTCATCACCCCTTTCGGCCTTTTCGAGTTCCTCCGCATGCCATTCGGCCTAAAGAATGCCGCACAGATGTTCCAGTGGTTAATGGACTTTCGCATTCATCTATTTGGACGACATCCTCATAGCCAGCACTAGTCGTCAGGAGAATCTGTCCCACCTCCATCAACGCTACGCCCGACTGAGTGAATACGGCCTAACAATCAACCTGGCCAAATGCCAGTTTGGGCTCGACACCATCGACTTCCTGCGCCACAGGATTACTAAAGATGGGGCAACCCCTCTGCCCGCCAAGGTAGACGCGGTTCACCATTTCCCCCGACCCAACACAATCAAAGGCCTTCAGGAATTCGTGGGTATGGTGAATTTCCCCACCGCTTCCTCCCCTCAGCAGCCCGAATCATGCGCCCCCTGTTCGCCCTGATGTCGGGTAAAGGCAAAGACATTACCTGGGACGAGGAGTCCGCCGCCGCTTTCATTAAAACAAAAGAAGCCTTGGCAAATGCCGCGATGCTAGTGCACCCCAGAACAGACGTCCCTACCGCCCTCACAGTGGACGCATCTAACACGGCAGTCGGTGGGGTGGTGGAACAACTCATCGTGGGTCGCTGGCAACCCCTGGTGTTTTTCAGCAAACACCTACGACCACCCGAGCTCAAATACAGTGCTTTCGACCGGGAACTGTTGGCGCTATACCTGGCAAACCGGCATTTCAGGTACTTCTTAGAAGGTAGGCCCTTCACCGCATTCATGGACCACAAACCGCTTACCTTTGCGTTCACGAAAGCATCCGACCCCTGGTCGTCCCGCCAGCAGCGACATCTGTCCTACATCTCCGAATACACGACGGATGTCCGGCATGTCTCGGGAAAGGACAACGTCGTGGAGGACGCTCCCTCCAGACCTGACATCCAAGCCCTGTCCCAGGGGGTAGACTATGAAGCGCTGACGGAGGCGCAGCAGGCAGACGAGGAGATCCCTAGATACAGAACCGCAATCTCCGGTTTGCAGCTCCAGGACCTCCCCGTAGGCCCAGGTAAGAGGACCCTACTCTGTGACGTCACCACCGGCCAGCCCCGCCCCTTTGCCCCAGCAACCTGGCGGCGGCGCGTTTTCAACTCCATTCACAACTTAGCGCACCCCTCCATCAGGACAACCGTCCGGATGGTAGCCAACAGGTTCGTTTGGCACGGACTCCGCAAGCAGGTCAGTGAATGGGCCAAAACGTGCATGCACTGCCAAACAGCCAAGGTGCAGCGGCACACCAAAGCCCCGCCGCAGCAGTACCACCCCACCCACCGGCGTTTCGACCACATTCATGTGGATATCGTGGGCCCCCTGCCAGTGTCACGAGGAGCGCGGCACCTCCTGACTATTGTGGACCGGTTCACAAGGCTCACCGACACCACCTCCGAATCTTGCGCCCGAGCACTGATTGCCACCTGGATGTCCCGCTTTGGTGTACCGGCCCACATTACCTCCGACAGAGGCGCCCAGTTCACCTCCAGCCTGTGGTCAGCTATGGCCAGCCTTTGGGGGACACAGCTGCACCACACAACTGCCTACCACCCACAGTCAAACGGACTAGTGGAGCGTTTCCACCGTCACCTGAAGTCGGCTCTCATGGCCCGCCTGAAAGGGCCTAACTGGGCGGACGAATCTTAGCGGGGTCCTGCTTAGAATTCGTACAGCGCCCAAAGAGGATTTGCACACCTCGTCGGCCGAGTTGGTGTACGGCGCACCCCTGGTCGTCCCAGGAGAGTTCATACCAGCCCCAAGGGGGCAAGAGGAAGAACCCGCAGCAGTCCTGGACAGACTACGCGAGAGGCTCAGTAACCTGGCCCCCATACCCACTTCGCAGCATGGGCAGAACCCGACCTGCGTACCCAAAGACCTGCGAAACTGTAAGTTTGTTTTTGTACGACGAGGCAGACATTGGGCACCGCTACAGCGGCCCTACGAGGGGCCGTTTACGGTGATCTGAAACAACGGGTCCACATTCGTGCTGGACATTGGGGGGGAAGAGGAGGTTTTCACGGTGGACCGACTCAAACCGGCCCATGTGGACTTGGCGCAGCCGGTCGAGATTCAGGCACTGCGGTGCAGAGGCAGACCTCCCAAACAGATACCGACCCAGACTGAGGACATTCGGGGGTGTATCGCCGGTTCTGAGGGTGGGGGTTATGTGGCGACCCACTTCCCAGCGCACTCGAACCGGCTCACAAAGTGGCGCACGCCGGCATAGAGGCCAGTCCCAAAGAGGGCGCCAAGCCTGCTTCACCAGCAAGGGGAAAAGCCCGTCTGCGCGGCGGGACTGTGAATACACGCCCCCTACAGCATTCCCGCCCGGGGAGGGCGGGAACAGGAAGGCTTTAAAGCGAGGCCGCGAAGTTTGAATAAATCTCATTTGCAACTGCAGCTCACCGACTCCGTGTCGTTATTTCAGCGCTGCGTCTAGCACACCGCTACAACAGCTCATATCTTGTCCATACTCCACCAACCGTTGCCGCTGGGCTATAAACAGACTGTCCAGCGGGTGAACCCGCAGCCAGTTTATTGATGTAATTCAGGGAATTTCATTGTGTAGGTGGGGGATTCCATTCTCTGTTTTCACTCCTGGCGTTTCTGTTTTTAGCACCGTGATTTGCCCCTTGATGTAATGAACGGCTATTCGTTTCAATAGATGCTGCCTGACTCGCTGAGTTCCTCCAAATAGACTACAAATACCAGCTTTGCCTATAAAACAATATCATAAAGGAAATGACTCACAGGAGATATAAAATCCCCGTCTGAATATCAATCCACTTCGCTCACCGTGTAGTTGGAGATGTTTCCTGGAAATGCTGAGACGCTCGATGAAAGATTAGGTTAGGGTTTGGATTAGGGTCAGAATTAGTGGTGTCCATCATGTCTGATGATGACAGGAACTCTGAGCGGGGGAGTTTTTAAAGTACAAAGGCGGTTGCACTGGGGCAGTTCCAGTCTCTCTACCTCAGAAGTCCGGATCCAGGGGTACGAACAAGCGTCACCAACTGGGGTCTTCCTTCCTTGGGTGACCGTGACGTTTCCTGTGCCTTATTGTGCCCTTCGCTCTCCACGGAGCGTTGCAGTACCAGCTCCCTGGCTGTTGGATCTCACTGCAGATCTCATCCGTCCAGCCCACTGAAGTTGACTTGGCATGCTCGGACAGGCATGTCCTTCTCTCACTGGGGTACGAGGCCACCGGCTACCCTTACCTAGTTTAGCCCGCCTGCCGGAGCAATGTTCCTATGAAAATTACAATTTGGAGGATGCAATCATCTAAAGCACTGTATAACAGCAGTCCATTATCTGTACCAGGCGTCAGCTGGCCTCGTTCATTTACAGTCAAAAGAACATGAATTCTGCTGTTAATAACTATTAGGAACTAGTACAGAGTTTTATAGTACTGCAGAGGTATTGGTAGTTCTAATTGAAAGTTCAGAGTAAAGTTATTATTAAAGTACATACAATATATGTTACTATTACAACCCTGAGATTCATTTTCTTGTGGGCATACTCAATAAATCTATAGAATAATAAACGTAACAGGATTAATAAAATACCGCACCAACTTGGCCATTCCACTACAGTGCAGAAGACAATCTGCAAATACAAAAGGAAGAAATAATAATAGTAAATTAATTAACAATAAATAAACTGGACAATAAAATTTTTGAAAGTGTTGCTTTCTCGGAATTTTTTTTTGTTTAAGATAGACCGTTGAAGCTAAACACAGATATAATTTCAGGCTATTTGTATCACGTAGGAATTTTGACAAACTAGAAATTAACTTTTATTGCATATAATTGTTTAATTACAATATGGTGCTGACACTTTGCAAGAGTTCAATTAAGCTGAAGAAGTTTTGTTGATGATTTTCATTTGTACTCGGTGTCTGAGGCTTCTCACTGAAGAGTCCAACAGTAATCAGCCGACATTGATGGATTCCAGTTGTCCTGATACCATTTCTGCATGACTGCAATGTCCTAGTGAAACCTTTCACCGTGCTCGTCACAGACATCGCCAGGATTTGCAGGGAAGAAGTCTAAATGGGAATGCAGAAAATTAATCTTTAGTGACATGTTGCACTTCATGGTTTTCTATGCTTGAAGCAGGTTGTTAACTAGCTGCATGTAACTTGTTGCTCTGTCGTTGCCAAGAAAATTTTCAACAACATCCTTGAATGCCTTCCATGTGATTTTCTCCGGTCCCACTGGAAGTTCTTTGAATTGCCTGTGATGACCTGTTTGAGTTGTGAGCCAACAAAAACATCTTCCTTAATCTTGGCATCAGTTATTCTGGGAAACATCTGTCTCAAATATCAAAATCCTTCATGGAAACGTACAGCCCTTTCTACAACATGTCCTACCCTGCCTCTGCTTGCCCAGGCACGTCTGGACAGGATAGAAAACATTTCAGCTTAAGTTGTTGGGAATATTTTAATTGACTTGAATTATGAATTGGAAATGAGTTGTGCGAACATTTCAATGACGGGGCAAGTGAAACTGAGTGGCTATCCCCTTTGGTTCAAGGGCCTAATGGATACAAAAATTGTTAATTAAACAGCAGCTTGTCTTTTTTAAATACTTTTAAAAATTAATTCTATGAATGAATTAAAACTGGCTATGAAACTGCTACTTTAATCTAAATATCCTGGTTCTGATTAGAAACATAGAAAATCTACAGCACAATACAGGCCCTTCGGCCCACAAAGTTGTGCTGAACATGTCCCTACCTTAGAAATTACTAGGGTTACCCATAGCTCACTACTTTTCTAAGCTCCATGTACCTATCCAGGAGTCTCTTAAAAGACCCTATTATATCTACCTCCACCACCATTGCCGGCAGCCCATTCCACGCACTCACCACTCTCTGAGTAAAAAACTTACCCCTGACATCTCCTCTGTACCTACTCCCCAGCACCTTAAACCTGTGTCCTCTTGTGGCAACTATTTCAGCCCTGGGAAAAAGCCTCTGACTATCCACACGATCAATGCTTCTCATCATCTTACACACCTCTATCAGGTCACCTCTCATCCTCTATTGCTCCAAGGAGAAAAGGTTGAGTTCACTCAACCTATTCTCATAAGGCATGCTCCCCAATCCAGGCAACATCCTTGTCAGTTCTTTGTACTATTCGAGATAAACAGAGAGGAAGAGGTGGAGAATTTCTTAAATGCATTTATTTTAATGCTAGGAGCATTGTAAGAAAGGTGGATGAGCTTAGAGCATGGATTGATACCAGGAAATATGATGTTGTAGCTATTAGTGAAACATGGTTGCAGGAGGGGTGTGATTGGCAACTAAATATTCCTGGATTTCTGGAGGGACAAGAGAGGGAGGTGTTGCATATCAGAGAAAATATTACAGCGGTGCTCTGGCAGGATCGAGGGCTCGTCCAGGGAGGCTATTTGGGTGGAATTGAGGAATGGGAAAGATGTAGTAATACTTATAGGGGTGTATTATAGACCACCTAATGGGGAACAAGAATTGGAGGAGCAAATTTGTAAGGAGATAGCAGATATTTGTAGTAAGCACAGGGTTGTGATTGTGGGAGATTTTAATTTTCCACACATAGACTGGGAAGCCCATTCTGTAAAAGGGCTGGATGGTTTGGAGTTTGTAAAATGTGTTCAGGATAGTTTTTTGCAGCAATACATAGAGTTATCAACTAGAGAAGGGGCAGTGTTGGATCTCCTGTTTGGGAGTGAGATAGGTCAGGTGACAGAGGTATGTGTTGGGGAGCACTTCGGGTCCAGTGATCACAACACCATTAGTTTCAATATAATTATGGAGGATAGGACTGGACTCAGGGTTGAGATTTCTGATTGAAGAAAGGCTAACTTTGAGGAGATGCGAAAGGATTTAGAATGAGTGGATTGGGACAATTTGTTTTATGGGAAGGATGTAATAGAGAAATGGAGATCATTCAAAGGTGAAATTTTGAGGGTACAGAATCTTTATGTTCCTGTTAGGTTGAAAGGAAAGGTTAAAAGTTTGAAGAGAGCCATGGTTTTCAAGGGATATTGGAAACTTAGTTCAGAAAAAGAGAGAGATCTACAATAAATATAGGCAGCATGGAGTAAATGAGGTGCTCGAGGAATATAAAGAATGTAAAAAGAATCTTAAGAAACAAGTTTTGAAAAGCTAAAAGAAGATACGAGGTTGCTTTGGCAAGTAAGGTGAAAATAAATCCAAAGGGTTTCTACAGTTATATTAATAGCAAAAGGATAGTGAGAGAGAAAATTGGTCCCTTAGAGAATCAGAGTGGACAGCTATGTGTGGAGCCGTAAGAGATGAGGGAGATTTTGAACAATTTCTTTTCTTCGGTATTCACTAAGGAGAAGGATATTGAATTGTGTAAGGTAAGGGAAACAAGTAGGGAAGTTATGGAAACTATGACGATTAAAGAGGAGGAAGTGCTGGTGCTTTTAAGAAATATAAAAGTGGATAAATCTCTGGGTCCTGACAGGATATTCCCTGGAACCTTGAGGGAAGTTAGTGTAGAAATAGTAGGGACTCTGATGGCAATATTTCAAATGTTATTAGAAACTGGGATGGTGCCAGAGGATTGGCGTATTGCGCATGTTGTTCCATTGTTTAAAAAGGGTTCTAAGAGTAAACCCAGCAATTCTAGGCCTGTAAGTTTGATGTCAGTGGAGGGTAAATTAATGGAAAGTATTCTTAGAGATGGTATATATAATTATCTGGATAGACAGGGTCTGATTACTCAGAGAGTGGTAGCTGTGTGGAATGAGCTTCCAGTAGAAGTGGTAGAGGCAGGTTCAATATTGTAATTTAAAGTAAAATTGGATAGGTATATGGACAGGAAAGGAATGAAGGGTTATGGACTGAGTGCAGGTCGGTGGGACTAAGTGAGAGTAAGCGTTCGGCACGGGCTAGAAGGGCCGAGATGGCCTGTCTCCATGCTGTAATTGTTATATGGTTAAGTCTCCTCTGCACCCTTTCTATGGTTTCCACAACCTTCCTGTAGTGAGGCAACCAGAACTGAGCACAGTACTCCAAGTGGGGTCTGACCAGGTTCCTATATAGCTGCAACATTACCTCTCAGCTCTTAAATTCAATTCCGTGATTGATGAAGGCCAATACACCATATGCCTTCTTAACCACACAACCAACCTGTGTAGCTGCTTTGAGTGTCCTATGGACTTGGGCCCCAAGGTTCCTCTGATCCTCCACACTGTCAAGAGTCTTACCATTAATACTATATTCTGGGAATCCAAATGGATACGGGAAAAAAAAGAATCTCTTATATTAAGACATTTGATTGATTTATGGAATAAGGTAAATATGGATGATGAGATAAAGAAATCTTTATTAGCAAGAAGAACTTTAATTCAAAATAGGCTTATTCCTTTTACAATGGATAATAAACTTTTACATAATTGGTTTCAAAAGGGGATTAAATACATAGGTGATTGTTTTGAAGGAGGTATATTGATGTCATTTGATCAATTAAAAAACAAATATAACATCAAATAACACCCTTTTCTGTTATTTTCAATTAAAGGCTTATTTACGAGAAAAGCTGGGTCAAACAATGTTGATGCCAAAACCTAATGAAATAGAAATATTAATTCAAAAAGGAAAAATTAAAAAAATTACATCTTGTATGTACAATTTGATTCAAAAACAGACAATTAAATCAGGAATTCATAAATCAAGACAAAAATGGGAATCTGATTTGAATATTAAAATTGATGGAAAAAACTGGTCAAGATTATGTTTTGATAGTATGATAAATACAATAAATGTCTGACTTAGATTAGTACAATATAATTTTTTGCATCAATTATATATAACACCACAGAAAATAAATAGATTAAATTCAAATATGTCTGACCAATGTTTTCGATGTAATCAAGAAATTGGTACTTTTTTACATTCTACTCGGTCTTGTTTTAAAATTCAACCATTTTGGATAAATCTAAGACTTTTATTGGAACAAATTACTGGAGTACAACTCCCACATAGCCCAATATTATTTTTATTAGGAGACATTGAAGGGACAATACCGAAACTTAAATTGAATAAGTATCAGAAAAAATTTATAAAAATTGCATTGGCAGTAGCCAAAAAAGTTACTACAGTTACTTGGAAATCTGACATATTTAACTATGGATCATTGGAATAATGAAATATATAGCTGTATTCTACTTGAAAAAATGACTTATAATCTAAGAAATGAATATGATATATTTTTGAAAATTTGGCACCCATATCTACAAAAGGTAGGACTAAATATATAGGTCCTTTGAAGATAAAATTACAAAGTAATTGGGAAAAATAAAAATTAAAATTAAAATTTTGAACTCCATGGAGCATGTGGGGATCCTCCGATATTCAGGCAATCTTTCTCTTTTTTCTTTCTTTTTTTCTCTCTCTTTAGATAAGGGTTTAAGGGGGGAGGGTTAAGGGGAGGGAGAGGGTCAATATTAATTTTTTAATTATTCTAATATTTACATTTTCTATGTAATTCTTTAAAAATGTAATAAATTTTTAAAAATACTATATTCTGCCATCATATTTGACCTACCAAAATGAACCACTTCACACTCATCTGGGTTGAACTCCATCTGCCACTTCTCAGCCCAATTTTGCATCCTATCAATGTCCCACTGTAACCTCTGACAGCCCTCCACACTATCCACAACACTTCTAACCTTTGTGTCATCAGCAAACTTCCTAACCCATCCCCCCACTTCCTCATCCAGGTCATTTATAAAAAATCGCGAAGAGTAGGGGTCCCAGAACAGATCCCTGAGCCACTCCACTGGTCACCGACCTCCAAGCAGAATATGACTCGTCTACAGCTACTCTTTGCCTTCTGTGGGCAAGCCAGTTCTGGATCCACAAAGCAATGTCCCCTTGGATCCCATGCCTCCTTACTTTCTTAATAAGCCTTGCATGGGGTACCTTATCAAATGCCTTGCTGAAATCCATATACACTACATCTCCTGCTCTTCCTTCATCAATGTGCAAGTCATTAATGTTGATCTCTATCTCAGGGGAATTTGGCTGAGCTGGGAATTTCCAATGAGGAGATAATGTAATATATAAAAGAGCAGGCAGAACTTTCACAATCAGTGAGTACTGCTGCAGCATGGAGATCCTGCGGCTGGTGACAGCTCTCCTGCTTGTCGTGGGGACCACCGGATCAGGTCAGTATATCGGGGGCGGAGTGAAGTGGTGGGGAAAGTTGGCTAGACTCTTGCGCTTGGGTAGTCTGCGCCAATTCGTTGATCTGACGTGGTTGGCTGATATCTGAGGCACAATGCTGTAAGAGAAGCTGACTTTCAAATCTCCCCCCCCCCCCAACTCCCTCCCAATGGTCCAACAAGAACCAATATATGCAATTTGTGGTTGGTGCTTGGGTCTGGAAACTGGATCTAAGAATTTATTCAAGGATTCAGCAACACCGGCAATAAACCTGGCCTACAGTTGTGGCTTCTTACTGTGCCCAAATAGGCCGCCATGTTTCCTCCAGTGAGCATGTCCACGCATGCCAAGGGTTTGACTTTTTCTTACACTCAGCCCCCTCCCCTGTCTGGAAGATGAACAAACCTTTTGGAGCAGTTGGATTGAACTCTTTAAAGTTCTGTGTGCTGAAAGCTCTTGCCTGATTGGTGGATTGTGTTGACCAATCCATTGAGATGGAGGGCATCATGGGAAAGAAATCATGAGAAAGCTTTGGGACAGAGTTGAGACGTGGGCACACAGTGGGCAGAGCTGCTGTCTCTCTCTGGGCTCCAGACCTGAGTTCAGTGTGTGTGTGTGTGTGTGTGTGTGTGTGTGTGTGTGTGTGTGTGTGTGTGTGTGTGTGTGTGTGTGTGTGTGTGTGTGTGTGTGTGTGTGTGTGTGTGTGTGTGTGTGTGTGTGTGTGTGTGTGTGTAGTTTGCACCTTCTCCCCTTGACTACGTGGGTTTCCTCCGGGTGCTCTGGTTTCTTCCCACAGCCCAAAGACGTACAGGTTGGCAGGTTAATTAGTCATTGTAAATTGTCCAGTATTAGGCTGGGGTTAAGTCAGGGAATTGCTGGGCACCCTGGCTCAAAGGGCCGGCAAGACCTGTTCTGCGCTGTATCCCCAGAATTAAATAAATAAATATTTGTTTACTATTGTGAAAGAAAAGCTTGTTTTCCCTGTGGAAATTGAGGCAACAAGCAACATCCGGGCAGACAGGGATTGTCCTTGCGGAAAGGTCCAGAGGGAGATCATTGGTATATTAGTGGGGGATACCTGCCACCGGCCGTCCCCTACCTTTCCCTAACTCCCCTGACCTGCAGTCCCACTCATTCTGATGTGCTTCTGGCCATGGGGAACCCTCCAAAATTCCAATGGTCATCGAGTCCCATGGCATAGAAACATCAAATCTGCCGACCATCAAACAATAATCTTATCTTACTTCTATTTTTCCCTTATTCCCATGCACCCCCCCCCCAGATTTTACCCCCCATCCACACACTAGGGAAGGCAATTAACCCTCCGAACCATCATTGGGATATGGGATATGAGGCACCAGATTTCACAGGAGGCGCTGGCTGCTTTACCGAGGCAGTGGGAAGTGTAGCCAGAGTCTAGAGAGGAAGGCAGGTTTCTGTGATGTGTTGAACTGTGACAACAAGAAACCAAGTTCAATTCCAATTACAGTATGGAAGAGAAGCTTTTCACTGTATGTGTGACAATAACAAACCGATTCGAACAACCGGAGAGGTATGGATATACACACCAGTCCTCATAGAGGGATCAGAAGTGGAGAGAGTGAGCAATTTCTAGTTCCTGGGTGTCAATATCTCTGAGCACCTAACCTGTCTTGTCATTCAAGGGGACTTTTCAATAGTCTTATTTGAAGTAACTCCAGCCCCTCATTCAGGTCTCTCTCATTGGTGTAAATATCTCTACCCCTCACAATGTCTCAATAGAGTCACCCCTCATTTTGCAAAATTCCAAAGAATATCAAGCTGACTTTTGTAGCTGTCTGGGATGGGACACTACCTCATCCTAGGAGTCTGTTCTGGATTAACCTGAAAATCCTTTCTCAAAGGGGCCTCAGTTGTAGCGTGGACTGGGCCTCGAGCTGTAGGCTTGCCCGTTGCTGTAGTCCAGGAGTGAACACGCAGGAGGCGGTGTAGCGTGGTGTCCGTGCTCTGTTGGGGGCTGGCCTCTCCTATAGGTACTGCCCTCCAGTGTTCATTGGTGGAACGACAGGCTGGACGGCCGGCAACTGTTACCATCAATTTGCAGGACATGTCGCTCAGGCTCTTGGACTATAGATGTGTTTTTTTTTTGTGTGAATATATATATTTTTTTCTTTCTATTTTGAATGTGCTGTGTATGTTTTGAAACAAACAGTGCAATATAAAGCAACACACAAAATACTGGGGGAACACTGGTCAGGCAGCATCCATGGAAATGAACAAACAGTCAGCGTTTCTGGTCGAGACCCTTCGTCAGGACTGAGAAGGAAGGGGGGAGGCATCAGAATGAAAAGGTGGGGGGAGGAATGGAGGCTAGCAGAAGGTGATAGGTGAAGCCAGGTGGGTTGAAAAGTTGAAGGGCTGGAGTAGAAGAAATCTGATAGGAGAGGAGAGTGGACCATAGGAGAACGGGAAGGAGGAGGGGAGCCAGGAGGAAGTGATAGGCAGGTGAAGAGAGGTCAAAGGCTAGATGGAGGAATAGTAGGGGGAGGCAAAACTTATTTTACTGGAAGAAGAAATGGATATTCATGCCATCAGGGTGGAGGTTACCCAAATGGAATTTAAGGTGCTGCTCTTCCATCCTGAGAATGGGAATGGGAACAGGAATTAAAATGTTTGTCTACCGGGAAGTCCCACGTCTGGTAGATGGAGCAGTGTGCAATATGTCATTCGCGTCAACGACCAACACAGTCCGAGGATTGTGGTGGGGGCAGCCCACAAGTTTTGCCACACATCTGGCGCTAACATAACCTGCCCACTAACTCACTAACCCTAACCCGTACATCTTTGGAATATGGGAGGAAATTAGAGCACCCGGAGGAAACACACACGGTCACAGGGTGAAGGGATTAGCTCCTTACAGACAACGGTGAGTTTTGAACCCTAATTGGGGATTGATGGCTCTATAAAATTATTGCTCTAACCACTACATTACCGCACTGGCCCTAAACTGCAGTACCATAGTCCCAAGGGCACCAAGTTTCCAGAATGTTGTCAAATCAAATCAAATCAGGTTTAACTATCATTGAGCCATACACAGATACAGCCAAATGAGACAGATTCCTCTGGGGCCAAAGTGCAAAACATACACAGCATATAAAAAAAACCGAAACAGAGACACGTAAGAAAACATGTACAGTATATAGTACAAGACCCTGAGCAGAATGTCCCACAATTTGACAGTACAGTTCCTGGCAATCCAGCCTGTCATTGCACCAACACTAGAGGGCAGCACTGATGGGAGACTCCTGCCCCCAACCGAGCACCGGCACCACTCTACACCGCCCCCAGCATCTCCTCATCTGGACTGCAGCAGTAGGCCAGCCTGTGGCTTGAGGCCTAGTCCTCACTCTAACCAACACCACGCTGCTTCCACACCACCCGTCTCACCACCAAACAAGGCAACAGGCTTGCGGCATCTTACATTATCGATGTACAACAGGGTCTTGCGATTGCAAGACAACCACCCAAGGTTTCACTGCACGCTGTCATTGTGCACCAAATCCAGTCGCAGGCAGCAACATGGTCTGCACCCAGGTCAGCTCCTCTGAATGCAATCTGGCTCCTCTGACCTGCAGGTCAGCTCCTCCTCCTGGGTTATTTCTGACTGTGCAAAGTTGCAACTTGGAGCAAAGGAGGATGAGAGGGCATTGATAGGGGTGTATACCAGGCACAGATAGAGTAGACAGCACCAATGATTAGACTGAGAGGTAGAGAGTTAATCATATGTAAGAACCCAAACTCCCAGAAAGAAGGGTAATGCACACAAAATACTGGAAGAAATCAGCAGGCCAGGCAGCATCTACAGAAAGGAATAAGGAATCAACATTTCGGGCCGAGACCCTTTGTCAGGACAGGAAGGGAAGGAGGCAGAGTAAGAAGATGGGGAGAAGGGAAGCTGGCAGGTGATAGGTGAGATCACGTGAGGGGGAAGGTAGGTGGGCGGGGGATGGGGATGAAGTGAGAAGCTCGAGGTGATCGGAGGAAGAGATAAAGTGCTGACGAAGGAGGAATCAGATAGGAGAGAACTGTGGACTGTGGGAGACAGGAAATGAGGAGGGGAACTAGAGGGAGGCAATGGGCAGGTGAGGAGAAGAGAAGGGGTAAGAGGGGGGTTGGAATGGGAAAAGAGGGGTGGGGGGAGGGGGAAGAAATTACCAGAAGTCAGAGAAATCGATTTTCCTGCCATTAAGTTGGAGGCTATCCAGACAGAATATGAGGTGTTGCTCCTCCAGCTGAGAGTGGCCTCATCGTGGCAGTAGCGGAGGCCATGGTCTGACATGTTGGAATGAGAATGGAGATTGGAATTTAAATGCTTGGCCTCTGAGAAATCCAGTTTCTTTTTGCTTTGCACATTGGGTGTTTGGGAGTCTTCTTTGTCTTTAATGGGTTCTTTTAGGTTTTGTTTAGTGGCTGCCTGTACGGAGACAAATCTCAAGGATGTTTGTATAATATGCACATACTTTCATAATAAATGTACTTTGAACTTTGAACTTTGCTGCAGACAGAGCAAAGGTGTTTGTATAATGAACGATCCACAAGCTGTCAAAGCAATCTCAATTCAGTCTCGATCTTATGTTCCCAAACGTTACAGCAGTTTGCATTCTCCTTATGGACATTCTGTTTGGTAAACTAGCTTATTGACACACGTTACCGAGGTACAGTGACAAACCTTTTTCGCATGTCATCCATGCAGGTCATTTCATCGCATCAGTACATTGAGGTAGATCCGGGGAGAAACAACACCAGGATGCGGAATAAAGTGTTGCAGTTACAGGGAGAGAGCAGTGCAGGCAGACAATAAGGTGCAAGGCCATAATGAGATAGATAGTGAGGCCAAGAGCCCATCTTATACTAGGGGACTTCAATAGTCTTATGACAGTGAGATAGAAGCTGTCCTTGAGCCTGGTGGTACGTGCTTTCAGGCTTTTGTATATTCTACCCAATGGGAGAGAGGAGAAGAGAAAATGTCCATTGTAGGTGGGATTTTGGATTATTTTTATTTATTAATTGAGATACAGTGGTCCTTCGAGCCACACCGCACTGCAACCCACCAATTCAATCCTAGCCTAATCACGGGACAATTTACAATGACACATTAATCTACCAACCAGTAGGTCTTTGGATTGTGGGAGGAAACTGTCACGGGGAGGACATACAAACTCCATACAAGCAGCAGCGGGAATTGAACCCTGGTTACCCGTACTGCAAAGCATTGTGTGAACCACGCTGCTTTACCAAGGTAGTGAGAAGTGTAGACAGAGTTACATTTTGAGATAGCTTGTATAGTCATAGAACACAACAGCACAGACACAGGCCCTTCAGCCCATCTAGTCAATGCCAGCCTCATCTGCCTAGTTCCATTGACCTGCCCTCTCATCCACGAACCTATCCGAATTCCTCAAATGTGCCAATTGACCTTGCCTTGAACACTTCCACTGGTTTTCACTCCACACTCGCACTATCCTCTGAGTGAAGATCCCCCTCAGCTTCCCCTTAAATATTGCACCTTTCACCTTAACCTATGACCTCCAATTCTAGTCTCATCCAACCTCTTTGTATACCTCTATTAGATCTATATCAAAGTTCAAAGTGGAGAGCAAGTTTATTGACAAAGGACTGTATATAGAGGACATACTGTGCAAATGTCTTAGGCACATAGTGTATATAGGCAACACACACAAAATGCTGGTGGAACTCAACAGGCCAGGCAGCATCTACAGAAAGGAATACAGTTGACGTTCCGGGCCGAGACCCTTCGTCAAGCCTGTGGAGAGGAAAGGACGAGGATCAGAGTGTGACAGTGGGGGAGGAGAGGAAGAACCATAAAGATGAGGATCAGAGTGTGACAGTGGGGGAGGAGAGGAAAAGATGAGGATCAGAGTGTGACAGTGGGGGAGGAGAGGAAAAGATGAGGATCAGAGTGTGACAGTGGGGGAGGAGAGGAAAAGATGAGGATCAGAGTGTGACAGTGGGGGAGGAGAGGAAAAGATGAGGATCAGAGTGTGACAGTGGGGGAGGAGAGGAAAAGATGAGGATCAGAGTGTGACAGTGGGGGAGGAGAGGAAAGGACGAGGATCAGAGTGTGACAGTGGGGGAGGAGAGGAAAAGATGAGGATCAGAGTGTGACAGTGGGGGAGGAGAGGAAAGGACGAGGATCAGAGTGTGACAGTGGGGGAGGAGAGGAAGAACCATAAAGATGAGGATCAGAGTGTGACAGTGGGGGAGGAGAGGAAAAGATGAGGATCAGAGTGTGACAGTGGGGGAGGAGAGGAAAAGATGAGGATCAGAGTGTGACAGTGGGGGAGGAGAGGAAAAGATGAGGATCAGAGTGTGACAGTGGGGGAGGAGAGGAAAAGATGAGGATCAGAGTGTGACAGTGGGGGAGGAGAGGAAAAGACGAGGATCAGAGTGTGACAGTGGGGGAGGAGAGGAAAGGACGAGGATCAGAGTGTGACAGTGGGGGAGGAGAGGAAAAGACGAGGATCAGAGTGTGACAGTGGGGGAGGAGAGGAAAGGACGAGGATCAGAGTGTGACAGTGGGGGAGGAGAGGAAAGGACGAGGATCAGAGTGTGACAGTGGGGGAGGAGTGGAAGAACCACAAAGATGAGGATCAGAGTGTGACAGTGGGGGAGGAGAGGAAAGGACGAGGATCAGAGTGTGACAGTGGGGGAGGAGAGGAAGAACCACAAAGATGAGGATCAGAGTGTGACAGTGGGGGAGGAGAGGAAGAACCACAAAGACGAGGATCAGAGTGTGACAGTGGGGGAGGAGAGGAAAAGATGAGGATCAGAGTGTGACAGTGGGGGAGGAGAGGAAGAACCACAAAGATGAGGATCAGAGTGTGACAGTGGGGGAGGAGAGGAAAGGACGAGGATCAGAGTGTGACAGTGGGGGAGGAGAGGAAAGGACGAGGATCAGAGTGTGACAGTGGGGGAGGAGAGGAAGAACCACAAAGATGAGGATCAGAGTGTGACAGTGGGGGAGGAGAGGAAAGGACGAGGATCAGAGTGTGACAGTGGGGGAGGAGAGGAAAGGACGAGGATCAGAGTGTGACAGTGGGGGAGGAGAGGAAAGGACGAGGATCAGAGTGTGACAGTGGGGGAGGAGAGGAAAGGACGAGGATCAGAGTGTGACAGTGGGGGAGGAGAGGAAAGGACGAGGATCAGAGTGTGACAGTGGGGGAGGAGAGGAAGAACCACAAAGATGAGGATCAGAGTGTGACAGTGGGGGAGGAGAGGAAGAACCACAAAGATGAGGATCAGAGTGTGACAGTGGGGGAGGAGAGGAAAAGTTGAGGATCAGAGTGTGACAGTGGGGAAGGAGAGGAAGAACCACAAAGATGAGGATCAGAGTGTGACAGTGGGGGAGGAGAGGAAGAACCACAAAGATGAGGATCAGAGTGTGACAGTGGGGGAGGAGAGGAAGAACCACAAAGACGAGGATCAGAGTGTGACAGTGGGGGAGGAGAGGAAAGGACGAGGATCAGAGTGTGACAGTGGGGGAGGAGAGGAAAAGTTGAGGATCAGAGTGTGACAGTGGGGAAGGAGAGGAAGAACCACAAAGATGAGGATCAGAGTGTGACAGTGGGGGAGGAGAGGAAGAACCACAAAGATGAGGATCAGAGTGTGACAGTGGGGGAGGAGAGGAAAGGACGAGGATCAGAGTGTGACAGTGGGGGAGGAGAGGAAAAGATGAGGATCAGAGTGTGACAGTGGGGGAGGAGAGGAAAAGATGAGGATCAGAGTGTGACAGTGGGGGAGGAGAGAAAAGGATGAGGATCAGAGTGTGACAGTGGGGGAGGAGAGGAAAAGATGAGGATCAGAGTGTGACAGTGGGGGAGGAGAGGAAAAGATGAGGATCAGAGTGTGACAGTGGGGGAGGAGAGGAAAAGATGAGGATCAGAGTGTGACAGTGGGGGAGGAGAGGAAAAGATGAGGATCAGAGTGTGACAGTGGGGGAGGAGAGGAAAGGACGAGGATCAGAGTGTGACAGTGGGGGAGGAGAGGAAAGGACGAGGATCAGTGTGTGAAAGTGGGGGAGGAGAGGAAAAGATGAGGATCAGAGTGTGACAGTGGGGGAGGAGAGGAAAGGACGAGGATCAGAGTGTGACAGTGGGGGAGGAGAGGAAGAACCACAAAGATGAGGATCAGAGTGTGACAGTGGGGGAGGAGAGGAAAGGATGAGGATCAGAGTGTGACAGTGGGGGAGGAGAGGAAAAGATGAGGATCAGAGTGTGACAGTGGGGGAGGAGAGGAAAGGATGAGGATCAGTGTGTGACAGTGGGGGAGGAGAGGAAAAGATGAGGATCAGAGTGTGACAGTGGGGGAGGAGAGGAAGAACCACAAAGATGAGGATCAGAGTGTGACAGTGGGGGAGGAGAGGAAAAGATGAGGATCAGAGTGTGACAGTGGGGGAGGAGAGGAAAGGATGAGGATCAGTGTGTGACAGTGGGGGAGGAGAGGAAAAGATGAGGATCAGAGTGTGACAGTGGGGGAGGAGAGGAAGAACCACAAAGATGAGGATCAGAGTGTGACAGTGGGGGAGGAGAGGAAAAGATGAGGATCAGAGTGTGACAGTGGGGGAGGAGAGGAAAAGATGAGGATCAGTGTGACAGTGGGGGAGGAGAGGAAAAGATGAGGATCAGAGTGTGACAGTGGGGGAGGAGAGGAAAGGACGAGGATCAGAGTGTGACAGTGGGGGAGGAGAGGAAGAACCACAAAGATGAGGATCAGAGTGTGACAGTGGGGGAGGAGAGGAAAGGATGAGGATCAGTGTGTGACAGTGGGGGAGGAGAGGAAAAGATGAGGATCAGAGTGTGACAGTGGGGGAGGAGAGGAAGAACCACAAAGACGAGGATCAGAGTGTGACAGTGGGGGAGGAAAGGACGAGGATCAGAGTGTGACAGTGGGGGAGGAGAGGAAAGGACGAGGATCAGAGTGTGACAGTGGGGGAGGAGAGGAAAGGACGAGGATCAGAGTGTGACAGTGGGGGAGGAGAGGAAAAGATGAGGATCAGAGTGTGACAGTGGGGGAGGAGAGGAAAAGATGAGGATCAGAGTGTGACAGTGGGGGAGGAGAGGAAGAACCACAAAGATGAGGATCAGAGTGTGACAGTGGGGGAGGAGAGGAAAAGATGAGGATCAGTGTGACAGTGGGGGAGGAGAGGAAAAGATGAGGATCAGAGTGTGACAGTGGGGGAGGAGAGGAAAAGATGAGGATCAGAGTGTGACAGTGGGGGAGGAGAGGAAAGGACGAGGATCAGAGTGTGACAGTGGGGGAGGAGAGGAAAAGATGAGGATCAGAGTGTGACAGTGGGGGAGGAGAGGAAAAGATGAGGATCAGAGTGTGACAGTGGGGGAGGAGAGGAAAAGATGAGGATCAGAGTGTGACAGTGGGGGAGGAGAGGAAGAACCACAAAGATGAGGATCAGAGTGTGACAGTGGGGGAGGAGAGGAAAAGATGAGGATCAGAGTGTGACAGTGGGGGAGGAGAGGAAGAACCACAAAGATGAGGATCAGAGTGTGACAGTGGGGGAGGAGAGGAAAAGATGAGGATCAGTGTGACAGTGGGGGAGGAGAGGAAAAGATGAGGATCAGAGTGTGACAGTGGGGGAGGAGAGGAAAAGATGAGGATCAGAGTGTGACAGTGGGGGAGGAGAGGAAAGGACGAGGATCAGAGTGTGACAGTGGGGGAGGAGAGGAAAGGACGAGGATCAGTGTGTGAAAGTGGGGGAGGAGAGGAAAAGATGAGGATCAGAGTGTGACAGTGGGGGAGGAGAGGAAAGGACGAGGATCAGAGTGTGACAGTGGGGGAGGAGAGGAAAGGACGAGGATCAGAGTGTGACAGTGGGGGAGGAGAGGAAGAACCACAAAGATGAGGATCAGAGTGTGACAGTGGGGGAGGAGAGGAAAGGATGAGGATCAGTGTGTGACAGTGGGGGAGGAGAGGAAAAGATGAGGATCAGAGTGTGACAGTGGGGGAGGAGAGGAAAAGATGAGGATCAGAGTGTGACAGTGGGGGAGGAGAGGAAAAGATGAGGATCAGAGTGTGACAGTGGGGGAGGAGAGGAAGAACCACAAAGATGAGGATCAGAGTGTGACAGTGGGGGAGGAGAGGAAAAGATGAGGATCAGTGTGACAGTGGGGGAGGAGAGGAAAAGATGAGGATCAGAGTGTGACAGTGGGGGAGGAGAGGAAAAGATGAGGATCAGAGTGTGACAGTGGGGGAGGAGAGGAAGAACCACAAAGATGAGGATCAGAGTGTGACAGTGGGGGAGGAGAGGAAAGGACGAGGATCAGAGTGTGACAGTGGGGGAGGAGAGGAAAGGACGAGGATCAGAGTGTGACAGTGGGGGAGGAGAGGAAGAACCACAAAGATGAGGATCAGAGTGTGACAGTGGGGGAGGAGAGGAAAGGACGAGGATCAGAGTGTGACAGTGGGGGAGGAGAGGAAAGGACGAGGATCAGTGTGTGAAAGTGGGGGAGGAGAGGAAAAGATGAGGATCAGAGTGTGACAGTGGGGGAGGAGAGGAAAAGATGAGGATCAGAGTGTGACAGTGGGGGAGGAGAGGAAAGGACGAGGATCAGAGTGTGACAGTGGGGGAGGAGAGGAAGAACCACAAAGATGAGGATCAGAGTGTGATAGTGGGGGAGGAGAGGAAAAGATGAGGATCAGTGTGACAGTGGGGGAGGAGAAGAAAAGATGAGGATCAGAGTGTGACAGTGGGGGAGGAGAGGAAAAGATGAGGATCAGAGTGTGACAGTGGGGGAGGAGAGGAAAGGATGAGGATCAGAGTGTGACAGTGGGGGAGGAGAGGAAAGGATGAGGATCAGAGTGTGACAGTGGGGGAGGAGAGGAAAAGATGAGGATCAGAGTGTGACAGTGGGGGAGGAGAGGAAAAGATGAGGATCAGAGTGTGACAGTGGGGGAGGAGAGGAAAAGATGAGGATCAGAGTGTGACAGTGGGGGAGGAGAGGAAAGGACGAGGATCCGAGTGTGACAGTGGGGGAGGAGAGGAAAAGATGAGGATCAGAGTGTGACAGTGGGGGAGGAGAGGAAAAGATGAGGATCAGAGTGTGACAGTGGGGGAGGAGAGGAAAAGATGAGGATCAGAGTGTGACAGTGGGGGAGGAGAGGAAAAGATGAGGATCAGAGTGTGACAGTGGGGGAGGAGAGGAAAAGATGAGGATCAGAGTGTGACAGTGGGGGAGGAGAGGAAAAGACGAGGATCAGAGTGTGACAGTGGGGGAGGAGAGGAAAGGACGAGGATCAGAGTGTGACAGTGGGGGAGGAGAGGAAGAACCACAAAGATGAGGATCAGAGTGTGACAGTGGGGGAAGAGAGGAAAAGATGAGGATCAGAGTGTGACAGTGGGGGAGGAGAGGAAAAGATGAGGATCAGAGTGTGACAGTGGGGGAGGAGAGGAAAGGACGAGAATCAGAGTGTGACAGTGGGGGAGGAGAGGAAAGGACGAGGATCAGAGTGTGACAGTGGGGGAGGAGAGGAAAGGATGAGGATCAGAGTGTGACAGTGGGGGAGGAGAGGAAAGGATGAGGATCAGAGTGTGACAGTGGGGGAGCAGAGGAAGAACCACAAAGATGAGGATCAGAGTGTGACAGTGGGGGAGGAGAGGAAAGGACGAGGATCAGAGTGTGACAGTGGGGGAGGAGAGGAAAAGATGAGGATCAGAGTGTGACAGTGGGGGAGGAGAGGAAAGGACGAGGATCAGAGTGTGACAGTGGGGGAGGAGAGGTAGAACCACAAAGTGATAGGTGAGACCAGGAGGGGGAGAGGGCTCAAGTAAAGAGCTGAGAAGTTGATTAGTGAAAGAGATACGGGACTGGAGAAGGGGGAATCTGCTGGGAGAGGTCAGAAGGCCCATGGGAGCAGAAAAGGGGGGAGCACCAGAGGGACGTGATAGGCAGATAAGGAGATAAGGTGAGAGAGGGAAATGGGACTGGGGAATGGTGACGGTGGTGGGGTGGGGTAGAGGGAAGCACATTACCGGAAGTTCAAGAAATCGATGATCATGCCATCAGGTTGGAGGCTATCCAGACATAATATAAGCTGTTGCTCCTCCAACCTGAGTGTGGGAATTAAAATGAGTGACCACTGGGAGTTCCTGCTTTTCCTGGTGAGCAGAGCATAGGTACTCGGCGAAGCGGTCTCCCACACTGCATCGGGTCTCCCGATATACAGGAAGCCACATCGGGAGCACCGGACACAGTAGATGACCCCAACAGATTCACAGCTGAAGTGTCACCTACCCTGGAAGGACAGTTTGAGGCCCTGAATGGTAGTGAGGGAGGAGGTGCAGGGGCAGGGGTAGCACTTGTTCTGCTGGAAAGGATAAGTGCCAGGAGGGAGATCAGTGGGGAAGGACAAATGGATGAGCAATTTGGGAAGGGAAGGTGGGGGGCGGGGGGGGGGAGGGAAAGATGTACTTGGTGGTGGGATCCCACTGCAGATGCCAGAAGTTATAGAGAATTCTGTGCTGGATGCAGAGGCTGGTGGGGTGGTAGGTGAGGTTGAGGAACCCTATCCCTGCTGGGGTGGTGAGAGGATGGGGTAAGAGCAGATGGAATGGAAGTGAAATGGAAGAGATGCAGTTGAGGTCAGCATTGATGGTGGAGGAAGGGAAGTTCCTTTCTTTGAGGGAAGACATCTCCTTCATTCTAGAATGAAAAGCCTCATCCTGACCCCAGATGCGGCAGAGATGGAGGAATTGAGAGAAGGGGATGGCATTTTTACAAATAACAGGGTGGGAAGAGGTATAGTCCCAGGTAAGAATCAATGGGTTTATAATAGACATTGGTGGATAAGTTGTCTCTGGAGATAGAGACAGAGATATTGAGAAAGGAGAGGGAGGTGTCAGAAATGGACCAGGTAAATTAGAAGGCAGGGTGGAGGTTGGAGGCAAAGCGGATGAAATCGATGATCTTCACATGAGTGCAGGAAGCAGCACTAATGCAGTTGTCGATGTTGCATAGGAAATGCTGGGGAGTGATACCAGTGTAGGCTTGGAATATAGACTGTTCCACATGGTCCACAAACAGGCAGGCTTAGCTGGGACCCATGCAATTGCCCATGGTTACATCTGTGAAGGCAGTGGGGGGAGCTGATTAAGAGTGAGGACAAGTTCTGCTAGACGGAGGAGAGTGGTGGTGGAGAGGAACTGGTTGGGTCTGGTGTGCAGAAAGAAACAGAGAGCTTTGAGGCCTTCTTGGTGGGGGATGGAGGTGTATAGGGACTGGACATCCATAGTGAAAAATAAGATGATCAGAGTCCCAGAACTTGTAATCTTTGAAAAGATCAAGAACATGTGAAGTGTCACGGATGTAAGTGGGAACAGTCTGAACCAGGAGGGATAAAACTGAGTCCAGATATGCAGATATAGTTTGTAGGAAGTAGATGGCAGTGGATAGGAGATCCCCAGAGCTAATAAGGTTGGTGATGGTGTGGGAGACTATGGCCTGATGCTCCTTATTGAGATCCTGTTGGAATAGTAAGTAAGAGGAGGTGTCTGAGAGTTGTTGCCAGCCTCAGCAAGGTAGAGGTCTTTCTGCCAGACTACTTCAGCATTACCCCCACCCCCCTTATATGCAGTGAGGTGAGGTTAGGATTAGTGCGCAGAGAGTGGAGAGCAGGTCGTTCGGAAGGAGCGAGGTTGTAATTGGAGAGAGGAGTGGTGAAGTAGAGACGGCAATGAAAAGGTCCAGAGCAGGCAGAAGACCAGAGTGGGGTGTCCAGGAAGAGGAGGAGAGTTAAACACGGGAGAAGCGGTCATTGGTGTGAATGAAGAGTTCTTGTCAAAGAAATTGGCATTGAGACGAAGGCATTGAACAGGAAATCAGTGCCATGGGGGGCGTGGAACTCATTGAGGTCTGGGCGCAGGGGGACAAAGATGAGGCCCGGCACAGATGAGCGTTGGGGTCAGAAGGGGGAAGGGAATTGGTTGTGTCAGAGGAGAGGGCAGGGTTGGGCTGTTCAGGGAATGTGGGATAGAGGAAGATGGAGTCTCTGAGGACCCAAGAGCTGGTGGTGGGACCTGAGAGAGAGGGGACTGTGGAGTGGTAGTAGGGGAAGGTGAGACGGGGGTTCCAGTGGCAGTGGGTAAAGTCCTGACCTGGAGGTGCTGTTGGTCAAGGCTGGAGTCGGAGTTGTAGGTTACATAATCAGCACTTTGAAGGTGTCCGGGGTCATTGGAGGCTGCATTGATGGTGATGGAGCCTGGGTTGTAAATCTGCTCCGGATCATTGAGGTAGGCAGCAGGGACCACGGTCTGGAGACGTCCTTGCCTTCTGGCATTGGAGACAGCAGGTTCTGTAGTCTGTAGATGGACCATCTTCCGATCATGCCAGGACATGAAGCTGCGATTGAAAGCTGGATCAGGCGGAGGATAAAGTAGCATTGGAGGCGGCGGAGAGACGGGTCCACCGCGAGGGACGGAGAGACGGGTCCACCGCGAGGGACGGAGAGACGGGTCCACCGCGGGGGACGGAGAGACGGGTCCACCGCGAGGGACGGAGAGACGGGTCCACCGCGGGCGGTGGAGAGACGGGTCCACCGTGAGGGACGGAGAGACGGGTCCACCGCGGGGGACGGAGAGACGGGTCCACCGTGAGGGACGGAGAGACGGGTCCACCGCGGGCGGCGCAGAGACCGTAGGCGGCAGCTCTTGCTTGTTACTGTATGTATATCTTGGGTGCCTAACACTTCTGCACAGTACTGTGGCCATTTTGTGTATTACACTGTACCTCTGCTGCAAAAAGACCCGAAATTCTATGAAATATGTGAGTGATAAACTTAATTCTGATCTGCGTCTCTATTGCGGACTGAGAGTGGGAAGGGGGCAGGGAGAGGGGAATTGTGGTTGGGAAAAGGGGAAGGGAGAGGGGTGGGAGCGGGAAGCATCAGGGAGACATTCTGTAATGATCAATAAACCAATTGTTTGGGATCAAATGACCTTGCCTGGTGTTTCAGGGCTGGGTACATCTGCACCCATGCCACACCCTCACCCTGGCACTCCTTCTCTGCCACCTGTCCCACACCCCTCCCATGGCACTCCACCCACACCATTCCCAACATGCTTTGTTCCCGCCAGATTTACAAACTCGCTCTCTGCTCCACGATGACAAATACAGTACCGTGCAGAAGTTTCAGGCACCCTAGCTACATATCTGTGCCTGAGACCTTCACACAGCACTGCATATGTCACCATATACTACCCTGAGATTCATTTTCTTGCGGGCATTCACCATACAACAAAGAAATTCAATAGGTCAATGAAAAACTACACACAAAACAAAGGCTGACAAAAGCTAACATGGAACAGGGGACAAGTTGTGTAAATACAAACAATAGTAGTAGTGATAATAAATAAACGGGTAGATACATAAATGAATAACACTGAGTACATGAGCTGTAGAGTCATTGAAAGTGAGTGCGCAGTTTGTGGGATCAGTTCAGAGTTGAGCTGAGTGAAGTTATCCAGTCTGTTTCAGGAGCCGGATGGTTGTAGAGTAGTAACTGTCCCTGATCCTGGTGTTGTGCACCCAAGGCTGATGACAGCAGAAGAGAACACGGCCATATTGATTATATGCATTAAATAGTAAGAAACACGAAACGAGTAAGAAACATCAGACGCTGGTGAGATTTATCAAGGATCTGCATGACGGCAGTTTGGGACTTGGACTTTTCTGCTAACGTTTCAGCTTTAAAGCTGAATAATGTTCTTGTCTGCACACACACAGGTACAATGGGGATTGTCGTGGTCCAGCAGACCCCAGCGACCCTCTCTGTGATTGAAGGGAAACCATTCTGTCTCCGCTGCCAGCTCAATACGACGGAGGTCACGCCACTGAAAACGGTGGTCTTCAAATGGATCGTAGGGAACACCCAGCTCCAATTCACAAAGACCCTGACAAACAAAATATACTGGAACAACAGCAGAGATCGGAGCAGGGGAATGCACATTGAGGAAGAGGAACAGGGCTGGGTAACCAGCCTGGTGGTGAAGAGCGCAAAGAGAGGAGACAGTGGAGAATACCAATGCGACATCACTGTCGTCAGGCCGCTGTCAATGCAGAGCGTCTACCATGGCAATGGCACCAGGGTGGAAGTACTCGGTAAGGTCACCAGGACACAGGACAAGCAGGGCACAGGGGAGAATGAGAGTGAGCTGGGAGATCACTGGAGAATGGATCATACACACACACACACACACACACACACACACACACACACACACACACACACACACACACACACACACACACACACACACACACACACACACACACACACACACACACACACACGGAACGGTTCCCACACACACACACACACACACATACTGGGGGAACGGTTCCCACACGCACATTGTCTCCCACAAGTGTCCTGTTGCCTTGACGTCGCACGTGATGAAGACCATGGAGCGGCTGATAATACAGAATCTGAGGCCACAAACCAGGCACGCCCAGGATCCTCTTCAGTTTGCGTATAAGGAGAAGGTGGGAGTGGAGGATGCTATCACGTATTTGCTGCACAAATCACTGTCTCACCTAGATGGGGTCAGTTTTGCTGTGAGGATTACATTCCTTGACTTCTCTAGTGCCTTTAACACCATCCAGCCCAAGATCTTAAGGCACAAACTAATGGAGATGGGAGTAGACCCTCACATGGTGGATTGGATAGTGGACTACTTGACAGATAGACCTCAGTATGTGCGGTTGGGAGACTGTAGGTCTGACACGGTGGTCAGCAGCACAGGGGCGCCACAGGGAACCGTACTCTCTCCGGTCCTGTTCACCCTGTACACATCAGACTTCCAATATAACTCAGAGTCCTGCCATGTGCAGAAGTTCGCTGATGACACGGCCATAGTGGGGTGTGTCAGGAATGGACAGGAGGAGGAGTATAGGAAACTGATACAGGACTTTGTGATATGGTGCAACTCAAACTACCTGCGTCTCAATATCACCAAGACCAAGGAGATGGTGGTGGACTTTAGGAGATCTAGGCCCCATATGGAGCCAGTGATCATTAATGGAGAACGTGTGGAGCAGGTTAAGACCTACAAGTATCTGGGAGTACAGTTAGATGAGAAGCTTGACTGGACTGCCAACACAGATGCCTTGTGCAGGAAGGCACAGAGTCGAATGTACTTCCTAAGAAGGTTGGCGTCATTCAATGTCTGTAGTGAGATGCTGAAGATGTTCTATAGGTCAGTTGTGGAGAGCGCCCTCTTCTTTGTGGTGGCGTGTTGGGGAGGAAGCATTAAGAAGAGGGACGCCTCACGTCTTAATAAGCTGGTAAGGAAGGCGGGCTCAGTCGTGGGCAAAGTACTGGAGAGTTTAACATCGGTAGCTGAGCGAAGGGCGCTGAGTAGGCTACGGTCAATTATGGATAACTCTGAACATCCTCTACATAGCACCATCCAGAGACAGAGAAGCAGTTTCAGTGACAGGTTACTATCGATGCAATGCTCCTCAGACAGGATGAAGAGGTCAATACTCCCCAATGCCATTAGGCTTTACAATTCTACCGCCAGGACTTAAGAACTTTTTAAAAGCTATTATTAATGCTTTTTGAGACGGTGATTTAGATGCATATCATATTTTTTTTACTGAGTTAAGTATTGTATGTAATTAGTTTTGCTACAACAAGTGTATGGGACATTGGAAAAAAAGTTGAATTTCCCCATGGGGATGAATAAAGTATCTATCTATCTATCTAGTTTATTCCCTCTGATTTACTCTGACACATCTTGCTGTGCTTAAGGTGATTTGAATGCGTTTTGCTTTGTTTCAGCTGCAGGGACTCTGCCTTCCTCTTTGTGGTACCTCTTTCCAATTGGGCTGGTGCCGCTCCTGTTGTTTGCTATGTGGATGTTAGTGAGGAAAGACTGCCAAGGTGAGATGGCCTCTCTAATCCCACTCCTAACCTTCCACCGTCCCTCACTGGAAGGTAACTGTGAACCCTCTAGTTGGCAAGTATCTTTCAGTGTTGTTATTCCAGGTAGAATCCCGTCATAGAGAGATTCCAAATTCTGGATCTACACAGCAGTCCCTCCGCAGGTTACTCGTCTCCAAACCTCAGCAAACTCGTAACTCATAAGATGCGGGGAACGAGACCAGTTAAGTTTATTGTCTCTGAACAAATAACGGTGAGGTACAGGTGCAGAGGAGAATCGTTTTAGCAACAGCATCACAGGTACGGAGGTAGAGATCTTCCAGAGAATATTGATCATACATAAATGTGGACGAAGGTCAGGATCTAGAAGTGGTTGCAGAGAGACACGGCACAAGATTAACGGGGAATAGGGGTTGTAGGGTATCTGGTGGTAAAGCCGCAGTCAGAAGTATCAGCACCCAGTCTTAGACCGGTTGCTAAGAGGGGAATCCCCCACGTGAAGGTCAGGACCCTGAAGTGGACGTGAGAAAAGGAGGCGGCTGACCCACTCATTTAGGAAGCATGGGGCAAACATTAGATAAGTCCGGGAATAACAAGGCTTTATTTAAAATATGCAGAGATGACCCTGAAAGAGAAAATGATTATCGAAGGTTATCGGCATGCCTAAATAAGAAATTGGGTGGTGAAATTTAGCCTGTGGGTGGGACCTGGGACTTAGACAAATGTCTGAAGGCAGGGGAAGCAATTTGGAAATGTAGTGCCGGACAAAAATGGAAGATTTTAATGTCCAATTGGAGAAAAACGGCCGAAGAATTAAATAATAGATCTAAGCAAAGTAGTTGGGATTATAATGCACATCGAAGAGGGATTAGTGTATGTGATAATGAAGGAAATTTGAAATCATGGGAGGCTCTAAAAGGACTGTGTGAGGATTGTGATATGAATAAGGGGAAACAGAATAGGGAAACGAAAGATAGGCAGGTTAAGGATAGGCGACAAGGTAAAGGTGGAGCCAGCAAAGGTAAAACTGAGGTACCCCTTGACCTGTCTGGACTGCCCATGCTGTTTGATGATAATGAGACTGAGGAGGAGGAGGAGGAGGAGGAAGCCGGGCGACCCCAGCTCATGGCACCGCCACCCCCGTATGCTCCACCTAAGCGGTCGCCCCAGGGTAATCTCAACTCACCCCCACCAAGCCCAGTGGCCACCCGCACAGGGGGACAGTTGAGGCAGCGGAAGGGTAATAACCAGCCAGGGGCCAGGAAACCACGACGTAGGCAGAATTTTCTGGTAGGAGGCGGTTGACAGCATCACCCATCTCATAGAATCCTTCTGTAAGCAGGGCATTCTAGTCCCGTGCCAGTCCCCTTGCAATACTCCTATCTTGCCGGTTCCAAAGCTGGGGAGGCTGGAGTGGCAGCTGGTACAGGACCTCCGTAAGATTAATGAAATTGTGCAGCCAATGCATCCGGTATTCCCTAATTCTACTCAGATTGTAAGCAGCATTCCACCGGACTCCCGAATTTTTACCGTAGTAGATCTGCAGCATGCGTTTTTTGCAATTCCCCTTGCTCACGAGTCACAGTACCTTTTTGCATTTACCTCTCAAGATCAGCAGTACACTTGGACTTGGTCACCCCAAGGTTTCGTGCACTCTCCAACCATTTTCTCGCAGATATTGCATAGGCAGCTTAGAGATTTACAATTTCCCGGGGGCTCTACAGTAATACAGTATGTGGACTCATGGGGTTATGTACTCCCTCCCCAAAAGGTACAGGAGAGCCCAATGGTAAGTGAAATTTCCGGGAACCCCTTTGCGTGCAACCGAAAGGCAGCTCGCTCCTGAAAGGGTAACCCCGATTGCGACCCCCCCCCCCCCACCCACTACGCCGAAAGCCATGCGTGCTTTCCTTGGTCTGGTAAACTTCTGTCGGCAGTGGATTCCGAATGTCGCCCTATATATGCGACATTCGAGCCCCCTGGCATCTAGCGTGCTTAAAGGGCCCCTAGAACTGACTGAGCAACAGAATTTTTGAGGAATTGAAGAAATTGCTCTCAAGGGCGCCTGCTCTTAGTCGCCCGCTCTATGACTGTCCGTTCCAGCTTTTTGTGAATGTGTTAGAAGGCTGCGCCCCTGCTGTTCTCACTCAGGCTCATGGGGACAGGCATAGGCCTGTTGCCTATTATTCCACCAAGTTGGACCCCGTGGCGCAGGGATTACCCCCCTGCTCACAGGTGCTCCCGGCCATTTACTCCCTATTACGGCTGCTTCCATCATCACTCTCCAACAACCAGTTACGGTGTATTCGTCCCATACCATTGTAGCCTTGCTGACCTCCCACCAGACCCAACATCTTACTCAGGCCAGACTGAGTCGCTATGAAATAGCATTACTGAACAACTCATTTGCATACTGTAATGCCATCAACCTCGCTACGTTTTTAGAGACGACCCCCGTTGAGTTGACTGAGCCTCCTCATAACTATTTGCTCTGAAACCATTTTCTCACCTTACCACGCCCCGACTCTCGGATGCACCTGTTCCAGAGGCACAACTTACTCTTTACGTGGACGGCAGCTCCGCAGTCTCTGCCCAAAAAGCAGAACTTTTTGCTCTCACTCGTGCCTGTATTTTAGCTAGGACAAAGTCCAATGTTTATACAGACTCTCGCTACGCATTTGGGGTGGCCCATGATTTTGGACGACACTGGGCACAGCGGGGTTTCCTCACCTCCTCCGGGACCCCCCATCCAGAATGCCACGTATGTAAAGAATCTCCTCCAGGCTATACTCCTCCCCGAAAAATTGGCCATTATTACATGTTTGGCTCACCTAAAAGACGACTCTGCGGTGACTAAAGGCAACAACAGGGCCGACCTGGCAGGTAAACAGGCTGCGCAGGAGGCAACTATCCTAGTTTCCAACTCTGAGCGATTGGCTTTCACCATGACTAAATCGCCACCAGCACCGGGCACTCCAGACAGGGCTACAATTCAAAAGCTCCAGGGGGTCGCCCCTGATTCGGAAAAACAACTCTGGAAGACACACGGATGTGTGCATTTGGTGTCCACAGGCCTCTGGCAGACCCCAGTTGGCTAAGTTTGTATTCCAGATGCTTTGTTATCGCTGCTTATTGATCGCCTGCATATGGACACCCACCTTGGCAAGGAGGGAATGACTAATATTTTGCTCCGCACATGGTGGCATCCAAGGCTGGGGGAGGCTGCCACAGCAAAAATACAGCTTGTTTGATCTGCCAAATGCTTGAAAAGGCAGTAAAATGTGCCCAAGGAAAAACCCCCTTGCCAAGTGGTCCTTTTGAATGTATTCAGCTTGATTTTAACAAATTACCGCGTGTACACTGTTATAGGTATTGTTTAGTGATTGTAGTTGTGTTCAGTAGATGGATTGAAGCCTTTCCGACCGCCAATAATAAAGCTTCCACGGTGGTAAGGGTGTTGCTTACAGAGATTATACCAAGATTCGGGGTACCCAGACAGGACAATGGCCCTCATTTTGTAGGAAAAGTAAATAAAGAGCTATGCGAGGTGCTGCACATTGAACAGCAGTTTCACTGTCCCTACCACCTGCTGGAATAGTGGAATGGGCTAACGGCACCCTGAAAAATAAGCTGGCTAAGTTAATGTCCAAAACCGGACTGAGCTGGCTGAAGGTCCTTCCATTAGCTTTATACCATATGAGAATTACCCCACATTCCACTACAGGGGTTTCTGCAGATTAAATTGTTTACAGGCGTCCTGGACAGACCCCATGGGACGACAACACGCAGCCTCCCACCCAAATTGACCTTAATGTCATGGGGGATGAATTGCAGAAATACTTTTGCCAATTAATGTTCTCTCTAAAGTTTCTTTCCCAGGTAAAGAATACCCTTAAGGATTCCTGAGGGGAAGGAGCGGAATGGCCGGAATTGAAAATTGGAGTTTCGGTACTGATCAGCGATTGTGAGCGTCCCAATCTTGGACCCCGTTGGAAGGGACCATTCCAGATACTACTGAAAGCGCTAACGGCAGTTAAAGTACAAGGCCAGGAACGTTGGACTCACCTCAGTGACTGTAAAAGATGGCTTCCTGGCATCAATTAACCAAAAATTCTATACATTATTTCTTGAAGCACAAGAATAGTACATGACCTTTTATTACTCTGCATTTTTTGTCATTGCTCTTAAATGCTTAAAAAGGGTTATTGAGAAAGCCCAGCAGCATCTCTACTTTCTGCGAAGGCTGAGGGAAGTCCATCTCCCACCCCCCATCCTCATCACATTCTACGGGGTTGTATTGAGAGCATCCTGAGCAGCTGCATCACTACCTGGTTTGGAAATTGCACCATCTCGGATTGCAAGACCCTGTAGTGGATAGTGAGGTCAGCTGAGAAGATCATCGGGGTCTCTCTTCCCGCCATCACGGACATTTACACTGCACGCTGCATCCCCAAAGCAAACAGCATTATGAAGGACCCCACGCACCCCTCGTACAAACTCTTCTCCCTCCTGCCGTCTGGGAAAAGGCTCCGAAGCATTTGGGCTCTCACGACCAGACTATGTAACAGTTTCTTCCCCCAAGCTATCAGACTCCTCAATACCCAGAGCCTGGACTGACACCTTACTGCCCTATTGTCCTGTTTATTATTTATTGTAATGCCTGCACTGTTCTGTGCACTTTTTGTAGCCCTGGGTAGCTCTGTAGTCTAGTGTAGCTTTTTTTCTGTGTTGTTTTTTTATGTAGCTCAGTCTAGTTTTTGTACTGTGTCATGTAACACCATGGTCCTGAAAAACGTCGTCTCATTATTACTATGTCCTGCACCAGCAGTTATGGTCGAAATGACAATAAAAGTGACTTGACGACTTGATTTGTGGACTCACTTCTTTATTGTGTGTTGCAGTTGATTCCTTAGAGGACAACTTGTTTTATCAAGTACATGAATGACTGCACGGTAGTCGTACTGCTCGTTATCCTTTGGTACTCTCTGTGGAAGCACTGTTGTAGCTAACCAATTAGCGACTTTTGAATACTCCTCCCTGTATCCCAAGGAACACTCATGGTATGTTCATATATTAATTTGTGGAAATTCTTACGATCGGACCAAACACGGATACGTGTTCCTGTTTAACGGGACCTATACTACGGCCACCACCACTCTACCTACCCTCTTTGCGGTGGGAACCATTGGACCACTTTCTGTTCCCTGCCCCCAGAAGGCTCACGTTCAGCAACGACTGATAGCTCGAGCCGTGAGTAAGGAATTCTGTGCTGACTGGAGGAATCCTGTTACTCTGGGCTCCTGTCTGGTCCATGGGTTCCTGAGCACTCTCTCTCTAGGGGGCTCGGCAGGAGTCATAGATGCAAAGAACCATAACTACCTCATTTGTGGGCTAACGGCATTGGGAGACAGTATGGTGGAAGGCCTGGAGGCTGTTAACAGGGAATTGGTGGAGTTACGACTCTATGCACAGCCAACCAGGTATGCTGTGGATTACCAGCTGGTCCAGTAGGGAGGGGACTGCGCCATAGCTGGAGACAAATGCATCACTCAAGTTATTGATGAATCATACAATGTAACCCATGCCATCCAGTCTACTAAGAAACAACTGGATGACTTCAGGCAACGTCTTAGGACAGGAGAGGGCTGATTAGGATGGTTGCTAGGAGGATCTTGGGGGACTTATCTACTGCTCGGGCTGATTGTTTTCATTGTAATAATTGTTGTGTGTTGTGTGATATTGACCTGCCTAAATACTGGCTGTAGAATTTTCACGGAGAGGCTGATGATGATGTCCTTTTTGACCCCTGTGTAGTTGGTTATCATAATATGATAAAAGGGGGGGGGATGATGGAATAAAGTGATAGGTAAATAGGGGTAAGGATTAAAAGAGATTAAAAGACAGTGATTAGCTAATGATCAATTGTATTTTAGGTAACTTATGTTGTTGGACAGCCAAAAGGGAACCTTACCCAGCAACAAGTGACGTACCAGACATTGTTCCCTAATAGTGTTAGAAATATGTCCAAATAAAGAGTTGTCTGGTTGCACAAAGCATCAAATAGGGGAAGGATGGCGTGGAGGGGGGGTAAAACATTCGAGAGTAGGGGGGAGATGTCAACATGAGGAACTGAGGCTGTATCCATGCTAGCCTTGGCAGAAATAACTAACTAATAATGATTTACATCTAATTGTATCTTAACATGTGATCGAAACTATTCTAAAACTGTATTAACTCACGTAAGTACAATATTTCCTGTAATGATCAATGTTATAAATTGTGTGGAATTGTGATTCAGGTGTGGGCAGTGTCCAGACTGTCCCTTTGGGAGATCAGTCTGTAACTCCCCCCATAGCATGCTTTGAATAAAGAATGAAGTTTGACGAAGTATTGCTTGCTTTATGGTTTATTGAGTCCGTGGCACTATTGCATCGGGCCGATCCATCTTTGACAATGCCACTTGTCAGAATGCTGTCCACATCTGTAGAAATTTGCTAGTCTTCAGTGATGTACCAAGACTCCTCAATCTCCTAGGGAAATATAGCTGCTGTTTTGCCTTTTTTGTAGTTACATCATTTACTGTGTGTATGTAGAATTTTGACAGAGTCTTCAGAGGGAGATGGGGACAACGAATCACTGTGTGCACAGGTACAATGAAGAACATGCAGCCACATCACAGGCATTCTCCAAGAGCACCACAACCTTGTCGTAGGGTTTGGAGGCTCATTTCCCTCAATGACCCACAGAGCTGTGTTGGCTAGACTCAGGGCCTTGTGCTTTGCCTCTTGGTAGGGTCACCCATGCCAAATAGGTCAAAGAGTGGAGGCCAGACTAAGATTGGCCCACCGATCCTCCTGGTTCAGGGGTTTTGCTCAGGGCTAACAACCCTGACTGGTTAAACAAAACTGTTATGGAAACAGCAATGAAGAATCCTATATCTGGGTAGGACAGACAGAGATGGAGGACCTTCATTGCTGCCCTAAATGTCAGTGCTCTACAGGCAGTCACTAACATCACCGGCACGTACATACATCCTATGTAGTAAGCATAATCATACTCTTAGTGGCCACGTTACTAGATACATCTGGACACTAGCTCATTAATGCAAATATCTAATCAGCCAATCATGTGGCAGCAACTCAATTCATAAAAGCATGCAGACATGGTCAAGAGGTTCAGTTGTTGTTCAGCTGAAACATCTGAATGGGGAAGAAATGTGATGTAAGTGACTTTGACCTTGGACTGATTGTTGGTGCCAGACAGGGTGGTTTGAGTATCTCAGGAATGGCTGATGTCCTGGGATTTTCATGCACAGCGGTCTCTGGAGTTTATAGAGAATGGTACAAAAACAGCAAAAAGCATTCAGCGAGGGTCAGTTGTGTGGGCAAAAATACTTTGTTAATTAGAGAGGTCGGAGGAAAAATGGTCAGACTGTTTCAAGCTGACAGGAAGGCAACAGTAACTCAAATAACCACACGTTACAACAGTGGTGTGCAGAAGAGCATCTCTGAACACACAACACGTCAAACCTTGAAGTGGATGGGCCAGAGCAGCAGAAGACCATGAACATACAGTCAGTGACCACTTTATTAGGTACAGAAGTGTGTGAGAGAGAGACAGAGAGACAGAGAGAGAGAGAGAGAGAGAGAGAGAGAGGAAAATAAAGAAAAACTAAAGGAAGATTCAAAGGATTCAAGAATTCAAAGCACATTTCTTATCAGTGTGTACAAATTATACAACCCTGAGATTTGTCTGCTTACTGGCAGCCACTAACAAGAAACCCAACAGAACCCAATTAAAAAAAAGACCAACACCCAGTGTGGAGAGAGAGAGAGAGAGAGAGAGAGAGAGAGAGGGAGAGAGGGAGAGAGGGAGGGAGGGAGAGATAGATAGAGAGAGAGAGAGAGAGAGAGAGAGAGAGAGAGAGAGAGAGAGAGAGAAACAAGCCACACAAACGATAAAAACAAGCTACAGCATTCTGAACCTGACCAAGTCCTCAGACGAGGAGGGGTCGGGGCAGGTCCATAACCTCAGTCTCAGTTCGTCACACAGAGTGACCATTCACTGTGAAGCTTGCAGACATGAAACACGTGGCAGCTGGAGCAGTCTCACTCCCTCAGCGCTGTGGAGAGAGAAGTAAACATGGCGGAAAAGCGAGTGGAATCAGCCCGATCCTGTCACTCTGCCTTCTGGGTCTATCTGGGCCCACGTTTAAATCGTCAAACACAGAGTCATTCCCCGCCCTGGGACCCGGGCCCCTCAATACACTCTGAGCCTGTGCCCTGCCACCCTGCCTGAAGCCATTCTTGACCTTTCCAAATTGGCTCCGTGCTTAGACCGGTCCTGGTTTAGGTGGATGGGCTCGGAAACTTCTCCGCATCGACTCCTCTCTGAATTGCTCACTCCAACTCCTTCGCCGATTCTGAAGCCATCTTGGCACACGTTGCGATAATAAACCAAACAGTAATGAGTTCTTCAGGCCTGTGCAGGGCACCACAGAGCACTGGGCTCTGAGGTCCTTAGAGCACCTGAATTGGTTCATCGTTGATTAACGATTTTGTTCAAACAAAATAGTTCAAATTTACGTTGAGTCATTAGTCATTCAGATTTCCTCGTGTTTGTCCTCGAGCAATTTCCTCTTTGTAATGCGATCTCCTGGTATCTCCTGTTTAAGGAGTACGCATTGGCCAAACAGCCCAGATGAGTTGATTAGACTTGATTCAACTTTATTGTCATTGTGCTAAGTACAGATACAAAGCCAATGAAATGCAGTTAGCATCTAACCAGAAATGCAAAGAATAGTGTTATTTACAAAATAACTGCGAATAAAAAGTAAGTGCTACAGCACACAAATATGAAAGTACTGAGACAGTACAATATGGGTGCAATACTGCTTAGCGCTGTGATGTGAGGTTCAGCAGGGTCACAGCCTCAGGGAAGAAGCTCTTCCTGAGCCTGCTGGTGCGGGAGCGGAGGCTCCTGTAGCGCCTACCGGATGGGAGGAGAGTAAAAAGTCCATGGTTAGGGTGAGCTGTATCCTTGATAATGCTTTTCACCCTGCCCAGGCAGTGTTTATAATAGACGTTCTCAATGGTGGGCAATTGGGTGCCAATAATCCGCTGGGCAGACTGCATTGACTTGATATCTAACAAATGAATATTGCCCAAACAGGGTGTAGATCACCAGGAGGTGGAAATGAAGACTGCAACACAAACACACAGGTGAGTTGACATTAGGAAATACTGGTTGGCAGCTACTGTTTCATAGAAAGAAGTCAGTTAATTGGTGATTTTTTTGGGAGTGGTGGTGATTGGAAGCAGGGAAGCAAGGTGTGAATTCAGCATTTTATTTCTGATTTTAATTAATATTTCTGCCTGCTATATACACCTAGTGGCCACTTTATTAAGTGTACCTGCATACTTGTTCATTAATGCAAATATCTAATCAGCCAATCATGTGGCAGCAACTCAATGCATAAAAGCATGAGGACATGGTCAAGGGGTTCAGTTGTTGTCCAGACCAAACATCAGAATGGGGAAGAAATGTGATCGAAGTGACTTTGACTGTTGAATGATTGTTGGTGCCAGACGGGGAGGTTTCAGTATCTCAGAAAATGCTGATGTTTTGGGATTTTCATGCACAGAGTTTACAGAGAATGGTTTGGAAAACAAAAAACAAAGTATCCAATGAGCAGCAGTTCTGTGGGCGAAAAGTGCCTTGTTAGTGAGAGAGATCAGAGGAGAACGGCCAGACTGGTTCAAGGTGACAGTAACTCAAATAACCACACATTACAACAGTGGTGTGCAGAAGAGCATCTCTGAAGACACAACACGTCGAAGCTTGACGTGGATGTGTTACAGCAGCAGAAGACCACACCGGCTTCCACTCCTGTGCCTAATAAAGTGGCCACTGAGTGTCCATCCAAATAAACTACTGAGGGCACTTGGCAAGGTGGACAGGGGTGGAAATGATTTGGGAGGGTCGATCACCAGAATAAGGCATGTGTTGCACAGTGGGGCAGTACACATCTATAGTAAGGACTGGGATGGAGATGGAGTGAAGCTCCCTCTACACTGTCCCATCACACACTCTCAGGGTCAGACACAGAGTGAAGCTCCCTCTAAACTCTCCCATCACACACTCCCAGGGTCAGACACAGAGTGAAGCTCCCTCTACACTGTCCCATCACACACTCCCAGGGTCAGACACAGAGTGAAGCTCCCTCTACACCGTCCCATCACACACTCCCGGGGTCAGACACAGAGTGAAGCTCCCTCTACACTGTCCCATCACACACTCCCGGGGTCAGACACAGAGTGAAGCTCCCTCTACACTGTCCCATCACACACTCCCAGGGTCAGACACAGAGTGAAACTCCCTCCACACTGTCCCATCACACACTCCCGGGGTCAGACACAGAGTGAAGCTCCCTCTACACTGTCCTATCACACACTCCCAGGGTCAGACACAGAGTGAAGCTCCCTCTACACTGTCCCATCACACACTCCCAGGGTCAGACACAGAGTGAAACTCCCTCGACACTGTCCCATCACACACTCCCAGGGTCAGTCACAGAGTGAGGTTCCCTCTACCTTGTCCCAATACACTCTGCTGGGGAGGTTCAGGATTTAATATAGTCCAAGTTTAGGCTGGTATAACTGGAGAGTTGTATCAATGTTAGCAAGTGGGGAAATGAATGTATTAAGTAGGATTGGGGAGGCATGTGAACATTCAGCAAGATTGATATGGTCGATTATGTGGGATGGAACAAGGCTTGGGTTATTGAAATTAGGAACTGCTTGGAATATGTGGCATTATGGAGATGCTTAGATTTTAAGTATTTGACAGAAGATTGGATTATGTGGGTTTGGGATATGTTCGGATTTTGTAGGATTGGGAGATGTTTGGATCATGTAGGATTAGAAAAGTGTTTGGTTTATATAGGATTGAGGAGATGTTTGGGTTGTGTAGGATTGGGGAGATATTTGAATTATGTAGGACTGAAGAAATGTTTGGATGTTGTAGGATTGAGGCGATGTTTGGATTATGTAGGATTGAAGAGATGATTGGATTGTGTAGGATTGAAGAGATGATTGGATTATATGGGGTTGTGAGAGTTTGGATTTTATGGGTTTGAGGAGATGTTTGGATTATGTAGGATTGGGAGATGTTTGGGTTGTGTAGGATTGGGGAGATGTCTGGATTATGTAGGATTGAAGAGATAGTTGGATTATATGGGATTGGGAGATGTTTGGATTTTATGGGGTTGGGAGATGTTTGCATTAAGTAGGATTGGGGAAATATACATGGGACTGACACATTTCAAACAGGGTTCTTTGGCCTTGTGCTCTTTCCCCTTCTTGTTCAGTCTGTGTTCTCTTCTTGCCAGGAAAAGGGCATGGAAATTCAAGCAACACTGGTGGAACACAGCAGGCCAGGCAGCATTTTGTGTGTGTTGCTGTTATGGAGGAGATGTGATTTAACCAGAAAGAGTGCAGAGATTACTTACAAGAAAGTTGCCTGGACTAGGGGAGGTGGACTAGGAACACATCTACATGAAACACTGTTGCAGGAAGGCAGCAATCCTTATCAAAGATCCTCACCACCCAGGCCATTCTCTCTTCTCACTTACTGCCATCATGTAGAAGGTACAAGAGCCTCTGGGCTCGCACCACCAGGTTCAGGAACAGTTACTACCCCTCAAACATCAGGCTCTCAAACAAAGGGGTTAACTGCACTCATTTGCCCATCTATTGAGACATTCCCACAACAAATTATCTCATTTTAAGGACTCTTTATCTTGTTATTTCATGTTCTACTTATATATTGTTATTTATTTATATTTGCATTTGCACAGTTTGTTGTCTTCTGCACTCTGGTTGATCTTTCATTGATCCTGTTACAGTTATTCTATGGATTTGCTGAGTATGCTCACAGGAAAATTATCTCGGGGTTGAATGTGGTTATATATGCAGCATGTATTTTGATAATAAAATTTACTTTGAACTTTGAGTCAGAGGGAGATATTGGAAAGGCTGCATGGAACGTTGCTTCAAACAAGGGGAAATGGGCCAATGTTGTAAAAATATTTAAAATTATAGATACAGTGGCATGCAAAAGTTTGGGCACCCCTGGTCAAAATTTCTGTTACTGTGAATAGTTAAGTGAGTAGAAGATGACCTGATCTCCAAAAGTCATAAAGTTAAAGATGAAACATTCTTTTCACCATTTTCAGCAAGATTAGTGTATTATTTTTGTTTTGTACAATTTTAGAGTGGAAAAAAAAGAAAGGAGCACCATGCAAAAGTTTGGGCACCCCAAGAGATTTGAGCTCTTGGATAACTTTTACCAAGGTCTCAGACCTTAATTAGCTTGTTAGGGCTATGGCTTGTTCACAGTCATCGTTAGGAAAGGCCAGGTGATGCAAATTACAAAGCTTTATAAATGCCCTGACTCCTCAAACCTTGTCCCGACAATCAGCAGCCATGGGCTCCTCTAAGCAGCTGCCTAGCACTCTGAAAATTAAAATACTGTAAATGATGCCCACAAAGCAGGAGAAGGCTATAAGAAGATAGCAAAGCGTTTTCTGGTAGCCGTTTCCTCAGTTCGTAATGTTGTGGAATTGACAGTACCATGGGAAGATGGCGTTGAAGAAGCTTTAGAGAGGAAAAAGACCAAGTACTCTGAACTGGCAACTGAATCTGCTCAGAACGGCTGGAAGGCCAAGATTTTCCCTGTAGAAGTGGGATGCAGGGGATTTGTTGCTACATCTATGACCAGTCTATTGAAGAAGGTGGGGGTGAGGGGTGTCTCCCTCCAACAAGCAATCAAGTCCTTGTCAAATGCAGCAGAAGAAAGCAGCAACTGGATTTGGATTAAAAGGAAAGACAACAACTGGGCTGCAAGATGGAAGACAGGAGGGTACGGAACTGAGGGGGGTGTATCTGGGACGCCAGGTAGCACCGTTGAGCCCTCTGGAGACATCATGGGCTTATCAATGAAACATCAAAGAAGGAGGGTGCCCACCTGATGACCCCGATGATGTATCTACCCTCCTCATCACCACTCCAAGCCTACTGCCAACATCGAGAGTGCCGACTTTATCATTGGGATTGAAACATCAAGTCCTAGTAGCTCTACTAATATCTAATGGCTTGTTCACAGTCATTGTTAGTAAAGGCCAGGTGATGCAAATTTCAAAGCTTTATAAATACCCTGACTCCTCAAACCTTGTCCCAACAATCAGCAGTTGCCTAGTACTGAAAATTAAAATAAATGATGCCCACAAAGCAGGAGAAGGCTATCAGAAGATAGCAAAGCGTTTTCAGGTAGCCGTTTCCTCAGTTCCTCAGTTCAGTAATTAAGAAATGGCAGTTAGCAGGAACGGTGGAGGTTAAGTTGAGGTCTGGAAGACCAAGAAAACTTTCCGCCAGAACTGCTCATAGGATTGCTAGAAAGGCAAATCAAAACCCCCATTTGACTGCAAAAGACCTTCAGGAAGATTTAGCAGACTCTGGAGTGGTGGTGCACTGTTCTACTGGGCAGCGACACCTGCACAAATATGATCTTCATGGAAGAGTCATCAGAAGAAAACCTTTCCTGCATCCTCACCACAAAATTCAGCGTCAGAAGTTTGCAAAGGAACATCTAAACAAGCCTGATGCATTTTGGAAACGAAGTTAAAATAGAACTTTTTGGCCGAAATGAGCAAAGGTATGTTTAGAGAAAAAAGGGTGCAGAGTTTCATGAAAAGAACACCTCTCCAACTGTTAAGCACGGGGGTGGATCTACCATACTTTGGGCTTGTGTTGCAGTCAGTGGCATGGGGAACATTTCACTGGTAGAGGGAAGAATGAATTCAATTAAATACCAGCAAATTCTGGAAGCAAACATCGCAACGTCTGTAAAAAAGCTGAAGATGAAGAGGATGGATTCTACAACAGGATAATGATCCTAAACACACCTCAAAATCCACAATGGACTACCTCAAGAGGTGCAAGCTGAAGGTTTTTCCATGGCCCTCACAGTCCCCTGACCTAAACGTCATCAAATTCTGTGGACAGACCGCAAAAGAGCAATGCGTGTAAGACAGCCCAGGAATCTCACAGAACTAGAAGCCTTTTGCAAGGAAGAATGGGCAAAAATCCCCCAAAACAAGAAGTGAAAGACTCTTAGCTGGCTTCAGAAAGTGTTTACAAGCTGTGACACTTGCCAAAGGGGGTGTTACTAAGAACTGACTATGCAGGGCGCCCAAACTTCTGCTTCAGGCCCTTTTCCTTTTTTTTGTTATTTTGAGACCGTAAAAGATAAAAATAAAAAAAGTAATCTTGTTTGAAGTATTAAAGAAATGTGTCACCTTCAACTTTATGCCTTTTGGAAATCAGGTCATCTTTTACTCACTTAGCTATTCACAGTAACAGAAATTTTGACCTGGGTGTCCAAACTTTTGCATACCACTGTATAAGCTGGTTATACCACATTTGGCATCAAACACCCTTTACCTCCCACTGTCTCTACACTCATGACTGGCACAGGTCTAGTGCCGTCTATATAGTGTAAAGGAATACAATTCAAAAAAGTTATTATCAAAGTACATATAAGTCACCATATACAACCCTGAGATTCATTTTCTTGCAGACATAATAAATTTATAGATTAATAACCATAATACTGGGCATTCAACCAGTGTGCAAAAGACAACAAACTGTGCAAATACTAAAAAAAAATAAGCAATAAATATCAAGAACATGAGATTAAAAAGTCCTTGAAAGTGTATTTGGGGCATAGGATATACGGCAGTCCAACACATACGACGCTGGAGGAACTCAGCAGGTCCGGCAGATCTATGCAGAGGAACATTGTTTTGGGCCGGGACCCTTCAGTCAGGACTGGAAAGGATGGGGCTCAAAAGGGGTCCCACCCCTGTATGTACATCATCCCATGTAGTTCCGCAGAAGGCAAAACACGGCGTTGCTAATCCCATGGGACATTGGCGCCCCGCAATTGCAGCTGTTGGGTTGGGAGTTCAAGTCCAGCGCCGACTACTAGGGGTTTATATGTCCTGTCCGTGAACTGCGCCGGTTTCCTCCAGGAGCTTCGGATTCCTCCCACGGTCCAAACACGTAAGTGGCGCGGCCGGAAAAAAACTGTTCCGTGCTGTATCTCTAAATTTAAAAAAAACACAATAAACGAGTCCTGCCGAAACGTCGACTGTACTTTCTTAATCCCATGGACGCTGCCTGACCTGGTGGGTTCCTCCAGCACTTTGTGTGTGTTGCTCGGATTTCCAGCATCTGCAGATTCTCTCTTTGTAATTCAATAAATAAATCAGGTTCACCCCCAAATCAAAGGGGAACAGACCAGACTAGAACTCCCCCCACCCCGCCGTCCCAACACTTCAAAATCCAGCTTCCCTCTCGTCACGTGATACGCCGCCCACAACTGACCAATGGCAGAACGCGCAGCCGACAATTAACGGTCCAGTTGCCACTGGCGACGCGTTGAAATGATAAAGGCATGTCACCCGCCGGGTTGCCTAATGAGAGGGGCGTCTGTTGTTGATGGGCGAGGCGAGGGACGAAGGGCGGCGCGCAGAAGATGGAGTGGCTCAGAGTGAGTGGGAGGGTGAAACTGTCGCTGAACTTTTCCCGGGACGTTGCGGGCGGAAGACGGGAAGTGGCCTTTGCGGGGTTCGGGATGCAGGTGTGACGCAGGCGTTGAGCTGCAGCCCTTCACGGCCATTCGGCCCCTTCCGCCATTCTGTTGGATTGTTGATCCCTCCCTCCCTTTGTCAACGAGAGGGGTGGGGTAGGAGATTTCCAGTTTCTGTCCCCTGAATGAGTTATTTCGATCCCTTTCCCCAAACCTACACGCTCCCCTTTGCCACTAGCCAAACCTCTCACCTTTGCCCCTTGACCCCTGTCCCTGTACCCTGCTGACACCTTCCCTCGCCCCCAAACAGATTCCTCCTTTGCCCTTGATGCCCTCTCCTTTCCCGTTGCCCTGAGAAGGAAGAATGACACAGAAGGCAGCCATTCGTCCCACTTAGTCCAGCAGCTGAAACCAATCAGTCTCCCTTCTTCCAACCCTGACCAATTTGACCGTTACGCATTGCACAGCCTAGTGGATCTATCACTTTCCGGGTCCTTTGCGATCCCCTTCCCCACCACACCCAGATTTCTGTGCCTGTTGTACTGGAATCTTAAATAAAACCCACTGCCCTTATCCCATCTAGTCTCTATAAACCCTCACATACCCCATGCCCCACCAACGGTTGGACATTACATGCCTTCAGAAACACCCGAGGAAGCAAAACTTCGGGGGCAACTCAGGACCAATTCCCAAACTCCCTTTAAAACTCATTGGAACCCTGTTTCCCATACTCTCTTTAACCAGCCGTCCACTGTTCCCCTCTCCCCCCTTTCCACCCACTGGGACCCCATTTTGCCACTCTGACTTTAAACTTACTGGGCTCACTAAAAAAAATCTTACCGCTGTGTAACATCTTTGTCAAACAGCAAATTAAAGTATTAGAGTAGACACAGGAGATGAAGTCGCCGGGATCTGGGGGAAGTCCAAACTGTTGGAGTAACCGTGAATCAGGGTTGACTCTCCCTCTGCCTGCACTGATGCTGTCTGAGATATCATTACCATTCTGTGCTGTGTCATATGGCATAGACTATCATCGTCTCTTAACCATGATTGTTCTTGGCAAATTTTTCCACAGAAGTGGTTTGCCATTGCCTTCTTCTGGGCAGTGTCTTTACATGATGGGTGACCCCAGCCATCATCAATACTCTTCAGAGATTGTCTGCCTGGTGTCAGTGGTCACATAACCAGGACTTGTGATGAGCACCGGCTGCTCGTACGACCATCCACCACCTGCTCCCATGGCTTCACGTGACCTTGATGGGAGGGGTAGTTTGAGGGGGAGGGGTCTAAGCAGGTGCTACACCATGCCCAAGGGTGATGTACAAGCTCACGGAGGAAAGGAGCACCTCACACCTCCTTTTGTAGAGACCACCATATTAACAGGAGTTCCACCTCCGAATCCAGTAACACACGAGTCTTGATGATGCCGATTTGCTGGAGTTTCACTATATCTAAGCGGTGAGAAGTTGAGTGTTGATGTTCAAAGGGATCTAAATGCCCTTGTGCCTGGATTGCAACCTGCACTTGGGGCAGGAAATTAGGAAGATAAATAATTAAATAAAAAGGAAACGTACACAGAAATTTTGGGCGGTGGGGTGGAGATACCTCTCTATCGAGCGAGGTGTAAGACGCTCCTTCCATCTGCTACCCTGCAGGTCACCCTTGGGCAAGGTGTAGCACCTGCTTAGCCCCTTGATCAGGGTCACCTGAAGCCATGGGAGCAGGTGGTGGAGGGTCGTACGAGCAGCCGGTGCAGATCACAAGTCCTGGTTATGCGACCACTGACACCAGGGAGACAATCTCTGAAGGGTATTGATAATGGCTGGGGTCTTGTGAAGTCACTGCCCAGAAGAAAACAATGGCAAATCACATCTGTAGAAAAATTTGCCAAGAACAGTGATGGACAAAGACCACGATTGCCCACGTCATACATGACCCATGTTAATGGCAGGACCTTTAGAGGGATCTTGGGGTCCAAGCCCACAGTTCCATGAAGTGACCACAGAAGTAGATTTCTGGTCATATTACAGTAAAGGTGTAGAGGCTCTGGAGAAGGTGCAGAAGAGGTTCACCAGGATGTTCACCTCACTTCCTTCCATGGTTCACTGTCCTCACTTATCAGAATCTCCCTTCTTCAGCCTTCACCTCATCCACCTATCACCTCCCAGTTTCTTATTTCATCCCACGCACCTTCCCCCTCACCTGCCAGTTTGTACTACTACTCCTTCCCCTTACCTTCTTATTCTGGCTTCTCCCTCCCTTCCTGTCCAGTCTGAGGAAGGGTCTCGGCCCAAAACGTCATCTGCATATTCCCCTCCACATATGCTACTGACCTATTGAGTTCCTCTGGTGGGGGGGGGGTGTGAGAGAAAGAGAGAGATATTACTGGAAGTTGGAGGAACCTGTGGAATTCCCCAAGGAAATTGGGTTCTCCTACCTCCTTAACTAAACACAAACCACTCTTTAACGACCAGATAGCTGCTGCAAACACAAAGAGATTCTGCAGATACTGGAAATCCAGAGCAACACACACAAAATGGTGGAGGGACAGTTGACATTTTGAGCGTCCTGTTGAAGGGTCTCAGCCCAAAACATCGACTGTTCATTCCTCTCCAATAGATGCTGCCTGACCTGCTGAGCTCCTCCAGCATTCTGTGTATGTTGCTAAAGATGTAAATTAGCTTCTAGATCTCCCAAGACAATCCAGAGTCCTATCCTGCCCTGTGGTTAATTCAGCGTAAAACTGTTGTGCTCTATAGATTGCTAACAGCTAATTTATCTTCACAGGCATTTCCTTTGTTCTTTTTGTATTGGTGGATATAGCATATATCGTAATTGGTAAGTTTTTGAAGTTTGTCCTGTTTGGTTTACATGCCATTTGTAATTAACTTGAAAGATTTCTGAAATTACATATACACACAATGCACCAGGAGTGAAGAGAGTAGGAAGGCCAACCTACCCCTTCAAAGTCCGAAGTAAATTTATTATCAAAGTAGTATATGCCACCACGAGATTCATTTGATTGCAGACATTCCCAGAAGAACAAAGATGTACAAAATAATCAAGGAGAAACTATACAGATTGACAAAGAACCATAAGACCATAGAACATAGGGGCAGAATTAGGCCATTTGGCCCATCAAGTCTGCTCTGCCATTCCATCGTGGCTGATCTTTTTCTCTCCCCAACCCCCCAGCCCACTCCCCGACCTTCTCCCCGTAACCCTTGATGCCATGTCCCATCAAGAACATATCAATCTCTGCCTTAAATACACCCAATGAACTGGCCTCCACAGTTGCCTGCAGTAATAAATTCCACAGAATCACCACCCTCTGTCTGAAGAAACTTCTCCACATCTTGGTTTTAAACGGATGCCCTCTATCTTGAGGCTGTGTCCTCTTGTCTTAGACTCATCCATCATGGGAAACATGCTTTCCACATTTGCTCTGGGTCTCGGCCTTTCAACATTCGTAAGGTTTCAATGAGATCCCCCCTCATCCTTCCCAGCAAGTACAGAAACAATGTGCAAAAGACCCAGACCGTGCAAATACAAAGACAGGTATACAGAGACAAAGAAACGTTGAGAGACAGACAGATAGAGAGATTGATATTTAGGCAGACAGATGGATAGACAGAGGGACAGATAGATGAATGAATGAAGGATACTGGGAACTTGAGTTGTAGAGTTCTTGAAAATGAGTCCATAGGTTGTGGAATCAGTTCAGAGTTGTGTTGAGTGAAGTTAGCCATGATGGTTCAGGAGCCTGATGACTGAGGGGTAATAACTGTTCCAGAACCTGGCAGTGTGGGACCTAAGGCTCCTGTAGCTCCTGGAGCACGGTCTGGATGGTGGGTGTCCTTGATGATGGATGCTGCTTTCCTGTGGCAGTGCTTCTTGCAAATGTTCTCAGTGAGGAGGGCTTTTCCTGTGATGGACCGGGCTGTGTATAGACCAGATTATAGCCGGCCGTGTATCTGCTCCCAGCGAATTCTTACAGATGATCAGAGATGGACCGTAGAGACGATCCTATCCAAGCAACTGCTCTGCCCCAGAGCCCGTTCCAGTTCCGTACACAGTACTCCCTGCACGGCCCCACTAACATCCTGTACAACTGCTCTGCCCCAGAGCCCATTCCAGTTCCGTACACAGTACTCCCTGCACGGCCCCACTAACATCCTGTACAACTGCTCTGCCCCAGAGCCCGTTCCAGTTCCGTACACAGTACTCCCTGCACGGCCCCACTAACATCCTGTACAACTGCTCTGCCCCAGGGCCCGTTCCAGTTCCGTACACAGTACTCCTTGCACGGCCCCACTAGCATCTTGTACAACTGCTCTGCCCCAGAGCCCGTTCCAGTTCCATACACAGTACTCCCTGCACGGCCCCACTAACATCCTGTACAACTGCTCTGCCCCAGAGCCCGTTCCAGTTCCATACACAGTACTCCCTGCACAGCCCCACTAACATCCTGTACAACTGCTCTGCCCCAGAGCCCGTTCCAGTTCCGTACACAGTACTCCCTGCACGGCCCCACTAGCATCTTGTACAACTGCTCTGCCCCAGAGCCCGTTCCAGTTCCGTACACAGTACTCCCTGCACAGCCCCACTAACATCCTGTACAACTGCAGCATAACGTCACTACTCCGCTACTCGGGACGCTGACGGACCAGGCCCAGTGTACTAACGTTTTGCTGACGTTGAGGGAAGGGTCATCATGACACCACAAATGCTCTGCCCGAGACTGTGAGAAACGACGGGGAGTTCTGGACACAGTTCAATATGTCATGGAAACTGGCTCCCCCCCCTCCGTGGACACTGTCTACAGTCCCCGCTGCCTTGGCAAAGCAGACAGCGCCATCAAAGAGCCCACCCACCACCGACATTCTCACTTCTGCCCCTCCCCTCACGCAGAAGACTCAATTGATCATTCTCGTGATCCTCTGGACCCTCTCTAATGTCAGCACATTCTTCATTAGATATGGGGTCTAAAACTGCTCGCAGTACCCCAAATTTAGAACATAGAAGAGTGCAGCCCAGGAACAGGCCATTCAGCCCACAGTGCTGTGCTGACCCAGCTAAAAAACAAATCAAAAACACCCAAACACTAATCCCTCCGACCTACACCATGTCCATATTCCTCACATCCAAACGTCTCTTAAAAGCCTCTAATATATTTGCCTCTACCACCATACCAGGCAGCACATTCCAGGCATGCACCACTCTCTGAGCAAAAGCAACTTGCCCCTCACATCCCCGTTAAACCTACCCCCCTCTCGCCTTCAATGCATGCCCTCTGGTATTAGACTGTTTCTGGGATCTTGCTGTGTAGTCCCCCGATGACGCGTGACTCAGATTGAACTGATTTTGGGATGGGGGCTCGCTGTGGATCTGTGCGTTCTCACCGTGAGCGTATGAGAATCAGGTTTATTATCGCCGACTCACATGACATGAATTTTGTTTTGCAGCAGCCGTACAAATTTGTAAAATCACTACAAATGACAAAATAAGTAAAACCGTGCGAGAAGAAGGGAGAACGAGGTGGTGCTCATCGGTTCATGGTCTGATCAGTAGGGGAAGAAGCTGTTCTTGATTTACTGAGTGTGGGTCATCGGGCTCCTGTACCTCCTCGTCCACTTTAGCAGATTGTGGAATCGTTTTTTTCCCACCAATTGGGGCTCAATTCCTGTCGCTGTGTGTAGGAAGTTTGCACTGTACGCTCACCCTGTGACCGTGTGGATTTCCTCCAGGTGCTCCGGTTTCATAGAAGTACAGCACAGAAACAGGCCCTTCAGCCCATCTAGTCCATGCCAAAACTGTTAAACTGCCTACTTCCTTGGACCTGCACCGGGACCATAGCCCTCCATACCTCTACCATCCACGTACCTATCCAAACTTCTCTTAAACATTGAAATCGGGCTCACATACACCACTTGCGCTGGTAGCTCCTTCCATACTCTCAACACCCTCTAAGTGAGGAAGTTTCCCCTGATGTTTCCCTTAAACTTTTCACCTTTGACCCTTAACCCATGAACTCTGGATTTAGTCTCACTCAACCTCAGTGGAAAAAGCCTGCCTGCATTTACCCTGTCTATGCCATTCATAATTTTGTATACCTCTACCAAATCTCCTCCCAATCTTCCATGTTCTAAAAAAAATACAGTCCTGACCTATTCAGACTTTCCTTATAACTCAGGTCCTGCAGACCCGGCAACATCCTTATAAAATTTCTCAGTACTCTTTCAACCTTGTTTACATCTTTCCTGTAGGTGGGTGACCAGAACAGCTAAAATATTCCCAAATGGGCCTCATTCCTCCCACATTTCAAAGACGTACGGGTTGGGGGCTCCATACATCCTCGGGCTATATTGCTCATTGATGCCACACGACGCATTTCACTCCGGGGCTTCAATATATGCGTGCCAAATAAAACAAATCTTTTGATTTGGGGTTCAAGCCCTCCAGTCCCAGTAACATCTCATGATCTCTGCTCCCTTTTGCAGTTTAAAGGTGTCTTTCCTCTATATGGGCGAGCAGAAATGTACCAAATACCAAAGTCTTGTACAGCTGTAAAATGATATCCCAACTGTGAAGGCAAGGGTGTCACACTCCTCCTTCATCACCCTGTCCACGTGTGTCATGGACTCGTACCCTGGTCTCCCTGCTCTTCTGACATCTGTATTTTGTCTTTTCAGCCGCCATCTACATAGATTCTTGCCCCAAAGGACAGATGATCCCTATTTATAATATTGTGTCTGGAGTTGTAAACATTACCACAACATTCATTGAGTGTTATGCAACAATGTGTGCCAAAGCCTTTCTGAGGTGCTGGAACATCATATGCAAGGCGCTTGAAGGAATTTGGTTGGCAGCAGGTAATTTCATGGTGAGGTGTCTCAATGCCCCTTAATGGGTCGGGTGTATCAGTGGGTAGGGTGCTGCTCTGTAGGTCACCCTTGGGCAAGGTGTATCACCTGCTTAGACCCCCTCTCCCGCCCCGATCAGCCATGGGAGCAGGTGGTGGACGGTCGTATGAGCAGCCGGTGCAGATCACAAGTCCTGGTTATGTGACCACTGACACCAGGCAGACAGTCTGTGAAGAGTGTTGATAATGGCTGGGGTCACCCATCCTGTAAAGACACTGCCCAGAAGGCAATGGCAAATCAGTTCTGTGGAAAAATTTGCCAAGAACAGTCATGGTCATGGAAGGACCATGATACCATGATCGGCCACGTCATACAACACGGCACAAACAAACGAACGATATTAGCCGGGGCGGGGAACTGTTTCAGGGGGCTATGTTGTCCTTGCAGAAGCGGAAAGGATAAAAGGGTAGGCGGGGAAGGGGAAAGGAAAGAGAAGTCGGTGCATGGCATGAGTCGGTGTTAGCACGGTAAATTCGCTGATTATCAACGCAAAAGGCCTCGGCTGGATCCTGAACTCCGAAAGCGGGTTGCGCCGGTGTGTGTATCTGTTTGTGTTTGTATCGGTGTTGTGAGTGTGTGACTCTAGCTGTGTGTGTGCCTGTGTTTGTATCGGTGTTGTGAGTGTGTGACTTTAGCTGTGTGTGTGCCTGTGTTTGTATCGGTGTTGTGAGTGTGTGACTCTAGCTGTGTGTGTGCCTGTGTTTGTATCGGTGTTGTGAGTGTGTGACTCTAGCTGTGTTTGTGCCTGTGTTTGTATCGGTGTTGTGAGTGTGTGACTCTAGCTGTGTGTGTACCTGTGTTTGTATCGGTGTTGTGAGTGTGTGACTCTAGCTGTGTGTGTGCCTGTGTTTGTATCGGTGTTGTGAGTGTGTGACTCTAGCTGTGTGTGTGCCTGTGTTTGTATCGGTGTTGTGAGTGTGTGACTCTAGCTGTGTGTGTGCCTGTGTTTGTATCAGTGTTGTGAGTGTGTGACTCTAGCTGTGTTTGTATCGGTGTTGTGAGTGTGTGACTCTAGCTGTGTGTGTGCGTGTGTTTGTATCGGTGTTGTGAGTGTGTGACTCTAGCTGTGTGTGTGCGTGTGTTTGTATCGGTGTTGTGCGTGTGTGACTCTAGCTGTGTTTGTGCCTGTGTTTGTATCGGTGTTGTGCGTGTGTGACTCTAGCTGTGTTTGTGCCTGTGTTTGTATCGGTGTTGTGAGTGTGTGACTCTAGCTGTGTGTGTGCCTGTGTTTGTATCGGTGTTGTGAGTGTGTGACTCTAGCTGTGTTTGTATCGGTGTTGTGAGTGTGTGACTCTAGCTGTGTTTGTGCCTGTGTTTGTATCGGTGTTGTGAGTGTGTGACTCTAGCTGTGTGTGTGCCTGTGTTTGTATCGGTGTTGTGAGTGTGTGACTCTAGCTGTGTTTGTATCGGTGTTGTGAGTGTGTGACTCTAGCTGTGTTTGTGCCTGTGTTTGTATCAGTGTTGTGAGTGTGTGACTCTAGCTGTGTGTGTGCCTGTGTTTGTATCGATGTGTGCGCATCTGTGTGTCTGAGTTTACAATTACAGAACAATCCGGGGTCGCGTTTCATACCGCGACCGATTTTCGTTTGACAGGTCTCTACTGGACCGTTCAAATCTTCCCGCCTGACTACATTAATGAAGCCTCTGCCGAGTACTGTCACCAAGTCTTCTACACGTTTTCGTTCGTGACCGTTACCGTCTCCAGCGTCGCCTACGTTATCTTACTTTGTTTGGAGATCTGCACCAAGTGCAGGGGCCGCAGAGAGCCCGAGGCAGTCCCGAAGGAGCCGGAGCCCAGTACCGGCGTGGCCATCACGCTCATCGAGCCGCCTCGCTCTTCGCTCCTCGTCTCGACGGTGGCTTCGCCCGTCGCCTCCGGCAACACTTTCCGTCGCAAACACCGACCACGACCACTGAAGCTTCGGCACAGGTATTACTGATCCAAGGGCGGCAGACCGACCCCTGGTCTTCAGATAACCACCGAACCCACCCTCCCGTTCCCATTCCTATTTCACACCGCTGAGTCCAGGAAGTGCCAGGGACAAGTCTCATCTGAGGAGAAACCCGACCGCTCAAAGGACGTCGGGTCCATGTCAGATCAATAAAGCAAATGGCAAATCCTAGATTTCGTCCATAAATATTTGTTTGCCAGTCGTTTTGATTAAACGTTTTACAGAATAAAGTAACTTCCCATGACAATTGCTGGCAAATGCAGCGCTTGCTTGTTATTGGAGTAGTTTCCACAGCCCTCAGAAATGAGTCTGAGGGTTTGGCCTAGGGGAAATACCTGGGAGAAGGCGAGGCCTTCACGGGAGGTAGCGTGGCGGTTAGAGTAACGCTGTTCCATCGCCGGGGATCGGGTTCAATTCCCGTCGCTGCCTGTAGCCCATGGGGTTTTCCTACGGCTGCCCCTGTTTTCCTGCCAAACCAAAGATGTTTGGGTTAGTAGGTTAACATGGGTGTAACCAGGCGGCGCGGGATGTCACCATGTTATAGGCCGTTCAGCCCATTGAGTCTGCTCCGCCATTCCATCATGGCTGATCCCGCATTTCACTCAACCCCGTACACCTGGCTTCCCGCATATCCTCTGATACCCTGACTGATTAGGAAACGATCAACTTCTTCTTAAATATACCCATGAACTTGGCCTCCATCACAGCCTGTGGCAGAGCATTCCACAGATTACTACTATCTGGCTAAAAATATTTGCCCCTCAATTTTGAGGCTGTGCCCCTCTAGTTCTGCATACCTCCATCCTCTCCACATCCACCCTATCTAGTCCTTTCAACATTCGGTAGGTTTCAATGAGATCCCCACGCATTCTTCTAAAGTCCAGTGAGTACAGGCCCAAAGCAGCCAAATGCTTCTCACATGTTAACCCCATTCACTCCCGGAATCATACTTGTGAACCTCCTCTGGACTCTCTCCAATGGTAATACATCCTTTCTGAGATATGGGGCCCAAAACTGTTGACAATACTCCAAGTGCGGCCTGACTAGTGTCTTATAAAGGCTCAGCATCATCTCCTTGTTTTTATATTCTATTCCCCTTGAAATCAATGCCAACATCGCATTTGCCTTCTTTACCACAGACTCAGCCTGTGAATTAACCTTCTGGGAGTCTTGCATGAGGATTCCTAAGTCCCTTTGCATCTCTGATGTTTGAATTTTCTCCCCTCTTAGATAACAGTCTGCACTATTGTTCCGTTTACCAAAATGCTTTATCATACATTTCTCAACACGAGTCCATGTGCTACTTTCTTGACCTTTTTCCAATTTGTCTAAGTCCTGCTGCAATCGCATTGCCTCCTCAGCACTACTTACCCCTCCACCTATCATTGTATCAAACTTTGCCCCAAAGCCATTACTAAATTATTGCAAACAATGTGAAAAGCAGCGGTCCCAGTACTAACCCCTGAGGAACACCACTAGTCATGTTGTATCTCGTGAAGTTAAATAAAAGGCTGGGTTACAGATTGGAGTGTTAGGTCAGTGGGGATTGGACTGGGACTCTGGGACTTCACTGGTTCGAACGGGACACACACGAGTAAGTTCTGGAGGTTCATTGGTTTTACACAGCATGGAAGCAGGCCTTTCGGCCCATCTGTTCCATGCCCACCAAGATGCCCATCCAAGCTAGTCGCATCTGCCCAGCTGTGTCCCATAACCTTAGCCCTTCTTATCCATATTGAAAATGCACCTGGCTTCCTCAGCTTGTTCTGTATACCGCCACACTCAGTGTAGTAAAACTTGCCCCTCAGGTCCCCTTACCCTTCTTCACTTAACCCTATGCCCTATAGTTTTGGACTTCCCTACCCTGGGGAAAGACTGTGATCATCCCACTTATCTCTGCCTCTGCCAATTGTATAATCCTCCATAAGGTCATGGGCAGGGCACTTAGCATTGTCAATGATCCCTCCCATCCGTCCAACAATCTCTTTGCCCACCACACCCCACCCTCCCCACCATCGGGCAGGAGCTACGGTAGCATTAGGACAGGGAAACAGCTTCTTCCACCAGGCTGTGAGACCACAGAGCTCCCTGCCACCACCCAGCTCTCATCACGTATGAAGCACCAGAAGCATTTTACCATTTATCTTGTGTCGTAAATGCACATTATTATTTGTGGTAATATGTGTTGTGTCTGAGTTATATGTGCTGTGTTGTGCACCGTGGTCCAGAAGAACCTTGCTGAGGCCCAGCAACAACTCTCAGACACCTCCTCTTACTTACCCCTTGAACAGGGCCCCATTAAGAAACACCAGCCAGTTGTCTCCTACACCATCACTGACCTTATTAGCTCTGGGGATCTCCCATCCACAGCCACCAACTTCATAGTTCCCTCAGCCTGCACCTCCTGTTTCTACCTCCTACCCAAGATCCACAAACCCACTTGTCCAAGTAGACCAAGTTTGGTGTGGTATACTGCGTCCAGTGCTCCTGGTGTGGCCTTTTATATATTGGTGAGACCTGACGCAGACTGGGAGACCGTTTCGCTGAACACCTACGCTCGGTCCGCCAGAGAAAGCAGGATCTCCCAGTGGCCATCATTTTAATTCCACGTCCCATTCCCATTCTGATATGTCTATCCATGGCCTCCTCTACAGTCAAGATGAAGCCACACTCAGGTTGGAGGAACAACACCTTATATACTGGCTGGGTAGCCTCCAACCTGATGGCATGAACATTGACTTCTCCAACTTCTGTTAATGCCCCTCCTCCCCTTCTTACCCCATCCCTGATATATTTAGTTTTTTTCCCCCTCTTTTTTTTCCCTCTCTTTCTGCCCATCACTCTGCCTGTTCTCCATCTCCCTCTGGTGCTCCCCTCCCCCTTTCTTTCTCCCTAGGCCTCCCATCCCATGATCCTTTCCCTTCTCCAGCTCTGTATCCCTTTTGCCAATCACCTTTCCGGCTCTCAGCTTCACCCCACCCCCTCCCGTCTTCTCCTATCGTTTTGCATTTTTCCCTCCCCCCCACTTTCAAATCTCTTACTATCTTTCCTTTCACTTAGTCCTGACAAAGGGTCTTGGCCCGAAACATCGACAGTGCTTCTCCCTATAGATGCTGCCTGGCCTGCTGCGTTCCACCAGCATTTTGTGTGTTGTTGTTTGAATTTCCAGCATCTTCAGATTTCCTCATGTTTGCCTTTTAAATTCACTACCGCGAAGCCTCTGCCAGTGATGCCTACACTGAAGAAGTTTAAATCTTCTTTTCGATGGGAGTTCAGTGAAACCCTCTCTCACTGCTCCCCATCTATAATTTCTTCGGCCCTTCAACTTTTCGATCATATTTTGACCCAGACCCACTATTACAGCCATATATCCTTCCTTGGCACGTGTCTCCGCCGCCAACTGACTCCAGTTGGCTTCAGGATCCGTTTTCGAGCTTCTCAATTTGGACCTTCTGAGGATCCCAGGTACTCACATTTAATTGACTCTGCCTCCCGTTGTTTCTCTCGTTGAGCTCTGAGGGCGACACTCTCCGCCTGGCGTTCCTATCACAATCCCTTTCATGCCTCCGGGACACCTTTTTCTCCGTTTGCAATGGAGCTGCCCATTATTTCATCCTCCGTCAGATCCATGCATGCAATCGCCGTTTCTTTGACTTTATCACGTCCTGCAAGGATCACAAGATTTTCCATCTGCAGACCCCAGAGCCTGCTGGCTCCACCGCTAGCAGGCATGGACTTCGTATGCTACCCAGGGCATATTGAAAACCTGGACTCCAGCACCATCAACACGGGTTCCAACGACCATGGACAGCTTCAAAGCGATTGGGCAGCCACTGACTGCAACTCCAGCCTTGAACTCCAGGCCGGGTCTTCACATGCTGCAATTGTTACTCCCGTTTCCCCTTCCCCCACCACCACGATGCAATCCCCTCTCCCTCAGATCCCATTGTCAGCTCCTGGGCCCTCAGAGGCTCCATCATCCTCTGACCACAACCCTTCCCTCTCCATCGACACCACCAGCCTCCCTCCCCCCTCTGATCTCATCTCTCATCCGTGCCGGGTCTTTACCATTCCCTCCGACCTTCAACTCACTGAGGCAGAGCGCTCTGTCCTCAGTAAGGGCCTCACCTGTGTCCCCCTTCGCCCACACCTCAGTGAGTTCCGCGTACTCCATGACGATGAACTCTTCTTCCGCCGGCTCCGTCTCCGAGCTTACTCTCCCACCCCCACCGATGACCCCTTCTCCTGTCTTCAACCCTCCTCCTCTTCATGGACACCCCGCTCTGGTCTTCTACCTGCTCTGGATCTGTTTTGCAATGACCTTTCCAGCTCTTAGCTTCATCCCACCCCCTCTGGTCTTCTCCTATCATTTCGCATTTTCCCCTCCCCCCTCCTACTTTCAAATCTCTTACTATCTTTCCTTTCAGTTAGTCCCAACGAAGGGTCTCGGCCCTAAACATCGACAGTGCTTCTCCCTATAGATGCTGCCTGGCCTGCTGTGTTCCACCAGCACTTTGTGTGTGTTGTCCAAGTAGACCCATTATTTCAGCTTGTTCCTGCCCCACTGAACTCATATCGGTATGTCTCGATTCTGGTTTACCTCCCCTAGTTGTCCTTTCTTATTACATCCGTGACACCTCACACGCTCTGGATCTTTTCAATAATTTCAGGTTCCCTGTTTCCCATCATCTCATTTTGACTATGGATGTCCAGACCTTATACACCTCCATCCCCCACCAGGAAGGCCTCAAAGCTCTGTTTCTTTCTGGACACAAGACCCAACCAGTTCCCCTCCACCACCTCTCTCCTCTGCCTAGCAGAACTTGCCCTCACACTCAATAATTTCTCCTTTAGGTCTTCCCACTTCCTTCAAACAAAGGGGGTAGCCATGGGCACTTGCACATGTCCCAGGTAGCCTGCCTGTTTGTCAGCTATGTGGAACAGTCTATGTTCCAAGCCTACACTGGTAACTGTCCCACACTTTTCCTACACTACATCGACGACTGCATTGGTGCTGCTTCTTGCACCCGTGCTGAAATCATCAACTTCATCCACTTTGCCTCCAACTTCCACCCAACCCTCAAATTCACCTGGTCCAACATTTCCCTTCCCTTTCTTGATCTCAGTGTCTCTATCTCTGGAGGTCTATTATAAACCAACAGACTCTCACAGCTACCTAGACTATACCTTGTCTCACCCTGCTACGTACTTGTAAAAACGTCATCCCCTTCTCTCAATTCCTCCGTCTTCACTGCATCTGCTCTCAGGATGAGGCTCTTCATTCTAGAATGAAGGAGATGTCCTCCTTTTTCAGAGAAAGGGACTTCCCTTCCTCCACCACCAATGCTGCTCTCAACCGCATCTCTCCCATTTCACACTCATCTGCTCTTACCCCATCCTCCTGCCACCCTACCAGGGATAGGGTTCCTCTTGTCCTCACCACCACTCCACCAGCCTCTGCATCCAGCACATAATTCTCTGAAACTTCTGCCACCTCCGATGGGTTCTCACCACCAAACACATCTTTCCCTAACCTCCACTTTCTGCTTTCCACAGAGATCGCTCCCTACGTGACTCCCTTGTCTATTCGTCCCTCCCCAATGATCTCCCTCCTGCCACTTATCCTTGCAACCGGAACAAGTGCTACATCTGCCCCTACACCTCCTCCCTCGCTACTATTCAGGTCCCCAAACAGTCCTTCCAGGTGAGGCGACACTTCACCTGTGAGTCCGTTGGGGTTATATACCATGTTTGGTGCTCCCAGTGTGGCCTCCTGTATATCGGCGAGACCCGATGTAGATTGGGAGACGGCTTCACCAAGCATCTATGCTCCATCTGCCACAAAAAGTGGGATCTCCCAGTGGCCATCCATTTTAATTCCACTTCCCATTCCCATTCTGGTATGTTCAGCCACGGTCCCCTCCACTGTCACAATGAGGCCACACTCAGGTTGGAGGAACAACACCTTTTGGGTAGCCTCCAACCTGATGGCATGAACATTGATTTCTCCAACTTCCAGTAATGCCGCCCCCATCCTCACCATTTCCCATCCCTTTGTCCCCCTCTCATGTCATCTCCTTGCCTGCCCATCTGGTGATCCAACCCCCCCTTTTTTTACTTCCATAACCTTCTGTTTCTTTCACCGAACAACTTCCCAGCTCTTTGCTTCATCCCTCCCTCTCCAAGTTCCACCTATCTCCCGGCATTTCTCTCTCCTCTCCCCCCACCTTTCAAATCTACTCCTCAGCTTTTTTTCTCCAGCCCTGATGACGGATTTCAGCCTGAAATGTCGACTGTGCTTTTTTCCACAGATGCTGCCTGGCCAGCTGAGTCCATCCAGCATTTTGTGTGTGTTGCTCGGATTTCCAGCATCTGCAGATTTTCTCTTGTTCCAGAAGAATGTTGTTTCATTTGCCTGTCTACACGTGTACAGTTGAAATGACAATCAACTTGAATTTGGGAATACCTTTGAAGGGAAATTAGCAAGGGATCCAGTCTCTTCTCAGAGCTGGTATAGACTCGATGGCTTGAATATTGTATCACAACATGTCCAGATAGAGATTCCATGTCCCAGAACTACGGTAATGTGGTTCTCCTCCAGTGCCACAAACAAAATACAAACCTTAGCTTCTATACACAAGTGCTTGTAGTGGAAGTTGAACTTCCAACCTCCTGTCTTGGACACAGGAACCTGGGAGCCAATGAGAAACAAGTCCATCATCACCTAATGCCCCATCTTTGCACAGCATGGTTGGTCACATGACCACAACCCTGATATCACAATCTCATTTGCATGCTAACTCCTGATTGGTCAAGATTGTGGTCTCTGGAGGCAACTGGCAAGAAATTTACTTCTAAACCTTTGTATCACCAGAGTGATCGGATCCTTGCGGTCTCTTTCTTGTAAACTTACTGGCTAGGATTGGGCCAATCACAAGACCAGTTTATAATCATAGAGCCCAGCAGCTTTGAGTCAGGTGACTGGTAGGGATGATGTTGCATGGAGTTGAGCGGTATGGTGGCAGAGCAGTTAGTACAAAGCTTTACCTCGCTAGCTGTAAGATCAGGATTTAACACCTACCACAGTCTGTAAGGAGTTTGTCCACTCTTCCCATAACTATGTAAGTTTCCTCTGGGTGCTCTGGTTTCCTCCCACATTTCGAAAACATGAGCCCTGCTGGCCTTGCACCTGTTAATTGTTTTTTATCTAGAGTCATTAAGCCCTTGTGCTTTCTGTTAAATTTCGTCAAGTTTACTTTGATTGGCACGGGTTTGCCACATGCTGTGATTATTCAAAGTGGACTCCTGATTAGCGCTCATTGCAGGGTCCTGGTGTTTCAGAGTGATTCATCTAGCGGTGTCACTTGGTCAAGCCACCGATATTCTGTGGAATTCCTATGTATAAACTCTTGTTTCTGTCTTTACTTGGGGCTCTGTCGTTCCTCTACACCTGGGTTCATTCGTTGCCAGCACATACCGTGACGATGTGTGGGTTAGGGGTAGTGAGTTGTGGGTGCGGTATGTTGGCGCCAGGAGCATGGCCATACACCGGGCTGCCCAGCGCAATCCACACTGATCTGATTTGACACGAACCCCGCAGCTCACTCCATGTCTCAATGTACGTGTGACAATTAATAGTGATCTCTGAACAACTACTGTTCATCTGATCTTGAGGGAGTGCCGGTCTATAGGAACGAAGGGCTTACATTCTTCCAGACGCCCATAAGTTGATTTTGTCTTCTGATCAGAAAACGTTGGTAAGGCCTCTTTTGGTATCTTGCGTTCAGTTTCGGTTTCCCTTTCATAGGAAAGATGCCATAGGCTAATTTTAAGAACATTGAACATAGAGTACAGCCCAGGAACAGGCCATTCGGCTCCCAATGGTGTGCCAAACCAGTCAAAATGGAAATCAAAAACATCCAAACACAATCCTACCTACACAATCCCTCCATCTTCCTCACATCCATGTGACTATCCAAACACCTCTCAAAAGCCTCGAATGTATTTGCCTCTACCACCATACCAGGCAGCGCATTGCAGGCATCCACCCCTCTCTGAGTAAAACACTTACCCCTCACATCCCCTTTGAACCTACCCCCTCTCACCTTCAATGTATGCCCTTTGGTATTGGACATTTCAGCCCTGAGAAACACTCTATCGATGTCTCTCCTAATCTTATAAACCTCTATCAAATCCCTTCTCAGCCTCTGGCGCTCCAGAGAAAACAACCCAAGTTTATCCAGCCTCTTGTGATAGTGACATGCCCTCTAAACCAAGATGGAAAGGGTGCAGAAAAGATTTTCAAGGAAATGGCCGAGACTTGAGGAAGTGCGTTAGAGAGAGCAGGTCGGGGGTTGAGTCTCTGAGGCACTGTGAGACAATATAGCCTCTCCTTGTAACCCAAGTGCTCCAACTGTGATACCGTCACCGGTGAAATGGACTCGGGTCACTTTTGCTGCTTTCCCAAATGTGCTCCATCTGTGCATAAGATGAAGAATTCTGCCCCGATCACCAAACTGTTCTGAAGTTTATCCTAAGAAGTTTCTCCTCAGAGGAAAAGGCCTAGAGGTCATAGGTTAAGGGTGAAAGGTGAAAAGGTGAGGGGGAACTTCATTCTTCATTCAGAAAGTGAAGTGAGTGTGGAACGAGCTGCCGGCGGAAATGGTGGATACGGGTTCAATTGCAACATTCAAGAGAAGTTTAGATGGGAGGGATATAGTCTGCATGCAGTCGATGGGACTATATTGTTCACCTACCCAAGTTTGAAAGAGTATAGAGAAATTTTATAAGTATGTTTCTGGGTCTGGTGACCTGAGTTATAAGGAAAGATTATATTGGTTAGAACTTTATTCCCTGGAATGTAGAAGATTAAGGGGGGGGGGGGATTTGATAGAGGGATACGAAATTACGAGGGTATAGATAGGGTAAATGCAGACAGGCTTTTCCCACTGAGGTCATGGGATAAGGGAGAAAGCTAAAAATTTTAAGGGGAACATGAGGGGAAACTTCTTCACTCAGAGAGTCATGAGCGTGTGGAATGAGCTGTCAACACAAGTGGTGCATGCAAGCTTGATTTCAACGTTTAAGAGAAGTCTGGGTAGGTACGTGGCTGGCAGGGGTACGGAGGGCTGTGGTCCCAGTGCAGGTCGATGGGTGTAGACAGTTTAAATGACTCAGGACAGGCTAGATGGGCCAAAGTTTGTGGTTTTATTCTTTTTATACAGCTATCGATCTAATCAAAACTTTGTGCACTTTCTAATGCCATTATTTGCATAGAGAAGCACCAATCAGGTAATAACAAATAAAATGAATTAGTAGAATAACTGTCCAGTAGTGAGTGTGTGTCCCACATTCCCCTGTTTACATCCTTATCTGGTCGGTATGTCTGGTGACCATATCTGGCACCAGGTTTGAGCAAAGGGCCTGTGTCGAGAGGAGTGAGGTTCTCAGCTTGGGTGTCTGGTCACTGTCTCTGTCAGCTCCACACCAGCAACATCTCGTGAATCCCTTCTGCACCTTGTCCAGTTTAATCCCATCCTTCCCATTGTACCAGAACTGCACCACGTCCTGTGTGGCTGTAAAACTGGTATTGGTTTTAGGCACACACATATACACAGATAGGCTGCCTAAGACCTCTGCGCAGTACTGTATTTGTCAATGTGGAGCGGAGAGCCAGTTTGTAAATCTGGCGGGAGCAAAGGGTGTTGGGAATGGTGAGGATGGCGTGCTGCAGGAGGGAGCACCAGAGGTGGGGAGGCAGTACGGGTGCAGGCACACCCAGCCCTGAGACACCAGGCAAGGTCATTTGATTCCAAACAATTGGTTTATTGATCATTACAGGACATCTCTCTGGTGCTTCCCTCTCCCTCCCCTCTCCTTTCCCCTTTTCCCAACCATGATTCCCACTCTCAGTCCACAATAGAGACCCATATCAGAATCCGGTTTATTATCACTCACAGATGTCATGAAGTACAGTGCAATACATAAAATTACTATAGTACTGTGGAGAAGTCTTAGCACCGTAGTGCATGCACACTCTCTCTCTCTCTCTCTCTCCCTCTCTCTCTTTATATACACACACACACTTGTATGTATATGTGCATAAGACTTTTGCGCAGTACTGTACATTGAAACATGCAGTGAAGAGCAGCATTTGTGTTAAATCAAATCAGTGAAGATTATGCCGGGGCAGCCCGTAAGAGGCACCAACTTACTCACCCTAACCCTAACCCGTACATCTTTGGACTGTGGGAGGAAACCCACACGGTCACAGGGAGAATGTATAAACTCATTCCAGGCAACAGCGGGAATTGCATCCTGTTCGGTAATCGCTGAAGCTACTAAATCGATTGCTTTAATTGATACGTTACCATTCCACCTCACATTCGAGAAAACAAATGGTAAGATCAGAATTTGTACTGACAAAATAACACAAAACAATAAAGACATTGCTAATCTGTAGCCTATTTCTTTGTTGGGATTATCATTATTTGTCTGAATACATCACCAACGTAAGCAGTCATCTGTAAACTAGTAACCCACCCCTTCCCCTCCTCCACCTCACTCCTACCCAAGAACACCACAATCTGACTAAAAGAATGCGAGGGTCCTTGCATTTCTGCTAACAGGTAACTTCTACAATGGTGAAAGTTCACAGTTAAATCAAATCTATTATAAAGCTGTTCTTGGACTACAGTTCAGCATTCAACGCCATAGTTCCATCTAGGCTGGACAAGAAGCTCACAGACCTTGGCTTTGACCCTGCCTTGTGCAGCTGGATCCTGGACATCCTGTCAGATCACCAGCAGGTGGTAAGAGTGGGCTCCCTCGCCTCCAACCCTCTGACTCTCAACACAGGAGCCCCTCAGGGCTGTGTACTAAGTCCCCTCATTTACTCCCTGTATACCAATGACTATGTCGCCACCCAAGCCTCTAATCTGCTAATTAAATTTGCTGATGACACTACACTGATTGGCCTTATCTCAAACAATTATGAAGTGGCCTACAGACAGACATACTTCATTGATCCTGAGGGAAACTGGGTTTCGTTAGAGTCACACCACCCAAGAATAGTGTAGAAATATTGCAATATAAAACCATAAATAATTAAATAATAATAGGTAAATTATGCCAAGTGGAAATAAGTCCAGGACCAGCCTATTAGCTCGGGGTGTCTGACACTCTGAGGGAAGAGTTGTAAAGTTTGATGGCCACAGGCAGGAATGACTTCCTATGACGCCCAGTGTTACAGGGAAGAAGTCATCTCTCTGACACAGTGGTGTCCAGAAAACAACCTCTCCCTCAATGTTGCAAAAACAAAGGAGCTGGTTGTGGATTATGGGAGGAATGGAGACAGGCTAACCCCTATTGACATCAATGGATCTGGTTTTGACAGGGTGAACAGCATTAAGTTCCTCAGCATCCACATCACCGAGGATCTCACGTTGTCTGTACTCACCAGCTGTGTGGTGAAAAAGGCATAACAGTGCTTCTTTCACCTCAGATGGTTGAGGAAGTTTGGTATAAAAGAACTGTAAAAAAGAACTTTTACAGGGGCACAATTGAGAGCATCCTGTCTGGCTGCATCACTGCCTGGTATGGGAACTGTACCTCCCTTAATCGCAGGACTCTGCAGAGAGTGGTGTGGACAGCCCAGCACATCTGTAGTTGTGAACTACAGGTGTGTAAAAAGGGCCCAAAGGATCATTGGGGACCCGAGTCACCCCAACCACAATCTATTCCAGCTGCTACCATCTGGGAAATGGTACCACAGCATAAAAGCCAGGACCAACAGGCTCCAGGACAGCTTCTTCCACCAGGCCATCAGACATTAACTCACGCTGACCTGAAAGTACCCTGTATTACATTGACTGTTCTATTTATTGTAAATTATTATAAATTACTGATTGCACATTTAGATGAAGATGTAACGTGAAGATTTTTACTCCTCATGTATGTGAAGGATGTAAGAAATAAAGTCAATTCAGTTCAGTCCTACGGGGTTGGGTCCGGCCCCTTCGGGCCAGTTCTCCTGTCGGTACTGCTCTCCAGTGTTCACTCCCTGGATGCCAAGCTTGATTACCTTCATCCGTGGCTGACCCAGTGGGAGATGAGGAACTGCTCTGTGCGGAAAGGTGGCTCCAGGACAACATCACATGCTCCGTCAAGTTCAAAGTTCAAAGTAAATGTATTATTAAAGTACGTATATGTCAGTATATACAATCCTTAGATTCAATTTCTTGTGGGCATACTCAGTACATAATAGAATAATAACCATAACGGAATCAATGAAAAACTGCACCAACTTCAACCAGTGTTCAACCACTGTGCAATAGACAATAAACTGTACAAATAAATAAACAAACAAGCAAATAAATAAGCAAGTATATAAGCAATAAATATTGAGAACATGAGATGAAGACTCCTTGAAAGTGAGGCCGTGGGTTGTGGGAACATTTCAGTGATGTGGCAAGTGAAGTTGAGTGAAGTTACCCCCTTTGGTTCAAGAGCCTGATGGTTGAGAGGTAATAACTGTTCCTGAACCTGGTGGTGCGAGTCCTGAGGCTGTTTTACTTCCTTTCTGATGGCAGCAGTGAGAAGGGAGCATGACCTGGGTGCTGGGGGTCACTGATGATGGATGCTGCTTTCCTGCGACAGCGCTCCAGGTAGACGTGCTCAATGGTGGGGAGGACTTTACTCGTGATGGACATTGTAGGATTTTCCATTCGAGTGCATTGGTGTTTCCATACCAGGCTGTGATGCAGCCAGTCAATATACTCTCCACTACACATCTACAGAAATTTGTCAAAGTTTTAGATGTTCATGCTGAATCTTTGCAAACTTCTAAGGAAGCAGAGGCATTACGGTGATTTCTTTGTAATTGCACTTACACGCTGGGGCCTGGACAGCCCCTCTGAAATAATAATACTGAGGAATTTAAAGTTGCTGATCCTCCAATGAGGACTGGCTCGTGGATCTCTGCTTTCCTCCTCCTGAAGTCAATAATCAGCTCCTTGGTCTTGCTGACATCGAGTGAGAGGTTATTGTTGAGGCACGACTCAGCCAGATTTTCAATCCCCCTCGATCTTCAGGCCAAGCCACTCAGGGACTTGTGCTAATGTTATTTCTTGTGACTGTATGTGCTGGATCCTATCTGTAAGTGTTGTGTGTGACAGTGTGTACAGTGTTTTGCACCCTGGACCCAGAGGAACGATGTTTCGTTTAGCTGTATACACGTGTATGGCTGAGTGACCATAAACTTGAACTTGAGCTTGCATTGGACGGAGATACACTGGAAAGCTTGTCTTGTTTGTACAGATCAAATCATTACACAGTGCACTGAGATAAAGCAATGCAGAATAAAGTGTTACAGTTACACAGAAAGTGCAGTGCACACAGACCATAGATTGCACGATCATAACGAGGTCAATAGGCCACACACAAAATGCTGGGGGAACTCAGCAGGGAAGGCAGCATCTATGGATATTAATAGAGTTGATGTTTCAGGCTGAGACCCTTCTCCTGGACTAGGGGACAATCTAATAGTTTTCTTTCAGCAGGGATGAAGATGTTCTTGAAACCTGACATCCCAACTCTTGTACTCAATGCACTGTCCAATGAAGTTTAGCCTTGTCCACGTGTCATTAATGCACACCATTACTTTATTTCCTGTATTTTTCCTTGGAGAAAAGATTTCAAACTTTGATTTCATGCAGAGTTCCTGCGATTCCATAAACACAAGAGATTGTGCAGGTGCTGGAAACCTTGACTAACACACACAAAGTTCTGGAGGAACTCAGCAAGATAGGCTGCATCTGTGGAGAGGTACATGGATGGGAGAGGTACTGTCTGCGTGCAGGTAGATGGGACTAGGGAGTTTAAATGGTTCGGCATGCACTAGATGGGCCAAAGGGCCTGTTTCTGTGCTGTGCTTTTCCATGACTATATCTATGGAGGGGAATAAACAGTTCTCATTTTGGGCCTAGTAAGACCCTTCTGCAGGACTGGAGAGGAAGAGGGCAGAAGCCAGAATGAGATGGGACAGTGCACACAATGTGCTGGAGGAGCTCAGCAGGTCAGGCAGCAAACATAGGTGGGAACGAACAGTTGATGTTTTGTGCTGAGACCCTTCATCAAGAGTGGAGAGGAATTGGGCAGAAGCCAGAATGAGATGTTGTGGGAGTGAGGAACACTGTATGTTCTGTCTGGCTAGTCTCTGACCTGATGACATGGGCTTCTGGCAATTTCCTCCCCCTCCTCCCCTGCTCCTTCTCCCACCCCCACTTTCCTATTCTGTGGGCTGATGATTTCCCTGACTGCTTATGGCCACAATCAGAGAAAAGGATTCCAATCAACAGGAAATACACAACCTGCTGGGAACTGAGGCAAAATTCTGGGAAGGCTCAGCAAGCCAGGCAGCATCCGTGGAGGCAGAAACAGGGTTCGCGTGTCGGATTGAAGCTGCTGTAAGGAAAGAGTTGAGTTCCTCCTTGGTACATACCAAAATGTGTTACACAAAATTGAAGTTTGTAAGACAAAATTGAGTCATCCTGGAATCTGGAGACGTGCATGAACTCACGTCATTGAGATGAGATCCTGGTGAAGAATGTTTTCCTCCTCACAGACCTCATAGTCTCTGTTTCTATGTGCCTAGGCAAAAGGTCACAAGAGATGGGGAAGTCCAGGCTTGTACCATTCCTCTTGTTCTTCTTCCGGGCCGCCAGCAACAGATCGTTAGAGTCCTGTGTCCTGGGCCAGTCTTTCAAATTGTCTCCAGGTATCGCCCGTCTCCTTCCTCTCCCAGGGATGAGGTTTCCGGAGCCTCTGTTGGGATCTCTAGCTCTGGGATTTTTAACAGGATGGGGTTTCTAGCTGATTGCCCAGCCCTCCTTTTTTTTTTTTACAAAACTATAAAAGTTTATTTATAACGCATATACACAAAGGTACAGGCAGTATGTACACTCAAATTAAAACATGGTTACTACCGTCTATAAAATCGTCAATACTCTGGGGTCCCACTGCTCCCGGAAGACCCCACTGTACCCGTTGTGACCGCGTGCTCCCTCTCCGAGGACAGCCTCGGGAAAGAGGCAGGCAGTCAGCCCGGGCAGCACCTTCCACCGCCGAGACCCGTGAATGGCCAGGAGCAAGCCCACCAGGAGATCCCCCTCATGCCCCCCACCCCCCCCACCCCTCCGAGCTGGGTGCCCGTACAGGTGAGGAGCGGGGGATTAAAGTGCAGCCGGGCTTGGGACCGTCCACGCTGGAGTTACAGACTAGTTCCACTAGGGGACGGAAAGTACCGGGCTAAAAGTTATGTTCGATTTTGGAAGGATATAAAAATCTTAGTGCAACTTGGAATCATCCCTTAGGCTGGGTCACTGCGGGTGCTAAAAGACAGAGAGAAATCAAAATTCAAAGTAAATTTATTATCAAAGAACATGTAAGTCACCGTATACACGCCTGAGATTTATTTTTTGCGGGCATTTAACGAAAAAAGAAGAAACACAATAGAATTTATGAAAGGAATGTACATAAAGACTGACAAACTACTAATGAGCAAAAGAAGAGAAATTGTGCAAATGAAAAGTAGATGAATAGTACTGACAACATGAGCTGTGGAGTCCCTGAAAGTGAGCCCATCCGTTGTGCTTCAGTGTTGAGGTGAGTGAGGTTATCCTCTCTGGTTCACCAGGCTGATGGTTGTAGGGTAATGACTGTTCCTGAACCTGCTGGTGTGGGACCTCAAGCTTCTGTATCTCCTGCCTGAGAAGTGAGCAGGGCCTGGGTGGTGGGGGTCCGTGATGACGGATGCTGCGTTCCTGGTAAATGCGCTCAGTGGTGGGGAGGGCTTTGCCTGTGATGGACCGGGTAAGGCTGAGCGAGCTAAACCTTTTCTCTCTGGAGAGGAGGATGAGAGGTACTTGACAGTGGTGTGTAAGACGAGAGGCATAGACTGAGTAGACAGCCAGAGACTTCTTCCCAGAGTGAAAGAGGGTATACCATAAGGTACAGGAGCAGAATTCAGCCATTCAGCCCATCGAGTCTGCTCCACCATTTCATTATAGCACTTGAGGTTCCCGCCAACATTATATACTGTAGACCAGTTCATTGCTTGGTTAGTAAGTATCACTTTTTTTCATTCATATTTTGTTAAGAATCTTCTTTCTCACTGTATTTTGTTCTTCATATAACCGGACCAAAATAGCCCCTATAATGTTATAAAATAACCCTTAAGTGTTGGCCTTCATCAGTCAGGGGACTGAGTTCAAGAGCAGTGAGGTCATGTTGCAGCTCTATAAAACCCTGGTTGGACCACACTTGGAGTATGGTGTTCAGTTCTGGTCACTCCATTGAAGGAAGGATTTGCCAGCTTCAGAGAGGGTGCAGAGGAGATTCACCAGGATGCTGCCTGGATTAGAAAGCGTGCAGAGGAGATTCACCAGGATGCCGCCTGGATTAGAAAGCATGTCTTACGAGGAAAGGTTGAGCAAGCTGGGGCTTTTCTCTCTGGAGAGGCGGATGGGAGGTAAGTTGACAGTGGTGTAAAGGATGACAAGAAACATAGACAGAGTGGACAGCCAGAGTGAAAACGGCCAATGAGAGAGAGAGCATAATACCATAAAGGCACAGGAGGAGAATTAGGCCATTTGATCCATCGAGTCTGCTCTGCCATATCATCATGGCTGATCCTTTTCCCTCTCAACCCCATTCTCCTGCCCTCTCCCCCATAGCCTTTCACACTCTGACTTACCAAGAACCTATCAAGCTCCACTTAACCTGGCACCCAGTGACCTTGCCTCCACAGCCACTTATCGCAATGAATTCTGCAGATTCTGGCTAAAGAAATTATTCCTCATCTCTGTTCTAAATGGACATCCCCCTATTCTGAGGCTGTGCTCTCTGGTCCTAGATACACTCACCAGAGGAAACATCCTTTCCACATCCACTCTATCTGGGACTTTCAACATTTGATAGACTTCAGTGAGATCTCCCTCTTCCACATCCACTCTATCTAGGCCTTTCAACATTTGATAGGCTTCAGAGATCCCCCTCATTTTTCTAAATCCCAGCATGTACAGCCCAAAAGGCTGCAATCGCTGCTTATATGATAACCCTTTCATTCCTGGAATCATTCTCATGAACCTTCACTGAACCCTCTCCAATGTCAACACGTCCTCTCTTAAATAAGGGGTCCAAGACTGCTCACAGTACTCCATGAGACCTCACCAGTGCCTTAGAAAGCGACAGCAATACATCCTAGTTTTTATTTTCTAGTCCTCTTGAGTTGAAGATTACATCACATTCACCTTCCCCACCTCAGATTCAACCTGCAAATTAACCTTTAGGGAGTCCTGCACAGGATTCCCAAATACCTTTGCACTTCGGACTTCTGAACTTTCTTGATTAGAAAATAGTCTATGCTTTTATTCCTTCTACCAAAGTGCATGACCGTCCACTTCCCGGCAACTGTCTTCCATTTGCCACCTCTTTTACCATTCTCCTAATCTGTCAAAGTCCTTTTGCAGCCTCTCAACGCTACCTGACCCTTCACTCACCTTCATATCTTCTGCCTTCTTACCTTCATAATTTCATTGTCCAAGTCGTTGACATACAAGGTGAAACGAAGTGGTCCCAACACAGACCCCTGTGAACACCACTGGTCACCGACAGCCAATCCAAAAAGAATCCCTTTATAAAAGCAACACACACAAAATGCTGGAGGAACTCAGCAGGCCAGGCAGCATCTACAGAAAAGAGTAAACCGTCGACGTTTTGAGCCGATACTCTTCATCAGGACTGGAGGTAAAAAGATGAGGAGACAGAGTACAAAGGTGGACAGAGGGAAGGAAGAAACTCAAGGTGATAGGTGAGACTGGGGGGTGGGGAGGGTTCAAGTAAAGAACTGAGAAGTTGATTGGTGGAAAAGGTACAAGGCTGGAGAAGGGGGAATACCTGTGCCCATACCTCAGTGAGTTCCGCGCCTGCCGTAACGTTGAGCTCATCTTCTGCCACCTCCGTCTCCGTGCTTGCTTCTTGGACAAGGACTGTCCACTCTGCACTGAGGACCCCTTCTCCCATCTCCAACCCTCCTCCTCTTCCTGGACACTCCACTCTGCTCTGGATCTTTTTATTGCCAACTGCCGATGGGACATCAACAGTCTCAACTTCAACACTCCTCTCTCCAATTCCAACCTCACTCCTTCCGAACGCTCTGCTCTTCACTCCCTCCACACCAATGCTATCCTCACCATCAAACCCGCAGATAAGGGGGTTGCTGTAGCAGTCTGGCATACTGATCTCTACCTTGCTGAGACCCAGTGACAACTCCCAGACTCCTCTCTTGCTTACCCCTTGAACAGGACCCCACTAAGGAGCACCAGGCCATTGTCTCCCACCCCATCACTGACCTATCATCTCTGGGGATCTCCCATCCACAGCCACCAACTTCATAGTTCCCTCAGCCTGCACCTCCCGTTTCTACCCGCTAACTAAGATCCACAAACCCGCTTGTTCATTGTTTCAACTTGTTCCAGCCCCACTGAACTCATATCGGCATGCCTCGATTCTGTTTTATCTCCTCTGGTTCAGTCCCTTCCTACCTACATCCGAGACACCTCACACACTCTTGATCTTTTCAATGATTGCAAGTTCCCTGGTCCTGATCATCTTATTTTCACTATGGATGTCCAGTCCCTACACACCTCCATCCCCCACCAGGAACACCTCAACGCTCTCTGTTTCTTTCTGGACACCAGATCCAACCAGTTTCCATCCACCACCATTCACCTCTGTCTGGCAGAACTCATCCTCGCTCTCAATAATTTCTCCTTTGGCTCCTCCCACTTCCTTCAAACAAAAGGTGACGCTGTGGGCACTCGCATGAGTCCCAGTTATTCCTGCCTTTTTGTCAGCTACATGGAACAGTCTATATTCTAAGCCCACTGCTCTACTCAGGAACCATGCCAGAATCAATTGGTTCTTGAAAGATCAGTACTAATGCCTCCCCAGTCACTTCTGCTACCCCTTTTGAGAATCCTAGCGTGTAGCCATCAAGTCTAAGTGACTTAACTACTTTCAGACCTTCCAGCTTCCCAAGCATCATCTCCCTAGTAATAGCAGCTGCACTCATTCCTGCCTCCCCCCCCCACACCCTCGAACTTCCAGCGTGCTATTAGTGTCTTCCACGGTAAAGAATGGTGCAAAATATTTGTTCAGTTTGTCTGCCATTTCTTAGTCTCTATAGCACCATTTTCCAGTGGTCCAATATCTACTCTTGTCTCTTTTACTCTTTACATACTGTATCTGGAAAAACTTCTGGTATCATTTTTGATCCAATTGGCTAGCTTACCTCCAAAGTCAACTCGCCCCCAAGCCTTCTGATGGTTTTTAAAAATTTCCCCATCCTCCACCTTCCCACTAATTTTTGCTCCATTATATGCCCTCTCTTCTGCTTTTATGTTGGCTTTGACCTCTCTTGTTGCATTATCCTGCCTTTAGAATACTTGTTCTCCTTTGGGATGTGTCTATCCTGTGCCTCCTGAATTGCTCCCAGAACCTCCCGCCATTGCTGCTCTGTTGTCATCCTTGGTAGTGTCCTCTCCCAAACAACTTTGGCCAGCTCCTCTCTCATTCCCTGTAGTTCCCTTTACTCTGTGGTAATACTGATACATCTGACTTTAGCTTCCCCCTCTCAAATTACTGGATGAATTCTATCTTATTATGATCACTGTTACCTATGGGTCCCTTTACCTTAAGCTCCCTAATTATATCATGATCATTACACAACCTTGGTCCATAAATGCTGATTCCCTAGTGGGCTCAACCTGAAGCTGCTCTAAAAAGCCATCTCAGGCACATTCCACAAATTCTCTCTCTCGGGGTCCGGCATCAACCTGAATTTCCCAATCTATCTGCACGTTGAAATCCCCCCATGACTAACATAATACAGGTGTTTCCCCCCCCCACCTTTACAAAGGTAGAGCGTTTCCAATGAAACCTTTCTTAAGCCAAAATGGCGTAAAGCGAAGGACCATTAATTTACATGGGAAAAAATTCCGTATAAACGAAAATCCTCTTTGTAATGCGAAAACAGGTTACCAATGTAGGTCTTTTGTAAAAGCGGAGCGGCGTAAAGCCAACATTCGTAAAGCGGAGGCACGGCACTCTCTTTCTGCTGTGCTTTTTCTACCTCCACAGGTTTTTGTACACCACATCCTGCCGCTGTTCAGAGGTCTGTAAACAGCTCCCATCAAAGTGACTTGGAGTCATAGTTCCATAGAGTAACAGTTATGGAACCCCACAGCACAAAATCTAGGCCCTTTGGCCCATCTAATCTGTGACAAACTTTTATTTTGCCTAGTTCCACCAACCTGCACATGGACCAAAGCCCTCCATACCCTACCCATCCATGTATTTATCCAAACTTCTCTTAAACATTGAAATTGAACCAGCATCCACCACTTCCACGGGCAGCTTGATCCACACTCTCACCAGCCTCTGAGTGAAGAAGTTCCTGCTCAGCTTCCCCTTAAGTTGTTCACCTTTCACTCTTAACCTATGACCTTTAGTTCTAGTCTCACCAACCTCAGTGGAAGAAGCCTGCTTGAATTTACTCTATCTATACCCCTCATAATTTTGTATACCTCTACCAAATCTCCACTAATTCTTCTATGCTCTAGGAAATAAATCCCTAAACTACTCAACTTCAGAAGTTATAGAGGAAGTTTGACTAGGTTGGCATTTTATTCTGCTTTGTGCTATTCTGTGATTCTGCCCCTCACCACACACAGAGGGAGGGCGATTTACACTTTACCCACTGATCTCGCCCATCGTTGGGATACAGGAGGAGGTGCAAACTACACACACACACACACACACACACACACACACACACACACACACACACACACACACACACACACACACACACACACACACACACACACACACACACACACACACACACACACACACACACATTTCCATCCTAGCCCAGAGTTCTCTGGTTCATAGCCCTGGGTCAAAGCCGTGTGCAGGTGAGGGATAGGAGACATGGGGAGTGGATTAGAATGTGGTGGTCATGAAAGGACTGGTGTAACAATGAACGCTGGGGATGGTGGATACTCAACGGGATCTCCAAGCCCCTTTAGCCTGTATCTGTCCATGACTTAACGGTTGAACCCGGGAATTCAACCTGCCTGAGGGAGTGGTAGAAGAGGAAATGGACCAAGGGCTTGAATCTCCAAGGTATGGAAAGACCAAAGCAGCAACACATCAGATCATCTCAGAGGGTCGGGCAGTGCCTGGTAGTGTGGGGGAGGGAGGGATTGGGTCAAAATCCTGCATCAGGACTGTCAGCATCCACAGCCTCTTGTGTCTCCGTTGAAAGAAAGATCAAAGGAATCCGAAGCAGGTTTAGGGGCAGCAGAGCAATGCAAGGCTTTAAATTACTATGAGAGAGAGAGAGAGAGAGAGAGAGAGAGAGAGAGAGAGAGAGAGAGAGAGAGAGAGGAGAGACGGAGAGAGAGGAGAGAGAGAGAAGAGAGAGAGAGAGAGATAGAGAGAGATAGAGGGAGAGATAGAGATAGAGAGATAGCAAGATAGAGATAGAGAGAGAGAGAGAGAGAGATAGAGGGAGAGATAGAGATAGAGAGATAGCAAGATAGAGAGAGAGATATATATAGAGAGAGATAGAGATAGAGAGATAGCAAAATAGAGATAGAGAGATAGCAAGATAGATAGAGAGATAGCAAGATAGAGAAATAGAGAGATAGCAAGATAGAGATAGAGAGAGAGATAGCAAGATAGAGATAGAGAGAGAGATAGTGAGAGAGATAGAGATAGAAAGAGATAGCAAGCGAGGTAGAGATAATGAGAGAGATAGAGAGAGCGAGATAAATAGATAGAAATAGAAATAGAGACAGAGACAGACAGAGACAGGGGTAGTTCAATCATGGACCATTCAGAAATCTGATGGTGGAGAGGGAAATCTGTTTTGAGAGTTTTGACTGTGTGTCGTCAGGTTCCAATACCTCTCCCTCAGTAGTAACAATGGGAAGGAGGCACGTCCCAGATAGGGAGGGTGCTCCACTTTCTCGAGACCACCTTTTGAAGAAGACCTCGGTGGGGAGGACGATGCCCACGGCTGAGTGTACAACCCTCTGCCCTCCATACCAACTCCATGCATGGTGATGAAACCAACTCCGAAATTCTAAACACAAGAGACTCTACAGATGTTGAAAATCCAGATGCAACATGCACAAAACACTGGAAGAACTCAGCAGGTCAGGCAGCATCTATGGAAAAGAGTAAACTGTCAACTTTTTGGCTGTTCTTGACTTGCTGAGTCCCAGCGTTTTGAATGTCGTTCTAAAATAAGAGTAGTGTAGCTGGTCAGCACGGATATAGTGGGCCGAAGGGTCTGCGCCAGTACTGCGTGACTCTTGGAGTCGGAAAGTTTGTAATTTGGAGACGCTCCCTAACATAGAACGGTCGCTGAGTCTTCTAGTCTCCGACGAATTGATGCAAACCGCTGAATACAGGAAATAGGCTGCAATGTGATGTTGGTATCTCTCAAATTGTCTTGTGAGCGAAAGACTTTTTTAAAAAGGGCTCTGCCTTCCTCCTTGTTCGGTAGAATTGGAAAAAGTCCAGCCCTCCTTAAGCAACACCAATCGACCACGTCTCCGTCCAATTGGCCGCAGGGCACCTTAAATGGGTCCATGTCGCAATAGTTCCTGCTTTTAGTTCAGACTGTTCCCGCTCTCTGAGAAGAAACAAATTCGATTCCTGACTCGCCACCAAGAAGGTAAGTACGCCTTTACACTCTGCCCTGTCCGACAGAATTGGAAATTCCGTTTTCAAAGGTTATTTAAATCTTATGGCAGTTAATTCTCAAAAGTCCTGACCCAAAATTAACTTCACTCCAGTGGATAGACGCGTCGTTCTACCCAGCCGGCTACCTTATTTACGATTTACTTAGCACACGATATCGTCTGCTAAACCGCTATTGAATTTTGGAGAGGGAAGAAATATAGAACCGGGTGCTTTAAACTTTGAACAAAATTAAACAAAACAGGACAAGTAGAGGCGAAATACAAAAAAAAAAGTTGCCTTACATAGTCCAAGCTATTAATGTGTATCTACAAGCGAGACGGCTGATGCGGGAGACCTCGACAGACGCTCGTTCGTTATGTTCCGTGTCATATGATGAGAGCGATCACGGTCTTCCCATCACCATGATTGTTCTCGGCAAATTTTTCTACAGAAGTGGTTTGCCATTGCTGCCTTCTGGGCAGTGTCTTTACAAGACGGGTCACCCCGGCCATTATCAACACTCTTCAGAGATTGTCTGCCTGGTGTCAGTGGTCACATAACCAGGACTTGCGATCTGCACCGGCTGCTCGTACAACCATTCACCACCCGCTCCCGTGGCTTCACGTGACCCTGATCAGGGTGGGTTGGGGGGTAAGTGGGTGCTACACCTCGCCCAAGGGTGACCTGCAGGCTAGCGGAGGGAAGGGACGCCTTACACCTCCTTTGGTAGAGACGTTATCTCCACCCCACCACCCACTCGATAGAGGAGTTGATGGCATCTATCTGTCTCGAAGGACGATGGAGTGTCCGATGTAGAGTTGAGTTATAGAACATGCAGAATGCTGTGCTGATGTATATTTTCTCCTCTATACATGCTGCCTGGCCCGCTGAGTTCTGCCAACATTATGCGCGTTGCCCAAGATTCTCGGCAGAGAGACACGCCCTCTTGTTACCACCCTCTTGGATGGAGGTTCTGACAGTCCACGCTCTGCCTCTCATATTCCGCAAGTCTCTGTCACTCCAAGTAGGATTCTTTTTAACCTTGAATAATTTTTTGACAGTCAAAGTACATTGAAAATTCCAAACTCATCTCTGAAATCACCAAATCAGAATTGGGTTTAATATCTCCGGTATATGTCCTGAAGTTTGTAATGTGGCAGCAGTACATTGCAATACATAATAACAATTCTGAACTACAGAAAGAAGTATGTCAAATAAGCAGAGCAGAAAGAGGGAAAAGTAGTGAGGTGGTGTTCATGGGGTCAATGTCCATTCAGAAATCGGATGGCGGGGGGCTGGAGAAGCTGTTCCTGAGTCGTTGAGGGTGTGTGCCTTCAGGCTTCTGTACCCCCTTTCCAGTGGCAGGTGATGAGAAGAGGGCATGTCCTGGGTGGTGGGGATCCTTAATGATGGGTATTGCCTTTTTCTGAGGCACAGCTCCTTGAATGCCCGGGAGGCTAATGGCCGTGATGGAGCTGACCGAGTTTACAACTTACTGCAGCTTATTCTGATCTTGTGCAGTGCCACCCCTCCACCCCTCCCACATTTGGAATATTGTGTTTAGTTCTGTTTGCTCTGTTGTAGGAACAATGGCATTAAGCGGAACAGTGTGTAGAACAGATTTGTAAGGGGTGTTGCTGGGGCTAGATGTCCTGAGTTATAGGGAGAGGTTGGCCAGGTTTGATCTTTATTCCTTGCAGTGTGGAAAAATGAGTGATAATCTGTATAAAATCTTGAGGGACATGGGGTGTGTGCACAGTCTTTTTCCCAGGGGTGGGGAATTGAGAACTTGAGGACATAGCTTTGTGTTCAAAGCAAATTGATTATCAAAATGCATGTAAAACCCTGAGATTAATTTTCCTGTGGAATTTCCATGGTGACATATATTTGGGGTGGGAGAGGAGAGATTTAATAGGAACCTGAGGAGACGGTTGTCGGAGTGTGGAATGAGCTACTAGAAGAAGTGGCTGAGCCGCTTGGACAGGTACGTGGATAGGAAGAGTTTATTGCAGGGGCTCCCAACCCTTTTTTTAATGCCATGGACCAATTCCATTAAGCTAGGGATCTATCAACCCCAAGTTGGGAGCCTCTAGATTGCAGTCATGTTGGTTGGCACGGAGCCTGTTTCTATGCTGTGTGACTCTAACCCTTTCTAACCTCTTCCTAATTGGTTGGTGTAAATTGTCCCATGATTGGGTTGTCGGTTGGCTGAGGAGTGTGGCTCATTGGGCAGGATGTGCCTAATCTGTGCTGAATCAGAATCAGACTTTAATCGCCAAGTACCTATGCACATACAAGGAATTTACTTCCAGCAGATGTATCACTAGATAAATAATTGGCTTTCGGTCAAACCCTCTTAAACGATCTCTTTCTTCATTGCCTGCATCTCAGTGTACTGTCATGCAGTGTAATTGATGATCTTCTTCCCCCCCACCACCACCCCAATCCACTTGTACTTTTTATTATTGCGATGCAGCACGGAATAGACCTTTCAAGCCGTGCTGCCCAGCAATCACCCAATTAACCCTTGCCTAATCACAGGACTATTTATAATGATCAATTAACCTACTAACTGGTGTGTCTTTGGCCCGTGGGAGGAAACCCACGCTGTCGCGGGAAGGAATGTGCAAACTTGCTTACAGAGGATGCTGGGGTTGAATTCTGAACTCTGTCGCTCTGAGCCATAATAGTGTCATGCTGCCTGCTATGATCTGACCTTTCATCCCTCTATTACCTTTGGTTGTCTGGAATTGCCTCCTTAAACCTCTCTGGCTCCGTATTCCCCCCCTCTCTCCTTGTCATGTTTGTTAAAACCAGCCTAGTTACCAACCAACATCTTATGATATTTCTTCAGCTCTCTACCCCATTACAACATTATTTTTCTCTTTGCTTGAACTATTTAGCAAGGTCATTTATTTAAGTAAGCACTGGTAATAAATGTAAACCGCAGTTGTACAAGACATTGGCGAGGCTGAATCTGGAGTAAGATGTGCACATCTGGTCACCTACCTACAGGGCAGGTATCAACAAGATCAAAAGAGTGCAGAGAAAGTTTACAAGGATGTTGCTGGGACTTGAGGGCCAGAGTTGTAGGGAAAGTTTGGACAGGTGGAAATGTTATTTCCCAGAGCACAGGAGAATAAGGGGTAGTTATGTGGATGGGAGGGGTATGGAGGGCTATAGGCTGGCTGCAAGTCAATGGGGACTAGGCAGAATAAGAGTTTGGCACAGACTAGATGGCCTGAAGGGTGAGAAATGGTTTCACTGCGGTTCTGGGTTATGGACTCTGTGTTCCCTCACAGTGGAGGGTGTGTTACTATGGTAACTGCCTCTGAGGGACTGGATTCTGGCCGAATGGCTCGGCCCTGTTGAACTGATTAGATGCTGGTCGAGGTGCTTCTGTTTCTGATGGTGTGGGGTGAGGTTATCAGATGAAGTCATAATGCACAGGAACAGAATTGGACCATTCGGCCTATTGAATCTGCTCCACCATTCAATCATGGTGAATTTTATCGCCCCTCTCAACTCCATTTCCTGTCTCTCTCCACTCTCTCCATAACCTTTGACACCCTGACTAATTAGGAAACCCATCAACTTCTGCTTTAAATACACCCAGTGATTTGGCTACCACAGCTGTATGTGGCAATGAATTCCACAGAGTCATCGCCCTCTGGCTAAAAAATTCCTCCTCATCAGTTCTAAAGGTACGTCCATGTATTCTGAGGCTGTGCCCTCTTCCCACTACTGGAAACATCCTCTACACGTCCACTCTATCTAGGCCTTTCAATATTCACTAGGCCTCTCATTCTTCTAAACTCCAGTGAGTCAATAGACAATAGACAATAGGTGCAGAAGTAGACCATTCGGCCCTTCGAGCCTGCACCACCATTTTGAGATCATAGCTGATCAATTCCTATCAATACCCAGTTCCTGCCTTGTCCCCATATCCCTTGATTCCCCTATCCATAAGATACCTATCTAGCTCCTTCTTGAAAGCATCCAGAGAATTGGCCTCCACTACCTTCTGAGGCAGTGCATTCCAGACCCCCACAACTCTCTGGGAGAAGAAGTTTTTCCTTAACTCTGTCCTAAATGACCTACCCCTTATTCTCAAACCATGCCCTCTGGTACTGGACTCTCCCAGCATCTGGAACGTATTTTCTGCCTCTATCTTGTCCAATCCCTTAATAATCTTATATGTTTCAATCAGATCCCCTCTCAATCTCCTTAATTCCAGCGTGTACAAGCCCAGTCTCTCTAACTTCTCTGCGTAAGACAGTCCAGACATCCCAGGAATTAACCTCGTGAATCTACGCTGCACTTCCTCTACAGCCAGGATGTCCTTCCTTAACCCTGGAGACCAAAACTGTACACAATACTCCAGGTGTGGTCTCACCAGGGCTCTGTACAAATGCAAGAGGATTTCCTTGCTCTTGTACTCAATTCCCTTTGTAATAAAGGCCAACATTCCATTAGCCTTCTTCACTGCCTGCTGCATTTGCTCATTCACCTTCAGTGACTGATGAACAAGGACTCCGAGATCTCTTTGTATTTCTCCCTTACCCAACTCTACACCGTTCAGATAATAATCTGCCTTCCTGTTCTTACTCCCAAAGTGGATAACCTCACTCTTATTCACATTAAACGCCATCTGCCAAGTATCTGCCCACTCACCCAGCCTATCCAAGTCACCCTGAATTCTCCTAACATCCTCATCACATGTCACACTGCCACCCAGCTTAGTATCATTAGCAAATTTGCTGATGTTATTTTCTATGCCTTCATCCAAATCGTTAACGTAAATGGTAAACAGCTGTGGTCCCAATACCGAGCCCTGTGGCACCCCACTAATCACCACCTGCCATTCCGAGAAACACCCATTCACCGCTACCCTTTGCTTTCTATCTGCCAACCAGTTTTCTATCCATGTCAGTATCTTCCCCCCAATGCCATGAGCTCTGATTTTACCCACCAATCTCCTATGTGGGTGCCTTCTGAAAATCGAGGTACACTACATCTACTGGATCTCCCCCGTCTAACTTCCTGGTTACATCCTCGAAAAACTCCAACAGATTAGTCAAGCATGATTTACCCTTGGTAAATCCATGCTGGCTCGGCCCAATCCTATCACTGCTATCTAGATATGTCACTATTACATCCTTAATATTGGACTCTAGCATCTTTCCCACCACCGATGTCAGGCTGACAGGTCGATAGTTCTCTGTTTTCTCCCTCCCTCCTTTCTTAAAAAGTGGGATAACATTAGCCATTCTCCAATCCTCAGGAACTGATCCTGAATCTAAGGAACATTGGAAAATGATTACCAATGCATCCACAATTTCCAGGGCCACCTCCTTTAGTACCCTAGGGTGCAGACCATCTGGACCTGGGGATTTGTCAGCTTTCAGTCCCATCAGTCTTCTCATCACTGTTTCCTTCCGAATGTCAATCTGTTTCATTTCTTCTGTTACCCTATGTCCTTGGCCCATCCATACATCTGGGAGATTGCTTGTGTCTTCCTTAGTGAAAACAGATCTAAAGTACTCATTAAATTCTTCTGCCATTTCTCTGTTTCCCTTAACAATTTCACCCAATTCATTCTTCAAGGGCCCAACATTGTTCTTAACTATCTTCTTTCTCTTCACATACTTAAAAAAGCTTTTGCTATCTTCCTTTATATTCCTGGCTAGCTTGCGTTCATACCTCATTTTTTCTCCCCCATATTGTCTTTTTAGTTAAGTTCTGTTGTTCCTTAAAAACTTCCCAATCATCTGTCCTCCCACTCACCTTAGCTCTGACATATTTCCTTTTTTTTAATGCTATGCAGTCTCTGACTTCCTTTGTCAACCACTGAGGCCCCTTTCCCCCCTTTGAATCCTTCCTTCTCTGCGGGATGAACTGATTTTGCACCTTGTGCATTATTCCCAAGAATACCTGCCATTGCTGTTCCACTGTCTTTTCTGCTAGGCTATCCGTCCAGTCAACTTTGGCCAGCTCCTCCCTCATGGCTCCATAGTTTCCCCTGTTCATCTGCAACACTGACACCTCCGAGCTGCCCTTATCCTTCTCAAATTGCAGATAAAAGCTTATCATATTGTGATCACTACCTCCTAATGGCTCCTTTACTGCGAGATCGCTTATCAAATCCTGTTCATTACATAACACTAAATCCAGAATAGCCTTGTCCCTGGTCGGCTCTCTAACAGCTGTTCCAAGAATGCATCCCGCAGGCACTCTACAAACTCCCTATCCTGTGGTCCAGCACCAACCTGATTCTCCCAGTTCACCTGCATGTTGAAATCCCCCATAACTACTGCGACATTACCTTTGCCACATGCCAATGTTAACTCCCTATTCAACTTGCACCCAATATCCATGCTACTGTTTGGTGGCCTGTAGACAACACCCATTAGGGTCTTTTTGCTCTTACTGTTCCTCAGTTCTATCCACACAGATTCTACTTCTCCTGACCCTATGTCCCCCCCCTTGCAAAGGACTGAATCTCATTCCTCACCAACAGGGCCACCCCACCCCCTCTGCCCACATTTCTGTCCCTACGATAGCACGTATACCCTTGTACATTCATTTCCCAGGTCTGATCTCCCTGCAGACATGTCTCCGTTATCCCAACAACATCATAGTTACCCATTCGCACCTGAGCTTCAAGCTCATCCGCCTTATTTCTGACACTTTGTGCATTCAGATATAGAATTTTTAGCCCATTTCTCCTCTCTCTGTTTAAATCGCTGCCTATTGTGCTTAACCCAGCTCCCTGAACTCCCATCGGGCTATACGCCCCTAGAATTTTGTTGTCCTTCCTACATTTACTTATTCTTTCAACACATTTAACTCCATGTTCCGTCAGACCATCCCTCTGTACACGAGTCCTCCTTATCACTTGTTCCGCCCCACCTTCCTCTACTACACACTTAATACTCCGGAAGCGTGTAGTCCCCACCTGTCCTTTATTCTTCCTCTCGCTATCCTCCCTCACATTCTGGATCCCCGCCCCCCTGCAAATTTAGTTTAAACCCCCCCAAGAAGCTCTAGCAAACTTTCCTGCAAGAATGTTAGTACCGCTCCAGTTCAGGTGTAAACCATCCCTTCGGAAACAGATCCCACCTTCCCTGGAACAAGGCCCAATTATCTACAAACCTGAAGCCCTCCCTCCTGCACCATCCTCTCAGCCACATATTAATCTGTATAGTCCTTCTGTTCCTTGCCTCACTGTCCAGGCCCAAACTGTCCTTGTGTGTTAACCCTTTCATTCCTGACACCCTGAGACTCCAGCATGCTGGAAGCTGCCTTCTTGAGAATCCTGCTGAAGGGTCTCGGCCCAAAACGTCAACTGTACTCATTTCCAAGATGCTGCCTGGCCTGCTGAGCTCCTCCAGCGTTGTGTGGTGTGTGTTGCTTGGATTTCCAGCATCTGCAGACTTTCACTTGTTCGTTCTTGAGAGGCCTTTCTTCAGAAGAGTTCTTTTTGTGGGCTGTTCTAAAGGTGAGGGACAGGTAGCAGCCAATTATTGGCTGGTCTGGGCCTGTACATGTGAGAGTTGGCATAAATGGGTGCCAGGCCAGCTTTCACTCCCTGAACAGCATTCAATGCAGAATCATTGTCTAAAAGCTCTTTAAAAAGAATTATTTTGATCAACAAAGACTGCCCATGCTGGGGTTGGTGCTGCATCCAGTGTTTACCACGGTTTGTATGATCCTGTTAATGTAGTAAGTAAGTTTGCAGGCGATACCAAATGTGATGTTGTTTTGGGATGAGTAGGGTTAGTTTCGATTATGGCAAGATTGAATTGATCAGGAGAGAGAAAGGAATTGAAAAATGGGATTTATTTAGGGATAAAGCATGGTAAGGGTGGAGATGCATCTCTACCAAAGGAGGTGTGAGGTGCTCCTTCCCTCCGCTAGCCTGCAGGTCACCCTTGGGCGAGTTGTACCCCTGCTTAGACCCCCCCCCCCCCCAATCAGGGTTATGTGGATGGTCGTGGCAGGTCGTTATGAGCAGCCGGTGCTCATCACAATTCCTGGTTATGCACCCACTGACCCCAGGCAGACAGTCTCTGATGAGTATTGATAATGCCTGGGGTCACCCGTCTTGTAAAGACACTGGCCAGAAGAAGGCAATGGCAAACCACTTCTGTGGAACAATTTGCCAAGAACGATTGTGGTCATGGGAAGATCACGATCGCCCATGTCATATAACATGATGTGGTAACAGGCCCATTCTGGCTCAATGAGCCTCCACTGCCCAATTACACCATGTGACCAACTAACTTCCTGAGCTGGACGTCTTTGGAATGTGGGAGGAAACCAGAGTGCCCGGAGGAAGCCCATGTGGTCACGGGGAGAACGTACAAACCCCTTACAGACAGTGGAAGAGATTGAACACCAGTCACTGGTGTTAAGTGCTGTGTCACTGTGGTGCCCGTACAACCAGGACATTGAGGTGTTCTGTAAACATGGAACAGGCCAGTGGTAATTAAATGCCTGACTTATCCAATTCCTTCTGCCCACACAATGTCCTTATCACTGTGTTGTCTGCACCTTTTGCAACAGTATCTAAGAGCCTCTATCATTATCTGCCTCCACTACCAGCTCTTGCAGTGCATTTCAGACGCTGCACTGCTCCAGATGTAGCCCAACCAGAGACTTGTAAAGTGGCACTTTAGAAGTTGGATTCTCCCACTCCCCAGTCTGGCTCCCTTCTCACCCCTTCTCTTCTCCTCACCCGCCCATCAGCTTGTTCCCTCCTGTTCCCCTCGTCCTTCCCTTTCTCTCATGGTCCACTCTGCTCTCCTTCAGCTTTTCGGCCTATCTCCTCCCAGCTCTTTACTTCATCCCCACCTACTGATCTGACAAGATGAATGGTCAGTGTTTTTCCCCCCCCCCCACCCCCAGGGTAGGGTAGGGGGTGAATTAAGGCGGACCCGAGGGGCAAATTTTTTCCACATAGAAGGCGGTGCATATATGGAACAAGCTGCCAGAGGAAGTGGTAGATGTGAGTACAATTAACAGTATTTTAGAGACAGTTGGGTAGGTAGAAACAGGTTATGGGCCAAATGCAGACAAATAACACTAGCTCATTGGGCAACATGGTCAGTACGAGTGTGCTGGGCTGAAGGGCCTGTTTTCAGTGCTGTAAGACTCCAATATGAATGTCCTAAAACCTTTTCCATAGTTCATTAAAGAGTGAAAGCAGTCAGTAACCAACCTGTGAGTCTGCACACATTGTTTCCTTTCACAGATTGGTCGTTGGTCTAACTCAAAGTAAATTTATTATCAAAGCTTGTGTCTCTCACCATATACCACCCAGGATTCATTTTCTTATGGGCATTCACAGTAGAATAAAGAAAATAGAAGACATGAAATTGCACGCAAAGACTGACTGATGTGTGAAGGAAGAGAAATTGTGCAAATCCAATAACAGGCAAATAAATGATATTGAGGAGATGCTTCAATGTGAGTCCATAGCTTGTGGAATCAGCTCAGTGTTGTGGTGGGTGGATTGAGGGGCAATAACTGAACGTGGCAGCCTGGGGACCCTTCCGATAGCAGCAGTGAGAGAAGAGAGCGTGGCCTGGATGGTGGGGGGTACTTGATGGATGCTGCTTTCCTGTGGCATCTTTGTAGATGTGCACCATGGAGGGGGCTTTTCTTGTGGACTCCGGGCTGTAATCACCACTTTTCCATTCCTGTGCGTCGGTCGTTCCATGCCTATCCATGATGCAACCAGTCAGGGAACTCGCCGCTGTGCAAGTTTTAGATGACATGCTGAATCTCATAATTTTTTCATAAATTCTATTGTTTTTTCTGCATGAAAACCTCAGTGTATGTTAACATACAGTATGCACTCAGATGATAAATTTTAATTTGACTGACTCTGACTTTGGAGTGGTGGTACCAGGTAGGATAATTGCTGTTTTTTACGCGGCCGAGTTGCTAGCTCGACGCGTAACCCAGCGTGGATGGCAAGTGTGCAAGGAGCTGGCCAGATTCGAACTCGGTACCATGCGGCTCAAAGTCTGGCGCTGATGCCACTACACCACCAGCTGGCATGGGTAGGGGTGGCCAGGTTGAAGTAATGTGTTCTGTCTCTTGCCTTCCTTCTAGTTCCTGCACAACATGGAACATGAAAGCAGCCTTTACACTCCTTCTCCTGCAGAACATCGAGGAACGCCCTTTCTTCCCAGTTGTAACAGGTATCATTGAATTGGTTCTCTGTGGGACATGGGGATGGGGCTGGTAGCTTCCCAATACGTATAGCAGCTGATCCCAAATGATTTAAAGTTTTGTCCCTAGGCAGACACAGGCAGGGTATAAATGCCATAAAAGGGTTTTGCAGCACTGGATTTAACACACTTAAATTAACAAATTATGTTGTATCTTGCACTGCAGAATAAACGTAACACATCCTTAAAATAAATGTATTGTACGGAAGCTTGCCTTGAGAGCCAAGGTATCAGTAAGGACATGCGACAAAAGCAACGCGGTTGTTCAGGATCACCTGTGGAGAGTGCAACAAGAACTATGTCAGCCAGACAGGCTGTGAACCCTCCACTCATTTACGAGAACACAGACTGGTGCGGAAGGCATCATCCACCGTCACTGGTCTCGGTACGTGAAGACCGAGAAGGCCACCACCTTAACTGGGACACCAGGGAGGTTGTGGCACAGGCAACCACGAAGCAGGCACGAGATCTTTAGAAGCACAGTTCTCGTCTGGTAACTCCGTAAACGAACGTATCGATTTAGCTCGAAGAAACGTGAGCCCATAGAATTGAAAGGTTAACTGCAGGGTAGCCAAACAGGACCAAAGCAGGTGAACGGGGTGGGGTGGGGGGGGGGGGGTGCTATATAAACACGAGCACCTCCCAGAGAGAAACACCAACTACTGCCTGTGTACTCTAAGATTATGAGAGGCATTGATAAACCTCTGTCAGATCTCCTCTCAGCCTCCGGCACTTCAGAGAAAACAGCCTCGTTTGTCCAGCCTCATGGTAGCACATGGCCTCTCACCCATGCAGCACCCTCCGCAAAATCTCAACATCCTTCCTTCCAGGGTGAACGGAAACCATATGCAAAGTTGCGACATTACTGCCTGACTTTTGAACTCAGTGCCTTGACAAATAAAAGCAAGCACACCATATACCTTCTCAACCACCTTATCGACTTGTGTAGCCACTTTAAGGAAGCTATTGACTTGGACCCCTGCTCATCAACACTGCAAAGAGTCTTGCCATTAACAGCGTACTGTCCCCTTTACATTTGACGTACCAAGGTGCAACTCTTCACATTTGCCTGGGTTAAACTGCATCTGCCATTTCTCTGCCCATATCTGCAACTGATCTATAATTGTGTTGTATTCTTTGTCAGTCTTCTACACGGCCCACAACACCACCAACCTTTGTAACATCTGCAAACGTACTAATCTACATTTTCATCCAGGTCATCTACATCCATCACAAACAAGCAGAGGTCCCGGTACAGACCCCTGCAGAACACCACTAATTGCAGACCTCCAGCTAGAAAAGGTAACTCCAGCCCCCACCTTCTGTCTTCTCTGCACAAGCCAGTTCTGAATCCAAAAGGCCGATTCACCATGGATCCCATGCATCTTGATCTTCTGGATGAGCCTCCCATGAGGGACCTTGTCAAACACTTTACTAAAATCCATCTAGACCACATCCACTGCTCTACCCTCATCAATCATCCTCATCAAAAAAACTCCATCAAGTTGGTAAGACAACACACAGCCATGCTGGTTCTCCCCAACTAGGCCATGGTTTTCCAGATGCTCGTGAATCCCATCCCCAAGAATTCTCTGCAGTAACTAACTTCCTCACCATTGAGGTGAGACTCGCCACTCTATAGTTTCCAGGGCTATTTGCAGGTTCCTCCTTAAACAATGTAATAATGTTAGCGACTTGCCAGTCATGGACCTCACCTGCGGCTAGGCAGGATGGAAAGATATTGGTCAAGGCCCCAGCAATCTCTTCAGTTGCTTCTCTCAATCACTTGGCATTTATCCCACCAGGCCCTAGGGATTTATCTGCCTGAATAACCCAACACTACCTCCTCCCTTGCCTTGAAATGCTTCAGAGTATTGATAGTCTTGGCACTGAGCTCCCTGTCCTTGGTAAATGCTGATGGTGCTGGCAAGCAGGTGGTTCACTAAACTTCTACTACTACTACTTCCAAATATTATTCTACTGCCTGTGATAGGAACCTGGGATTTACATCTTAATGGTGTGTTTTTGGGCCAGTTGCCAACAGACTGCAGCATTAAGGCCAGGGCCAGCTTCTTTCACCAGGCACCAGATTGATCAATACACATCGATCTGATCATATATCTGACTGTACATGTATAGAAAAACCGTTATGTATACAGTCTAAACACGAGGAAATCTGCAGATGCTGGAAATTCAAACAACAACACACACAAAATGCTGGTAGAACACAGCAGGCCAGGCAGCATCTACAGGGAGAAGCACAGTCGACGTTTCAGGCTGAGACCCTTCGTCAGGACTAACTGAAAGGAAAGATAGAACGAGATTTGAAATCTGCCTGGCCTGCTGTGTTCTACCAGCATTTTGTGTGTGATGTATACAGTCTTAGTGTTTGGGCAATATCCTCCCAGATTTTCGCTCCCTATTTCTCATACATTGCGACAGAGATGCAACATAAGGTTTTTACTCCCTTGGACGTAAGAAATTAAAAAAAAAAACCACAAATCTGACACTTTGCCGTCTCCAGGGGAGTTTGGTAAGGTTTGGAGCAGAGTGAGTCCTGAAAGCCTAGCGTTCATGATTTTGGGGTTCATGTGGCGTGTGTGTGTCCTGGATTCTGTTTCTTTCCTGACTTTTGACTGCTTTGATCGGTGTGCATTTCGACACTTCGGTGAAGAGTGGCCCTCGCGGTCAGCAGTGGACAAGCAGCAGAGAGCGGAACTGACTGGAATATCCTGGTGTGATGTTTGAAATTCTACCCGTTGTTCGCCCACTTTTTGCCGTTTGCACAATCAGTTGTGTTTTTGCACTTTGGGTGCCTGATGTTTTCTTTGAACGGGTCCCATGCTGGCAGGAGGCGGAATCTGAGTTGTTTACGTACTTTGATAATGTGCTTTGAATCTTTACAGTACTCATTAGCATCTCACCCCATCTTTCACATGTAAGCAAATGTTCCCCATTATCCTTCAGTATATACTTGCGTTTAATTGGTTTTTCTTGTGAACGCTGCTTATGTGATGCCTGTAAGTCTGTTTTTATTGCTCCAGTACTTGTGCAAATGACCCGCTGGCCCGGAGATACTGGAAAGACAGGGTGTCGGGAGCCGATTTCGCCCGCTCTCTGTGATGGTCACTCCATTGCACTGAAGACTGTCCCATGCTGTGCTCCGTGCCTGCTAATGTGATAGGCGAGACTTTGTGCCTATTCTGGGACTCGGACATGAGGACTCGTTTTTAGTTCGGAATGTTATCGTTCACTTCAATTGCTTACATGATTTGTTTTCTTTCCCTTGCATATCGGGTGTCGGTCTTCCTCCTTAATTGGGTTCTTTCAGGTTTCTTGCTTTGTGGCTACCTGTAAGCAAACAATATAGTTTATACATTCTTTGATTGTAAATGTACATTGAGCCTTTGAAATGATAATAGACTTTGACAGGCACCTGTTTTGTAGAAGAGGGGATGTTTGAATGGAATGAACTCGTTGCTGGGGCGGTTTTCTGTCAGAATCCACCTATACAGTATACACATGGACTAATGCTTGCAATTCTTTTCGCAGTGTGCATGAAGCTTCTGTCTCTCCCCATGGCGATTGCTTCCATCGTGATCGGTGAGATGTTCCTCAGTTTTGAACAAAATTATTCGCTGTCATGGCCAGTGGGTGCGGCCACCGTTGCGTTTGGCTTCAAAGCAGCAAGTGCAGGAGATGTTCTGCAAGCCAGGCAGCATCTGTGGAGAGAGGAGAAACAATCAAGTCCAGAATCCTTTGAACATGGAACAATATAGCACAGGCTCTTCGGTCCATGATAGGGGTGCTGAATGAATTAACTGTCTAACAAATCCCTTCTACCAACACAGTCTCTATATCTCTGTACATTCATGTACCTATCTGGGAGCTTCAGACTCCTCCATCATATCTGCCCCTACTGCTATGTACCAGCTATCCACCGCACGTAATTTTAGAAATCTCTTTTCCAGGGGTCCCCAACCTGGGGTCCTCGGACCCCTTGCTTAATGGTGTTGGCCCATGGGAAACCCTGTTGTCAGGTCTCCTTGCCACAGCTGGCTGTGCAGCCCAAGTCACTGGGTGTATTTAAGGCAGAGGCTAATTCTTGATTAGTCAGGGCATGAAGGGACACGGGGAGAAGGCAGGTGATTGGGGCCGAGATGGAAATGGATCAGCCACGATGAAATGGTGGAGCAGACTCGATGGGCCAAATTCTGCTCGGATATCTTGTGGTCTCCCTTCACCCTCAGCCATTCCAGACAGAACAGCCCAAGTTTGTTCAACTTCCTTATAGCTCAAGCCCTTTAATCCAGGCAGCATCTACAGTACCCTCTCCAAAGCTTTCACATCTCCCTGTCTGTGCTCAACGAAGCAGTCCTCCAATCTCTGTTTCCATGTTAACTCTCAAAAGCTGTGCACCTGTCTCCGTCTCCTCTGCTCTTTGGCAAACAAACCTAATTTATCCAATCTTTGGTGATAATTATGATATTGGTTGGTTTATTACTGTCATGTGCCCTGAAGTCCAGTGAGAAACTTGTCTTGCTTGCTACTCATAGAGCTCATTTCATTACAATAGTGCAAAAGAAATCAGTTATTTGTAAACACAAGAATTTCTGCAGATGCTGGAAATCCAGAGCCACACATGCTGCCTCTGTCTCGCTGATCTGGAAGAACTGGGCAGGTCAGGTAGCATTTATGGAGGGGTTTCAAGGGCCAGAGACTCTTCGTCAGGACCACTACCCACACAATCTACATCTCATGTCTTGAACACCTCTCACCCTCCTTTACGCCGTACATGGAATTCTAGGAACTCTGGAGTACTCAAGATATATGAACTGTCCTTGGTTTGTGCAATCAAATTGCTGTCTGTGCCTCATGCAAAGAAGGAATTTTAATGCACACTTGTACATTTGAATAAAACTAATTCTTTTTTTTAATCCTCCTCTTTCACACAGGTGCAATCTATTTGCATTCTTGTACCAAGCAGTACCTCATTCCAATTTATCTGATTGTCTCTGGGAGCTTTACCATCTTCTTTGTGATCACGACACTGAAATCGTGCGGCTCCAGCGAGGAAAACTCCATGGAAGTGGCCCGTAAATCGGGCAGTGCGTGGCGGACCTTGGCATCGATCTTCTCCTTCATCTGGTTTATCTGTGGTGAGGGGTGCATTGGAAAGTGGGGGGGGGGGGGGGGAGCCTGCAACGCTGATTAGCTTTATTTCCTGCGCTGAAACGTGGAATGACATGCGTCGTTTTTGTGTCAATGACCAACACGGTTTGTGAACGTGCTGGTGCTCAGCCTGCAAGTGCTGTCCAGCATCTGATATCAACGTAGCATCCCCACAGCTTATTAACCCTCAGGTGTACGTCTTTGGACTGTGGAAGGAAAGCTAATCTTATGTGGTGACATGTATGTACACAGATAATAACTTTGAACTTTTTGAACGTTGATTAAGAGACAAGTTCATGGCATAATGCCTATGTTAAACTTCTGCCAACATCTTTCCTGATAAAACATTTGTCATTGAAAGATGCTCCTTCGATGCAAAGACTCAACACTGAAGTATCAAAGTTGGTTTATTATTGCAGAGAAGTGAAGTGCGAAACATAGAAACCCTACAGCACAATACAAGCCCTTCGGCCCACAAAGCTGTGCCAAACATGTCCCTACCTTAGAACTACCTAGGCTTACCCATAGCCCTCTATTTCTCTAAGCTCCATGTAGCCATCCAGGAGTCTCATAAAAGACCCTATCGTTTCCACCTCCACCACCGCCGCCAGCAGCCCATTCCACACACTCACCACTCTCTGCATGTTAGAAAAAAACTTACCCCTGACATCTCCTCTGTACCTACCATCAAGCACCTTAAAACTGTGCCCTCTCGTGCCAGCTATTTCAGCCTTGGAGGGGAAAAAGCCTCCAACTATCCACACGATCAATGCCTCTTGTTATCCTGCACACCTCTGTCAGGTCACCTCTCATCCTCCGTTGCTCCAAGGAGGAAAGGCCGAGTTCACTCAACCTATTCTCATAAGGCATGCTCCCCAATCCAGGCAACATCTTTGTAAATGTCCTCTGCACCCTTTCTATGGTTTCCTGTAGTGAGGCAACCAGAACTGAGCACGGTACTCCAAGTGGTGGGGGGGGGGGGGGGGGGGTGAGACTCCAGTTTGTCTTGCGTGCCACCAAAACAGCTCATTGTGTCGGGGTAAATAGTGACAACACAGAATAGAGTTCAATGTAAATTTGTTATCAGATTACAGATATGTCACCATATCCAATCCTGAGATTCATTTACTTGATAAATTTATAATAGAATAATAACACTTGATCTTAGGCAAAAGGCCGAGAAGCTATGTTGGCTGGAGTCTGGGCCTTGTGCTTTGGCTCTTGGTAGGGTCAGCCATGCCAAACAGGTCAAAGGGTAGAGGTCAGACTGAGTGGTCCACCGGTCCTCCAGGTTCGAGGGGTTCAGCTCAGGGCGGACAACCCTGACTGGTCAAACAAAATTGTTATGGAACCAGCAATGAGGAATCTTTTTTTTTATCTGTATGTGTTGGTATGGACAGACAGAGATGGAGCATCTTCACTGTTACCCCAAATGCCAGTAGCGTAATGGGCAGCAGGTCAGAATGATTGACCGTAACAGGATCAAGGAAAGACGGCACCAACTTGGGCATTCAGCCAGTGTGTGGGGGGTAAAAAACAAACCTGGCAAATGCAAAGAGACAAATAATAAAGAAATAAACAATAAATATCAAGATTATGAGATGAAGGATCTTTCAAAGTGAGCCCACAGGTTGCGGGAATGTTGGGGCAGGTAAAGTTGAGTGTAGTTATCCCCTTTGGTTCAGGAGCCTGATGGTTGAGGGGTAGTAACTGTTCCTGAACCTGGTGCTGTGAGTCCTGAGGTTCCTGTGCAGCAGTGAGATACCCTGGATGGTGGGGTCCCTGCTTTCCTGTGATAGTGCTTCATGCAGAGGCTAGGGAGGGCTTTACCCGTGATGGACTGGGCCGTATCCACTACAATTTGTTGGATTTTGCGTTCGAGGGCATTGATGTTCAGAGCAAGTGGAGGGTGGCACAGCAGCACAGCGATTACTGTGACGTTTTACCGTGCTAGCGATCGGGGTTCAATTCCTGTTGCTGCCTGTAAGGAGATTGTAAATTCTCCCAGTGTCCGCGTGCGTTCCCTCTGTGCTCTGGTTCCCTCCCACGTTCCAAAGACTTGCAGATTAGTAAATTGTGAGTATGATCTGTTGGTGCTGGAAGTACGGTGATACTTGTGGGCACTTGATGTGAATGGCACATTTCACTGTACGTTTTGATGTCTGTGTGATAAAGCCAATATATAAATCCGACCCACAGGTCTCTCCTCTACCCCCCCCCCCCCCCCCCCGCAGTTATTCACAGCCTTCCTCCTTGTACTGATCTGAATGTCTGCCTATAATCACGTACTACCAGCTCCATCTTCCTGGAGAGTGGAATCAGTCCAGCTTTGACTAAGCGGCCATTTTGGCTCTCCTGTCTTTCAATGCCAAGTGGTTCACTGGGAATGGTGTAGGCAAAAGTTCAAGTTTACTGTCATGGGCATGCATGTTCAGGGTATAAACACTATGAGAACTGACTCTTTGCAGCAGTGGTACCTTAAACACAGAAGTTAACAAAATTGTGTATGAAGCTTCACAAAACAGTGAACAGAAGCATTTTCCAGGATCAAGAGCTTAATTCATTAAGAATTTGCTGTGGTGTGTTGGTGTAGCAAAGCCAGCATTCAACAATTATAAAGAATTATATAAAATTAAATTAAAAAACATTCAACAATTATTAACAAGAGAAATTCTGCAGATGCTGGAAATGCAAAGCAATACATAAAATGCTGGAAGAACTCAGCAGGTCAGGCAGCATCTGTGGAAATAAATAAACAATCAAGGATTCAGGCTGAGACCCTTCAGGACTGGAAAGGAAAGGGGGATGATGCCAGAATAAAGAGAGTGGGTTGGAGAGAGGGGAAGGAGGTCAGCTGGAAGGTGACAAGTGAAGCCACGTGGGTAGGACAGGTAAAGGGCTGGAGAGGACAGGATCTGATGGACAAGGAGAGTGGACCATAGGGGAAAGGGAAGGAGGAGGTGACCCAGGGAGAGGTGATGGGCAAATAAGGTAAGGATAGGCAAATAGATGAGCTAAGAGGCCAGAGAGGGGGAATAGAAGAGGGGAGGTTGGAGGCTACCCAGATGGAATAGGTGTTGCTCCTCCACCCTGAAGGTAAGGCCTCATCTCGTCATGTCGGAATAATTATAAAGAATGGTATATCGTAAACTAGGAGGTTAAAGTATTGGGTGTTGTTCATTGCTTAATAATTGTTTTCTCCTCCACCCCCAGGTAACGTCTGGATTTACAGCATCTATCAGCCAGAATATATCGACAAATTATCACCCAACTACTGTGATAAAACCCTCTATCTCTTTGCTTTCTGGCTGACCACCATGATGTACGTCCTGCTTGGGCTAACACTGGTGCTTGGCTGCTGCTGGCTAGTCTTGATGTGTGTCATAGGTGGGAGCATCTTCATAAACCGACGTACATAGGAACTCTCCCAACTTCGTCCGTGGTTAGCGCAGGCCGCGTTGTCAGGCACTTGGGGCTTTTGCAGTTAATTCGTCTGGAATTCTTGTCGTGTTATTTTACAAACCCTTGCATATCTTTATTTTGCCTGTTATTTGCATACAAGTGACTTTAAGGAAGCTGATGTGAAAGAATTTGTATGTTAACTGATCAGTAACAATTTGAGTTTTAAGTAGGTCCTTGGGCAATATCGTTAAATCACTGCAATTAAATATCGCTTCAATTATTAAGTCTTGGTTTATTATTGTCACAGGCACTTGCTGAGATACAGTGAACAGCTCATCTGTATACGGTGTATTCAGATCATTACACAGTGCATTGAGGCAGAACAATAACGGAACGCAGAGCAAGGTGTCACAGCCTCAGAGGGGGCAGTGCTTATAAACAAAGTGCAAGATCATAATGAGGTAGACTGTGAGGCCAAGCATCCATCTTGTAGTACAATTGGTCAGTTCAAGGAGCGATGCCTCAGAAAGGTGGCGGCTGTCACTAAGGACCCCCATTGCCCAGGACATGCCCTCTTCTCATTGCTACCATCAGGGAAGAGATACAGGAGCCTGAAGGCTCACACTCAGCGATTCAGGAACAGCTTCTTCCCCTCTGCCACCCGGTTTCTAAATGGATATTGAACCCTTGAACACTACCTCACTACTTTCTTTAAAAAAAAAAATTGTTTTCCTCACTTATTTGATTTAGCTATTTACTATACTTCAATTCACATTTCTCTCTATTATGTATTGCATTGTACTGCTGCAGCGCTGTTAATAAATTCCAGGGCATATGCCGGCGATATTAAACCTGATTCTGATAACAGCGCAGTGGAGACTGTCCTCGAACCTGGTGGTACGTGCTTTCAGGTTTTTGCATCTTCTGTCCGATGGGAGGGGGGAGAGTAGAGGATGTCTGGGGTGTGAGGGGTCTTTGAGACTGCTGGCTGCTTTACTGAGGCAGAGAGAAGTGTAGACAGTCCCTGGAGGGGAGGATGGTTTCTGTGACGTGCTGAGCAGTGTCCACAACTCTCTGCGGTTTCTCGTAGTCACCAGCAGAAAAGCTGCTGTGTCAAGTTGTTCATAATCTGGTTTAATATCACTGGCACATGTTGCAAAACTTGTTGTTTTGTGGCAGCAGTACAGTTGCACAATTTAAAATGTACTCTAAAACTATAGATATATTACATAAAGAGAGCAAAAAAAAAATGTTCATGGATTGGTTCAATGTCCATGAGGGGGAGAAGCTGTTCCCTAATCACTGAGTGTGGATCTTCAGGCTTCTGTACCTCCTCCCTGATGGTAGTAATGAGAAGAGGGCATGTTCTTGGTGATGGGGGTCCTTACTGATGGATGCCACCATTTTGAGTAATCGTGATTTGAAGATGTTCTGGATGCTGGTGCCCCTGATGGAGCTGCTTGTGTTTGCAACTTTCCACAGCTTTTTCTGACCTCGTGTAGTCGCCCCTCCATACCAGATCCAGTCTGTTAAACATCCAGGCAGAATTAACATATTTTCCTGAGTGTTTAACTGCAGACTTGTGGTTCCTGCTGCCTGCAAATCCTCTGTCAATTGTATGCTGCAGAGTTTAGGAAGGTGTGTGTGACAACTTGAGTAATCATTGGTGAAGGCCAGAATGCCTCTCTGGGAAAGGGGGTGGTGGAAACACGTGGTTAAGTCATCATTAGTTATCTGATGGAAGCACGAGAGACTGTGGTGACTGAAATTTGAAGCAACAAGCAATCTGATGGAGGAAGTGAGAGGGTTGAGCCACGTGTAATAACAAGGTAATTGTCAATGTTTGCTGTAGTTGTGTTAGGGTTCTGACCTAGGCACCATTAAAGATTAAATTTGCACTCTATTTGTCACGCGTACATCGAAGCTTACAGCGAAAAGTGTCGCACGTATTGTGCTGTGGGCAGTCTGGAAGTGACGCCATGCTTCCAGCACCAACGTAGCATGCCCACAACACCTCACCTCTGATCTGTGCATCCTCGGAATGTGGGAGGGAACTGTTCCCTCATCATCAATCAGCTGCTGGCCTGCTGAACGCCAACGCCGCCTAGTCAAAACATTTTACTTTTGCCATTGGCCCTATCAGCTGTTTTGACTACCTGACATTATTTACTTGTAAGTTGTGTTTGTTTTGTAAAAGTATGTGATTTTTCAGATTTCGTTCTAGATGTTCATAGCATGCATAAAAAATGTAAAGTGTTGCAAAGATTTCAGGCTGTGTGTGCTGGTGGGGGTGGGGTGGGTGGAAGTGACTGTACAAACTCCTTACAGGCAGGGTGTGAAACCCGTTTGCTATCACTGTAATGGTGTTACATTAACCACAATGCTACTGTGCAGCCATATTAGTTGGGAGGAGTAATTTTACTAATGTACAACCCAGGCCCACTGACGATTAGGGCAACTGGATCTCATAGAAACCTACCAAATATTGAAAGGTCAAGATGGAGTGGGCCATTGTGCACATCCACTCTTGTAGGAAGGCAGCATCTGTCATCAAATATCCCCACCACCCCAGGCTATGCTTTTTTCTCTCTGCTGCCATCAGATAAAAGGTACAAGTGTCTCAGGATTTATACCACCAGGTTCGGGAATAGTTACTACCCCTCAACCATCAGGTTCTTGAACAAAAGGAGATAACTACACTCACTTGCCCATCCATTGAGATGTTCCACAACCAATGATCTCACTTTAAGGACTCGGTATCTCATGTTCTCATTATTTACTGTGTTACGAACCCCGTAACTGGGTCACTTACCAGCAAAGATAGAGAGGTCCGTTGAAGTCTGATGGTACTATTTTTAACAGCATTTATTGATAAAAATACACAAAAATAATATCAATGCAAACACACAGATAAGATACATCATCAATACTAAATCTAAAAGTGCGGGTATAATAATAATCACTAAGAAATAGCTCTGTCGTTGTCTAGGGGATAATGTATTGTCCGATGGAAATATAAAAGTCACTCAAGTTCATGCAGGCTGCAGCCTTTGGTTGGAGTCAAGAGAGAGAGTTTAAAACTTGCCCATTCCTTTTATGATGTCAATCCTTCGAGAGTCGTTGGGGCTGGTTTCTCCTTTGTTTTAACTAAAGCCGTTCTTCCGTGGTAAGGCCCACCAATTCCGAGGCAAATGGAAAAGGACGCACGTGGGCTTTCCACCGGCTGTCGCTATTACGCTGTTACAGAATTTCTAGCGTTTCTTCTGGTGCGTCTAAAGGGGCTGTTCCCCAGACCCTCTTTTATCCTTACTCACGGGGTCTCAGATGTCAATCAGGTTGGGATGAGGCCACCCCTCAACCAGCCCACTTTTGGTCATTCCCTGAGGGCTTTGATGAATAGCACAGTACTCAATACACAATTCCGTCTCCAAGAGACAATGACTGTTTCCCGTGGCTTTGTATCGCTGAGGGGCCAGGACATTCCAAATGTCTCTCTCTCATTTCCTGGGTCTCCTGACCTGAATTAATAGCGATCTTGCGATTCTGAAAAAGGAGGGGGCACAGGCGTAACAACTGCTATTTATTTATATTTGCATTTGCACAGTTTCTGCACTCTGGTTGATCTTTCATTGATCCTGTTATAGTTACTGTTCAATAGATTTGCAGAGTATGTCTGCAGGAAAATTAATCTCGGGTTTGTATATAGTGACAAATTTGTACATTGATAGTAAAATTTACTTTGAACTTTAAAATTCCTTTGTTTCCTGTAGCAGGGGAGTCTAGGACCAGAGCGCACAGCCTCAGAGTAGAAGGACATCCATTTAGAATGCAGATGAGCAGGAATTTCTTCAGCCAGAGGGTGGTGAATCTGTGGAATTCATTGCCACGGACCACTGTGGAGGCCAAATCATCGGGTGTATTTAAAATGGAGTAAAATTTTCCTGTAAAAGCAGCAAGCAAATGAATCTCAAGGTAGTATAAAATAAAGTGTATGTAATAAATTTGACTTCGACTTTGAATCTGTTGGGGTATGGTGAGAAGCTTGTCTTGCATACAGATCAGATCATTACTCAGTGCATTGAGACAGAAGAATGTAAAACAATTGCAGAATGCAGTGTCACAGCTACAGAGAAAATGCAGTACAGGTAAACAATTAACTGCAAGATTATGTTCAAAGTAATTTTATTATCAAAGTCCATATCTGCCATTATATACAACCCTGAGATTCACTGTTCTGTGGGTATACTCGATAAAATTCAATCATCATAACAGGATCAGAGAAAGATGGCACCAACTTGGGCGTTCAACCAGCATGCAAAAGACAGCAAACTGAAAACACAAGAAGAATGAAATAGCAATAAATAAGGAATAAATATCAAAAACATGAGATGATGAATCCTTGAAAGTGGGGCCAAAAGTTGTGGGAACAGTTCAGTGACGGGATGAGTGAAGTTATCCCCTTTGATTCAGGAGGCTGTTGGTTGAGGGATAATAACTGTTTCTGAACCTGGTGGTGTGGGTCCTGAGGCTCCTGTACCTTCTTCCTGACGGCAGTAGTGAGAAGAGGTAAGGAGTGATCCCAGCAGGAAGTGTGTGTGGGGGCTGATAACACCGGGCCAGTAGCTGTCCCTGTGCTTGGTGGCCTGTGCCTTCAGGCTTTTGCATCTTCTGCCCGATGAGAGAGGGGGAGAAGAGAGACCCTGTGGGGTAGGTGGGACCTTTAATTACGGTGACTGCTTTCCTGAGGCAGTGAGAAGTGTAGACAGAGTCCAGGAAGGGGAGGCAGAAGAGGTTTACCTGGATTTAAGGAGTGTGTAGCAGAGATTCAAACAAGCCAAGGATGCTGCTGGAAATCTCACACGGGTTGTTACCCCGTATGACGCAGCCTCTGATCAGTCCAATAATCATGTTATTAGCAACTAGCAAAGCATGCAATCTTAAAGCAAAGAAACTAAAGTCAAGTTTATTGTATTTAACTAGGTACATGTATACCGTCAAATGAGACAATGTTTCTCTGAACCAGGCAGTGATTTAGTTGTTCACATAACAGAATAACAAACAGGAGAAGATCTGCAGATGCTGGAAATCCAAGCAACACATAGAAAATGCTGGAGGAACTCAGCAGGCCAGGCAGCACCTCTGGAAAAAAGTACAGTGGACTCAATCTGACCACCAAACGCATCTTTCCCTCCCCCACCCCCCCCACTTCCTGCTTTCTGCTGGGATTGTTCCCTGCACGACTCCCTTGTCCATTCGTCCCTCCCCACAGATCTCCCTCCTGCCACTTACCCTTGCAAGTGGAACAAGTGCTACGCCTGTCCCTACACCTCCTCCCTCACTACCACTCAGGGCCCCAAACAGCCCTTCCAGGTGAGGCGACACTTCACCTGTGAGTCTGTTGGGATCATATACTGTGTTCGGTGCTCCCAGTGTGGCCTCCTGTATATTGGTGAGACCTGACGTAGATTGGGAGACCGCTTTGCCGAGCATCTACGCTCCGTCCACCAGAATATGCGGGAGCTCCCAGTGGCCGCCCATTTTAATTCCCTTTCCCATTCCGATATGTCCATCCATGGCCTCCTCCACTGTCATGACAAGGCCACATTCAGGTTGGAGGAACAACACCTTATATTCCATTTGAGTGGCCTCCAACCTGATGGCATGAACATCGATTTCTCAAACTTCCAGTAATGCCGCCCCACCCACCTTCACCATTTCCCATCCCCTTGTTATCTCCGTGCCTGCCCATCACCTCCCTCTGGTGCTCCTTTCTCCCCCCACCCCCACCCATCACCTTTTTCTTTCTTCCATGGCCTTCTGTCTCTTTCACCAATCAACTTCCCAGCTCTTTGCTTCACCCCTCCCTCCCTCCCTCAAGTTTCACCTATCCCTTTGTCTTCTCTTTCCTCTCCCCCCCTTTTAAACGTTGACTGCACTTTTTTTCCACAGATGCCGCCTGGCCTGCTGAGTTCCTCCGGCAATTTGTGCATATAACACAATAACATGGGAAAGTAAGAATTCAATCTACAAGTGAAAAGCGCATTGATAAAGCAACGAGCATAAATTAAATATTGTAGGGCACGGTACAGCTTTACCAGTGTCACTTTGAATGCAATGTGGCAGGGAGTTCAGAAGCCTAACGGCCTGAGGGAAGAAAGTGTTTCCCATCCTGACCATCCTTGTCTTTATGCATCGGAGTCTCCTGCCTGATGGTAGGAAGTCAGGGGATGCTGGATGGATGGGATCCTTCATAATATTAAGGGCCTTGTGTATTATGCGCTCCTAAAACCAGTGACAGTAAACATATTGAAGTGACCTTAAGCAAAGTTAAGCAGAGTTACGGGATTTCAAACATATTCAAGTGATACTAAGTGATCAACAAAAGATACAATACCTGTATCCCGAGCTCTAAAACTAACCTGAGCAAAGCATAAGTACATAACTTTGCTTTTGCCATGTCCCCATCCGTGTGACTGACTACCATACTAAACAAGGCAGACATGCAACTCAGATAGAAAACAGATGCAGGGCTCCTACAGAGTGGTTGGAGAAACCTGTTTCCTCTGGATCGGTTGAGGCTGCGAGGATAACCGACGGGAATTTATAAGATTGTGAGAGGTATAGTTATGATAGAGAGCCAGTATCTTCTCCAAGGGTACAGATGTCTAATTGAATTGAATTGAATGATCTTTATTGTCATTGTACATTGGTACAATGAAACTCTGGCTTCCTCTCAGGCAATCAAAGTGGTAGATAAAAACAAGACTGCATTAGAAAAACAGTATTAAATGGATAAGTAGCAGAACATAAGTTGCAGCCACACCAGAATATCACAGTAATGCACAAAGTGCTGTTAGTGCAAGTATTTGAGTCCTTGTGTGTGCTCACAGTTTCAGTCATTGTTCTGTGGGAGTGGTGTGATGGAGGCCACAGCTCTGGGGTAGAAGCTGTTCCTCAGTCTATTTGTTCTGGCTTTTAGTGTCCTGAACCTTTTGCTGGACGGCAGCGTGTCAAACAGGGAGTGGCTGGGGTGTGTGGTGTCTCTGGTTATGCTGACAGCTTTCCTCCTAAGTCTGCTGGAATAGATGGTGTCCAGTCCTGGGAGCTCCATCCTGACAATTCGCTGGGCTGCCTTCACCACGCGATGCAGGTCTTGTCGCTCAGCGGCTGTGCAGCTGGCACACCACACTGTGGCGCTGTTGGTCAGGATGGTTTCAATTGTGCTTCTGTAGAAGTTAAGCAACAGCTTTTGTGGGAGTTTGACCTGTTTCAGCTTTCTGAGGAAGAAGAGTCTAATACTAAAGGGCATACATTTAAGGTGAGAAGGAGATGTGTGGGGTGAGTTCTTTTATGCAGAGAGAGAGGGGTAGGTGACTGGAATGTGCTGCCGGGTGGAGGCAGATAAGATAGAGGTGTTCAAGAGGCTCTTGGATAAGCTCATGAATGTGCTGGCAATGGAGAGATGTTGACTGTATGCAGGAAGAAGGCTTAATTTAATCAAGCTAAATTGGTCCAGCACAACATTGTGGGCTGAAGGGTCTCTTCGTTCTGTTCCTTGCTTTTTGTACCATGTTTGCTTAACAGGAAAATACAGAAGTAATCGAATACAAGACTGTGCAAAAGCCTTTGACACATGCAGTATATACAGAGCTAGGGTGCCTAAGACGTTTGCACAGAACTGTAGTAGTTTTATGTATTGCACTGTATTGCTGCCACAAGAAAAAACTCATGACATGTGTGAGTGATGATAAACTTGATTCTGATCTGGGTCTCTACTGTGGACTGAGAGTGGGAAGGTGGCAGGGAGAGGGGAATTGTTATTGGGAAAAGGGGAAGGGAGGGGGAGTAATCATTCTGTAATGATAGATAAACCAATTTTTTGGAATCCAATGAATTTAACTGATATCTCAGGGCTTGATATTGTTGGCACCTGCATCATCCCCACCCGGGCACCACCAGTCCCACACCCCTCCCATGACACTCCACCCTTGCCATTTGCTCCCACCAGATTTACAAACTTGCTCTCCACTCCACAGTGATGAATACAGCTCTGTGCAAAGACTTTCGACACCCTAGCTACAGAGTATATATATAATATACTTGTGCTGAAGAAATTTGCACTAGATTTACCAGAATGATAGTATGAGGTGGCAACATTGTGGGTGCAGCAGTCATAACAACTTCTAATCTGCTCATGACTACGATGCAGACTTCCTCATCGGCTTGGCCACGTCTGTTCCAATGTGGCTGGCCCTGAGTTAGCGTCACCTGCAGGAGTCCTTGAAGCACCCAGGCCTCCTCACGATGTCAACGTGTTGATCCAGGTCACAGAGAGCTCAATGTCAGCAAGACCAAAGAACTGATTGTGGACTTCAGAACGGTAGGACGAGGGAACACAAACCAACGCTCACTGAGGGTTCAGAGGTAGAGAGAGTGAGCAATTTCAATTTCTTGGGTGTCAATATCTCCAAGGAGCTAACCTGGACCCAATATATCGATGTCTTGCCTTCTTTATAGCTGCAGAGCTATATTTCATTGGAGATTTGGTTTGTCACCCAAGAGTCTTGCAAATTTCTACAGATGTACCATGGAGAGCATTCTGACAGGCTGCATCACTGTCTGGTATTTGGGGGGGGGGGTCTACTGCACAGGACCAAAGAAAGCTGCGGAGAGTTGTAAATTTTGTCAGTTTCATCTTGTGCACTAGCCTCCATAGTATCCAAGACACTTTCAAGGAGCGGTGCCTCAGAAAGGCGACGACCATTATTAAAGACCCCCATTACCAAGGGCATGCCCTCTTCTTTTTGTTACCATCAGGAAGGAGGTACAGAAGCCTGAAGGCACACACTCAGCAATTCACCTGAAGGCACACACTCAGCAATTCAGGGACAGCTTCTTCCCCTCTGCCACCCAATTTCTGAATGGACATTGAACCCATGAATACTAACTCACTACTTTGTTATTTCTATTTTTGCAATACTTATTAAATATAACATTTTAATATACGTACAGTGGTGCTAGAAAATCTGTGAACCCTGAAGAATTTTCTCTATTTCTGCATCAATATGACCTAAAATGTGATCAGATCTTTATGTAAAACTAGATAAAGAGAACCGAATTAAATAACTAACACAAACATTTTACTTGTTCATTTATTTATATTATTAATATTACATGTATTTGTTGGAAAAAGTATGTGAACTTTGCTTTCACTAACTGGTGTGACCCCCTTTGTACAGCAATAACTTCAACCAAATGTTTCCAGTAACTGTACATTGGCTTAGACGAATTTTAAGTTATTTCTCCTTACAAAACTGCTTCAACTATGGGATGGTGGTGGGCTTCCTTGTATGAACTGCTTGCTTCAAGTACTTCCACAACATTACTATAGGATTAAGGTCAGAACTTTGACTCAGTCATTCCAAAACACGAATTTTCTTCTTTTTAAACCATTTTGTTGTTGATTTACTCTTGTCTTTTGGATCATTGTCTTGTTGCATCATCCAACTTCTATTAAGCTTCAGGTGATGGACTGCTACCCTGACGTTCTCCTGTAAAATGTCTTGAAACAATTTTGAATTCATTGTTCCCTCAATGATTGTAAACTGTCCAGGCCCTGAGGCAGCAAAGCAGCCCCAACCATGATGCTCCTTCCACCGTGCTTCACAGTTGGGATGTGGTTTTGGTGTTGGTGCGCAGTGAGTGCCCTTTTTCCTCCAAACATAGCAGTGTACATTTTTGCTGAAAAGTTCAACTTTTGTCTCATCTGTCCACAGAACATTGTCTCAGAAGCATTATAGAACATCCAGATGGTCTTTTGCAAACTTGAGGCATGCAGCAACGTTTTCATTTTGGAGACCAATAGTTTCCTTCGCGGTGTCCTTCCATGAACACCATTCTTGCTCAGTGTTTTTCTTATAGTGGACACATGAACAGATTTAGCAAGTTCTAGAGATTTCTGTAGGTCTTCTGCTGTTACCCTTGGGTTCCTTTTCACTTCCTTCAGCGTTGCACGTTGTGCTCTCGGTGTGATCTTTGCAGGATGCCCACTCCCAGGGAGAGTAGCAACGGTACTGAATTTTCTCCATCTGTAGACAATTTCTCTTGCTGTGGACTGATGAACAGTCTGGTATTTAGAAATGCTTTTGTAGCCTTTTCCAGTTTCATGCATCTCTACAGTTCTTCTTCTAAGGTCCTCTGAAAGTTGTTTTGATCGAGGCATGGTGCACATAAACAGATCTTTCTTGAGAAGTGCAGTCTCCATCAGTAACCTGACTTTGTGTGTGTTTTTAAAGGGCAGGGCATCTCTACAACCCAGAGCTCCAATCTCATCTCTTTGACTGGAACACCTGACTCCAAATAGCTTTTGTAGAAGGCATTACCCCAGAGGTTCACGTACTTTTTCCAACAAAGACATGTAATATTGGATCAATTTTCTCAATAAGTAAGTGAACAAGTATAATCTTTTGTGTTATTTATTTAATTGGGTTCTCTTTATCTAGTTTTAGGATTTACATGAAGATCTGATCACATTTTAAGTGATATTTATGCAGAAATATAGAAAATTCTAACGGTTCACAAGCTTTCTAGCACTAACTTACTATAATTCAGAGTTTTTTTTCTGTTATTAGGTATTCCATTGTACTGCTGTCACAAAGACAACAAATTTCACAACATATGCTGGTGATATTAAACCTGATTCTGATTCTGAAATGGTTAATACAAGGCGCCATAATTTTAAGGAGATTGGAAGAGCATATGGGGAGATGTTTATTATACAGAAAGCAGAGGGTGTGTGAGACACACTGCCAGGGTGTGATGGTAGACACAGACACATCAGAGACATGGATAAAAGAAAAATGGAGGGCTATGTGGGAGGGAAAGTTTATATTAACCCTGAGTAGGTTAAAGGGATGGCACAACATTGTGGGCTGAAAGGCCTATTCTGTGCTATGTTCTGTGTACTGAGATACAGTGAAAAGTTTGCTTGCATATTCTTCATCAAGGGGGTTCCCAACCTGGCATCCACTGACCCCTTGCTCAATGGTGTTGGTCCATGGCATAAATTTGAGGCGGTGTCAATGGTGTTGATGTCAATGAGGTGGCCAAGCAGCTGATTGGAAAGAATTCACTGCAATTTTATCCCGTCCGCACGGATGTTTTTTCTGCCCCTCTTGCTCCCGCGTCCCGCATGATCCATTTTTGCCCCCTACCCCTCTCCAGTTCTGTCCATTCACTCCCCGCACATTGGCCTTGATCACACGTAGATATTAAGGGACCTAGATCAAGCAGCCAGCTGGAGATTTCAACGTGGAATATACACAGTGAAAGGCTGGTCTTGCACCATCACACGGTGCCCTGAGCCAGAACAACTACACTGCAGAATAAAGTGTAGCAGACACGGAGAAAGTGCAGTGCTGGTGGACAAGAAGAGGCAAGATCATAATGAGGTAGGTTCTGAGGTGAAGAGTTCTTTGTCTCAGACAAGAGGCCCGTTCAAATGCCTGGTCTCACCCGCTGGTTCTCCCTCAGCTTTCTGGTTCTTGCTGCCGTACACCCCTCCCCTGTGGTGGTTACCCATCATTATTGTCTACGACAAAAACCTGTGTGGAAGAGTCTTTTGAGCTCAGAAGTCCGGATCCAGGGGTACGAACAAGCGTCACAAACTGGGGCCTTCCTTCCTTGCAGTGGGTGACCGTGGCGTTTCCTGTGCCTTATTGTGCCCTTCGCTCTCCACGGAGCGTTGCAGCACCACCTCCCTGGCCGCTGGGTCTCACTGTAGATCTCATCCACCCAGTCTGCCAGAGCTGCGCTCGCATGCTCGGATAGGCACGTCCCTTTTCTCACCGGGGTTTGAGGCCTACTGACTACCCCCACCTGTTTGCCCCGCCTGTCGAAGCGGTGTACCGGGGTGTGACCACTGTCGCATGCAAACTGCTACTGGGAGCCACGGGTGAGAGCTGGGCAGCAAAGGTGAGTGAGCTGGCCGGGAATGGACACGACAAGCCCTTTCACCGGAGGAGCTGCCCCTCCCTGGACACCCCATACACCCCAATGCTTAAGATGGACAAGTGTTCAGGCCTCTCCCCTAATGATTCCCACTCTCACATCTTCAAAAGGTGATGCCTCAGAAAAGTGCCATCCATCACTAAGGACCCCCATCAACCAGGACATGCCCTCTTCTCATTGCTACTATCAGGGAAGAGATACAGGAGCTTGAAGGCTCACACTCAGCGATTCAGGAACAGCTTCTTCCCCTCTGCCCTCAGAGAGGAGGTACAGGAGCTTGAAGGACCACACAATGTTTCAGGAACGGCACCTTGTCCACTGTCAATCAAGGGTTGAAGGAGTATGGAGACCTATGGACCAGGTGCAGGTCGATGGGACTAGGCCAGGGGTGTCAAACTCATTTTAGGTCACGGGCCGGATTGAGCAAAATGCAGCTTCATGCGGGCCGGATCAGTCGGACGCGTGCGAACGTAGCTTTCGTTGCCTCCGTTTTTTCAGCCTGCTCTCATGTGTCTCAGTCTCTGCTATAACTACAAAGTGTTTCACTTTACAAATTCCGTTTCTTATGAAGAAGACTGCCGAGCAAGACTGCCGAATAAACACTAAAAACTCTGAAAACCTGGTACCTGAATAAACTCAGCATTAGCCATATCATACGCCATAGGCGCTTCGATTACTGGGGCCAGCTTTAATAGTAATTAGGTATTATCTCGCGGGCTAAAGATAATTCCACCGCGGGCCGGATTTGGCCCGCGGGCCTTGAGTTTGACATATATGGACTAGGCAGAATAGTAGTTCAGTACAGACTAGATGGGCTGAAGAGCCTGCTTCTGTGCTATAGTTCTCTATGACACTACATGGATGGGAGGGGTATGAAGGACTAAGGTCCAGATGGGGGTCAATGAGACAACAGTTGGGACAACGGGAAAACAGTTGGGTACAAACTAGATGGACTGAAGGGCCTGTTTCTGTGCTGTAGTGTTTAGTGACTCTAATTGTTAATCTTTATGCAGGTATTGATTCAAGTGAAACTTTGTGCACTTTCTAATTCTGATATTTGCATATATAAGCCCAATCCTTTCAGGTGCTCATAATCAATAAAATCTATGTGTTAACGACCCATAACACTTTAGAATTAGTAGAATAACCATCCAGTAGTGAGTGTGTGTCCCCCGTTCCCCTGTTTACATCCTTATCTGGTCGGTATGTCTGGTGACCATATCTGGCACCAGGTTTGAGCAAAGAGGCTGTGTCGAGAGGAGTGAGGTTCTCAGCTTGGGTGTCTGGTCACTGTCTCTGTCAGCTCATCGTCTGAACACTTCCCTGCCTGCAACTTCCACAAGCTAATGCTACAGGGTTTTGACCTGGAACGTTGACAGCTCTTTTCCTCGACCCGGGACATTCCGCAAATGCTGGAAATCCAGAGCAAAACACACAAGGTGCTGGAGGAGCTCAGCAGGTCAGGCAGCGTCACGGGGGGGGGGGGGGAATAAAAAGGAGGGTCTCTGGGCTGAGACCCTTCATCAGGACTGGAATGGAAGGGGACAGGCACCAGGAATAATAATGTACGGGGTGGGGGCCCCACAAGCTGGCAGCTGAGACCAGGTGAGGGGGAACGTGGGTGGGTAAACTCAGAAGCTGGGATGTGATAGGTGGAGGAGATAGAGGGCTGAAGAAGAAGGAATCTGATAGGAGAGGACCAAAGGGAGGTGATATGGGGGCGGTACAAGAGGAGGTGTAAGAGGGCCACCAGAATGGGAAAGGAAAAAATGGAAAGGGTGGGGGAGCAGTAAAAATTCCTTTCCTCCAGCAGATGCAGGCTGGCCCAAAGAGTTCCTCCACCAGATTGTTTGATGTTGAGGCCTCTGTTGATCAGGGCCGACCATGGATTACGTAAAATACTGAAAGCATGCTGAACCCAAAGGAACGGCAGAGTTTGGCACCAGCAGCGCCTCAGGAGTTGCCAGTCAGCGTTGAACTCAACGTCGGACAGCCTTAGGGAATCCAGCTCCGGATTTTCCTTGGAGTTTACTCCCGAAGCCTTCTCCGTGAGTGGGGCACAGCCACAAAGGCAGCTGAGGTCTGAGATCAGAGTTTTCCTTCTCCCGGGTGACCTGCCAACCACGGCTGTTGAGGCCCATCCGCCCAAAACGACCGGTCTTAGGGTGCTAGTAACCCACCTTCGCCTCTTCTCCCGTCAGTAGAAATGGTTCCGCTGGGCTTAGGAGCCGAGCCACACACGAAGGCCGGGAGCTGGATGTGGTTGTCAGAGGCTACTGGAGGCGCACAACATCGGGAGCATTTAATAGGTAGTGGTCGCTTTTCCCCGCTTCCAACCCTGGCTATAACAACCTTAAAGAACCAGACGTATGACTGAAGGAGGCTGTCCTCCGTGGTGGGAGGGCTGTACTTTATTCCTCAGAAGACAGGAAACTCTATGTGGTCCATATCTCTCCATTGTCTGCATGTTCATGGGCTTGTCTTAGACACCACTATCATATCTGCCTCCAGTATCACCCCTGACAGTGCACTGCAGGCACCCACATCCTCTGTGTGAAACAAAACCTTCCCTCGTATATCTCCTTTATGCTTTCCTCGTCTTCCGTAAGTGCTGTCCCACTCGTATGAGGCATTTCTACCATTGGAGACGAGTTACATATATATATATATAAATTACACAACCTTGAAATTTGTCTCCTTACAGGCAGCCACAAAACAAGAAACCCGTACACACAAACCCCGGAGCCAGAGCAGGCCCACAGCCTCAGCCTCGGGTCACCACACAGCAGAGCTTTCAGACACAAACCCCGGAGCCAGAGCAGGCCCACAGCCTCAGCCTCAGTTCACCACACAGCAGAGCTTTCAGACAGAAACCCTGGAGCAAGAAAAGGCCCACAGCCTCAGTGCCACGGAGAGAGGAGAGGAACTCGTGGAGCAACCAGCACGACCCTCGTCTCTGGTCCCGACATCCTCCCTTTTCAATCCCCACCCGGCCTGGCATTTAAACTGACCAAACACTGGATCATCCCTTGCACGAGGAGCGGGTTCTGTCGCATTGATGTGCTCTGGGCCTGGACCCCACTCAACCTTCGCAAATTGGCCTCCCTTTTGGTTTAGGTGGATGGGCTCCTTATCTCTTCTGCTCCAACTTTTCTCCGCTTCGCACGCCCCAACCATATCTTAACCTCACTTGGACAACTTCTTGAACCTGCCTTGACGTCATTCCTGCTTTGCATCACAACCACAAGCCTTGACCCTCGAGTCAACCTTGCCTTCAATCGCCTGTTCATCGTTTGCAGTGATAGTTTACCACAATTTTCCACAGAAAAAGTGTTTAATAAAGTATTTCTTGCTTTAAGAACCGCCAATAAATTATCGTCTGTCTTAAGCAGTGCCATCTTATACCAGAAGTATCCTGACTATCTTTCATAATTACGTACATTTCTATTAAGTCCTCCTTCATCCTCTGACGCTCCAGGGAAAATAATCTGTCTTAGTCCAACTTCTCCTTATATCTCATGCTCTCTAATCCAGGCATTATCCTGGATAATCACTTCTGCACCCTCTTCAGAGCCTCCAGACCCTTCTTATAATGTGGCAACCAGAACTGTCTGAACAAAGCTGAAAAGCCAAATCGAGGTGGAGGGGCGCGGGCCTGAGATCGGCGATGAGCCTCTGTCCGGCCGTCACTGGAGCAGACTTGGAGGCAGATTGATACGGCAGAAGTGATGCGAGGTAGAGTCCGTGCCCAGGCCCAGGCCCAGGCCTGAGAGTGAGAACAGACCCGAGGTTTGTGCCAGGCCAAATTGGAAAGGTCAGGTATGGACCAAATCAAGGCGGGAGAGCCTGTGAGTGAGGAACAAATCGAGGTTTGGACGATTTAAGTGCCGGGCCGGATTGAAACGATCAGAGTGTCAGGACCGGAAGGGAGGGTCTGGCCAGTTCAGCTCACTGCTTCTTGTGGTTTCCTCACTGCGCTGAACTGAGGCTGTGGCCAACAACAAATGGGCTACTGGATTGGCCGAGGGTGCGGTGAATACTGGCTTTGTAGCTGTGGACTCACTTTCGTGATCTTCAATTGTCTGCACGATTTTTTTTTGCACATTGAGTCTTTTCCTGGGTTTCTTCGGTTTGAGGCTGACTGTAAGGAGACTAACCTCAAAGTTGTATATAGAATGCATACTTTGATATAAGTTGTACTTTGAACATTGAACGTTTGTCTTCCGGTTCATATATGTTTTATATTATATTGTATATGTATTAGTTCCTTATTTTTTGTAATCACAAGAGTTTGCCTCTTGGCTATCAATCAACTTTGATGGCCCTCCAAGGGAAGGGGGCGGAGGAAGGACAATGATTGACGTATAAATAAGCAAATAGGCGTTCAGACACTGCGACAAAGAAAACAAATCAGACGAGACGGGGGTGGGCAAAGAAGACAAATGAACGACGTCTAAATGGACCAATGAAAATGGCCAGATGTTTGGTATAAGACGAGGGCTGACCGATCCCCCAGTGAACCAATGGAAATTCCGAATTGTTCGAGCCACAGCGAATCAGGTAACGGATTTCTGGCCAATAGGAGTACAGCAGCGCTGACACTGGCAGCGAATCGGTGCGAGGTAGAAGGATGACCGACGTCTCAGTTAATCAATTAGAGAGCGGGGAGGCGGAGTCAGTTGCGGAGGGATGGGGCGGATGCGGAACAGAGATAATCAGCATCGTAGTTACCCAATAGGGACATAGACCCGGCTCCCAGTTGCAGCCAATGAAGCGAGGCTAGGGGCGGGGCCGGGGGAGGAGTCAGGTGATTGAGGAGACGCGTCGGGAGGGCGGGGGGAAAAGGAGATGGCGATGGTAAGTGGGGTGGGGTGGGATGGGCAGAGGGGGCCGGTGGGGAGCCCGGTGATCCGGACCTGGCGCGTTGTCATGGCGGTTCATGAGCCCGGGGAGGTGGGAGGTCGGGCTCCCCGGTGGCCGGGCCCGACACCAGGGTCAGAGGGCAGGGGGTGACCGGGACTTGGCCTTTTCGCCCGCTTTGTGAAATAAAAACCCTGCTGTGGGCTGGCAGTACTCACTTCCTAATGAATGCAGAGGCAAGAACAGGTTTATCGTGACGAAAGGCTGGAAATTTTGAGCAACACACTGAAAATGCTGGAGGAACACAGCAGGTCAGGCAGCATCTACAGACAGTCATAAACAGTGGCTGAAATGTCGACGCTGCTCAACCTGCCGAGTTGCCCCAGCCTTTTTGTTTGTCGATCGAGTTTACCATCATCTGTACGTATGCACAGGCTGTCTTGGACTGTCATCACAGGCACATGACATCAGATATCGTCGGGCTTACAGTGCAGGCCCGATCGTTGGGTATATTTAAAGCGGAGGTCGGTGGTTCTTGATTAATCAGGGTGTTAAAGGTTTTGGGCAGAGGACAGGTGAATGACGTTGAGAGGGTTGATGGAATGGCAGAACAGACTTGATGGGCTGAATGGCCTAATTCTCCTTTGTTTTATGGTCTACACGTACACACAGGTGTAGTGAAAAAACAGCATTGCTGGCCCATTCAAAGATTCAAAGTACATTTATTATTAAAGTATGTATGCAGTATACAACCCTGAGATTCTTCTTCTCACAGCCAGCCACGAAACAACCAACATGGAACCCGTTCAGAAAAACTAAACATCAATTCCCCCCCCCCCACATGTGCAAACATCAACCAAAAAATAATCACAGAATATAAAACACAAAATCGAAAAGTCCAGGCATATTCAGTTCATCTCAGTATTAGTTATCTGCAGGCCGTCCAGATTTCAAAGAGTATTCACAAGGAAATCATGAATTAAACATAAATAATACACACCTTTTTAAGGAAGAACACAATTACAACCAAAAATTCCAAGTCCATGTTAGTTTGTATGATTTTAGTTAGTGATTTGATGTGATATGGCTGGGAAGAGGCTTGCCACTGCGTTTCCTCCCAGGGCCCAGATGCTGCCCACCGTCCAACCCTATGTTTAACAGTCCACGGCCCCGCTTTCTCACACGGCTTCTGTTGCTTTTCTGTTTCCCCCCAGACGTCGGCTTTGACTCAAGGGTTGGAGAGGATTCCGGATCAGCTGGGCTATCTGGTCCTCAGCGAGGATGGGGTGCTGTCCGTAAGTCCGGGCGATGGGAGGGTTAAACACGAGTTGCTGGGCTGTCTGATCCTCAGTGAGGAAGGGGTGCTCTCTGTAAGTCCAGGCGATGGGAGGGTTAAACACGAGTTGCTGGGCTGTCTGATCCTCAGCGAGGAAGGGGTGCTCTCTGTAAGTCCGGGCGATGGGAGGGTTAAACACGAGTTGCTGGGCTGTCTGATCCTCAGCGAGGAAGGGGTGCTCTCTGTAAGTCCGGGCGATGGGAGGGTTAAACACGAGTTGCTGGGCTGTCTGATCCTCAGTGAGGAAGGGGTGCTCTCTGTAAGATTGGGAGATCGGAGGGTTAAACACGAGTTGCTGGGCTGTCTGATCCTCAGTGAGGAAGGGGTGCTCTCCGTAAGTCCGGGCGATGGGAGGGTTAAACACGAGTTGCTGGGCTGTCTGATCCTCAGCGAGGATGGGGTGCTCTCTGTAAGATTGGAAGATCGGAGGGTTAAACACGAGTTGCTGGGCTGTCTGATCCTCAGCGAGGATGGGGTGCTCTCTGTAAGATTGGGAGATCGGAGGGTTAAACACGAGTTGCTGGGCTGTCTGATCCTCAGTGAGGAAGGGGTGCTCTCCGTAAGTCCGGGAGATGGGAGGGTTAAACACGAGTTGCTGGGCTGTCTGATCCTCAGCGAGGATGGGGTGCTCTCTGTAAGATTGGGAGATCGGAGGGTTAAACACGAGTTGCTGGGCTGTCTGATCCTCAGTGAGGAAGGGGTGCTCTCTGTAAGATTGGGAGATGGGAGGGTTAAACACGAGTTGCTGGGCTGTCTGATCCTCAGTGAGGATGGGGTGCTCTCTGTAAGTCCGGGCTAAGCCATTGAATATATGAGTGGATGCTGATGGGTTCTTCATTAGTAAGGGCGTGGAAGATAACAGCGGGAAGGCAAGGGATTGAGGTTGAGAAGGATAGTAAAGCAGATGTGATTGGCCTAATTCTACTCCAGTGTCTCATCGTCCCAGGATAATAGCGGAACAACAAGGATTAGCCATGTTTCCGAAGCCACTGGTCAGAGAGTGGGCTGGCTCGGCTCTCTAGAGTTGGAGATTAGATTTATGCGTCACGTGTACACTGAAAATTCCAGTGAAGTGTGTTATTTACAACACAGTGAGAATCAGAACCAGGTTTATTATCACTCATACATGTCATGAAATTTGTGTGTTTGTGGCAGCAGTACAATGCAAAATATAAAAATATAGATCACAAAGTATATACACTGTATATATACACACACACACACACACACACACACACACACATGTAAGAAAAAGGTTTGCTCATCATCGATGAAGACCTTGACACCATTAGTACTTTTTACGAGGTTGAGTTGCTAGCTCGATACACAACCCAGCACAGATGGAGAGCATGCAAGGGAGCCGGCCGGATTCGAACTCGGGACCTCTCACCCCAAAGTCCAGCACTGATGCCACTATGCCACCAGTTGGCTCGTTGATGGTGTCGAGACTAGCACTTGATTTATGTTTAAGTGAGTGAGAGTTGCGCAGCATCAGCCTCACTCTCTCTTCCCAATTCCCATCTGGATGCAGTGGCAAGACAAGAGTCGAGACGGCTGGAGATGGGACTAGGCGCAGAGGATGACCAGGACGTCTTCTGTGTCTTGTCGCACTCTGCGTGTTCCACGACGCTTGCAGAGACCGCCTTCTTGACCGTTGGACCTTCCTTTGGTCTCGTCCACTCAATCCGCCGGAGAATGTCTTCACATGCTGGGACAAACGACTCCCTATCTCACTGAGGGTTTGAGACCCGTCGGCTGCCCTCACCTGGTTTAGCCGGCTTGTCAAAGATGTCCTTGAAAGATTAGATAGAGATTAACCCTATTTGTCACATGTAGATAGAACTCACAGTGAAATGCATTGTTTTCTCTCGGCAACCAGCACTGTCCAAGGATGTGCTGGGGCAGGAAAGCAGTACCCCTTGAGAAAACGCACAAAGAAAACAAAATGCAGAATTCTAGTATTAGGTTACAGAGAAAGTGCAGTGGAGACAGATAAAGAGCGAAGCCTACGATTGAAATAGATTAGGAGATCGAGTTCGTCTTTTACCGTGAGAGCGTATGATCCCAGCGGGATAGAACTGTCCTGGCGGTAAACACTTTCAGACTTAGGTATCCTAGGTCCTGAGGAAGCGTTGACGGTTTATTCCTCTCCATAGATGCTGCCTGACCTGCTGAGTTCCTGCAGCATTTTGTGTGTGTTGCTTAGCTGTCTTCTGGAACAGGAGGGGGGAGAAGGGAGAATGTTCAGGACGGGTGAGGGTCTCTGATGACTGGGGCGTGCAGACGGAGTCCGCGGAGGGCAGGTTGGTTTCCGTCACGTGGAGCTGTGTCCACAACTTTGCAGTTTCTTGTCGTCTTGAGTCGAGTAGTCGCCGTACCTAGCTGTGATGTGCCCGGATGGGATGTGTGGAATTTCCCTCGCCTGCTGTGGAAGTAGAGGGGCTGGTGTAGAAGGTCTGACGGTGGTGTAACTTGGTCCTGTGTACAGTCGGCAGGGGAGCTGGAGAACGACGAGCGCACTGCCTGGGTGATGATGCGAATGATGCAGACCGCTGTCAAGCTGTGTGTGAGCGGCAATACCAACCCCTCCTTCAAGAGAATGTCAGGTGAGTGAAGCAGAGTCCCCCTCCTTCCTGGAACGCCGAGCGGTAGTGGGCACCGACAAAGGGGTTTCCCTTTGATAAGAGCAGAATTGGGCCATTTGCCCATAACCTGCTCCGCCATTCAATCTTGGTTGAGTTTTGTTCTCAACTGCCCCCCCTCACTGATCAAGAATCCCTGTCTTAAATACACCCATTGACTTTGCCCCTACAGCTGTCTGTGACAATGAATTCCACAGATTCTCTACCCTCTGGCTAAAGAAATTCTTCCTCATCTCAGTTCTAATGTGACATCCCTATACTTTGAGGCCGTGCCCTCAGATTAGACTCAGATAGAGGCCTCCTCTCCACATCCACTCTCCCCAGCCCTTTCAGTATCGGGGGAGTTTCAGTGAGATATCTCAACCCCCGCCGTCCTGATTTCTGTCGAGTACGGCTCAGAAACTACAAAAGCTCCTCACACATTAAACCTTTCATTCCCGGGATAGTTCTCGGAAACTATCTCTGGACCCTCTTATTTCCTGAGATACGGTGCTCAAAATTGCTCTCGATATTCCAAATGTGGTCAGAGTAACGCCTTAAAAAGTCTCAGCATTACATCCCTGCTTCTACGTTCTCGTCTACTGAACGATAAGATGCACTCTTGACCTCATAATCGACCTCGTTATGCCCCTTGAACCTCATTGTCTGCCTGCACTGCACTTTTTCTGTTGCTGTTACACTTTCTCTAAGGAAGGATGTGCTGACATTGGAAAGGGTTCAAAAGAAGTTCACGAGAATGATTCTAGGATTGAAAGGCTTGTCATATGAGGAGCGTTGGATGACTCTGGGCCTGTACTCACCAGAATTCAGAAGAATGAAGGGGGTTCGTTGAAACCTGTCGAATGTTGGAAGGTCACCATAGAGTGGATGTGGAGAGGATGTTTCCTAGGGAGGGAGTCTAAGACCAGAGGGGACAGCCTCAGTTTAGAGGGACGTCCATTTAGAACAGAGATGAGGAGGAATTTTGTTAGCTGAAGAGTGGTGAATCTGTGGAATTTGTTGCCGTGGAGGCCACGTCATTGGGTATAGTTTACACAGTGGTTGACAGATTCTTGATTAGTCAGGGCATGAAGGGATATGGGGAGAAGGCAGGTGATTGGGGCTGTGAGGGAAATAGAACAGCCATGATGAAATGGTGGAGCAGATTCGATGGGCCAAATGGCCTAATTCTGCTCCTATATATTATGGTCTCCACTCTTGATGATGGGTCCCAGCCGAAACATCAGGTTTCTTCCCCTCCGTAGATACTGTCTGACCTGCTGAGTTGCCCCAGCGTCTTTGTGTGTGTTCCTCACACTCGTGCGTCGTTACTGTGTTCCCTTGTTCTACCTCCGTGCACTGTGTGACGGTTTGATCTGTGTGCAAGGCAGGCTTTTCACTGCCAGTAGTCCCTCTCGCAATGAATGCTAACGTTGTGTTTGCACTTTTCAGTGGTGTTTGGTGAGCACACCTACATGGCGACCATCTCTGGGCAGAAGGTGTTTGTGGTGAAAAGGCAGAACAACCCTCACGAGGCCCTGGAGGTGTGAGCTGGTCTCTCCCTCGGAAGCAGAAGCCTCCAGCTCCTCGTCACCGCCTCGGACTCTCCCCCGCCACGGATCCGGGTAGCAAAATCCCTGGCTCCTACTTCGTTCGACAAGCACCTTCCTTCTTCACCTACAGAGCAAGATCTTCCGACTGTCAAGCCTGCCATGTATTTTTTCCTGTCTCGATTTTCAGTTGATGAATGAAGCAGGTTTTGGGCGCGGGGTGGGGGGATGGAATGGAGGGGGAGAAGAGGAAGACGGTAAAAATTAAGGATGTGCAGGTGGACTGCTGAATCTGCTTTGCTCTCATCTGTCGGATCGAAATAAACCTCTTGTTGCACACATTCATTCTGGTTCCTGTCACTGGTGAGGTGTCAGGAGATTGCACGAAGATCTGGAACGTGTGCCTGCAGCTTCGCCCGGGAGAACGAGAGCGGTGTTGGGTCATCATCCTGGGAGAATCGCTGTTGGGTCGATCCGAGCATGGCAGCAACTTCTGGGCCACCTTTTTGCCTGATGTGCTGACTGGTTCATGAAGGGAGCACACCTCAGTGGTACCGAGAGTGTGTGTGTGTGTGTGTGTCTGCGCTTGAGTGTATGATTGTGTGTGTGAGAGATGGAAGATTGGCTGACTGCCAAGAGGCACACAGTGAATAAAAGGGGGCCTTTCTTGGTTGGATACTAGTGACTAGTGGTATTTCACAGAGATCAGTATTGGGACCAGTTCTTTTCACATTAATGGTCTGAATGAGGGAAATTGAAAGCTTTGTGGCCAGCTTTGCAGATGATACAAAGATAGGTAGAGGGGCATGTACAGTGGCATGCAAAAGTTTGGGCATGGTCAGTACTTAGTAATACCCCCTTTGGCAAGTATCACAGCTTGTAAATGCTTTCTGTAGCCAGCTAAGAGTCTTTCAATTCTTGTTTGGGGGATTTTCACCCATTCTTCCTTGCAAAAGGCTTCTAGTTCTGTGAGATTCTTGGGCCGTCTTGCATGCACTGCTCCTTTGAGGTCTGTCCACAGATTTTCGATGATGTTTAGGTCGGGGGACTGTGAGGGCCAGGGCAATTCAGCTTGCACCTCTTGAGGTAGTCCATTGTGGATTTTGAGGTGTGTTTAGGATCATTATCCTGTTGTAGAAGCCATCCTCTTTTCATCCAGAATTTGCTGGTATTTAATTAATTCTTCCCTCTACCAGTGAAATTTTCTCCATGCCACTGGCTCCAACACAAGCCCAAAGCATAATCGATCCACCCCCGTGCATAACAGTTGGGGAGGTGATCTTTTCATGAAATTCTGCACTCTTGTTTCTCCCGACATACCTTTGCTCATTGTGGCCAAAAAGTTCTATTTTTAACTTAATCAGTCCACAGGACTTGTTTCCAAAATGCATCAGGCTTGTTTAGATGTTCCTTTGCAAACTTCTGACGTTGAATTTTGTGGTGAGGATGCAGGAAAGGTTTTCTTCTGATGACTCTTCCATGAAGGTCATATTTGTGCAGGTGTCGCTGCACAGTAGAACAGTGCACCACCACTCCAGAGTCTACTAAATCTTCCTGAAGGTCTTTTGCAGTCAAACGGGGGTTTTGATTTTCCTTTCTAGCAATCCTACGAGCAGTTCTCTCAGAAAGTTTTCTTGGTCTTCCAAATCTCAACTTGACCTCCACCGTTCCTGTTAATTGTCATTTCTTAGTTACATTACAAACTGAGGAAACGGTTACCTGAAAACACTTTGCTATCTTCTTATAGCCTTCTCCTGCTTTGTGGGCATCATTAATTTTAATTCTTAGAGTGCTAGGCAGCTGCTTAGAGGAGCCCATGACTGCTGATTGTCGGGACAAGGTTTGAGGAGTCAGGGCATTTATAAAGCTTTGAAATTTGCATATCCTGGCCTTTCCTAACGACGACTGTGAACAAGCCATAGCCCTAACAAGCTAATTAAGGTCTGAGACCTTGTTAAAAGTTATCTGAGAGCTCAAATCTCTTGGGGTGCCCAAACTTTTGCATGGTGCTCCTTTTTTTCCACTCTAAAATTGTACAAAACAAAAATAATACACTAATCTTGCTTAAAATGTTGAAAAGAATGTTTCATCTTTAACTTTATGACTTTTGGAGATCAGTTCATCTTCTACTCACTTAACTATTCACAGTAACAGAAATTTTGACCGGAGTGCCCAAACTTTTGCATACCACTGTAGTGTTCAGGAAGCAGGGATTTGGCAGAAGGACTTGGACAGATTAGGAGACCGGGCAGAGAGGTGGCAGGTAGAATACATTGTTGGGAAATGTATGGTCATGCACTTTGGGAGAGTGATTAAAGGTGTATACTATTTTCTAAACAGGGAACAAAGGGACTTGGGAATCCTCATACAGGATTCCCTAAAGGTTAACTTGCAGGATGAGTTGGTGGTGAGGAAGGCAAATGCAATGTTAGCATTTATTTCAGAAGGACTAGTCTGTAAATGCAAGAATGTAATCCTGAGGCATGGTCAGACCATACTTGGAGTGTTGTGTGCAGTTTTGGGAAAAGATGAGTTGGCATTGGAGAGAGTCCAGAGGAAGGTCATGGGAATGATCCTGGGAATAAAAGGGCTGAGGCTCTGGGCGTGTACCCACTGAGTTTGGAAGAAGGAGGATGGATTTCATCTTCCCAAGAATGTGTGTGGGTGAGGGGCTGAATTGCGGAGGGGCAGCTAATAAAAATACTCCAAAGGTTTTGTAGGATTAAAGATTTACAGCAATACACAGAATGCTGGAGTCCTGTTGAAAGGTCTTGGGGTGAAACGTCGACTCGTTCTTCCCCTTCACAGATGTTGCCTGAGTTCCTCCAGGATTTTGTGTGTGTTGCCCTGGGTTTCCAGCGTCTGCAGAATCTCTTGTGTTAAAGATTGTACGTCACAGCGCACAGTGAAATGTGTGGTTTGTGAAAAATCAGATCAGCGAAGATTGTGCTGGGAGCAGCCACAAGTATTGGCTCGCAGAATGCTCGCTGCTCACTGGCCTGAACCACTGGAAGGCTGAGTGTTGGCCTTATACGGGTTTAGAAAATTGTGAGGGGCACATGTAGGGCAGGGGCAGTGTAGAGATAGAGTGCATAGGTTTAAAGCAAGTCGCTTTTATTGTCATTTCGACCATAGACTGCCGGTACAGTACACAGTAAAAATGAAACAACGTTCCTCCAGGACCCTGGTGCTACATGAAACAACACAAAACTACACTAGACTATGTGAGACAGCACAAGGCTACACTAGACTACATAAAACAACATAAAAACTGCTCTAGACCACAGACATGCACAGGACTACATAAAGTGCACAAAACAGTGCAGGGCAGTACAATAATTAATAAACAAGACAATAGGCACAGTAGAAGACACATTTCAATATAATAATAAAAGATGTAGATGTCAGTCCAGGCTGTGGGTATTGAGGAGTCTGATGGCTTGGGGGAAGAAACTGTTACATAGTCTGGTTGTGAGAGCCCGAATGCTTCGGAGCCTTTTCCCAGACGGCAGGAGGGAGAAGAGTTTGTGTGAGGGGTGCGTGGGGTCCTTCATAATGCTGTTTGCTTTGCGGATGCAGCGTGTAGTGTAAATGTCTAATGGTGGGAAGAGAGACCCCAATGATCTTCTCAGCTGACCTCACTATCCGCTGCAGATTCTTGCGATCCGAGATGGTGCAATTCCTGAACCAGGCAGATGTAGCTGCTCAGGATGCTCTCAATACAACCCCTGTAGAATGTGATGAGGATGGGGGGTGGGAGATGGACTTTCCTCAGCCTTCGCAGAAAGTAGAGATGCCGCTGGGCTTTCTTGGCTATGGAGCTGGTGTTGAGGGACCAGGTGAGATTCTCCACCAGGTAAACCCCAAGAAATTTGGTGTTCTTAACAATCTCAATGGAGGAGCCGTCAATGTTCAGTAGAGAGTGGTCGTTTCGTGCCCTCCTGAAGTCAACAACCATCTCTTTTGTTCACATTTAGAGACAAGTTGTTGGCTCTGCACCAGTCCTTTAGCCGCTGCACCTCCTCTCTGTAGCTGACTCATCGTTCTTGCTGATGAGACCCACTATGGTCGTGTCATCGGCGAACTTGATGATGTGGTTTGAGCTGTGTGTTGCAGCACAGTCGTGGGTCAGCAGAGTGAACAGCAGTGGACTGAGCACACAGCCCTGGGGGGCCCCGTGCTCAGTGTGATGGTGTTGGAGATGCTGCTCCCGATCCGGACTGACTGAGGTCTCCCAGTCAGGAAGTCTAGGATCCAGTTGCAGAGGGAGGTGTTCAGGTCCAGAGGTTTCAGCTTTCCAATCAGGTGCTGAGGAATGATTGTGTTGAACGCTGAACTGAAGCAAGATTCAAAGGGGGGCAAATTTTTCCACACAGAGGATGGTGGATATATGGTATGAGCTGCCAAAGGAAGTGGTAAAGGTGGATAAATTAGAACATTGAAAAGGAATTTAGACAGAGATATGGATTTAATACAAGCAAATTGGGTTAGCGTGAACGTAAAGTGGGTTGAAGGAGCTGTGCTATGATGTTATGTTCCACTAGGTGGCAGTGTTGGCTGTGTCAAAAGAGGAGAGCACAGCAGGTGGAATATAGACGATGGAAAATCCAAAGCAATAGAGGAACACTGCTGGAGGAATTCGGAAGTTCAGGTAGCGTCAATGGAACTGAATAAACTGTTGATGTTTCAGGCCGAGACCCTTCTTCAGGACTGAAAGAGAAAGGGGAGAAAGGTGGGGGGGGGGGGGAGAAGAATAGCTGGAAGGTGATAGGTGAAGCCAGGTGGGTGGGAAAGGAGAGAGGAGAGTGGACCATCGGAGAGAGGGAAGGAGGGGACATGTGGGGAGGTGATCAGCAGGTGAGAAAAGGTAATAGGCCAGAGGGGAATAGAAGAAGAGGGGAGGGGGACTGAATTTTTTTTTTACCTTGATATTCATGCTATCAGGTTGGAGGCTACCCAGGCGGAAAACCAGGTGTCACAGCAACATGCACAACACGCTGGAGGAACTCAGCAGGTCAGGCAGCATCCATGGAAACGAGCAGCCAACGTTTCGGGCTGAGACCCTTCGTCAGGAATACAAGGTGTTGTTTCTCCACCCTGAAGATGGCTTCATCTTGACACAAGAGAAGGCCCTGGACTGACATGTCGGTACAGGAATGGGAATTAAAATGTTTGGCCGCCAGGAAGTTCTGCTTTTGGCAGATCGTGCAGAGGTGTTCGACGAAGCACCCACCCCCCTGCACTATTTTACAAAAGGTCTCACCAATGTAGAGGAGGAGCACTGGACACAATAGACGACCCCAGCAGAGTCGTAGGTGAAGTGAAAGGACTGTTTGGGGCCCTGAGCGGAGGTGAATGGGCAGGTGTAGCACTTTGCCCACTTGCAGGAATAAGTGTCGGGAGTAAGGGGATCACGGGCGGAGCAATCCCTGCGGAGAGCGGGATGGGGGAGGGAATGGTGTAGAAAGGGGATACAGTGTAGAAGAACGCAAGACACCCACTGAGAAGTATTCTGTAGTGAGTGAGCAATGAGCTTTCAATGTAGATTAATGTACAGGTCCCGCAAGCAACTGGGAAGGTGATAGTGACCCGTTGGTCTTCAATGGAGAAGATTTGAGCGTAGGAGACAGCTTACATTAAACCCAGTGAAACCACAGCGTGGTCAGGTTTGGCCTTGCTATCCAAAGACACCAAACTCCACTTTGGTTGTCCGAGAATGAAGTTGTGGAGCACAGGCCCAGTCTGCATAGAGTTTAGAATCTTGAGATCATCCTGTTGAATCCTTTATGGCATTTTATATCTGTCACTGTTCAGATAGAGGGATGTCCCCCACCCCAACTTGAAATAGAGGTTGAGGCTGTTCGGGGCACAGAAACTGGTCCTTTAACCCACCCTACCCATGCCAACCAACAGTCCAGTAACAATGACAACATTTGGCCCATATCCCCAAACCTTTCCTCTCCAAGTATTCATTTTAAACGTTAATGTACCTGCCCCAACCACTTCCTCTGGCAGCTCGTTCTGTATACTCAACACCCTCTGGGTGAAGAAGTTGCCTCTCAGGTTCATACTAAATCTCTGCCTTCTCACCTTAAACCTGTGCCCTGTAGTTCTTGATTTTCCCAGCCTTGTGGGGGGGGGGGGGAAATACTGTGTGCACTCACCTGGTCTGTGTGCTTTTTATACACCTCTAGTAGATCGATGAGGTCTGTGAAACCTCTCATTTCCTACACTCCAAGGAATTACATCCCTGCCTGTCCATTTTTTCCCTCAAATCCTAGCCACAGCCTCCTAAATAATTTCTGCACTCCGTCCAGATAGGTGGAGGGGCACATCAGTGTACGAGTCTCCAGCAGGGCTTTGACTAATTAGGAGAATGGGCAAAGAAGTGGCAGATGGAATACGATGTCAGGAAGTCGTGTTCATGCTCTTTCTTTAGAAGGAATAGAGGCAAAATAGTCTATTTTCCAAACTGGGAGCCTCCCAGGTGCCATGATCCGGGTTATCTCGGATCGAGTCCTCAGCATTATTAAGTGGGAGGCTGAACAGTCAGAAATCGTGATCCACGTAGGTACCAATGACAGGGGTAGGATGAGTGACAAGGTTCTGCATTGGGAGTTTAGGGAGTTAGGTGTTAAGTTCAAGGGCAGGACTTCCAGGGTTGTGATCACACACTAGTGAGGTCAGAACTAGGAAGGTTATACAGTTTAATATGTTGCCAACGAGTTGGTGTAGGAGAGGGCATAAGATTTTTGGATCACTGGGCTCTCTTCCAGGGGAGGTGGGACCTGTACAGATGGGCCGGTTTGTACTTGAACTGGAGGGGGATTAATATCCTAGCAGGAAGGTTTGTTAATGCTGCAGGGTGGGGTTTAAACTAGAGTTGCAGGGGGTTGGGAACAGGTAGTGGAGGGGCTCTGGAGGCAGATGTTTGTAAGACCTCAAACAAAGTTAGGAATCAAAAGGTGTGACTAATATCCTGAGCTGTGTATATCTCAATGCAAGAAGTATCTCAGGTGATAGTGCTGAGGATGTTAGCTGGTTTACAGACAGAGGCAATGTGTGGTGAGGAGAGGGTACGATTGCAGTCAACAGGATGAGTTGTAACATAAAAGGTGGAAAAAATTGAAAAGGGTGAATACAGGGCTGAAGGTGTTATATCTGAATGCACACTGTAGACAGAGTAAGGTAGATGAACTTGAAGCACAGTTGTAGATTGGCAGGTATGATATTGTAGGCATCACTGAATCATGGTTAAAAGAAGATTATGGCTGGGAGCTTAATGTCCAAGGATACACAATGTATCAAAAGGACAGGCAGGAAGGCAGAGTGGGTGGTGTTGCTGTGTTGGTAAAAGATGAAATCAAATCATTGGAAAGAGGTGACATGGGGTCAGAAGGCATGTGGACAGAGCTAAGGAACTGCAAGGGTAAGAAAAGACCCTGATGGGAGTTGTATACAGACCCCCAAACAGTAGTAAGGATGTGACCTACAAATTATAATGCGAGATGGAAAATGCATGTCAAAAGGGGAATGTAACAATAGTCACGGGGGACTTCAAAATGTAAGTAGATTGGGAAAGTCAGGTTGGTGCTGGATTCCAGGAGAGGGACTTTCTAGAGCAGTTCATGGTTGAGCCCTCTAGAGGATCAGCTATTCTGGATTGGGTGTTGTGCAGTGAACCAGAATTAGTTAGAGAGCTTAAGGTTAAATAAGTTACTTTAAGAGCAAATGATTGTAGTATGATCGAAGTCACCATGAAACTTTGGGAGAAGCTAAAGTCAGATGTATCGGTATTACAGCGGAGTAAAGGGAATTACAGAGGAATGAGAAAGGAGTTGGCCAGAATTGACTGGTAAAGAACACTGGCAGGGATGACAGCAGAGCAGCAATGGCTGGAATTTCTGGAAGCAATTCAGGAGGCACAGGATATATACATCCCAAAGAGGAAGAAGTACTCTAAAGGCAAGGTGGCACAACCGTGGCTAACAAGAGAAGTCAAAGCCAACATAAAAGTAAGAAAGTGGGAAATTAGAAGATTGGAAAGCTTTTAAAAACCAACAGAAGCCAACCAAAAATGTTATTAAGAAGGTAAAGATAGAATTTGAAAGTAAGCTAGCCAATCATATTAAATAAATTACCAAAACTTTCTTCGGTTACACAAAGTGTAAAAGAAGCAAGAGTGGATATCGGTCAGCTGGAAATCGATGCTGGAGGGGTAGTAATGGGGGACAATAAAATGGCAGATGAAGTGAATAAGTATTTTGCATCAGTCTTCATAGTGGAAGACTAGTACTATGGTGGAAGTTCCAGGTGTTGGGGTCACAAAGTTTGTGAAGTTGTCATAACTAGAGAGAAGGTTCTTGGGAAACTGAAAGGTCTGAAGGTAGATAAGTCACCTGGACCAGATGGTGTATATCCCAGAGCTCTGAAAGAGGTGGCTGAAGAGATTGTGGAGGCATTAGTAATGAAATCTCTAGATTTCTGGAATGGTTCCAGGAAGCTAGAAAATTTCAAATGTCACCCCACTCTTGAAGGGAGTGAGGCAGAAGAAAGGAAACTATAGACCAATTAGTCTGACCTCAGTGGTTGGAAAGATCTTGCTTGGAGTCAATTATTAAAGATGAAGTCTCAGGGTACTTGAAGGCTCATGATAAAATAGGTCATAGTCAGCATGGTTTCCACAAGGGAATTCCTGTTGGAATTCTTTGAAGAAATAACAAGCAGGATAGGCAAAGGAGAATCGTTTGATGAATACTTGGATTTTCAGAAGGCCTTTGACAAGGAGCCTTATATGAGGCTGCTTAACAAGGTATGAGCCCATGGTATTACAGGAAAGACTCTACCATGGATAGGCAGTGGCTGATTGGCAGGAGACAAGGAGTGGGAATAAAGGGAGCCTTTTCTGGCTGGCTGTTGGTGACTAGTGGTGTTCCACAGGGGTCTGTGTTGGGACTGATTCTTTCCACATTATATTTCAATGATTTGGATGATGGAATTGATGACTTTTTTGCAAAGTTTGCTTTTGATACGAAGTTAGGTAGAGGAGCAGGTGGTTTTGAGAAATTAGCAAGGCTACAGAAGGACTTAGACAGACTGGAAAAATGTGCAAATAAATGGCAGATGGGATACAGTGTTGGGAAATGTATGGTTATACAATTAGGTAGAAGAAATGTAAGTGTTGACTATTTGCTAAATGGACAGAAAATACAAAAAAAACCTGATGTGCAAAGTCCTAGTGCAGGATTCCCTAAAGGTTAATTTGCAGGCTGAGTCAGTGGTGAGGAAGACAAATGCAATGTTAACGTTCATTTCAAGAGGACTAGAATAGAGAAGCAAGGATGTGATGTTGAAACTTTATAAAGCACTGGTGAGGCCTCACTTGGAGTGTTGTGAGCAGTTTTGGGCCCCTTATCTTAGAAAGGATGTGCTGAAACTGGAGAGGGTTCAAAGGAGTTCACGAAAATGATCCCAGGATTGAATGGTTTGTCATGTGAAGAGTGTTTCATGGCTCTGGGCCTGTATTCACTGGAACTCAGAAGGATGAGGGGTAACCTCCTTGAAAACTATCAAACCTATCACCTTGATAAAGTGGATATGAGAGGATGTTGCCTCTGGTTGGAGAATTTAAGACCAGAATAGAGAGGCATCCTTTTAGAACGGAAATGAGGAGGAATTTATATAGCCAGAGAGTGGTGAATCTGTGGAGGCCAAGTCTTCATGTATATTTAAGGCAGAGGTTGAAATATTCTGAGCAGAAAAGCAAATTGTGCAGAGGATACAGAGAGTCTGCAGAGGGATATAGATAGGTTAAGTGAGTGGGCCAAGGTCTGGCAGATGGAATACTATGTTGGTATATGCGAGATCATCCACTTTGGAAGGAAAAATGGAAGAGCAGATTATTATTTAAATGGTGAAAGATTGCAGCTTGCTGCTGTGCAGAGGGACTTGGGAGTGCTTGTGCATGAATTGCAAAAAGTTGGCTTGCAGGTACAACAGGTTATCAAGAAGGCAAATTGAATGTTGGCCTTCATTGCTAGAGGGATTGAATTCAAGAGCAGGGAAGTCATGCTGCAACTATACAGGGTACTGTGTGCACTTCTGGTCTCCATACTTGAGGAAGGATGGACTGGCTTTGGAGGCGGTGCAGAGGAGGTTCACCAGGTTGATTCCAGGGATGAAGGGGTTAAACTATGAAGAGAGATTGAGTCATCTGGCACTATACTCTCTGGAGTTGAGAAGAATGAGAGGGGATCTTATAGAAACATACAAAATTTTGAAAGGGATAGATAAGATAGAAGTAGGAAAGTTGTTTCTATTGGTAGGTGAGGCTAGAACTAGGGAACACTGCCTCAAGCTTCAGGGGTGAAGATTTAGGATGGAGATGAGGAGAAACTGTTTTTCCCAGAGAGTGGTGAATCTGTGGAATTCTCTGCCCAGGGAAGCAGTTGAGGCTTCTTCACTAAATATATTTAAGATACAGTTAGATAGGTTTTTACATAGTAGGGGCATTAAGGATTATGGAGAAAAGGCAGGTAGATAGAGCTGAGTTTACAGACAGATCAGACATGATCTTACTGAATGGTGGGGCAGGCTCGATGGGCCGGATGGCCTAATACTGCTCCTATTTCTTATGTTCTTGATTGATTAGCACATGAGGGATTTGGGGAGAGAGGAAGGCAGGAGACTGGGGCTGAGAGGAAGATTGGATCAGCCATGATGAAATGATGGAGCAGACTTGATGGGCCAAATGGCCTAATTCTGCTCCTATGTCTTCTGGTCTTATCTAAGATTGGGTATGCTGACAATGGAGAGGGTCCAGAGGAGGTTCACAACAATGATCCTGGGAATGGAAGGGTTAATGTACGAGGAGGGTTTGCTGGCTCTGGGCCTGTATTCTCTGGAGTTTAGAGGAATGAGGAAGCATTTCATTGCCCCCATGGTATGTGGGTGAGGGGCTTAATCGGGGAGGGTTAGTTAATTAAAAAAACTCCAAAGGTTTGTAGGATTGAAGATTTAAAGCAACACACAGAACGCTGGAACGCTGAGGAAGGAACACGCACAAAATGCTGGAGGACCTCAGCAGGTCAGGCTGCATCCATGGAAAGGAGTTTCAGGCCGAGAGGGACTGCGGAAAAAAAAGATGAGAAGTCAGAATGAGAAGGTGCGGGGGTGGGGGGTGGAGGGTAGATGAAGTTCAAGGTGATAGGTGAAGCCTGGAGAGGGAGAGGGGGTGAAACAAAGATCTGGGAAGTTGGTTGGTGAAAGAGATACAGGGCTGGAGAAGGGGGACTCTGATAGGAGAGGACAGAAGCCCATGGAAGGAGGAGGAGCACTAGAGGGAGGTGATGGGCAGGTAAGGAGATGAGGTGAAAAGGGAAGCAAATGGGGAGTGGAGACAGGGGGAGGGTGGTGTGGTGCAAGTACTGGACGTTGGAGAAACCAATGTTCAAGGCATCAGGTTGGAGGCTACCCAGACTGAATACAGAGTGCTCTTTTAACCCGAGTGTGTTCTCATCGTGGCAGTAGAGGAGGCCATGGAACTGCATGTTGCTGGATACTTCCTGACCTGCTGAATCCCTCCAGCGTTTTGTGTGTGTTGCTCTGGATTTCCAGCAGCTGAAGATTCTCTTCTGTTAAGGATTGAGCTAAAGGGGGTTTGGAGGGCAAAGTTTTCCACACAGAGGGTTGTGGGTATATGGACTGAGCTGCCAGAGGAAGTGGTAGATCTGGGTACACATGGATTAACGTCATAGTTAGCGTTGGCTGAAGGGCTTGTTCCTATGCTGTGGATCTCCTCGGTAACTTTTGGTTCCCTGGCCCTGACCCTCTCATTTTCACCAGGGATGCCCAGTCCCTATACACTTCTACCCCCAATCAAGAAGGCCTTCAAGCTCTCCGTTTCTTTCTCAATAAAAAACCCAACCATCACCCTCCTCCATTTGCCAGTACAAATTTTCCTTTGGTTCCTCCCACTTTCTCCAGATCCGAGAGGTAGCCTCGGGCACTCGTGTGGGTCCCGGATACGTCTACCTCTTTGTAGAGCAGTTCATGTTCCAAGCTTTTCTTGATAATGCTCCGCAACTCTTCCTCCACTACACTGACGACTGCATTGGCGCTGCTTCACGCAATTTCATCAATAGACAATAGACAATAGGTGCAGAAGTAGACCATTTGGCCCTTCGAGCCTGCACCACCATTCTGAGATCATGGCTGATCATCTACTATCAATACCCGGTTCCTGCCTTGTCCCCATATCCCTTGATTCCCCTATCCATAAGATACCTATCTAGCTCCTTCTTGAAAGCATCCAGAGAATTGGCCTCCACTACCTTCCGAGGCAGTGCATTCCACACCCCCACAACTCTCTGGGAGAAGAAGTTTTTCCTTAACTCTGTCCTAAATGACCTACCCCTTATTCTCAAACCATGCCCTCTGGTACTGGACTCTCCCAGCATCTGGAACATATTTCCTGCCTCTATCTTGTCCAATCCCTTAATAATCTTACATGTTGCAATCAGATCCCCTCTCAATCTCCTTAATTCCAGTGTGTACAAGCCCAGTCTCTCTAACCTCTCTGTGTAAGACAGTCCGGACATCCCAGGAATTAACCTAGTGAATCTACGCTGCACTTCTTCTATAGCCAGGATGTCCTTCCTTAACCCTGGAGACCAAAACTGTACACAATACTCCAGGTGTGGTCTCACCAGGGCCCTGTACAAATGCAAAAGGATTTCCTTGCTCTTGTACTCAATTCCCTTTGTAATAAAGGCCAACATTCCATTAGCCTTCTTCACTGCCTGCTGCACTTGCTCATTCACCTTCAGTGACTGATGAACAAGGACTCCTAGATCTCTTTGTATTTCTCCCTTACCTAACTCTACACCATTCAGATAATAATCTGCCTTCCTGTTCTTATTCCCAAAGTGGATAACCTCACACTTATTCACATTAAACGTCATCTGCCCACTCACTCAGCCTATCCAAGTCACCCTGAATTCTCCTAACATCCTCATCACATGTCACACTGCCACCCAGCTTAGTATCATCAGCAAACTTGCTGATGTTATTCTCAATGCCTTCATCTAAATCGTTGATGTAAATTGTAAACAGCTGTGGTCCCAATACCGAGCCCTGTGGCACCCCACTAAGTCACCACCTGCCATTCCGAGAAACACCCATTTACCGTTACCCTTTGCTTTCTATCTGCCAACCAGTTTTCTATTCATGTCAATATCTTCCCCCCCCCCCCCAATGCCATGAGCTCTGATTTTACCCACTAATCTCCTATGTGGGACCTTATCAAATGCCTTCTGAAAATCGAGGTACACTACATCCACTGGATCTCCCCCGTCTAACTTCCTGGTTACATCCTCGAAAAACTCCAATAGATTGGTCAAGCATGATTTGCCCTTGGTAAATCCATGCTGGCTTGGCCCAATCCTATCACTGCTATCTAGATATGCCATTATTTCATCCTTAATAATGGACTCTAGCATCTTTCCCACCACCGATGTCAGGCTGACAGGTTGATAGTTCTCTGTTTTCGCCCTCCCTCCTTTCTTAAAAAGTGGGATAACATTAGCCATTCTTCAATCCTCAGGAACTGATCCTGAATCTAAGGAACGTTGGAAAATGATTACCAATGCATCTGCAATTTCCAGGGCCACCTCCTTTAGTACCCTAGGATGCAGACCATCTGGACCTGGGGATTTGTCAGCCTTCAGTCCCATCAGTCTACTCATCACCGTTTCCTTCCTAATGTCAATCTGTTTCATTTCCTCTGTTACCCTATGTCCTTGACCCATCCATACATCTGGGAGATTGCTTGTGTCTTCCCTAGTGAAGACAGATCTAAAGTACTTATTAAATTCTTCTGCCATTTCTCTGTTTCCCATAACAATTTCACCCAATTCATTCTTTAAGGGCCCAACATTGTTCTTAACTATCTTCTTTCTCTTCACATACCTAAAAAAGCTTTTGCTATCCTCCTTTATATTCCTGGCTAGCTTGCGTTCGTGCCTAATTTTTTCTCCCCGTATTGCCTTTTTAGTTAAGTTCTGTTGTTCCTTAAAAATTTCCCAATCATCTGTCCTCCCACTCTCCTTAGCTCTGTCATACTTCCTTTTTTTTAATGCTATGCAATCTCTGACTTCCTTTGTCAACCACTGTGGCCTCTTTCCTCCCTTTGAATCCTTCCTTCTCTGGGGGATGAACTGATTTTGCACCTTGTGCATTATTCCCAAGAATACCTGCCATTGCTGTTCCATTGTCTTTTCTGCTAGGCTATCTGTCCATTTAACTTTGGCCAGCTCCTCCCTCATGGTTCCATAGTCTCCTTTGTTCAACTGCAACACTGATAACCTCTGAGCTGCCCTTATCCTTCTCAAATTGCAGTTAAAAACTTACCATATTATGGTCACTACCTCCTAATGGCTCCTTTACTTCAAGATCGCTTATCAAATCCTGTTCATTACACAAGACTAAATCCAGAATAGTCTTGTCCCTGGTTGGCTCTCGTACAAGCTGTTCCAAGAATGCATCCTGTAGGCACTCTACAAACTCCTTATTCTGGGGTCCAGCACCAACCTGATTCTCCCAGTTCACCTGCAAGTTGAAATCCCCCATAACTACTGTGACATTACCTTTGCCACATGCCAATGTTAACTCCCTATTCAACTTGCACCCAATATCCATGCTACTGTTTGGTGGCCTGTAGACAACACCAATTAAGGTCTTTTTGCCCTTACTGTTCCTCAGTTCTATCCACACAGACTCTACTTCTCCTGATCCTATGTCCCCCCTTGCACAGGACTGAATCTCATTCCTCACCAACAGGGCCACCCCACCCCCTCTGCCCACATTTCTGTCCCTACAATAGCACGTATACCCTTGTACATTCATTTCCCAGGTCTGATCTCCCTGCAGCCATGTCTCCGTTATCCCAACAACATCATAGTTACCCATTCGCACCTGAGCTTCAAGCTCATCTGCCTTATTTCTGACACTTCGTGCATTCAGATATAGAATTTTTAGCCCATTTCTCCTCTCTCTGTTTAAATTGCTGCCTATTGTGCTTAACCCAGCTCCCCGAACTCCTATCGGGCTATACGCCCCTTGAATTTTGTTGTCCTTCCTAAATTTACTTATTCTTTCTGCACATTTAACTCCATGTTCCATCAGACCATCCCTCTGTACACGTGTCCTCCTGATCACTTGTTCCGCCTCACCTTTCTCTGCTACACACTTAATATTCCAGAACCGTGTAGTCCCTACCTGTCCTTTATTCTTCATCTCGCTATCCTCTCTCACATTCTGGATCCCTGCTCCCTGCAAATTTAGTTTAACCCCCCCCCCCCCCGAGAAGCACTAGCAAACTTTCCTGCAAGAATGTTAGTACCGCTCCAGTTCAGGTGTAAACTATCCCGTCAGAACAGATCCCACCTTCCCTGGAACAAAGCCCAATTATCTAAAAACCTGAAGCCCTCCCTCCTGCACCATCCTCTCAGCCATGTATTAATCTGTATAATCTTTCTGTTTCTTGCCTCACTCACACGTGGCACAGGTAGCAATCCTGAGATTGTTACCCTGGAGGTCCTGCCCTTCAGCTTCGCACCTAACTCCCTGAACTCACTACGCAAGACCCCCTCACTCATCCTACCCACGTTGTTGGTCCCTACATGGACCACAACATCTGGGTTCTTGCCCTCCCTCTCGAGAATAACCTGCACCCGATCTGAGATGTCCTGGACCCCGGCACCAGGGAAGCAACATACCATCCGAGACTCCCGATCTTCCCCACAAAATCTCCTATCCGACCCCCTGATTATAGAATCCCTTATCACTACCGTTCTCTTCTCTTCCCCTTCCTAGTCAAGGGTCCAACCTCAGTGCCAGAGACAGGACCACTGCAACTTGTTCCTGGTAGGTCATCCCCACCAACAGTATCCAAACCGGTATACTTATTGTTGATGGGAACGGCCACAGGGGTGCTCTGCTCTCTCCGTCTGCTCCCCCGCCTCTCTTGACTGTCACCCATTTGCCTACCTCCTGTCTTTTCGGTGTGACTACTTTCCCTCTAATTTCCATTCTCGATATCTCTGGAGAAAAGCTGTCGACCAACATCTTCACAAACCTACCCATTCCCACGGTTATCTTGACTATACCACTTTCCACCCTGTCCTCTGTTTAAAAAAAAGTGCTGCTGTATTCCCCTTTCTCAGTTCCTTCGCTCCGCCGTAGCCGTTTCAGTAATGTGTCTTTCCATTCCAGGACGTCAGAGATAACCCTTCTTTCATATGGAATCTTCTATTGATGCTGCCCCAGCCGCGTCTCCTCTACTTCCCGAAGATCAGTTCTCACTCCAGCTTCCCGCCGCTGTAATAGTGACGGATTTCCTCTTGTCCTTACCTACCACCCCATGAGCTTCTGCGTCCAACACACCATCCTCCGCCAAGGGATCCCACCACTAAACTCATCTTTCCGCAGGAAAATATGGACTGCCAGATGGAGAAGGGGGTCTAGTTGGGTCATTTATTGAAAAAGAACCGGAGTGGTTTAAAGCCTTCTTGATGGCGGATAGAAATGCAGAGGGACTGGCCACACCACCCTCCGCTTTCCGCGGAGATCGATCTCTCCGTGCTTCCCTTGTCTGTTTGACCCTCACCACTAACCTCCATCTCGGCACAGATTCATGCAAGCAGCCTCCTCCCTCACCTCTGTTCAGGGCCCCAAACAATCTTTCCAGGTGGGGCAGCACTTCACCTGCAAATCTGATAGGGTCATCTGTTGTGTCCCGATTCGGCCTCCTCTACATTGGTCACATCCATCGTAAATTGTGATGAGGATGTTAGGAGAATTCAGGGTGACTTGGGTAGGCTGGGTGAGTGGGCAGATACTTGGCAGATGACGTTTAATGTGAATAAGTGTGAGGTTATCCACTTTGGGAGTAAGAACAGGAAGGCAGATTATTATCTGAATGGTGTAGAGTTGGGCAAGGGAGTAATACAAAGAGATCTCGGAGTCCTTGTTCATCAGTCACTGAAGGTGAATGAGCAAGTGCAGCAGGCAGTGAAGAAGGCTAATGGAATGTTGGCCTTTATTACAAAGGGAATTGAGTACAAGAGCAAGGAAATCCTCTTGCATTTGTACAGCGCCCTGGTGAGACCACACCTGGAGTATTGTGTACAGTTTTGGTCTCCAGGGTTAAGGAAGGACATCCTGGCTGTAGAGGAAGTGCAGCGTAGATTCACGAGGTTAATTCCTGGGATGTCTGGACTGTCTTACGCAGAGAGGTTAGAGAGACTGGGCTTGTACATGCTGGAATTAAGGAGATTGAGAGGGGATCTGATTGCAACATATAAGATTATTAAGGGATTGGACAAGATAGAGGCAGAAAATATGTTCCAGATGCTGGGAGAGTCCAGTACCAGAGGGCATGGTTTGAGAATAAGGGGTAGGTCATTTAGGACAGAGTTAAGGAAAAACTTCTTCTCCCAGAGAGTTGTGGGGGTCTGGAATGCACTGCCTCGGAAGGTAGTGGAGGCCAATTCTCTGGATGCTTTCAAGAAGGAGCTAGATAGGTATCTTATGGATAGGGGAATCAAGGGATATGGGGACAAGGCAGGAACCGGGTATTGATCGGCCATGATCTCAAAATGGCGGTGCAGGCTCGAAGGGCCGAATGGTCTACTTCTGCACCTATTGTCTATTGTATATAAATTGGGCGAACCGCTTCATCGGTCAAAAGCGGACCAAGATCCAAACATTTAAATTCCGATTCCCATTCCCGTTCCAACATGTCAGTCATGGCCACCTCTTGTGCCTCGATGTGGCCACCCCAGGGTGGTGGAACAGCACCTTATATTCCGTGTGGGTAGCCTCCAACCTGATGGCATGAATATCAATTTCTCTTTCCAGTAAACACCCCCCCCCACCCTCCTCCTATGCTGGGCTCTTCTCTTTTGCCTATCACCTCCTCTTGGGTCCTGTCCTCCCTCTCTCTCCTCTCCTATCAGATTCCTTCCGTTCCAGCTCTTTACCTTTCCTGCCTACCTAGCTTCACCCATCACCTTCTAGCTACCTCCCACCCCCCCCCAACCTTTTTATTCTGACATCTCCCTCTTCCTTATCAGTCCTGAGGAAGGGTCTCGGCCTGAAATGTCAACTGTTTGTTTATTTCCATAGATGTTTCTCCAGCTTTTTGAGTGTGTTGCAAAACAGTTGTGTACCACTAGGTGGCAGCGTTGGCTGAGTGAAGGTGGGGCAGAACACAACAGATGGAATGTGGTGTGGAGGAACGCGAGGATTCCCCTGAGCAGGTGAACTATTGTGTGTTGAATGAACAGTGGGCTCTCAGGGGAATACACCAGAATTTGGGAAGGAGATAGTGATGCGTTGGTCTTTAATGGAGAGGATTTGCACAGAGGAGTCGGCTTACAAGCGGTTTCTGCATTCTTTCCAGCTTAATGGCATCTTTCCTAGAGTGAGATGGTGGAAAGCTTTCGGACTCTTTTTCCTGTGAGAGCCCAGTCACTGAATAGGCCAAAATGAGTAGATTTTAATGCAGGAATAGTAAGCTAACTAGAACGTCACCACCATTATGAAACCGTGGTGTAGAAGGGAGGGTCCTCGTTGACTGCAGTGCTTTGGAGAACATTTAATGTACTGCGACAACCTCGCCTAGCAGAGTAAGGAAAATTCTGCGTCGCCCTGTAGCAGGAACGATGTGGAGAGGGTGCTGAAGAGGTTCACAGACTTCATCTGTCCCGACGCGGGGTCTCGGCCCGAAACGTTGGCTGCTCGTTTCCACGGATGCTGCCCGACCTGCTGAGTTCCTCCAGCATATTGTACGTGTTTGCTTTGACCCCAGCGTTTGCAGTGGGTTCACTAGGATGCTGCCTGGATTAGTTATAAGGGGAGAGGCTGAACAAACTCGGGGTGCTTGCTCTGGAGAGGCGGAGGCCGAGGGGAGACCTGATCGATAGTTATAACATTATGGGAGGCATTGCTGTAGACAGTCGGTATTCTTTCCCAGGGTCGATTTTTAAAAAAAAAATACATAGGGCATACATTTAAGGTGAGAAGGTGGGGAGCTCAAAGGTAATGTGCAAGGTAAGGTTTTTTTTTAAAAAAAATACTGACTGTATGGGTGCCGGGGTGGTGTGGAGGCAGATACAATGGAGATGTTTAAGAATTGGTCCAGTTAGGCACGAAACCGTGTCCGGATCGATTGCGAGAATGTAGCGAGTGCGCATGCGGCTGATCGATGGCGCGGTGAATCGATTGGGTCTCCTACGGGGTGGGAGGGGGCACTTTTTTGTGCGAATTTTCGAGTGCGCATGCGTTTCGTCTCAGCAGTTGCGGCTCCCACACAAAACATGAGAATTTCCCCATGGGGATGAATAAAGTATCTATCTATCTATCATCTATCTATGAGGGGGATAGATAGATAAGAGTAAATGGCTAGCAGTCTTTTTCCATTCAGGTTGGACGAGACTGGAACTTGAGGCCATGGATTAAGTGTGAAAGGTAAGATATTGAAGGGGAGCAGGAAGGAGCTTTTTCATGCATTGGAAATGCTGGATGCAGGTCCGATTGAAACATTTAGAAGTTTGGATAAGTACATGGATGGTGGGTGATGGGGTAGATACGTCTCTACCAAAGGAGGTGCAAGGCAATCATTTCCTCTGCTAGGCTGCAGGTCATCCTTGGGTAAGGTGTAGCCCCTGCTTACCCCCCCCCCCCCATCAGTGTTACGTGAATCCATGGGAGCAAGTGGTGGATGGTTGTTCGAGCACATCACAGGTCCTGGTTATGTGACCACTGACACCAGGCAGACAATCTGAAGAGTATTGATAATGGCTGGGGTGACCCACCTTGTAAAGCCACTGGCCAGATGGTGGCAATGGCAAACCACTTCTGTAGAAAAAGTTGGCAAGAACAATTTTGGTCAAACACCATGATCACCCATATTATACAACATGGCTCAAAATGAACGAACGGATATAGGAGAGGAGGTATGGGGGGGGGGGCATGACTGCTCAGGTGCAGGTCGAAAGAACCAGGCAGTATAACTGTTTGGCACGGACTAGATGGGCCCAAGGTCCCACTGCTGTGCTGAGGTATTCTCCGACTGTATGTGGATGGGAGGCGTATGGACGGCCTCCAGGTGCAGGAGGAAGGTAATAGGCAGAGGTGTGGTGTAGTGCTCTATAACTTGGGCATTAAGCAGACAACAAAAAGGGCAGCACAGCATACTAAGAGTTAATGTAACTACAGTACCAGGTTCAATTCCTACCACTGTCTGTCAGGAGTTTCTACATCCTGACCCTGACTGCATGGGCTTCCTCTGGCTGCTCGTTTCCCGCCACACTCTACCAGCTGGTCACAGGGAAACACTTTTGCTTTAAGATGGCACTACCGAACGAGTGCGGCAGCTCACTGGTGGTTGAAAAGGCAAGAAATTCGACTAAAAACATTACTGGTAAAACATTGTCTGAAGTAAATTGTGATATATTATCACCAGGCGAGTGAATTTGAGGGATGAACTGTGCTGCTAACGTTGCGGAATCGATGAAGATGGAGTGAGCGGGGGCAGAGGAATTCCGATGCTCGTACAACTGCCCGGGTGCGAGACTGGATCACACTGGCCAACGAGCTGATTTGGAGAAATCGAGAGTGGCTTCAGGCTGGGGGTGTTGGGGACATGGTCTAGACCCGAAGACTTCCACTGCAGCGATTCCTGGTTGCTAGTACAAGGTACGATATGCTGTTTGGACAATTTAAACGCTGACCCGGATAGACTGGAAAGGCAGGGTGTCAGGATCAGAGGTGAGAGCCAATTTGGCACACTCTTCCTGCGATATTCACTCCTCTCTCTCTGGCACCGAGGCTTTGGGCCTACTCTGGGGTTTGCATCTGAGGGTTCAGTTTGGTTCTGACTGTTCACGTCTGTTGTTTGCATGATCTGTGTTACTTTGCTGTCTCTGCACAACAGCTGCTGCTCTTTTTTTTAAAACTGTGTTTTTAAGTTTCTTGCCTTCTGGCTGCCTGTAAGCAATCAGACCTCAGGGTTGTCTAATTTATACACTTTCTGATAATAAATGCACTTTGAAACATGGTGTAATTGGGCTGGAGTCCAAAAGGGCCTGTTACCGTACAGAATCTTTACAACTATAAAATAAATACCACGGCTGAATTGGAATTTATTTATAACAGCGCAATGTTACCATGGTCATTAAGGTGCAATAACCCAGACAAATGCCGCCATTTACTCTGAAACCAAGTTGTTCATAGGAAAGTTCCGCCATAGTGACTGTTGCAGTAACCAGACACCATCTTGCTTCTCTCTAGCATAGCGTACACAGACTCGAAATAAAACACAAACACATTCCAGTTTCCTGATTGTTAAATCAATATAACAAAGTAAATAAGTTACATTTAAATAAAGTGCATTCTATTCAAACTGATCATTAAAAAAAACTTAAGAGATTGCTTTACCCCTGATCTCAGCCATTGTAAGCAAGTGATCCTCTCTCCATTGAAATCACACTCTGCAGTGTTGAAACAGGAATTTAGCACATGCCCCTTAGTCAGCCAGCGGAGTACTGCTTCGTTTACAAAACTCGTTCTGGCTTGGGTTGTTAGCGAGATGTTCTCTGTCCAGCGTGTGGCTGCTAACCAGATCCGGGGAGATGTGCAGCCCAGGGCACCTGAATAAATACTGTGAACAGCACCGCTGTGGATTTGCAGTGAGTGCCGGTGAGTTCGCAGAGGAGGAGTAGGTCATCTCTGCAATGCCAGCTCTCTCGCTCATGAGAAAAGCATCTCAGCCCCCTCACCGCCCACCCTTGAGGGTAAGTCTCTCTCACCAGCTTCGGGAGGAACCTCACAAACCGTCCCCTCTCGCTGTCCAAGACTGAGGTCAAAGGAGATTCAGGGGGTTGAGGAAAATCTCCCGTAGTGATGAAGGAAGTGGGGGTGAGGGTAATATCCAGCAAGCACACGGGTTAAAGGATGGGCAAAATCCTTAAGGGACTGAGGGGTTCAAATATGCAAAGTTTGAGGGAGGGGGAATTAATACCTGAGGCTCGAGAGAGGGAGAAGATGATTAATACTCCAGGGAGGGAGGTGGAGATTTTGAAATATGAGGAGATTAACATAAAAGGACTGAGGAAGGGAGGGGATATGAAACTCCAAAGGTTGGGGAGTAATGGATTTAACTGCCAAGGGTTTTTCCCAAACTCAGCTGTGGACCCACCCCCTCAGAAAGGGGCACACACTGGACATGAGTGAAGAACACAATTACGGGGTGCAGACCAAGGGAACTGCAGCCTGGCCCAGAGGAAGGCATTGCTGGCTATTACGACGATCCCTGACAGCCACAAACACAGGGTCTTGGTGTGCCCATCCACTCCACCCCCCCCCCCCCCCCATCTCCCAACAGAAAATGCTAGAAACACCCAGCAGGTCCAGCAGCATCCGCGGAGGGAGTGGAAAACGGGTTTGTGCATCATGTTTCGGACCCTTCACCAGAATGGACCAGAGAAAGAGGAGATGGTTTTGGAGATCTTTAAAGGTTAGCTTTATTTGTCAGGTGGCACCACAGGGGGGTCCAGGGTTTGGAACTCAACTCCAGTGCCATCTGTACGTTCTCCCTGTGTTTCTTCCCACAGTCCAAAGATGTAAGGGTTAGTCGGCTAATCGGTCATTGTAGATTGTCCTGTGACTAGGTTGGTGTTAAGTGGGTGGGCAGCTGGGCATGCAGCTCATTGGGCCTGTTCCACACTGCATCTCGAAACATCAAAACATGCAGTGAAATGCCACATCAACAACCAACAGAGCCCGACCTGCAAGAGTCATCACCGACATCTTGAAACCCTACCCTGTACGTCTCTGGACCGTGGGAGGAAACCCGTGTGCTCAGAGGGAGAAGGGAGACAGTGGTGGAACTCAAGCCCCAGTCTTACAGCCGGAACCATAAAGTACTGTGTTAACCGTGAAGTACTGTGCTAACTGTACCGCACCGTGGCTGGGTTTAGTTAGAGAGAAAACACGTTCAAGGGCCTAAGACTTGGGTCGTTAATCGTTCCTCTCCCTCCACAGATGCTGCCTGACCTGCTGAGTGCTTCTCATTTCAGAATGCCACCATCTTTCTCCCCGCTCGTTCCTGCGGCATTAATTACTGGTCAAACTGACGTTTCTGGCTCTCCTTAAATCAGGGCAGCGGCTCAGTGGAGGGCCAGGATAAGAGTTCACATATCCTCCCTGGAGGTAGTCAGCGAATCTGGAGTGGTTTTTAAAAACAGCAAGTCACAAGTTCCAGTGTTACTTGAAACATGATTTAAAGATAACAGTCTGTGTAATCACCTCAAGTACCCAAGTGTCATGATGGGGTTCTGATCTGTGTCCGTGGTCCAGTGATACGACTAAGTGGTTAATGTACAGTGATCTGACCGAGCTCGTGTCAACCCCACAACACTCTCGACCTGGCTTCACAAGCAGGAGTCCACTGCTCCTCACGTGATGTTGCTGACTGTACTGGGAGGAGGAAGTGGGTAGAGGAAACGTTGTAGTATCATATTCTCACTTGGAGTATTGTGTTCACTTCTGATTACACTTGGAGTTAGTGCTCAGTTCTGGTTGCCTCATTATAGGAAGGATGTGGAAGCTTTAGAGAGGGTGCAGAGGAGATTTACCAGGTTGCTGCCTGAATTAGAGAGCATGTCTTCTGAGGAAAGGTTGAAAGAGTTAGGGCTTTTCTCTGGATTGGAGGAGGATGAGAGGTTACCTGATTGGGGTGTACTAGATGATAGGAGTCACAGATCGAGTGGATGGTCAGCAGCTCCCCCCCACCCCCCCAAGATGGAAATTGCTAAAACAAAATACTGATAGCTAATATGATTTTATGGTGTTCAGAGGAAAGTAAACGGTGGGGGGGTGGTGTCAGAAGTAATCTGTGTCTTTACACACAGACGGCAGGGTATGTGGAATACCTGCCCGGGGTAGTGGAGGTGGTAGATATATTAGGAACATTTAAGAGACACTGAGGCAGACACATGGGTGATAGGAAAATAGAGAGTTATATGAAAGGGAAAGGTTAGATTTATCTTGGAGTAGGTTAAAAGGTTAGCACAGCATCTTGGGCTGAAGGGCCTGTGCGAAGTCTGGGCAGAAGCAGTTTCGTGTTAGGATCCCAATGGATCTGGCATCATGAAGAGATGGGGTTGATCCATTATTGAACACAGATGGCACATGGCTCACTGCCCAAGGGAGCTAATTTCAACAGCCTGCAGGAATGGACATGTCAGTGGACACACACCCACACAACAGCAGCAGCACAAAGTTTCACAAACACCCTCAGAGTTACTCAGATTCACAAGCTGCCAGAACATCGCCCTGATGCGCCTGCCCAAAGGCTGAAGTGTCATTAGAGGTCTTTGGATTGAGTTGCTCTCCTGCCTCGGCAATCCATTTGTAAACGTTTCGTCACCATCCGAGGGGACAAGTGCGCTGTTCACTTGTGGTCGGTCCTCTGAGTGCTTGGCCTTTAGCTACAGTACTCAATCAGCCGACTGGTCATCATTATGGAAACTCAAATGTGATGTAGGGAGGTGGTTTTGTTGCTGATTGGCTGCCTGCTGAACTCCGTGGTCTAAAATGATTGTCTGCATTGCTTCATAAATAGAATCGAGGTCTACATGTCTTTACTCCAGACCACAATGCAGACTTCATCACGCAGCCAATTGGAGGATTGATAAGTAAAATGAAGGCCAAGCATTCGGAGGACACTCCACAATTAACAGCACACTGATGATGTCTCCCTGTATGGTGATGAAACGTTTACAAATTAACTGCCGAGATTGGAGAACAACTCAACCCTGCCATCAACCACCTGAGTTTTCAGTTACAGATCTTTCCACCGACTTCCGTACAAGTATGTGGGCCCAACATTCACGTGATTCACAGGTACTGCCTACAAACCTGTTATACTGAAAGCACACAGTGAAATATGTCATTTGCTTCAAATCAAATCAGCTGGGGGCAGCCCACAAGTGTTGCCACACTTCCAGTGGGGCAATTTAGCACACCCACAACTCACTATCTCTAATCTTTGGACCCTGAGAGGAAACCAGAGCACTTGGAGGAAATGCACATGGTCATGGGGAGAACGTACAAACTCCTCAGAGACAGCAGTGGGAACCAAACCCTGATTTTATGCTGCCATGTCGTATCTGCTGAGGGAGTCCCTCCAGCGTGGTAGGATGGCTAAAATCACTCAGTGCAATCGAGTTCTCTGGCCCTCAGGTCAAAGCGTAGCAGTGCAAAACCGATCAGTGCTGGACCTGTAGCCGGGAGCTGGGTGGCTGATTAGTGAAGTACATCCGGTTAACAGACTGAGCACACATTCCCGATCGATCAAGTTAGAGTAACTAAACCTGGCTGGTTACCCACCCCATACAATTTAGCTGGATGAGCACGTAAAGTCACGGACAACCACTGCCCAGCTCGTTATGGGGTTGTCAGGGACCCTTACACCAGGAGGGGTTGGGAATGACTTGGAAAGTCTCTCCTTGACGAGTGAGGAGTCAGCAGGCGAGGGGTATCATGTGGGTTTCCCCCCCGGGGGTGGGAATTCAGCTCTCTCCTGCATTCCAACAACGTGCGGGGTCAGTGAGTTAATCAATCTTAGTGCATGGGTGAGGGTTGGAATCTGTGGGGAGTGAATGGGAATATCGAAAATATTGGGGATCTATGTGGGATTGGGATAAAATGGGTGGTTGATGGTTGACAAAGACTTCAGACCAGAAGACAGGAACAAAATTAAGCCATTCAGCCCATTGAGACCCCTCCACCATTTCAACATGACTAATTTATTTTCCATCTCAATGCCATTCTCCTGCCTTCTTCCTGTAACTTCTGACACCCTGACTAATCAAAAACCTATGAACCTCTGCCTTAAATACACCCAATAACTTGGCCTGTCGGCGGCAATGAATTCCCCAGATTCACCACCCCGGCTGAAGAAATTTCTCCTCATCTGTTCGAAAGGGAGATCCTTCAGTTTGGAGGCCGAAGGGAAGGTCCAGTTGTGTGCGGCTTCTCTCTATAGCAGCACGTTACAGACCGGAGTGTGGAGAACTGCAACCCTTTGCAGGGAACGAGAGTTATCCCTCAAGCACTTGGAATGTAGCTGGGCGGGGAGGACTGACACAGCGCCTGTCCCCAGGGTGGCAACGGCCAACGAGAGGACATGGATGATAGAAAAATGGAGGGTTATGTGTGAGGAAGGGTTAAATTGATCTTGGAGTACATTAAAAGGTTAGCACATCATTATGGGCTGAAGGGCCTGCAATGTGCAAACATTATAATGTGTGTTCATATTCTCTGTGTTGTTCCACATGGTGGGCCAAAGGACCTGTAGCGTTCTGCATTCTCTTCCCGAGCTGTCTGTGACTGACCGGAAGGGACACTTTGATCCAAGAGGCCCACCGTAGGGAAGACTGTGGGCGAGAATTAGAACCTGTTGGCGTGGGGTGGGTGAAATAGGGAAGTAACGTAGGGTGAAGAGTGACAGTCAAGACCGGTATGTGTGTGCAACATACCCCAGCTAAAGGCTGGAGGAACAACAAGGTACCTCTCTCAGCTGGCTCCGGAGAAATTCTAGAGCAGGGGTTCCCAGCCTGCGGTCCTCGGTGAACAGTAGGGGTCTATGACATTAAAAAGTTTAGAAACTCCTCTAGAGTCAGATAGACACACAGCACAGAAACCTACCTTTGACCCAATGCATTCATTTTCCTATCAGTCCCACAATTACCCCTTTTAAATTCACTACCCCTCATCTACCCACGGAGGGGTGGGTGGTGGTGGTGTGATTTTCCCACAGTTACTTCTATATTCTCTCCCCCACACCCATTCCACCCCCTCCCACATACTGGCGGAGGTGATTTTCCCACAATTCTCTCCGCCACTCCCAGCCTCCAGACCCTAACCCTCATCCCCACACTGCGGGGTGGTCTACACACCATTGGGATGTGGGAGGGAACCGGAGCACATGGGGGCAAACCCATACGGTGCCAGGGAGAACATGTAAACTAGACACACACGGCAATGGAAGTTGAGATTGAACTGGAGGTGGCGTCTGCTGGGTCTGAGAGATGAAAAGGCAGTGGGATAACTTGGGGCCAGACTCTGTCAAGGGCTGCAGTGTGACACTGGGTCACTCAGGGACAGGTCCAAAGAAGGGGGGTGTGTTGCAAACTAATCACCTTCACCCCTCTCCTGAGATGATCCACTCCTGCTGGAAGCTGACACTCTGTGCTGGGATCCTTCAGCTCTATACAGCTGATAACTCTGGTTATACCACGCTGAAGTATTGTGTTCAGTCCTGGTCGCTTCATTATAGGAAGGATGTGGAAGCTTTAGAGCAGAGGCCGAGCAGATTTACCAGGATTAGACAGCATGTCTCATGAGAATCGGTTGAGTGAGCTGGGGCTTTTCTCTTTGGAGCGAAGGGGAGTGAGAGGTCATTTGAGAGGTGTATAAAATGATAAGGTTCCTCGAGTGAGCAGATAGCCTGAGACTTTTTCCCAGGGCGGAAATGGCTAATGAGGGGCATAATTTTAAGGTGATTGGAGGAAAGTATGGGGGATGTCAGAAGTGAGTAAACACAGAGAGTGATAGGTGCTTGGAACACTCTGCAGGGGTGGTGGTAGAGGCAGATACATTAGGGACATTTAAAAGACTCTTAGGGAGACACATGGGTGAAAGAAAAATGGAGGACTGTGGGAGGGAAAGGTTAGATTGATCTTGAAGAAGGTCAAGTGATCAGCACAACATTGTGGACCAAACACTGTGTACTTTGTTCTAACTCAACGGTTCCAAGAGTGACACCATCACCACGCCTCTTAGTGCACAGCGTGGAACATGAACTTCCTTCTAGGAATTTCATTCCCTGTCCCTTTGGCACAGAGAAAATGAGGGCTTTCAGTCCAGTGGACGGCAGCTGCTTCTGGACCAGCGTACCAGCACTCAGGAAAGACGGGTCAAAGGGATTCTTGAATTGGTGTAAGCTCACCATGACACTGTTAGTCTAGTCAAGGGATGGCAAACCATTTTGAGAGCATGTGCCCAAACTGGCGACAGTCTTTTAAAATAAAATTCTCTCGCATGCCATGATACTTTCTTTCTCTGGAAAACCATCACATAGGGGCATATTCTAGCCAAGACTCTTCAAACTTTTCTCCATCACTGAGTCATGTGTTTCATTTGGCAGTGAAGATATTCATTATGTACTTTTAAAAATTATCATTGGGGTTTGAAGAACCAAGGGGTGGCACTGCATGCTGTGTGCCAACAAAAGTTTTATGCGTGCCACAGGTTCACCACCCCGGCGCAGACTCATCAGGATTCTTTCTCCAATACTGTGGGAGGGTGAAATAACTTGCACTCAACCTTTCCAAACGTAGTTCACCGTCACTGTAATACTGGATTCAAGTATCTGGTTCTCTCCTCCACTGATCGGCATCTCTGGTCAGAGAGGCCAGGCATCACGCGCAGGACAGCACCTTCGATGTCGCTGATTTCCTCAACCAGCTTTGCAAAGCACAGCGTGCCTGGTTTAAAGCATCAAGATGATGTTGTTTCCGAGACAGTGCAATAATTAAAGAAAACAAACTGAAAGACCGCTAATCTTGCCCGGACGAGGAAGCACCACGTGCCCTTGCACCGATCCGCTTGCCATGACTTTGCTCAACGTTTCCCCGTATGGCTCGTTTTTGCCACAAACCCCCAACTGACCCTCGCCGTGCCTCTGGTTACCCTCGGGTGGACTCCCCTACTTCACTGGCTCCACTACCAGCACCTTGCATTCCCGTTTGGCGATCTTGTCCACAGACAGCACCGTCTTCTCCGACGGAAGGTAGAGGGGTCGGCCGATGGGGGACCCCACTGGCGGAGTGATTGCCCGACGTTCCATCACGCTGCCTGTCCTGCAAGGAGAATAAACCCCGGTTAGACCACACTTGGGGTGTTTTGTCCTGTTCTTATCGCCTCATTATAGGAAAGATGTGGAAGCTTTAGAGAGGGTGCAGAGGAGATTCACCAGGATGCTGTCTGGATTAGAGAGCGTGTCTGATGAGGAAAGGTTGAGCAAACCAAGACTTTCCTCTTTGGATCAAAAGGGGATGAGAGGTGACTTGATGGAGATGGTAACACAGATAAAGTGAACAGCTAGTGACTTCTTCCCAGGGTGAAAATGAGAGAGCACACTGTTAAGGTGATTGGAGAGAGTTTTTTTAAAACAAGGGAAGTGGTAAGTGCGTGGAATGCCTCGCTAGGGAGGTGGCAGAGGCAGTTACATTAGGGACATTTAAGAAACTCTTAGATAGGCACAAGATTTACAGATTTCAGTTTCTGAGGAGACTTGGAATGAAATTTTTAAATTGGTTAACGCTTCATCACTATGTGCTCGCCACTCCCTCCTACAATTTAAAGTGGTCCACAGGGCCCACATGTCCAAAGACAAGCCATCTCGTTCTTATTTTTATATATCTCCCTATTGCAATAGATGTAACAATGGAGAGGCTTCACCAATCCATATGTTTTGGACATGACTGAGTCTTGAAAAATACTGGAAGGAAGTATTCCAACCTTTTTCCTGTACATTTTAAAGTAAGTTTTAAGCCTAACCCTTTGACTGCCTTGGTTGGTATTGTTGGAGAAAAAGGCGTAACTTTGGAGACATCTGATTTGCATATATTGGCTTTTATTTCTCTTATAGCTAGAAGGGCGGTGTTGCTTAAATGGAAGGATGTTGCTCCGCCTACTCACGCTCAATGGTTACGGGATGTTATGTCATGCTTAAATTTAGAGAAGATCCGTTGTTCAATTTCTGATTCTAACCAAGACTTTCTAATATTATGGGGACCATTCTTGAACTACTTTCAAAACCTTTGATTTGGTGTTAAAGTACAGACATTGGCTAATAACATAAATCAGTATGTGATAAGGATTTTTTTCCGTCTTTCTTTCTTTACCAAACAGCTTCGACTTTGGTAGTGAGTTTAGATTCTTTTTTTATAATAAAATTATTACAATTCAATTACAATTTAATTAATGTATGTGTTTGATTATGAATATAGGGTACTGTGATTGTAAGTGTGATTTAAATATAATGTATTCAGTACTATTCTATCTTTTTTTGATTCATGATATATATCCTCATGTACTCTGTATTCTTCTATGTGAAAATTAATAAAAATATTGAAAAAGAAAGACGGGCACATGGATGATTGAAGAATGGAGGCTACGTGGGGGAGGGAGGAAGGGTTAGGCTGAAGGGTGTGCACTCCGCTGTATGGTTCTTTATTCTAAATCAGATGGAGAGTGAATGGGGGGGGGGGGGGGATGTTGACTGCTGGGAACCTGGGTTGTTCAGAAAGATATGTTAAAGGGTGCTGGACAGAAAGGGAAGGACAATGGAGCAGGTGATGCCTGGGGGTCAGGGATGACACTTTGATGAGGCAGAGTCATGGGGGTGGGGGGGGGGTTACAGTGCAGAAACGGTCTCCTCAGTCCACTGACTTACAAGTGGATATCTTTACATCAATCCTGCACTGGCCTGGTTCAGATGGCTCAATTTATTATCAGAGGATGTATACAGTATACAACCTGAAAGTCTTACTCCTCACCAACAAGCACAAAACAAGGAACCCCAAAGAAAGAATGACAGTAACATCAGAACCCCTGAAGCCCCCATTCCCACCATCAGACAAGCAATTGCAAAAGATCCCCAAGAGACCTCGATCCAGAGTCCAGCAAAACTACACCCAAAACCAGGCCTTGGGTATCTCAGACAGATTCTCTCTCACCAGCTGAGGGGAGGGGCGGAGAGGGTGGGAGAGGGGAGGGGGAGGAGAGGGAGAGGGGCTGGGGAAGGGAGGGGGATGGAGAGGAGGGGAAAGGGGGAGTGGAGGGAGGGAAGGGGGAGTGGGGAGAGGGGAGGGGAAGAGGGGGAAGAGAGGAGAGATTGTTTCTGCAACAACGACAAAAGCTGCTAGCCACAGATTCTGTCCTTCACCCATACACCAGCAGGACAATTTGCAACGGCTGATTAACCCAACGATCCCGGACATCATTGGGATGTGGCAGGGAACTGGAGCGCCCAGTGGAAATCTACCCAGAGCGTGTAAACTCCGCACATGCAGACAGAGCTGGAGGTCAGGATTGAACCAGTATGAGGCAGCGCCTCTTCGCGTTAGATCACCTCAGCATGTAACTAACTGAAAGTGCCTGATGTTCAAATCTTTTTAAAAAAATCAAACACTTACGTGCTTGCGGCCAAGTGGAATAATTCATGTGCGGGGGAGAGTCACAGACAAGGAGGTATCATCAAGGAGGTGGGGAGGTGGCAGGTGAAATCTAATGCCTAGGTGTGAGATTTTGGGATGGAGATTAAGAGTCAGTATATGATCACAGGGCATAGGAACGGAAATAGGCCAAACAGCCCATTGAGTCTGTTCTGTCATTCCATCATGGCTGATTTATTATCCCTTTCAACCACATTCTCCTTGCTTCTCTCTGTGACATTTGACACCCTTACTAATCAACAACCATCAACCTCTGCTTTAAACATACCCAGAGATGCTTCAGAGATTGTCTGTCGGGTGTCAGTGGTCGCATAACCAGGACTTGCGATTTGCACCGGCTGCTCGTACGACCATTCACCACCTGATTCCAGAGCTTCACATGACCCTGATCGGTGGGGGTGGGTGGGTGGGAAGGGTCTAAGCGGGTGCTATACCTTGCCCAAGGGTGACCTGCAGGCTAGTGGAGGGAAGGAGTGCCTTACACCTCCCTTAGTAGAGACACATCTCCACCCCAACACCCATACTGGGCAATAATCAGAATGGAATAACGTTGGAGCAGATGAAGAGGATTCACTTCACATCGGTTGTTATCTGCGAAGTGCTGCCTGAAAGATCGGAGAAAAAGGATTTGAAGGACCTTGCTGGCAAAGGTGTGTGTACACGCGCACACACACACACACACGCACACTGCAGAGACATACGCACACACACGCACACACTGCAGAGACCCCCCCCCCCCCCACAGAGGTTTCCCTAAAAGACAGGATATAGACGGCATACAACTAACTGCTGATAAGTAGCACAGAGACTCCCTGCCAGAGTCACTGAGCGTGGAAACAACAGGCCTGTTCATACTGACCAAAATGGCCACCTAAGCGAGTTCCACTTGCCTGCATCCATCTAAATCAGGGGTTTCCAACTGGGGGACTAATCAGAGTCAACAGTGTAAGAAAGGTTGGGAACTCCTGCTCTAAATCTTTCCTATCCAAATGGCTTTTAAATACTGTCAGTAAAGATCCAGGACCCACAATCCTCTGACCCTAACCCTGACCCATACACTTTGGGATGTGGGAGAAAACTGGAGCATGCAGAGGAAACTCATGCCGTCATGGGGAGAATGTACAAACTGCACAGACAGCGGCAGGAACTGAACCCCAATCAGTGGCGCTGTAAAGTGTTAATGCTAACAGCTATGCCACCGTTCCGTCCTGCCTCAACCACTGTCAGCTGGTTCCACATGGGCTCTCTGTTCCACACGAAGAGGTTGCCCCTCTGTTCCAAAGCCAAATGCACTTGCCTCTTGCACAATTGTTTCCTTTGCTGAGTGGACAGGAGTGAGAGTAGCCCACCACTGTGAGAGCACCAACACCCCCACCCCTCCACACTTCTTACCTCATGAGGTGTCCGCTGCGGGAGGGCTGCTGGTGGGAGAAGGACTGTGAGCGGCCCAGGCTGGCCTGGTGGCGCTCCATGAGATCTCGCATGGCCGGGCTGCCGGGGCTGCTCTTCCGGGACACGGGCCGGGCCTCGGGCGGCTGGCTGGCCACGCTGGCTGTGAACTGCAGCTTCAGCTTCATGTGCTGGCTCAGCTGGAGGGGAAGGGGAGAACAGGATGGGGATGGGAGGGGTGGTTAGTAGGGAGGGAGAGGTTCAGGTGGAGAGGACAGGGAATGAGGGCAGATGGAACAGAAATGAACAATCATTAAAGTTGCCAGTGACAGGTTCTTCAGTGCAACTGATCCTGACCAGGATTCCCATCAAAGCTAGACCCACATATCCCTCTATATCAGCAGCTCCCAGCCTGGGCTCCATGGATCCCTCAACCTAGTGGCATTGGTCCATGGCATACAAAAAGGTTGGGAACTTCTACTCTAAACCTTTCCTATCCATGTACCTGTCCAAGGACTTATCAAAAGTCAACATACCCACCACAGCTATTTCCTCTGGCCGTTATTTCCAGACCTCCCTCTGTGTGGAAAAAGTTGCCCTTCAGGCTCCTATTAAATGTCTCCCTCCTCAACTCCTCGGGTTTTGATTTCTTTTCCCCAGAGAAAAAGTGCATATTCTCCCCATCAATACTGCTCTTGCACCCATATACATCTTTAAAAACCTCTATAAAGATCACCTGTGACAAGATCCTAAGGTTTATTCAATATGGGCTATGCCTTTAAAAAGAGAGAGAGAGCACGTATACACTGATTCAGCGAGAGAGAGAGAAACACCAAACAGCTTGTGAGTCGCCATGGTGACGGAAGGGCAGAGCTATATAATGGACAGCTGGCGTTCAGCATGTTTGGGATATATACAAGGTCAGCTGGCTTTTCAGACAGACACACGGAAGACACACAGATGAAATAGACACTGGATGAGCTTTGAGTGCCCACGGAAAAGGGTGGGTTTTGCTTGCAGCGTGGACAAGGGGTGACCAGTAGAAGGCTATTGGTGTGTTTAACCCTAGCCTGGGTTGATAGCTTTACCGTGTGAAGACGGTACCCTTTTGTGTGATCATAGTCGGTGACTTTAACAGGATTTCGGAGGACAACGTGGGAGAATCAACAGCATCGGCTTACTTGGAAAACAAATCACCCCTCTCCTCTCAAATCTACTCAACTCAATATCACAAACTGAACTGATTTCATACCTATACCATCGTAAGACTGTATCATTTACTACCTGAGCTTGAAGAAGTTTGGGGTTTTATATTTACACACTTATATATGCATAAACTCTGCTAACCTGTTTGACTTATCTGGTTTTATATTACTATATTATAAATAGTGTTTTGTTTACTATATTATTACTATTATATATTTACATAATAAATAGTATTTTGTTTGTAGCAAAACCAGACTCCACGTGTGTTCCATTTCTGCTGGTACTTTTAACCCATTACGGGGTAAGTAACAAAATTGGGGGCTCGTCCGGGATATGAACAAATTGGTGGGCGCCATTCTAAAATTGTTGGGGGCTTAATTGAGTGATTAATGGTTGATCTGATTGGGGAAAATCCCTTTTGATTTGCTTGAGTGGAAAATCAGTAGCAATGGAGATTGAGGTTGGTAAGTTTCTGGCAGAACCAACCCTGAAGCACTGGATGATGCTAAGAGGGATGCGCTGTTGGGAATTGCTCATAAGTTAAAACTTAAGGTGACCGCTAGAACGAGGAAGGCATTAATAGCGGAGCATTATATATCCAAGGGAACATTTGAATAGGATGTGTGGGAAATGTTAGTTGAAAGTAAACCTACTGACGCTGAGGTTCAGCTTCGGTTAGAAAAATTAAAGAGGAGGATGAGAAAGAGGCTGAGACCCTTTCAGAGTCTGCTAAGTCAGCAGAACAGTTTACTTTAACTCATGAGGTTAAGTTTATCCTGAATGAGAGCTTCCAAGAGAGTAGCTGGGAAGATCAGGAATTTGAAATTGGGACTAGTAATGAAAGCCTAGAAGAGGCAGCTGGCCCGATTGCCTGTGTTCAGGTTGTTGAAGCGTCTGTGGATTCCCAGGGTACTGAACCTTTTAGACCAGTTAAGGTCTGAGGTGTCTGACTCGATTGAAAAGGAATGCAGTCCTTTTGTGCCAGATGGACTTGGTTCAGTGAATAAGGGGTTAACCTTGGTACCAAAGGAAATTGAGGATTCTCATTCACGAGTCAGACAGTGTTCTAAAAGTTGGTGAGGAGATGAAAACTGGTGAGGTAAATGTTATTGAAGATATTGAGAAGGGTGCTGTTTCTGGACTTTTGAATAAAGTACTTGTGAATTAGTTTCAAGACCTTTGACCTTGCTGAGAGAAACAGCTCTCTCAGATGCTGAGACAGTACACATTGATTTGTTTAACTATATTTTGGAATTTAAAGATAAACAACTTGGTGCTGTTGTTCAAGTTTGTGATTTGGAGGGACAGGGTTTGGAGACTTCTCAAAACAAAGGGAGGTGTTGTTTTGACCAAGACAGGCCAGCTGCAGGTGTTCTTATGGAAACATATAGAACTAAAGATCTTGGAGATAGAACTAATGACTTGTTTGGAACAAAGGACTTGTTTGGAAGTTCAGCAAATGGGCTGTTTAGAAAACATGAGTGAGGAGTTGGCACTTGTTCAGGGTAAAGTTCAGGGAGTCTGTGAAGGACTTAAGCCAGCTGGTAAGCAAGCTGATCACGTGATGGCTAAGTGTTCTGTTTCGAAGTGGAAAAGGGACAATGGGTGATCAAACTCCATTTTGAATAACAGAATCTGGTTTTGCAGGAACTTGACTTTTTTTTGTAATAAAGCACAGTTCTTTGTAGGAACTTCAGGTCTGATGCTCGACTGCTCCCATACTAGAAGGAAATGCAACTTGTCAGGACACTCACAATGGTGCTCCTGTAAAACACAGTTAAGATGGTGGGGGGGCAGCTCTTGCTTGCCTCAATCTTCTTAGGAAGCGGAGGCGCTGCTGTGCCTTCTTGTTCAAGGAAGTGAAACTAAGGGACCAGGTGAGGTCATCCGTGATGTGAGATCCTAAAAACTCGGTGTACTTAATTCTCTCTACGGAGCAGCCACGTATTCACAGAGGGGGAATGATTTGTCTGCACCTTCCTGAAGTGTACAATGATTTCCTTTGTCTTCTCCACATTCGGGCTTAGTTTGTTCTGCCTGCCTGTCCATCTCCTTCCATTATCTGCACCTCCATGTCTCGAAGGGTCTCTTAAACACCACTATCACATCACCATCACCACCAACCCAAGTAGGCCATCCAGGCATCCACTTTGAATGTTCCTCCTCTCACTTTAATTCCATACCCTTTAGTACTGAACACGTCCACCTTGAGGGAAAAGATGCTGTCTACCCTTACCTCTGCCTGCTTGCATTAACCCTATCTATACTCCTCATAAGTTTGTATACCTCTATCAAATCTCCTTTCAATGTTGAATCTTGTTAGTGATTAGGAAGAATTTACTGACACAGACTGTGTGAGACCCAATACCTCGAACAGGCCGGCGCGGAGGGCCTGGAAAGCCACACTGTACGTCACCGTGCTGCCCTTCTTGCAGTAGCCCAGGTGGTTGAGAGGAGTGTGGCAGACCACCGAGCCCAGCGTGGCCTCGGCCGCACGCTGCTCCTCGACCGACAGCTTCTTCCCTGCAGAGAGAGAGAGGAAGACGGAGCAGGTGGGGGGAGAGCAGAAGGAGGAGGGGGAGAAAAAGAGGGAGTTAATCAGATATCAACGTGAGTCATACCATCTGCATGCAAGACCACATCCCAGCCCCCTCTATGAGGGATGTAGATAGGGTAGGTTACAGGAATCCTTTCCCCTCAGGGTAGATAAAACTAGAGGACTCAAGATTTATGGGAAAGGGGGGGGGGGTCTCGCTCAGAGGAAGGTGAGTACTTGGAACCCACTGCCCAAGAGCATGTTGGAAGTGTCCGGGGAGTATTTGAACAGTCTAGAGGCTAAGTGCTGGAAGATGGGATTAATACAGTCTGAACACTGTGGGCCGAATGGCCTGCTTCCAGGCTGTGGGTGTCTGTGACCCACTTACCAGCAGCTTTGTGGGATACACAGTACAGAGCGGGCAGCAGCACTAATCCCTGCACCAGGCAGAACGAGGGACCTCTGGAACGTTGGCCTGGCCCACCCGTGTCGCTCGCGGAGCTTCTGCAGACTGCACGAGCCCCCAGACTCTCTACTCCATCTCACTCCTGGCAAACCTTCCTCCCCCCGGCATCTCACCCAAGGTGACGCTGCCCGTGTCCTCTGAGCCCAGTGTCTGGCCCTCAGGTAATGCCAGGTTCACATTACCTGGTGAACTTCCCATGTTCTATGAAGAGACTCAGATAGGCACATGGATGATAGGTAGATTGATCTTGGAGGAGGTTGAAAGATGAGCACAACATTGTAGGTTGTACTGTGTGTTCATTGTGGCTGACCAGCGATTCCCAGCCTGCGTTGGTAATGGTAGCTGGGAAGCCCTGCTCTAAACCTTTCTTATCCGTGGCTTTTAACCTGTCTCAGCCACTTCCTCCAGTAGCCCATCCCGTATACTGACCACCCTGTGCGTTAGAAGAGAGTTACAAGACCTAGACTGGGAAATGATGTACTAAGTGTACAGATGCTCACCTCCGGGCACAGCACTCCCCCCTTCGGAGAGCATACTTGTACCTGTGGCAGTCACAGGATTACTGTACACCCTGCATTAACCCTCTCTTCACTGTTCACACCCCTCCTTCCCATACCACCCACACCATCATGATTCCAACTCCAGCCTTGCTGCACAGCATTACCCATCACCTCATTGCTCAAGCCACGGTCCTACATTGGGGGAGGGCGAAGGGCGGGAGGGGGGGAGAGTGACGGGTGGGGAGGGGGAGGGTGACGGATGGGGAGGGGGAGGGCGACGGGCAGGGAGGGGGAGGGCAACAGGCAGGGCGACAGGCAGGGAGGGGGTGGGGGAGGGGAGGGTGACGGGCGGGGAGGGGGAGGGTGACAGGCGGGGAGCGGGAGGGGGAGAGAGACAGGCAGGGAGGGGGTGGGGAGGGGAGGGTGACGGGCAGGGAGGGGGTGGGGAGGGGAGGGTGACGGGCAGGGAGGGGGAGGGCAACGGCAGAGGGGGAGACAGGTAGACAGACAGAAACAGAGACAGAGATTGTAAAGCACCGACCCCCCTGACAGCTGAGAGCACTCTCCGGTGTCCACACCAGCCGCACAGCCAGGAAGTCCTGCAGGTTGTTGAGGAGGGTGTACTTGACTGTGAATCGCTTGTACATCGATACCGGTGACTCACACGATGCCATCATCACAAACTTGGGCCGGTCGAGCTGGATGTTCGGCAGCCTGAGGGAGGAAGAAGAGTCAAAACTGCGTCCAAAGCTGCTCGGCAATCTCTCTCCACGCATCCCAGCCCGCCTTAACCAAACAGGGAAAGACGCACAAGAGCAGAGGATCGCACACTGGAGTTCTGTAGCCGGACTGAGAACTGTGGACAGGGAGGACGTAGCAGCAGTGGGGAGTCTCATCAGGATATTGCCTGGAACGAGGGCTGCAGTTATAAGGGGAGACTATGGGCCGATCTGGTTGTGTACATTCAGGTTAAATGCCAGGAGACCTCAATTAGAAGTGTGTGTGAGAGAAGATGGGAGAATCCAGGTTGATGGACAATTTACTTGGAGACACTTTCAAAGTTTCAGCACCACACTGGTAAAGTTTAATAAATAAACTGCTGGCAAAGCCGTTACGACTGTACTCGAGAATGTGATGTACAGTTCCGGCTGCCTCACTGTAGCGTGTGGTAGCAACAGAGATGGAGAGTAGAAGAGATTTGCCAGGATGATTCCTGGAATGGAGGGATGTAGTTATACAAAGAGACTAGGTAGGGTGAGGTTGTTTTCACTGGAACAAGTGAACGTTGGTGGTCCAAACAGGCAGGGAGCATGAGGGCCAGCAACATCTCCCACAGGCTGGCAAATCCTGGGGCAGGAGGTCCGTGTGAGTCCAGAGGTCAAAGTTCCCTGATCAGTGAGCTGATACCTAGAGGTCGGCAAAGTGCAAAGGACATAGCCAGAGGTTGGGAGCTCCTGAGGCTGAAGCCTCTGGGTCGGCGTCTGGAGATCGGGGACCTGATGCTTGAGAGGAGGTCAGAGGAGGCCTGTTGGAGCCTGTCTGTGTGAGTGAGTGGGTGGGTGGGTGATGTGTGGATGGCAAAGAAAGGGCCTTGCTTTGCTGTGTTGCCGAACATTGCGGACATGCTGTGCCAGAATGCATGGCAACACTTGCGGGCTGCCCCAGAACACCCTTAGGTTGTCAACACAAACGAGTCATTTCACTGTACATGAGAGAGACAGACCGACAAGTCAATCAAGTTGAAATCTGAACACAGGAGGCTGAGTGCTGACCATACAGGTGTGAGGGCTAGGTAGAATTTACCTCGGAGTCTCCCCTGACTCTGCTCCAGATCTCTCCCACATCCCACAGAATTTACCTCGAAGTCTCCCCTGACTCTGCTCCAGATCTCTCCCACATCCCACAGACATGTCTGCTGCAAACTGCACAGTGTACTGTTCAGCGGCATAAGGATTAAATGGGAGTTGACAGACGCGGGCGAGAGAGAACAGGATGCACGACATATGAGGGAAGAGGGGAAACAGGAATGCAGCTGGGAGCTAGCATGAAGCAGATGGGCTATGTGGCCCATCATCTCAAACAGACACTCAGCAAAGAGTGTGAGTGGTCACCCACCTGTAATGTGTGTAGATCTTGTTGGTCAGAAGCTGGTGAGTGGGTGACCAGCAAACAATCGCCGTCAGCGGAACTTCCAGCCCCTACACGTTTGCAAACAGAGGAAGACGTTATTGCTGAATCTTGAAGCACGTTAACCTGGTATCGCAGAACAAGACTGTGTATAACTAGATCTCAGTCAATACTGACAACTGGTAGCTACGCACAGTCCAGGTCTCAGCAAATTCTAGAATGGGCAGCTACACACAGTCCAGGTCTCAGTCAGTTCTAACAACTCAAAGCTACACACAGTCCAGGCCTCATCAATTCTAGAACTAACAGCTACACACCATCCAGGTCTCATCGAGTCTAGATCTGGCAGCTACACACATTACAAATGGAAACTGGAGTTCCACAGTAACCTGATGCTAATACAGCTCAGGGCGTCGGAGTTCAGTGTTCAATTCCGACATCCTCTGTAATGAGTTTGTACGTTATTCATGAGTTTGTATGAATACATGGGTTTCCTCTGGGAGCTCCAGTTTCCTCCCACAGTCCAAATAAGTACCAGCTAGGAGGTTAATTCTTCATTGTAAATCGTCCTGTGATTAGGCTAGTGTTAAACAGGTGGATTGCTGGATGGTATGGTCCATTGGGCTAGAAAGGTCTGCTCCGTGCTCTCTCTAAATCAGGATCCTTTGCTTAATGGCATTAGCCCATGGCATAAAAAATGTCGGGAATCTCTGGTCTAAGTAAATAAAATACAATTGAAATAAAATTCTGTTTCTATGTCTTATGGTCTTAAGACTCTTGACCTGAAACCATCAACCATCCATTTCCCTCCACAGATACTTAATATATAAAAGCATGCAATATGGCCAAGAGGATCAGCTGTTGTTCAGAGCAAACATCAGAATAGGAAAGAAATGTGATCTAATTGACTTTGACCGTGGAATGATTGTTGGTGCCAGATGGGGTGGTTTGAGTATCTCAGAAACTGCTGATCTCCTGGGATTTTCACACACAATAGTCTTTAAGAGTTTACAAAGAATGGTGTGGAAAACAAAAAAAAAATCCAGTGAGAGGAGTTTCTGTGGGCAAAAACGCCTTGTTAACAGCAGAGGTCAGAGGAGAATGGCCAGACTGGTTCAGGTTGACACAAAGGTGACAGTAACGCAAATAACCACGCGTTACAACAGGGGTGTGCAGAAGAGCATCTCTGAATGCACAAGTGTAACTTTGAAGTGGATGGGATACAGCAGCAGAAGAGCAGAGACGCTCAGTGTCCACTTTACTAGGTACAGCTGGTATCTAATAACTTGGCCACTGAGTGGACATCCCCATTTGCAAAGTCCAATCCTTTGAACTGAAGGCCAACATGTCGCTTCCTTACCGACTACTCGTGCGCCTTCCTGCTAACGTCTTGCACACATGAACAGTTCGATTTCCCCAAACATCACGTCTTACCTGTTGCAGTCAGTGACGCCCGGAACCCACCCCCACGTCTACGGGCAGCAAGCCCTCGACCCCGCCTCACCTCCTTGGTGTCTTCGTGGGGCCGCTCGTTGATCTGCAGCTGGAAGAGGAAGGCTTGCTCCTCCAAGGCACTGAGCCTGATGGGAAGGTGGCCGGAACTGCCGCTCATCCTGTAGAACGACGCCACAGACACATCTCCCGACTGGTGGCTGCAGTTCAAAGTTCAACTCATCAACATACTACATACATGTCACTATATTCTACCACGAGATTCATTCTCTTGCGGGTATTCACAATAAATAACTCCGTCATGGACGATCCCAAGCCCAGCTGTGAAAGGAGGAGGGTTGGGCGTGGAGCTAGCAACTCCATCCCGTAAAATCCCAGAGCTACAGAAACGTCAACAGAAACTCCAAAGACCTCATCCCTGGGAGAGGAAGGACCTAGAAGATGGGCTACACCTGGGGACAAGTTGATAAACTGGCCAGGGACAGAGGACTCTGGCAAGCTGCTGTCGGTGGTTGTGCTCCAGTAGAGGGGATAAACTTAAGGAGATGATTCACAATAAACACAAAGAAACACAATAGAATCAATGAAAAAATACACAAAAGGACAGAAACACCAACAAATTGTGCAAATTCTGAAGGAAAAACAAAATTATTACAGATAAATAAGTAACATTGAGAACATGAGCTTTAAAGTCCTTGGAAACGATTCTACAGGTTGTGGAATCAGTTCAGAGTTGAGATGAGTGAAGTTATCCATGTTGGTTCATCATGAGTCTGACAGTTGAGGGGTAGTAACTGTTCCTGAAACTGGTGGTGTGGGACCTAACACTCCTGTACCTCTTTCCTGATGGCAGCAGCAAGAAGGGAGCATGATCCTGAGGGTGGGAGAAACCAAGAGCAGGAACGATTCAAAACAAAACCTCAAGACACCGTGACCAGCAGCCATCATTTGTATACACTCAGTAACTTTATTAGCTGTGTTACTAAACTCCGTCTAACACCTACAGTACTGTGCAAATGTATTATACACACACACACATATATAAAACATACATACACACACTGTAGCTAAGATGTCCGAGACTTCTGCATAGTACTGTAATTTTCTGTATTACACTGTACTGCTGCTGTGAAAAAAAAAATCAAATTTCATGATATTTGTGAGTGATGATAAACCTGACTCTGATATGGGTCTCTATTGTGGACTGAGAGTGGGAAGGGGGCAGGGAGAGGGGGGGGGGGAATGACCGGGGGGTGGGGGGCTGGGAGGAGGGGGGACCAGGGAGAAGGAGCACCAAAGAGACATTCTGTAATGATCAATAAGCCAGTTGCTTGGAATCAAATGACCTTGCCTGGTGTCTCAGAGCTGTGTGTGTCTGCACCTGCGCCCCCACACCCCTCCCATGGCACTCCATCCTCGCCATTCCCAACATTCTTTGCTCCCACCAGGTTTAAAACTCGTTCTCTGCTCCACGTTGACAAATACAGTACCGTGCAGAAGTCTTTGGCACCCTAGCTATATATATGTACCTAAGACTTTTGCACAGTACTTTAAATTTTGGAGGCGGTATTAGGGCAAGTGATGGTAATGGGAAAAAAAATAAAATGCTAAAGGAACTCAGCAGGTCAGGCAACATCTACAAAGGGGAATAAACAGTCGATGTTTTGGACCAGACCCTTCATAAGGTCAAGGCTTTGTGAAGCGTGAATATTCCTCTCTATATCTGCTTCTGAGAGGCTTAGATAGGCTGGATAAGGAACCTGGTTCCTTAAGGTTGTTATAGACAGGTTGGTATTGGGGACGAGCTCCTATTACCGACTAAATGCTCCCAGTGCTGTGCATCTCAAATAGCCTCTGACAACCAAGTCCAACTCCTGGCCTTCACATGTAGCTGACGGAACCATTTCCACTGAGAGGAGAAGGGGCACAGGTGGGTTCCTGGTGCCTTAAAACCAGTTGTTTCGAGCAGATAGGACTCCTCAGCTGTGGTTGGTAGCTCATCTAGGAGAAGGAACACTCTGATCTCGAACCTCCGCTGCCTTGCAGCTACACCCACTCATAGAAAAGTATTCGGGAATAAACCCTGAGGGGAAAAATCTGGAGTTGCAGTCCCCAAGACAGTCTTACACTGACTTAAATTCTGACTGGCAACTCATGTGATGCTGCTGGAGCCAAACTGTATCAGCCTCTGCCGTTCTTTTAGATTCATCGGATGTGCGTAGAGGGGAAGCTTGCTCTCCACATTGTACTGCCCTGACTTGTTTTTCCCCAACAGCTAGCATGCAATATCCATGGTCGACCCTGACCAGAGGTAGACAGTCAGGAGTCTTTCACTCCCAGGGTGGAAATGCCAAACATTTGAGGGCATGGGTTTAAGGTGAGAGGGGTAAAGTTCAAGGGAAATGTGCAAGGTGGCAAGTTCGTCTTTTTTAAAAACTGAGTGATGGGTGCTTGGAACAGGTGCAGGGGAGGTGGAGGAAGCAGATATGATAAATTTTGTTTAAGAGGCTATTAGACGCCTGAATATGCAGGGAATGGAGGGGTCAGATGGTATAAGCTATAAGGAGAGATTGGACAAATAGCAGAGGCTCTTAGGAGACCATTATGTGCCGTGTCATATGATGTGACGATCTGGTCTTCTGTCTGTTGTTTTCACTCTTTTATCTTTCCATGACCATGATTGTTCTTGGCAAATTTTTCCTCAGAAGTGGTTTGCCATTGTCTTCTTCTGGACAATGTCTTTACCAGACGGGTGACCCCAGCCATTATCAATACTCTTCAGAGATTGTCTGCCTGGCGTCAATGTTTACCACCATCCACCACCTGCTCCCATGGATTCACGTGACCCTGATCGGGGGGCTAAACAGGTGCTACACCTTGTCCAAGGGGGACCTGTAGGCTAGCAGAGGGAAGGACTGTCCCACACCTCATTTGGTAGAGACGCATCTCCAACCCATTACGCAGGAGACTTGGTAGAGTTCATAAATCAGGAGGGGCACAGATAGGGTAAAAGTGTCAAGCACCAGAAGGGGGATGCACTTAAGGTGAGAGGAGGGAAGTTTAAAGGAGAGATGAGCGGTGCAGGATTTTAGAAAGGGGGAGGGGAGCATCAGAGGGAGATGGAGAACAGGCAGAGTGATGGGCAGAAAGACCAAGAAAGAAAATAAAGGGAGGGGGAAAAAAACAAAAAAATAATTTTATATAAGGGATGGGGTAAGAAGGGGAGGAGGGGCATTAACGGAAGTTAGAGAAGTCAATGTTCATGCTATCAGGTTGGAGGTTACCCAGCCAGGAAATAAGGTGTTGTTCCTCCAACCTGAGTGTGGCTTCATCTTGACAGTAGAGGAGGCCATGGATAGACATATCAGAATGGGAATGGGATGTGGAATTAAAATGTGTGGCCTCTGGGAGATCCTGCTTTCTCTGGCGGACAGAGCGTAGGTGTTCAGCGAAATGGTCTCCCAGTCTACGTCAGGTCTCACCAATATATAAAGGGCCACACCGGGAGCACTGGACGCAGTATACCACACCAAACGTCCAGACCCTGTATACCTCCATCCCCCACCAAGAAGGTCTCAAAGCTCTCCACTTCTTTTTGGATTCCAGACCTAACCAATTCCGCTCTACCACCACTCTCCTCCGTCTAGCGGAATTAGTTCTTACTCTCAATAATTTCTCCTTTGGCTCCTCCCACTTCCTCCAAACCAAAGGTGTAGACATGGGCACCCGAATGGGTCCCAGTTATGCCTGCCTTTTTGTTGGTTTTGTGGAACAGTCCATGTTCCAAGCCTATACGGGTATCCGTCCCCCTCTTTTCCTTCGCTACATCGACGACTGCATTGGTGCTGCCTCCTGCACCCATGCTGAGCTTGTTGACTTCATTAACTTTGCCTCCAACTTTCACCTTGCCCTCAAATTTACCTGGTCTATTTCTGACAGCTCCCTCCCCTTTCTTGATCTTTCTGTCTCCATCTCTGGAGATGGCCTATCTACTGATATCTACTATAAGCCTACAGACTCTCACAGCTACCTGGACTATTCCTCTTCCCACCCTGTCTCTGGCAAAAATGCTATCCCCTTCTCGCAATTCCTCCGTCTCCACCGCATCTGCTCTCAGGATGAGGCTTTTCATTCCAGGACGAAGGTGATGTCTTCCTCTTTTAAACAAAGGGGCTTCCCTTCTTCCACCATCAACTCTGCTCTCAAACACATCTCTCCCATTTCCCGCACATCTGCCCTCACCCCATCCACCCACCACCCCACTCGGGATAGGATTCCCCTTGTCCTTACCTACCACCTCACCAGCCTCCAGGCCCAACATATAATTCCCCGTAACTTCCGCCACCTCCAACGGGATCCCACTACCAAGCTCATCTTTCCCTCCCCCTCTTTCTGCTTTCCACAGGGATCGCTCCCTACGCGACTCCCTTATCCATTCATCCCCCCCATCCCTTCCCACCGATCTCCCTCCCGGCACTTATCCTTGTAAGCGGAACAAGTGCTACACCTGCCCTTACACTTCCTCCTTCACCACCATTCAGGGCCCCAGACAGTCCTTCCAGGTGAGGTGACACTTCACCTGTGAGTCGGCTGGTGTGGTATACTGCATCCGGTGCTCCCGGTGTGGCCTTTTATATATTGGTGAGACCCGACGCAGACTGGGAGACCGTTTCGCTGAACACCTACACTCGGTCTGCCAGAGAAAGCAGGATCTCCCAGTGGCCACACATTTTAATTCCATGTCCCATTCCCATTCTGATATGTCTATCCATGGCCTCCTCTACTGTCAAGATGAAGCCACACTCAGGTTGGAGGAACAACACCTTATATACCAGCTGGGTAGCCTCCAACCTGATGGCATGAACATTGACTTCTCTAACTTCTGTTAATGCTCCTCCTCCCCTTCTTACCCCATCCCTGATATAATTTCCCCCCCCTTCCCTTTTTTTTCTTTCCCTCTCTGCCCATCACTCTGCCTGTTCTCCATCTCCCTCTGGTGCTCCCCCACCCTTCTTTCTCCCTAGGCCTCCCGTCCCATGACCCTTTTCCTTCTCTAGCTCTGTGTCCCTTTTGCCAATCACCTGTCTGGCTCTCAGCTTCACCCCACCCCATCTGGTCTTCTCCTACTATTTCACATTTTCCTCTCCCCCTCCTACTTTCAAATCACTTACTATCTTTCCTTTCAGTTAGTCCTGATGAAGGGTCTCGGCCTGAAAATTCGATAGTGCTTCTCCTTATACATGCTGCCTGGCCTGCTGTGTTCCACCAGCATTTTGTGTGTGTTGCTTAACTCTAGCCCAATTGATTTACAATGACCAATAAATATCCTACCAACTGGTACGTCTTTGGACTGTGGGAGGAAACCAGAGCACCTGGAGGAAACCCACGTGGTCACAGGGAGAATGTACAAACTCCTTACAGGCAGTGATGGGAATTGAACTCGAGTTACCTGTATTGTAAAGCGCTGTGCTAACCACTACACTACTGGGCCATCTAATTTTATCCCCATCTACTCCCCCTTCCCACATTCGAGAGAGAGAGTGTGAGAGTGTGAGTGTGTGAGTGTGAGTGTGTGTGTGAGAGAGAGAGAGAGAGAGAGAGAGAGAGAGAGAGGGAGAAAGACAGAGAAGAGGTAAAAGGGAAAACAGGGTGAGGTGTGGGGAGGGGAGTATGAGGGTTGGAGACATCTTCTGGAGGGAGATAAAACACTATCAGTGTTGAACCCTGATAAGTAACGGAGTTGAGACTGGCGAACTTCAGGAGAGAGATGCATGGCAGTCGGAACTAACAGGAGGGTGGTTCTCTGTGTGTGATGTGGGTGGAGGGAACCAGGAGGAGGTGGGATACCCAAAGATGGGTGAAGGGGTACTAGGGGTGTGTGTGAGAGAAAGAAGACAAACATGAAAGGGCCAGAAGAACAGTAGAGGGGAGAGGGGATTAAAGGGGGTGGTATCTGAATACTTGTTCCATTTTAGACCAACCAGGTGGACAGTCCACAACGTGTTGCTCCTCCAGTTTGCGCTGGATTTCAACCTAGCGGTAGAGACAGCTGAGGATGGACAGATCAGTGTGAGAATGGAAAGGGGAGTTGAAATTATCTGCATCTGGAAGTCCAGGATGGCCACAGCCAGCTGGGCGCAAGTTTGCACTGGTCATCTACAGATGATTATGCAGCCAGTGCTTGGTCTCGCTAACGTAGACAAGGCCACTTCTGGAGCGCCGAATGCAGCACGAGACCAGAGGAGGCAACTGTGAAACTTTGCCTCACCTGGAAGGACTGTTTAGGTCCCTAGAGCGAGGAGGAATAGGAATAAATGTTATGTGATGCAAACCCAGAGGGGGCAGAGGGCCATGGATAAGCAGGGATGGGTCTTTCCCAAACTGGAATCCCCTGTTTTGATCCATTTTGGACATTCTGTGAATCCTTCTGAATTTTAAATGATGTGTGATTTGATGTCAAATACTTTCTGATAATGTTCTCCGGTGAAACATTTCATAATAAAGAAGGCAAGTTCAAATCAGCGCTTGGACAATGTAGGGAGCCCACCTCTGTTACACTAAGGACCAAAGCTGATTCTATTGGTGACTCCCAGTGGTATCCAGAAAGTAAAGATTAGCTTTCTGTCACATGCACACTGAAACATACAGTGAAGTGTGTTATGTGCAGTAATAACCCTCACGGACTGAGGGGCTGCCTGTAAGCATTACCACACTTGCAGCACCACCGTAGCGTGCCCGCAGCTTAGTAACCCTAACCCGTAACGAGAGAGGAAACTGAAGTGCTCGGGGGGATCCCACATGATCCCATGGAGAACATACAAATCCCGTGCAGAGTCGGCGACGGAACGGAACCCGGATCTCTGGCGTTGTGAGAGCGTTACTCTAACTGTTGCACTACTTGCCACCCACCCACGCCTCCCTCAACGTAACACTCCAGCCTCCATTCCTTCGCCCACCAATCTTCCTCTACTACTCTGGGTACAGTATTCCAACCTCTCCTCTTCTGTCCTGTGCCCCAGGTGACAACCCTCTGAGGCCCACATTGTAAACCACTCCTCCTCTCAGCCGAGCAACAACCCTTCTCAAACACCAATCCTCCTGCACCCGTTAGCTAGTAACACCCTTGAACAAACGGCGTAGTGGTTAGCACAACGCTTTATGGTGCCTGTGACGAGTTCAATTCCCACCACTGTCTGTGAGGGGTTTGGACCGCTGAGCCCGTGACCACGAGTTTTCTCTGGGTGACTGTGTTTCTTCCAAGTTTCAAAGACAGATATGGGTGAGAGCTACTGTGTTGGCCAAGCAAGCATGCTGACTCTTGCAGGTTGCCCCTGCACATACTCGGACCGTGTTGGTTGCTGATGTAAACTGACACATTTCCTTGTATGTTCTGTTGTCTTCAGAGTCAGGTTTACTATCACTGGCATACTATACTGCGCAAAAGTCTTTGGCACATACAGTATATACATACTGGAGTGCCCAAGACTTTTGCACAGTACTGTAGAAATTTTATGTATTGCACTGTACTGTTGCCGCAAAAAACAACAATTTTCATGACATACGTGAGTGATGATAAACCTGATTCTGATCTGGGTCTCTATTGTGGACTGAGAGTGGGAAGGGAGCAGGGAGGGGAATCATGGTTGGGAAAAGAGAAAGGGAGAGGGAAGAGAGCAGGAAGCACCAGAGAGATATTCTGTAATGATAAATAAACCAATTGTTTGGAATCAAATGACTTTGCCTGGTGTCTCAGGGCTGGGTGTGTCTGCACCCCCACCACCAGCCCATGGGACTCCTTCTCTGCCACCTGCTCCATGCCCCTCCTGCAGTGCTCCACCATCGCCACTCCCAACATCTTTTGCTCCCCCTAGATGTATAAACTCGTTCTCTGCTCCACATTGTGTGTGTGTGGGTGTGCGCCTAAGACTTTTACACAGTACTGTATATGATGAAATTTGTTTTGAGGTAGCAGTACAGTGCAATACCTAAAATATGCCAAAATTACGTGAAGAAATACTTATAAAAATTAAATAAATAGTGCAAAAAGAGAGCAAAATAGTGAGGTAGTGTTCATGGACAGTTCAGACAGACGATGGCGGAGAAAAAGAAGCTCTTCCTAAAACATTGAGTGTGTGTCTTCAGGCTCCTGTACCTCCTCCCTGATGGTAGTAATGAGAGGGCATGTCCTGGGTGGTGGGGGTCCAAAGAAAGCTCATCTTTCTATGAAACACTCTTCCCGTTACTGCCTACCTAACAATCCTGAGCCCATTCTGCAAACCAATGCTCCTCCTCTCACACCCCTTAATAAGAACCCTCCCTCTCCCTTACACTCCCTCCTCCATCAAGGTACCAGGGGAATCAATCCCCAGTAGCCCCGGGTGTTAACCAATCCCTTCAGTGCACACTGGAGGCAGGGTACTGGGCTGAAAGGAGCAACAGCAGGGGCCAAGCCAGCCCCCTAGATTGACCGGGAGCGCCGCGTCTTTTGCAGAACCCGTCATACAGCTCGATAAGACGTTAAGAGGCAGCTCTCACCAGACATTGTCTACGAGCAAGACGGAACCGTCGGGCATCATGGGCAAGTAACTGGCGTTAAAGTTTGGCAGGATCCGCACATCCTGGATGGAGATCACCTCTTGAGAGGAGGTGTTTAGCACTATCAGGGTGGAGAAAGAGCAGCCATTTCAACAATCGTCACTGTGTCAACAGCCAAAGCACTTAAAATATTGCATTCTGATTAATAATTATTGCATTAAATAGTGCATCCAATATGAAACTGCAGCACCTTGCAAAGTTTGACACTGAGTTAGGACTGGTAAAATATAAAGCGGTAGAAAGAAAGAGGTGGGACAGCTACAAGCCAACAGCACAAGGTGTGTGGAGGTAAGGAGCAGTTCAGGGTCAGCGTGGTATTCAAGCAAGCGTCGTGAGACAGTAAGTGCACACATGCAAAGATTAACTCAGTGGTTGGAAGGGGAGAGCCAGCATTCAAGCCTAGTGAGGGCAAGGTGGGTAACAAGGTGTTGGCGAGGCTCTATTGGGAGCAATGTGTTCAGTGTTGGTCGCCCTGCTAATGGGAAGGTGTCGCTCAGTTGGAAAGAGTGCACAGGAGCTTTACGAGGATGTTGCCAGAACTTGAGCAACTCAGTCATAAGGAGAGGTTGAGCAGGTTGGGACGTTTTTCTTTGGAGCGTAAGAGAATTGAGAGGTGATCTTATTAGAGGTGTATAAAATCACCCTATAGGTAGGGTGAATGCATAGTCTATTTCCCAAGGTTGGGGAAATCAAGAACTTGAGGGCACCAGATTATAGTGGGGAGGGAGAGATTTCATAAGGAACTGACGGGCAACTTTTCCACCCACAGGGTGATCAGTATATGGACCGAGCAACCAGAGGAAGTGGTTGGGGCAGGTACGTTAACATTAGACAGGTAGACGGATAGGAAAGGTTTGGAGCGACATGGTCCAAGTGCAGATGTAGATGGGAATCTTGGCTGGCATGCCAAATGGCCTGTTTCTGTGTGTATTACTCCATAACAAAGAAACTGACTGGACTGTGGGTGAAACAATTGAAGACAAGTTAAATCCTTAAACTTTGGTGTAACTATTACCCATATCTTTGTAGGTCTCCAGTGCAGGGAAAAAGAGCAGCTCGACTGATTGCTTGTCTTTTCCATAATTAAGTCTTTTAAAGTGAATTGGTCGCTACACAAAGTGATCACAGCCACAAAATAACTCCACCATTCAGACAGGACAAGTTCTTCACCAGGAGAGCGATGCACCTTTGAAACCCTTAACTCAATAGGGTCCTGGAGACTTGGTCAAAATAATGGTGGGGCAGACTTGCTGGGCCTAATTCTGCTTGTATGTCTTACGGCCTAAGATCAACAGGTCCCTGGATACAGAGGGAACGAAGGGATTGGGGATTAGTGCGGCAAAGCGGCACTGAAGTGAAAGGTCGGCTGTGATTTTATTGACTGGCAGGGCTAAATGTTTAAAGGGGATGCGCAGGGTAGGTTTTTGTTTTAATTTGGGGGCTGCCTGGAATGGGCTGACAGGTGGTGGAGTTAGATACAACAGAGATGTTCAAGAGGCTCTTAGGCAAGTGAATGGACATGGACCAAGTGCAGGGAGAAGGGATTATTTGATTAGGTATCGTTAGCTTAATCAGTTCAGCACAATGGTATGGTCTGAAGGGATCTTCCTGTGCTGTCTTATGCTCTATTTACACCGTCAAAACCCAGGGGTCTTAAGAGCAGAGATCGATCCGAGTTTTTCTTATTTTTGGCAGAAGAGTCACCAGTGGTTTGCTTTTTTTGCGGGGTAGCATGCGGATCAGGGAACGGAGGATTGACCGACGAAGCACTTGGCAGCGGGCTCAGTTCTTGTGACCGCCAGCTGCTTAAAAACACGGCGGATTTAAATCCTTTAGCCTTGAATAGGCGATCAGCAGGGACACAAGAAAGGGAGGGTGGGGGGGGGGGATGGAGTAAGAGCGCGCCCCACACCACCGTGTCAAGCCGCGGCCGAGTTGCCCTCTTACCTTTGACCACAGTCAGCTGTTTGCCCGACACGTTGAGCTGCTGGCACTTGACTGTAGGAGGTGGTAGTACTGTTAATAGTGTACTCACTGTGGAGAGGGCAGAAAGAGAGGCCGAAGACATTACACAGAACCCCAAAGTACATTTAACACAGGGGGCTATTCAGCTCCCAGGGAAGCAATCCCATCACCCCCCACCCCCGTAGCATTGTTCCCTCATACCCCTGCAACCTCTCCTTATCCCTTATCCCAAATGCTTGTTTCCAATTTTGGATTTTTGTAATAGTTGAATCTACATAATGAGACAGCTTGGGGGGAACGCAAGTCTAAACATAAGATCTATTTACATTACATATACAAATACCCTGAGGTAGCTTTATATATTAGTTTTATAACTGTGTACACGAGACAATAATGTTTACCTTCAACCATCAGAAATGTTCAGCAGGTTAGATTTTCATTAGTGGCAATCTTGGCAAACTGGTCAAAGGATTTCTCTGCTGCTTCATGGTCAGCAGACAGTTTATCACCGCAAATCTTTTACAAAAATAATGCTGTGACTTTTCTTAAATTTCTGCAATCAGTATTCACAACTACTTTCATTTTTCAGCTTGTCATGACAGACTTTTGCTTGTTTCGTGATCTTAAACTTTTGGTTTAAGATGGTGCTGGTGAAGCCCAGCGACTACTTACTGGCGACAAACAAAAGAAAGAATACACTAAATACTTTATTAATAACACTTTTTCTGGTAAAGTTTAGGGTAAAACATCACCGTAAACAATGGAGTGGTGAGTAAAGGTGCAGCTGAGTCAAGGTTGAAGCCTGCTGGTGTGAGGTCGAGGCATATTCGGGCCGAGCAGAGGGAGGAGAGGCAGATTCGAGGCCTGTCCACCTAATCCTAGAGTGAGGTTTGAGTGATCTAAGTGCCAGGCCGACATGGGAAGGTCTGGTGCGAGCTGAAATGTGGAAAGGAGTTGGTTGGGAAATACCAAATTTATTTAGCCTCCTGAGGAAACAGAGGCATTGGTGAGATTTCTTGGCTGTGGCACCAACGTGGTTGGACTAGGTGAAGTTCACTCCGAGGGGTATGAAGCTCTTCACCTGCTCAACCTCAGAATCATCGATGTGGACAGGAGCTTGTGCACTAACCCCTTCCTGAAGTCAACAACCCAAGCTTTTGCTTTGCTGATATTGAGCTTAGTAACACCTTGTCATGAAGCCATATTCCTCCAAGAGAACCACAACCTTGTGGTGAGGTTTGGAGGCTTGCGAGCCTCAATGACCCAGAGAACTGTGTTGACTGGAGTCAGGGCCTTGTGCTTTGACTCTTGGTAGGGTCACCCATACCAAACAGGTCAAAGGGTAGAGGCCAGTCCTCCAGGTTCAGGGTTCAACTAAGGGCTAACAAACCAGACTGGTAAAAAAAAAATGGTTATAGAAACAGCAATGAAGAATCCTATACAGAGATGGAGGACCCAAGCACCTGCAGCATAACAGCAGATGAGATGACACCACATTAGTAAGTACCCTATCTCTTTCCTGTAATCTGGCTCATCGTTATTTGAGATGTGGCCTTAATGCTAGTATTACCTGTAAACATATAGATGACGTTAGAAAAGGCCTTTGAATAAAAGACAAAAAAACTCCCTCACCCCATTACCTAAGTGTTCCCACAACCAATGGACTCACTTTTAAGGACTCTTCATCTCATGTTCTCCATACTTATTGCTAAATTTTTAAAATATATTTCCATTTGCACAGTCTATTGTCATCTGCACTCTGGTTGAATGCCCTCGTTGGGCAGTCTTTCATTGATCCTGTTAGAGTTACTATTCTATAGAATTGTTGAGTATTCCCACAGGTATGCTTCTGGTCAAGATGGCACCAAGATGATTCCTTGGGTGAGATCTTCCAAGTACTCAATTATTTCAGCTTTTCTACATCCTCTACTTATTCTTCTTATCTTAATTCTCTTTTTGAAGCTGTTGGAGCCTGGGACTTACAGTCTGTAGTTTGATCGAGTGAGCTAGCACTCTGATGTTGGAGAAAACTCCAGGAGAGAAATGCGACGACGAGCTACTACGAGGAGAAGCTCAGAGACGAGATGATGGACCATGATCGACTATATTTCTTGTCAATTGAAGGGTCGAGGCAGATTGAAAACATTGAGGCAAATGCAGAGCAGAGCGAACGCTTCTCAGAGAAGAGGCCACAGGTTCGAGTTGCAGCTGTCAGAAGGGCTGCTGGGTCTCGATGCTCTTGGAGATGTTATCAAAATTCTGAGGTTTAGGGATTGGACTGTAGTTCACATTGGCTTCTTTCAGCTCTTATGTTCTTTTTCGTGTTCTCGCCCATTCTTTCTTGTTGCGAATTGGCAGCCTGGGGGTTTGGGTGACCTTTAGTTTTTGTGCAAGGGAGGAGTTGGGGCTATTGGGGTTTGCGAGTTTTTGCTTCTTTTTCTTTTTGTGCTAGGGGGCAAATTGATACCTTCCTTTCAACTACTTACATTTGTTTTGTATTCCACGGCCATCTGGAGAAGACAAGTTTCAGAGTTGTGCTCTGCATGCACACTTTGATAGTGAAATGAACCTTTGAAAATTGCATACAGTGACATATATGTACTTCGACAATAAAATTTACTGTGAACTTTGATCACTGTTGTAGACTCGACCAGCTCTGTCATGGACACAACTTTCCCAACCACTGAGGATGCCTTCAGAGGCAGTGTTGCAAGCAGGACACCTATCACCTGGAACACGCCCTCTTCTCATTACTTCCATTAGGGTGGTGGTACCCACACTCAATAACTACCAGTTCCTCTCCGCCATAGTTTGGAATAGTCCATTATTCCATGGTCACTACCTCATTATTCCTTTTCTTTGGACTATTTATTTTTGTACTTTACAGTTAATTGGCATCACTGTAGCCTAGTGGATAGCATAATGCTGCTGCAGTGCCAGTGACCCGGGTCAATTCCCACCACTGTCTGCAAGAGTTTGTACGTTCTCCCTGTGATGCGTGGGTTTCCACTGGGTGCTCCGGTTTCCTCCAACGTTCCAAAGATGTACGGTTTAGTAAAATTGGTCACATGGATGTAATTGGGCCAGAAATTCAAATAATTTTTACATCTTGGCACAGTACTACTGCCGCAAAACAACAAATTTCATGCCACACAAGTCAGTGTTAAACCTTATTCTGAACAGTAAGGAACATAGGATCGGAGCTTTTACCACTGACTATTAACCGTGTGAAGATACACGGCCTCTGTGTTCATTCATCTGTACTGCTGGCTGCCCCATCGTTGCCGTACCTTGAGCTTTGAAAGTGCTTTGATCTTCCCTGAAGATCTTGGAAGGGTTCTGGTGTTGCAGGATGGTCAGGTAGCCATGCTCCCGCACCTCGGCCTTCTCCTGATCCTTCTTCCAAACCGTGACAATGATCTGTGGTGGAGAACACAGGGCAGAGGGTATCAGCTCCTGGGTGAAAACAGTCAGGAAAGGGCAAAGGCAGCGGAGGCGAGTCAGGATAAGGCAAGGGATAAGATCATGTGCAGGCAAGGCTGGTTAACAGAGTGTGTAGTCAGCCCAGGCAAAATTCAGATTCAGACTTCTCTTTAAATCACATATTTTAAATATATATATTTTGTATATAAAAATATAGAGCTAAGGTGCCCAACACTTTTGCACAGTACTGTAGTGATTTTATGTATTGCACTGTACTCTTGCCACACAAAACAAATTTCATAACATATGTGAGTGATGATAAACCTGATTCTGATCTGGGTCTCTGTTGTGGACTGAGAGTGGGAAGGGGGCAAGGAGAGGGGAATCATGGCTGGGAAAAGGGTAAGGGAGAGAGAAGCACCTGAGAGACATTCTGTAATAATAAACCAATTGTTTGGAATCAAATGACTTTGCCTGGTCTTAGGGCTGGGTGTGTCTGCATCCACACCCCCCCTCCCACCTGGGCCCTGGCACTCATTCTCTCCCACCTGTCCCACAACCTCTCTCATGGTGCTCCACCATCACCATTCCCAACTTCCTTTGCTCCTGTCAGGTTTACAAACCCGATCCCCGCTTCACGTTGACAAATATAGTACAGTGCAAAAGTCTTAGGCACCCTAGTGGTATCTATATATGTCCAAGACTATTGCACAGTACTGCAAATTAAGTTATTGAATGGTGTCCTACTATGATAAGATAAAGATTAATTTTATTTGTCATGTGTACATCGAAGCATACAGTGAATATGCTGTTTTGTGACAGATCAAATCAGTGGAGATGGTGCTGATCCGGGCAGCCCACAAGTGTCAGCATGCCACACCCCCACCACACTCCAAACTGGAATTCTTTGGAATGGGGAGGAAAGCAGAGGCATGGGGAGAACGTGCAAACTCCTTACAGGCAGTGGCCCAGTAATAGTATTAAGCTAACCGCTACATTAAGGTGGCGCCCCACCCGAAGATTCCTTATTTGCATAATTATGAATCACACTACAATACCTGCATTGTACAAACCAGCAGAGAGAGCAATAAAGAGAGAAAGGATGAACTATGAAACTAAGCTAGCCAATAATATAAAAGAGGATACCAAAAGTTTTTGTTCAGATATATAAAGAGTAAGAGATGAGAATAGATTATTTGACCACTGAAAAATGATACTGGAGAGGTAGTAATGGGGATGAACTGAATAATAATTTTGCATTAGTCTTCACTGTGGAACACACTAGCAGTATGCCAGAAATGTGAGAGTGCCAGGAGGCAAAAGTAAGTGTCGTTGCTATTAAAAAGGTGTTTTGGAAGCTGAGAAGTCACCTGGACGAGATGGACTACATCCCAGGGTTCTGAAAGAAGGAGCTAGAGAGGTTGTGGAGCAATTAGTAATGATCCTTCAAGAATCACTACATCCTGGAATAATTTTACAATTTAAGATGGGAGCAAGGCAGAATAAAGGGTATTATAGGGCAGTTAGCCTGACTTCAATGGTTGGAAAAATGTTGGAATCTGTTATTAAGGATGAGGTTTTGGGGTACTTGGAGGCACATGACACAAGAGGCCAAAATCAGCATGGTTTCCGAAAGGGGAAATCTTGCTTGACAAATCTGTTGGAATTCTTTGAGATGATAACAGGCAGGATAAACAAAGGAGAATCGGTGAATGTTGTTTATTTGGATTTTAAGAAGGCTTTTAACGTGGTACTACATGTGAGGCTGCTTAACAAGATAAGCGCCAATGGATAAAGCAGTGGCTGATTGGCAGGAGGCAATGAGTGGGAATAAAGGGAGCCTTTTCTGGTTGGCTGTTGGTGAATAGTGGTGTTCTGCAGGGGTCAGTGCTGGGACCACTTCATATTACATTGTATGTCAATGATTTGGATGAAGGAGTTGATGGCTTTGTGGCCAAGTCTGTGGATGATGTGAAGACAGATGGAAAGGCAGGTAGTTTTGAGGAAGCTGCGTGTCTGCAGAAGGACTTACTGCAGATTGGGAGAATGGGCAAAGAAACAGCAGATGGAATATAGTGTAGCGAAGTGTATGGACATGCACTTTGATAGAAGGAACAAAGGTGTGGACTATTTTCTAGATGGGGTAAAAAAATTTTAAAAATCAGAGATGCAAAGGGTCTTGGGAGTCCTAGACCCACGGTAGCGTGTGACGTCATCAGCTCCGCGGTTGCTAGGCTACAGACACAACACCCTGAGGCACTGGTGTTAATTACAGGGGACTTCAACCATGTGACTTTGGACAAGACACTACCTGCCTTCTCCCAGTACGTGGATTGTTTCACCAGGGGTAATAGGACTATTGACCTGCTGTATGCAAACGTACAGGATGCATATAGTGCATCCCCGCTGCCTGCACTGGGGAAAGCTGATCACAACCTGGTTTTGTTACAGCTCAGATATAAATCAAGTGTGATGAGGCATCCCACTACCACACGCTCTTTTAGAAAGTGGACTCCTGAAGCTGAACAGGCCCTGAGAGACTGCTTCGGTACTACTAACTGGGATGTACTGCAAGGGGGGGCTCTGTGGGGGCGTTGAGGAGGTCACTGAATGCACAACGGACTATATTAATTTTTGTGTGGATGCCGTTGTTCCTGTTAGAACTGTTCGCTGCTATCCCAATAAGCAGCCCTGGATCACTAGTCACATCAAAGGACTCCTAAACCAGAAGAAGAGGGCCTTTAAAGATGGTGATCGGTTGGAGCTTAAAAGAGTTCAGAAGGAACTCAGAGTACAGATAAGGGGGGCAAAGGAGCAGTATAGGAGGAAGCTAGAACAAAAGCTGCAGAAAAAAAGCATGAAGGAGGTGTGGGATGGGATGAAGATCATCACCGGATGCGGTGCAAAGCGGGGGGCAAACATAAGTGGAGATGTGGAGAAAGCGAACCAGCTGAACAACTTCTTCAATAGGTTCGACAGCACAACCTCACCGCAGAACTCCACACCAGGCTTACTTCCCTCACAGGAAAATAGCCACACACAGGAGACCTGGCCCACGCCCAGGATTACGGCTGCACAGGTGGAAGGTCAACTGAGGAAGATCTGTACCAGCAAGGCGGCTGGACCGGATGGAGTTTCCCCACGATTACTGAGGGCCTGTGCGACTGAACTGGGAGAACCACTACAGCGAATCTTCAACATGAGTCTAGATCAGAGAAGAGTACCCAGACAGTGGAAAACATCCTGTATTGTCCCGGTACCGAAGAAACCACAACCAAAGGAGTTGAATGACTTCAGACCTGTTGCCTTGACGTCGCACGTGATGAAGACCATGGAGCGGCTGATAATACAGAATCTGAGGCCACAAACCAGGCACGCCCGGGATCCGCTTCAGTTTGCGTATAAGGAGAAGGTGGGAGTGGAGGATGCTATCACGTATTTGCTGCACAAATCACTCTCTCACCTAGATGGGGTCAGTTGTGCTGTGAGGATTACATTCCTTGACTTCTCTAGTGCCTTTAACACCATCCAGCCCAAGATCTTAAAGCACAAACTAACGGAGATGGGAATAGACTCTCACATGGTGGATTGGATAGTGGACTACTTGACAGATAGACCTCAGTATGTGCGGTTGGGAGACTGTAGGTCTGACACGGTGGTCAGCAGCACAGGAGCGGCGCAGGGAACCGTACTCTCTCCGGTACTGTTCACCCTGTACACATCAGACTTCCAATATAACTCGGAGTCCTGCCATGTGCAGAAGTTCGCTGATGACACGGCCATAGTGGGGTGTGTCAGGAATGGACAGGAGGAGGAGTATAGGAAACTGATACAGGACTTTGTGATATGGTGCAATTCAAACTACCTGCGTCTCAATATCACCAAGACCAAGGAGATGGTGGTGGACTTTAGGAGATCTAGGCCTCATATGGAGCCAGTGATCATTAATGGAGAATGTGTGGAGCAGGTTAAGACCTACAAGTATCTGGGAGTACAGTTAGACGAGAAGCTAGACCGGACTGCCAACACAGATGCCTTGTGCAGGAAGGCACAGAGTCGACTGTACTTCCTTAGAAGGTTGGCGTCATTCAATGTCTGCAGTGAGATGCTGAAGATGTTCTATAGGTCAGTTGTTGAGAGCGCCCTCTTCTTTGTGGTGGCGTGTTGGGGAGGAAGCATTAAGAAGAGGGACGCCTCACGTCTTAATAAGCTGGTAAGGAAGGCGGGCTCTGTCGTGGGCAAAGTACTGGAGAGTTTAACATCGGTAGCTGAGCGAAGGGCGCTGAGTAGGCTACGGTCAATTATGGAAAACCCTGAACATCCTCTACATAGCACCATCCAGAGACAGAGAAGCAGTTTCAGCGACAGGTTACTATCGATGCAATGCTCCTCAGACAGGATGAAGAGGTCAATACTCCCCAATGCCATTAGGCTTTACAATTCAACTGCCAGGACTTAAGAACTTTTTTTTAAAGCTATTATTAATGCTTTTTGAGTTAGTGATTTAGATGCATTTCATATTATTACTGAGTTAAGTATTGTATGTAATTAGCTTTTGCTACAACAAGTGTATGGGACATTGGAAAAAATGTTGAATTTCCCCATGGGGATGAATAAAGTATCTATCTATCTATCTATCTAGTGCAGGATTCCCCGCAGGTTAACTTGCAGGTTGAGTCAGTGGTAACAAAGGAAAATGCAATGTTAGCATTCTTCATGAAAGGCCTAAAATATAAAAGCCTAAGCACTGGTCAGACTGCACTTGGAGTATTGAGAGCAGTTTTGGGCCTATTATCTAAGAAATGATGTGATGGCATCGGAGAGGGTCCAGAGGAAGTTCACGACAATGATCCCAGGAAAGAAAGAGTTAACATAGGAGGGAGGGGCTTTTGATGGCTCTGGGCTGGTACTCACTGGAGTTTAAAAGAATTGGGAGTGGGGGGAGGGGGAAATCTCATTGAAACCTATAATATATTAAGAAGCCTAGATAGAGTGGATATGGAAAGGATGTTCCCTATAGTGGGGAAGTCTAGGACCAGAGAGCCTAACATCAGAATAGAGGAACATCCATTTAGAACACAGATGAGGAAAAACGTCTGTACAGGCCAAGTCAGTAAGCATATTTAAGGCGGAGGCTGATGGGCTCTTGATTAATCAGGGCATTAAAGGTTACAGGGAGAAGGCAGGAGAATTGAGATGGATAACAAATTAGCCATGATGGAACAGTAAAGCAGACTCGATGGGACCAGTGGCCCAACTCTACTTCGATGATTTAGGGTCTTATGGTATTATTGTTGTGTGATTGGTAATTGATCATGCAAATAAGGAATTTGAACATGAACGCGTTTATCAATATCTGTATCCAACTAGTTAACTTCTGTATAAAAATGGAATTTCTTTGTTGAAGCTTGAGAACAGTTTGATGACATGCTATTTTCCCTTGTGCACAAGGAAATATAGTGTGACTGAGGAACAAGTGCCCGTTGTCGAAGTCCAGTCAATCGGTGACGATGTGAGGATTGTCCCGGGAGGGTTCTGAAGGCAGAAGCTAGGTCGGTCAGATCACTGGACGGAGAGAAGATTGGGGTTTAGCATCAGATGAAGGGGAAGGCAAGGATGAAGAGGGAGTGCGGAAGATTGCCAGATGCTCATAGTCTGCTTTGTAACCAGCTCCTTCCCCTAGAGCCAATTCAGATAGTGCGCTCATGGATGACTGTCCTGGTTATGGAAACACCCCAAAATAATGATGTTGCCAGGCTGACAGTGGGGGGGGACTGAAGAGACGGGAGCCTTGGCAGCACTGTAGCTTAGTGGTCAGCAGAATGCATTTACAGCTCCAGAAAACTGGATTTAATTGCTGCCACTGTCTGTATGTTCTCCCTGTGACCATGTGGATTTCCTCAGAGTGCGCCGGTTTCAAAGACGTAGGGTTAGAGTTAGCAAGTTGTGGGACTGCAAAGTCGGTGCTGGAAGTGTGGCGACACTTGCAGGCTGCCACCAGCGATTATTTGGTTTGTGCCAGTTGATGGTGGGTGGCAGGGTGGAGAGACGCCTCTACAAAAGGAGGTGGAATGTGCTCCTTCCCAACCCTTTGCTAGCCTGCGGATCACCACTGGGCAAGGTGTAACGCCTGCTTATCCAATACCCCCACCTCTACTGATCAGGGTCAAGAGAAGCCACGGGAGCAGGTGGCAGATGGTCATATGAGCAGTCGGTGCAGATCACTAGTCCTGGTTATGTGACCCCTGACACCAAGCAGACAATCTCTGTTGATAATGGCTGTGATCACCCGTCTTGTAAAGACACTGCCCAGAAGAAGACAATGGCAAACCACTTCTGTGGAAAAATTTGCCAAGAACAATCATGGTCATGGAAAGATAAAAGAGTGAAAACAACAGATGGAAGACCTGATAGTCACATCATATGACACGGCACATAATGATGATAATAACCTGGTCTCCTAAGAGCCTTTGCTATTTGTCCAATCTCTCCTTATAGGTCATACCATCTAACCCCTCCATTCCCTGCATATTCAGGCGTCTAACAGCCTCTTAAACAAAATTTATCATATCTGCTTCCTCCACCTCCCCTGCAGCCTGTTCCAAGCACCCATCACTCAGTTTTTAAAAAAGACGAACTTGCCAGCTTGCACATTTCCCTTGAACTTTACCCCTCTCACCTTAAACCCATGCCCTCAAATGTTTGGTATTTCCACCCTGGGAGTGAAAGACTCCTGACTGTCTACCTCTGGTCAGGGTCGACCATGGATATTGCATGCTAGCTGTCGGGGAAAAACAAGTCAGGGCAGTACAATGTGGAGAGCAAGCTTCCCCTCTACGCACATCCGATGAATCTAAAAGAACGGCAGAGGCTGATACAGTTTGGCTCCAGCAGCATCACACGAGTTGCCAGTCAGAATTTAAGTCAATGTAGGACTGTCTTAGGGACTCCAACTCCAGATTTTTCCCTTCAGGGTTTATTCCCGAATCCTTTTCTATGAGCGGGTATAGCTACAAGGCAGCAGAGGTTCGAGATCAGTTTTCCTTCTAGATGAGCTGCCAACCACAGCTGATGAGCCCCATCTGCCCGAAGTGACTGGTATTAAGGCACCAGGAACCCATCTTTTCCCCTTATCCTCTCAATAGAAATGGTTCTGTCAGCTACATGTGAAGGCCAGGAGCTGGACTTGGCTGTCGGAGGCTATTTCAGACACACGCCATTGGGAACATTTAGTAGGTAGCTCGTCCCCAATACCAACCCGTCTATAACAACCTTAAAGAACCAGGTTCCTTATCCAGCCTATCTATGCCTCTCAGAATTCTGTAAACTTTTATCAGAAAGCAGATATAGAGAGGAATATTAATACTTCACGAAGCCTTGACCTTGTGAAGTGTCTTGGGCCGAAACATCGACTGTTTATTCCCTTTCGTAGATGCTGCCTGACCTGCTGAGTTCATCGAGCATTTTATTTTTTCCCATTACAGTCACTTGCCCTAATACCTCCTCCAAAATTTATAGTACTGTGCAAGAGTCTTTGGTAGGGTGCCTAAGACTCGTAAATGGTACTGTATTTGTCAACGTGGACCAGAAAGCGAGTTTGTAAACGTGACGAGAGCAAAAGACGTTGGGAATGGCAAGGGTGGAGCGCCATGTGAGGGGTGTGGGGCGCAGGTGCAGACACACCCAACTCTGAGACACTAGGCAAGGTCATTCGATTCCAAACAACTGGTTTGTTGGTCATTACAGAATGTCTCTCCCTTCCTCTCTCCAAGAACAATCATGGCCACGATCACCCATGTCATGACACAGCACAAAATGATGATCGTTGGTGATGCAAAAAACAAATTTCACTGCATGTTTCGAAATATGTGTCACAAATAAAGCCAATTTTTCCTACTCTTCTTGACGCAAGATGACTTAAGGTTAGAGGAGAGCTGAGGATTGGGGGGGGGGGGGGGGTTGGTGACACGCATCAGCCAAATACAACGTAAATTCTGTGGTTCTGAGTCAACAATCAGACAGACACACATCCGCAGCAGTGGTCTGATCAGCTGGTCATCCGGGCAAGGGCCAAAGGGCACTTCCCTATGGACATCCTTTGATGAGGCAGGAGGTTTAGTGGTAGTTGAAGGGGAATTCAAACTGCCAAGCAAACTTGACTCTCACCAACTGCTGCAGCGTTGAGCTGTGGTATCACGAGTGAAACTTTCACTGATGGGTTTACTGAGTCACAGAATGACAGCACAAATAGAGGCCCTCCCATAACTAACAAAGTAGACACTGAGGGTACGTTTGTGGTCTTCTGCCACTGTAACCCAATCACTTCAAGTTTTGGCCTGTTATGCATTCAGAGGTGTTCTTCTGCACACCACTGTTGTAACACGCGGTTATTTGAGTTACTGTTGCCTTTCTGTCAGCTTGAACCAGTCTGGCCATTCTCCTCTGACCTCTCATTAACAAGACGTTTTCACCCACAAAACTACCGCCCACTGAATGTTTTTGTAACATCCTCTGTAAACTCTAGCGCATACTGAGCCTGAAAGTGCCAGGAGAGCCATTTCTGAGATATTCAAACCACCCTGACTGACACCAACAACCATTCCATGGTTGGTCTGAGTAACAACTGAACCACTTGGCCATGTCTGCATGCTTTTATGCAGTGAATTGCTGCTACATGACTGATTAGATTTTTGCATTAATGAGGTGTGGTGAACTACATATACCTGTCTGGACACGCCCCCCCCCCCCCCCCGCTGACTGCTCCTGTGGCTCCTCCCACAGACCCCGGTATAAGGTGATTGGAGGGACTGCTCCTCCCTCAGTCTCCAGGATGTTGTGTGGTGGTCTCTTGCTGCTGACAGTGCTTTCTTCCAGCTGACGGTACTTACTTCCAGCTAATAAAAGCCTATCTTGACTCATGTCTCCGAGAGTTATTGATGGTGCATCATGAGGGTAACCTAATAAAGTGGCGTGTGTACACATACATATACACACACACACAAACCCCCTGTATATTAATTATAATAATCAGAGGGCAGAGCTCAGGATGATGGTGCCTGACGGTGATTCCTTTGCTTGCATCTTCGAAAACAGCTCTATTTCTATCTTTAATATCTCTTTTTTTTCCTTTTCAGGGTTCTTTTAAAGACCCTGATCTGGAGTTACATGCTGACTTCCGTTCTTTGTGGGAATGGGGCCCGTTCTTGGGGTCTCACAACTGGCCGCTTTTCAATATGCCAAGGACGTGGCCTGAAAGACTAGTGCGCCTTCAGGGTGCCGGATTTTCGTGGCTCTGGAGGCAGGCAGACTCGAGGTTGGTCCTGCCACAGAAAACTCGTGTGTCACAGGAGACGGAAGATTGAAAGCAGCGAGCTGACTGTCTGCCCAGAGACCCAAAATCTTTGGGCACAGAGCTCAGAAAAAGCGACACAACAGATTTTTAACATCATAAATCAGCGAGTTGTTTGCTATGTCTCCCCTCTCGCTGTGAAATGGAGACATCTCTTTTTCCCTTATTAGAGAGAGAGAGAGCCTGGTATGTGGAATTACCAGGTGAACAAGCAGTCTTTGGGGTACTGAAAATCTGTGTCCTTATTGATGCTTTGCTGCACACTTGAGTGCTTGGTGGTGGGGGAGTGGGATCATCGCTTTGCTGCTGCTAATGCATGGGGGGAGCTGGGGGGGCTTTGGGGTTCTATCATTTAAATGTCATTCATTCTTTGGGGCACTCCTCTGTTTTTGTGGATGTTTGTGAAGAAAAAGAATTTCAGGATGTATATTGTACATTTCTCTGACATTAACTGTAAAAAATATACGCATACATACATACACACTCTCACTATACATACACATATATACATACATATATACACACACACACACATGAATAACCCTAACCCAATAAACAAAGACTGACAAACAACCAATGTGCAAAAGACCAACTATGAAAATAAACACTGAGAACGTGGTCTTTAGAATCCTTGAAAGTGAATCTGTAAGTTGTGGAATCTGAAAGTTGAATCTGTCGTCACTACCTCCTCCCATAGATGCTGTCTGGCCTGCTGAGTTCTGCCAGCATTTTGTGTTTTTTAAAAAAAAATTATTTCCAACATCTGCAGATTCACTCGTGTTGCCTGTAAGTTGTGGAATCAGCTTACAGTTGTTGTGAGTGAAGTTGTCCAGCCTAATGGCTGATTTCTGAACATGCTACTGCGAGACCTGCTGCCTGATGGTAGCAGTGAGAAGAGGATCTCTGATGATGGATGGATGGCAGTGCTTCATGTAAATGTGTTTGATGGTGAGCAGGGCTTTGGACTGGGTTCTATCCACCACTTTTGGAAGGGTTTTCTGTTCAAGGGCATTGGTGTTTTCATACCAGGCCATGATGCAACTAGCCAGGATACTCTCCACTGTATATCTACAGAAATTTGTCACACATCCACAGAAGCTTTTGGGTGACATGTCAAATCTACGCAAACTTCTAAGAAGAAGGGACTGTTGGGTCTTCTTTGTGATGACACTTATTTGCTGGTCCCAGGACAGATCCTCTGACATGTGAGCAACAAGGAATTTTGATCTATGGACTCTTTCTCCCAATGAACCTCAGACTTCTTTCTCCTGTAGTCAATCAATAATCAGCTCTCTGGTTTTGCTGATGTTGAGTGAGGGGTGAGAGGCCATCACTCAGTCCAATTTTCATTCTCCCTCCTCAATGCTGATTTGTCAACACTTTTGATTCAGCCAAAGTCACGTGGGGGGGGGGGGGGGGGAGAGAGGTTGGCTTATTTGCTGGTCAAAAGCCACTTCCACCGCGTTGGTCATTGTTTGGCCTGCTTAAAAGTTGTGGCCACTCTTTCCCATTGGTTGACTGGCACGCCACAATACGGTTTCCGATTCCAGGTGCCTCATAGAAACAGAGAAAACCTACAGCACAATACAGGCCCTTCGGCCCACAAAGCTGTGCCGAACATATCCGTAACTTACAGGGCTATGGGTAACCCTAGGTCATTTCTATTTTTCTAAGCTCCATGTACCTATCCAGGAGTCTCTTAAAAGACCCTATCGGATCCACCTCCACCACCGTCGCTGGCAGCCCATTCCACGCACTCGTCACTCTCTCTGTAAAAAGCTTACCACTGACGTCTCCTCTGTACCTACTTCCAAGCACCTTAAAACTATGCCCTCTCATGCTAGTTCACTCAATCTATTCTCATAAGGCATGCTCCCCAATCCAGGCAACATCCTTGTAAATCTCCTCTGCACCCTCTCTATGGTTTCCACATCCTTCCTATAGTGAGGCGACCAGAACTGAGCACAGTATTCCAAGTGGAGTCTGACCAGGGTCCCATATAGCTGCAACATTACTTTTCAGCTCCTAAACTCAATCCCATGATTAATGGAGGTCAATGCACTGTATGCTTTCTTAACCACAGAGTCAACCTGCGCAGCAGCTTTGAGTGTCCTATGGACTCAGACCCCAAGATCCCTCTGATCCTCAACACTGCCAAGAGTCTTACCATTAATACTATATTCTATCATCATATTTGTCCTACCAAAATGAACCACTTCACACTTATCTGGGTTGAACTCCATCTGCCACTTCTCAGCCCAATTTTGCATCAATGTCCCGCTGTAAAATCTGACAGCCCTCCACACCATCCACAACACCGCCAACCTTTGTCATCAGCAAAATTTACTAACCCATCTCACCACTTCCTTATCCAGGTCATTTACAAAAATCACAAAGAGTAGGGGTCCCAGAACAGATCCCTGAGACACACAACCGGCCACCAACCTTCATGTAGAATATGACCCATCTATAACCACTCTTTGCCTCCTGTGGGCAAGCCAGTTCTGGATCCACAAAGCAAGGTCCCCTTGGATCCCATGCCTCCTTACTTTCTCAATAAGCCTTGCATGGGGTGCCTTATCAAATGTCTTGCTGAAATCCATATACACTACATCTACTGCTCTACCTTCATCAATGTGTTTAATGTGGGTTTAAGAGTAGCAAATGAGGGAGGCTCATTCTCTTTCTTCCATCCCTGGGGCCTGCTTCAGGCTGAAGTCACAACCAGTGCTGAAGTGTACTTAGTTCTTCAGTTTTACAATTAGGGGAGATTTAACTCAGTGCCCAATCAATTAAAGGGTAGCTGAATGTCCAATATTGTGGCCTAGGGTAGTTTAGATGAACACTTGCTTAGCTAGATGTCTGAACTAGTGTTTCAGTGATCATTTTTAAATAAGTAGTTAATATGCCCATTTGAACCATCTTCTCTTTCACTCAATAGATCCTCAAACCTTCCTCCACGTTACAGTCAATAATGGCATTGTCAGCAAACTTACAGACAGCATTGGAGCTGTCCCTGGCCTCACGATCATAGGTATAAACAGCTATAAATGTTAAGATTTATAACTCAATGACACTAGCAGAGGAAAGTGAGGGGAAGGATGAGTAGAGCAGACAGAATACTACTGACAGGGCAAGACCAAATTGCTTAGTTGGGGCAATTCCAAGTAGGTCATAAATCTTTTTGTCTATGTAACGTGCTGATCACAGGCAAGCAAACAGAATGAGAAAAAAACCGAGCCAAAGTGAAAGGCATAAATGGACAGTGGTCATACAACAGGGGCTCCCAGCCTTGTTTATGGCAAGAAGGGGTCCATGGACCCCATGCTGGGAACCCCTGTCATACAGACACAGCAAGTTACACAAATCTGCTAACAAATAAAATAACTGGGTATGGCAGAGGTGGCTTTTGGCATGCTGGCCTTCAAGAGGTGGTATGGTAGCATAGCTGCAGCAGCAAAATTAATCCAAAATCTAAACACTTGCCACCTCCCTGCGACTGTACGGACTGTTATGCTTGCGTGGCGGGCCCACAGCTCCAACAATTGCTCAAGAGTCAAACCCTTTATAAATTCTTTCTGATATTTATTAAGTTTAAGTTTTGGTTTTGTCCCTTCAATATCACCTAGTAAAAGTAATATTGGATTATGAGGAAGTTTTATTCCCGTAATTTGTTCCAATAAAAGTCTTAAGTTTGTCCAAAAAGGTTGAATTTTAGAGCAAGACCATGTAGAATGTAAAAATGTACCAGTTTCTTGGTTACATCGGAAACACTGATCAGATAAACTTGGATTTAATTTATTTATTTTTTGTGGTGTAATATATAATTGATGTAAAAAATTATATTGCACTAATCTTAACCGAACATTTATTGTATTTGTCATACTGTCAAGACACAGTCTTGACCAATTTGTTTCTTCAATTTTAATATTCAAATCACTTTCCCATTTTTGTCTTGACTTATGGACTGGCTGTAAAAATAGCCAAAAAGGCTATTGCAATTACCTGGAAATCAGATACATATTTAAGTATAGATTGTTGGAAAAAAGAAATCTATGGCTGTATTCCATTAGAAAAAATTACTTATAACTTAAGAGATAAATATGAAACATTTTTGAAAATTTGGGGCCCTTATTTACAAAAGACAGGATTAAATATATAGGTGCTCTGAAGAGAAAATTAATGGCTACTTGGGGAAAGAAATAAATATATATACTAAAGTTATTAAGAACTCCATGGAGCATGTGGAGACCTACCAACAACCAGGCACTCTTTCTTTCTTTCTTTTCTTTCTTTCTTAATTTTTTTATATAGGGTAGTTAGGGGGGAGGGATTAAGGGGAGGGGGGAAGGGTCACATATCTTTTTTTTTCTTCACTTGTAACCATTTAAAAATTTAAATAAAATTTAGAAAAAAAAAAAAAAAAAGAGTCAAACCCTTTATTAGCAAACAGCAAACATACAATTAAGCCTTATTCAGCGGTCAGCACAAGATATGACCTTGGCCAGTCCCAAGTTGCAAACTGTCACGAAATAAGCATGAATACGAAATTTATTCCCTTCACTTTTTCCACGCACAGCCACTCAGGTGACTAGTTACCTTAATAAACCCTGTAGCACAGAATACAAAGCAGGCAGAGTACAGATTCTGCTTCTACAGTAGCAATCAATGCAATCACTTTACAGCACTGGGGATCACCTTCGATAAGGTGTTCGTATGTTTTCCCCGTGACCACTGGGTTTCCTCCCACATTCCAAAGACGTAGGGGTTAGTAGGTGAATTGGCAGCATTGGTGTAGCACAAATGTTTACAGTGCAAGCAATTCCTGCCACTGTCTGTAAGGAGTTCATGTGCTCTCTCTGTGACCGTGTGGGCTTTTTTCGGGTGTTCTGGTTTTCCGACACACCTCAGAGACATACAGTTAGGATTACTGATTTGTGGGGAAGCAATGCTGGTGCTGGAAGCACGGAGACCCTTGCAGGCAGTACATCCTTGGAATGTGTAGGTTGTTGATGCAAAAATGACACTTTCCACAATGCTTCAGTGTACAAGTGACGAACAAAGCTAGTCTATCAATCGATCTTCAGTAAAGGTTGGTAGGTTGTAGTGCAGTTTACCAAATGTTGGTGATAATGCACTTAGAGAGTGAAGGATGGGGGCGGGTCTTTGCTTTGCTGCTGCTTACGCGTGGGAGGGGGGAGCTTTGGGGTTCTAACATTTAACTATCATTCATTCTTTGGGGCACTCCTATGTTTTCGTGGATGTTTGTGAGGAAAAAGAATTTCAGGATGTACATTGTATACATTTCTCTGACATTAAATGTACCTATTGAGTACTATGTTCGGTTTTGGTCACCCTGCCATAGAGGAGAGGTTATTAAATTGAAAAGAGTGCAGAAAAGATTGACAAAGATGTTGCCAAGACTCAAGGAACTGAATTAGGAGAACAAAAGGGTATCATTTTAAGGTGAGAGGGGAGAGATTTATTATGAACTTCAGGAGCAATTTATTTGTTTTTAAAAAGTAGAAAGTTTGTGAAATGAGCTGCCAGAGGACATGCTTCATGCCAGTGCACTAACAGCTTTTAAAAGACAGTTGGCCAGGTACATGGACTGGGGAGATTTACATGCAAATGCTGGCAAAGGGGACAAGCTTGGGCATCTTGTATGATGTGGGTGAACGTGGTCTTTCCACGACCATGATTATTCTTGGCAAATTATTTTACAGAAGTGGTTTGCCATTGCCTTCTCCTGGGCAGTGACTTTACAAGACGTGTGACCTCAGCCATTATTAATACTCTTCAGAGATTGTCTGCTTCTTTTGACCTGTAGGGTAGCACCTTACACCTCTCTTGGTAGGGACATATCTCCGCCCTGCGCACTGAGTAGATGGGCCAAAATAGAGGTGTATTGACTCTTACTGTCAAGTGCCTTGCCTCTCACTGAGATCAAGGAAAGATTTCTTAACAAAGCTTTGAAATGTTGCTTTTGAAAAAAAAAACAAAAAACTTATTTGGTCCCATTCCCGATTTGGCACATAACCTTAAAGAGAACATTCCAGGGAAAGGGTATGAAAAACTGATTTACAGATGCTTCCACACTCTTTAAATAGAACTGTTCGACTTGTTTATTTGGTTTTCCAATCTCTAATTTCTCCCACCCCATAGCTGCTGAGGGGAGTGCATCATACTGAACATATTTACATAACAAGAGTCTATGATCACACAAGATGAAGTTGGGGTCTGTCTGCTAACTGCAACATTTCCGGAGAAACTTTAAGAATTTACTTGTGCACTTACTGCCCGTTCTTGATCCTCGCTCAGTTAAATCAACCCCCTCCCTCATCAGTGTGGAATAGAAGCAGACAGAAAAATGAGATTGCTGGAAATACTCAGCAGGTCAAGCAGCATCTGGGGAGTGGGAGATCATTTCTGTTTCTAGTCCTTTTCTTCAGAGCTGGGAAGTCAGAACCAGGTTTATTATCACAGGTGTACGCAGTTATTTTTAGTCTTCAAGATGGTGCCAGTGAACGTGACCAATGGGGATACCTTACAGACAGTTCACAAAACAACTTATTTTATTTCTTACAAATGCGATTCTACTACATTTGGAGCCTGTTAGTTACATTTTGATGGTGTGTTTTTGGATTGATCGAGTGTCTGGTGCTTTGCTGCCTCCAAGGGAGTTTGGTGAGGTTTGCAGCAGAGTGTGGCCTGGAGGTAGGGCCACAATCGACTCCACTGCTTTTCTCTGTTCGAGGCAATGATCAGGTAGGAGTTGGTGAGGGCGAGATTGGAGGACGGGTGGGTTCTCGCAACCATCTGCCTGCATTCGAGTGGTCTTCCTCTCCCTCTGTCAGAGGAAAGTAAGGGAATCAGATCCACAGTGGAAGGATTGATTGTGAACTCGTTTTGGGAGACTTTGAGGTTCATTTTGCACGTGGTCCTGGAGTACAGTTATGTTTTTTTTTCGCTGCTTCTGAGCCGTCTGATTGGGGCGATCAATGTGGTCTGGGGCAATTCAGCAAAGAATGCTTTGCCTGGCAGTGGGCTAGCAGCATGAACCTAACTGAATACTACTGGACTCCTGGTTTGAAGTTTGATATTCAGCGTGCTGTCCACTTGAAATTGCTCAAATGGAGAAAAGCATCTTTTTTTGTGAGATGGATGTTTGATGTTTTTTGGAACAGCTTCCAGGGTGTTTGTTTTTGTGGCTGCTTGTGGGAAGATGAATCTCAGACTTCTGTATACATCCTTTGATAATAAATCTATGAATCTTTGGAAGTAGTTGTTTTTTTTAGCAGCAGTACAGTGCAAGACAAAAAAGATAACGTGAAGCCACGACAAAATCAGTTCCTGAGCTGAGGGGTCATAACTGTTGCTGAACCTGGGGTAAGTCCTGAAGATCCTGTACCTTCTTCCTGATGGCCGCAGTGAGAAGAGAGCATGGCCTGGGTGGTGGGGGTCTCTGATGATGGATGCTGCCTTCCTGCAATGCTTCATGTGGATGAGCTCAATGATGGGGAGAGCTTTACCCATGATGGACTGGGCTGTATCCACTACTTTTTGTAGGATTTTTCATACATTGGTGTTTCCAATGAACCACCAGGTTCATGAACAGCTACTTGATGGACCCTGCTCCCAGCGGCGTGCGACTCAAATAGCCTCAGATCACCCAGTCCAGCTCATGGCCTTTACCTTTCTACTGACAGAAGGAACAAAGGTGGACTACTGGAGCATTAAAACCAGTCACTCCGGGCAGATGGGGCTCATCAGCCATGGTTGGCAGATCACCAAGAAGGAAAACTCTGATATGCCCATAAGACCATATGACATAGGAGCAGAATTCGGCCATTTGGCCCATCGAGTTTGCTCTGCCATTTCATCACAGGTGATCCAATTTTCCTCTCAGCCCCAATCTCCTTCTTTCTCCCCATATCCCTTCATGCTCCGGAACCAATCAAGAACTAGCAACCTCTGCCTTAAATATGCATAAAGACTTGACCTTCACTGCTGCCTGTGGCAAAGAATTTACAGATTCATCATTCCTCCTCATCTCCATGCTAAAAAGGATGCTCCTCTATTCTGAGGCCGTGTCCTCTGCTCTTCGAATTCCCCACCATAGGAAACATCCTCTCCACATACTCTCTATCAAGGCCTTTCCCCATTCGACAGGTTTCAATGAGATCACCCCCTCATTCTCCTGAATTCCAGCGAGTAAAGGCCCAGAGCCACGAAACATTCTTCATATTAAAAGCCATTCAATTATAGAATCATCGCGAACCTCCTCTGAACCCTCTTCAGTTTCAGCACATCCTTTCTAAGATAAGGGACCCAAATCTGCTCACAACACTCCAAGTGAGGCCTCACCAGTGTTTTATAAAGTCTCAACATTACATCCTTGCTTTTATATTCTAGTCCTCTTGAAATGAATGCTAACATAACGTTTGTCTTCCTCACCACAGACTCAACCTGCAAATTAACCTTTAGGGAATCCTACACAAAGACTCCCAAGTCCCTTTGCTCCTCCATTTTTTGTATTTTCTCTCCATTTAGAAAATAGTTAACCCTTTCATTTCTTCTACCCACGTGTATGACCATACACCTCCCAACACTGTATTCCATCTGCCATTTCTCTGCCCATTCTCCTAACCTGTCTAAGTTCTTCTGTAGCCTCTTTACTTCCTCAAAACTATTTGCCCCCCCCCCAAACCAATCTTCATATTGCCTGCAAACTTGGCAACAAAGCCATCAATTTCATCATCCAAATCACTGATATATAACATAAAAAGAATCGGTCCCAACACAGACTCCTGTGGAATACCACTAGTCACCCTGCCAACCGGAAGAAGCTCTCTTTATTCCCACTCTTTGCCTTCTGCCAATCAACCACTGCTTATCCATGCTAGAATCTTTACAGAAATAACATGGACTCATAACTTGTTTAGCAGCCTCATGTGGCACCTTGTCAAACACCTTCTGAAAATCCAAGTACACAACATAAACTGGTTCTCCTTTGTCTATCCTGCTTGTTTGTTCAAAGAATTCCAACAGATTTGTCAGGCAAGATTTTTCCTTGAGGAAACCATGCTGACAACGGCCTATTTTATCATGTGCCTTCAAATACTGAGACCCCATCTTTGATAATCAACTCCAATATATTCCAAACCACTGAGGTCAAACTAACTGGCTTATAGTTTCCTTTCTTCTGCCTCTCTCCCTTCTTGAAGGGTGGAGTGATTTTTGCAATTTTCCAGTCTACCGGAACCATTCCAAAATCTAGTAATCTAGTAATTCTTGATCTCAAACCTCTGCTGCCTCATGGCCACACCCACTTATGGGGAAAATCACTGGAATAAACTCTAAGGGAAAAATCTGCAGTTGGAGTCACTTCCCTAAGGCAGTTCAAAGTTGAGTTCAGTGCCAACTGGCAACCCCTGGGACACAGCTGTGGCCATATTATATCAGTCTCTGCTGTTCCTTTGGGTTCATCAGATGCATGGAGATGGGCAGCTTGTTACATGGCAACAGCTTGCTCTCCATATTGTACTGCCTTGGCTTTCGCATCTAGACAGGATGCAACATGGTTGACCCTGACCAACTGAGGCCTCAGGGAATCACAGAACAATTTACAATGACTAATTAACCTACTAACTGGTGCATCTGTGGACTGTGGCAATTTCTTTGGAAACTGGAGCACCCAGAGAAAACCCATGCATTCCATGTGCAGGATGTACAGCTGGAGGTGAAATTGAATTCCTAACTCCGCCTTGAGCTATAATAGTGTTGCAATAACTGCTACACTACCATGGCGTCCCTGAAGACCACCAGAGAACTAGATGCGTTATACAACAAAACTGCTTCAGGGACTTGCATCTTTAAGTTCTAATTACCTCGTGGTGGCTAAACCTGTTTTTCCCAATCATTATTCTGGCTCACACGCCAAGTACTCTAATTGCCCCGCAGCTTTGTGCCTTCTGGGCTTTTTTGAATTGACGAAAATAGTATGATTTCATGTTCATGAACTATTATGAACTCTTTGGAAGAACATGAATATTTTGTACAAGTTGTTCATAGGAGTGTTTAGGACATTAATCTTTAACTTCTAGAGGGTGCTGTCACTTACATTATTGTGCTTTACATCATTCCACCTTAAGGCAACACTATGTTAGCCAACACATTTTTGATTCCTCAGCACATCCTAAACCTTTTTACAAATTGGTAAATGATGGAAATAACTCAGAAGATTGGTAACTCAGGTGGTTGATGGTTGGGTTGAGTCGTTCTCCGATCTTGGCAATCCATTTGCAAACATTTCATCACCATACGAGGAGACATCATCAGTGCGCTGTTCACTTGTGGTCTGTCCTCCGAATGCTTGGCCTTTAGATACAGTACTAATCCATCAGCTGATTGGATGCCATTACGGAAACTCAATTGTGATGTAGGGAGGGGGTCTCGTCACTGATTGGTTGCATGATATGCATGGTATGTACGTTCCCTAGAATTTTGTCCACGTTGGCTTATAAATGGGATTGAGGTCTACATGTCCGTTTATAGAACTGTTTGTGGAAAACCACTCTTCTAGGAATTCTCTTGTGTGTCGTGTATTTCACATGCATGGAAGGAAAACCTGTTTGGTCGCTTCTTGGCTGGGGCATTGACAACTAATCAACTGATAAGTACATAAAAGCTAAGCACTTGGAGGATATACAAGTGAACAACGCACTGGTGACGTCTCCTCGTAAAGTGGTGATGAAGCATGTACAAACAGTAATCTGGTTTATCACTGTCACATGCACCGAGGGAGAGTGAAACAAGCCATCCATACAGATGAGTTCACTGTTACAAGGCACTGTAGTAGTACAAGGGAAAACAATAAGAGAATGCAGAATAACTTTTATTCTTCTTCTTAAGACCATAACCCCAACTGGGGCATAAACCACCAACAGCAGTACTCAGTTCTGAGCCAGTCTTTCATGTTGTTTCCAGGTGTAGTCCATCTTCTTGGTCTATCCTCCTCCTCCCAGGGATGAGGTCTTTGCAGCTTCTGTTAACGTTTCTGTAGCTCTGGGATTTGTACGGGATGGCCCAACCCTGCTCCTTTTGCAGCTTGGGAGTTAAGTAGAGTTAAGATCGGCACGGTAGTGTACAGCATCAGTAGTAAGATCAGGGCTCGATTCCTGCCCGTCTGTAAGGAGTGTGCATGTTCTCTCTGTGACCACGTGGGTTCCCCCCCACATTCCAAAGACACACAGTTAGGGTTAGTATGTTGTGAGCATAATATATTAGAGCCATGAGCGTGGCTGCACTTGTGGGCTGCTCAGCACAACACTCACCGATTTAATGCAAATGCCACATTTTGCTGTACAAGCGACAAATCTTTACCTTATCGCGGTAGGGTACGGTTCAATAACATTAATACCCTAACTTAGTTCTTCTGTAATCTAGCAAATCAGCTGTCACATTATCTCTAACTTTGTTACACAGAGAACGAGGAGGAATTACTTCAGCCAGAGAGTGGTTAAATCTGTGGAATTTGTTGCCACTGGTGACTGTGGAAGCTAAGTCATTGGGAGTGTTTAAAGCAGAGGTTGATGGGTTCTTGATTAGGGTGTCAAAGGAAAGACAGGCGAATAGGGTTGAGAAGGAAGACAAGTAAGCCATACTGGAATGTGGGAGTAGACTCAAATAGCCCAATTCTGTTCCTATGTCTTATACAGCTCAGACATAGGGTATTCACACAACACAGGTTAATAAGAGTAGGCCATTTGGCCCTTCAAGCCTGTCAATATCAACATGGCTCATCCCTGTGGGTCTCCAATCCTCTACCAGTTCCCCATAAACCCCCAGTTTCTCAATCTGTCAAACACTTACTCATCGCCACCTTTAAGTATCAGACCTCTACCATCTATGGGGGCGAAGATCTCCAGAGATTCACCATATCCTGGGAGAAGAAATCACTCCACACCTTCCTGATGTTTACATCATAGAGTCATAGGAAAGTTCAGCACAGACACAAGCCCTTTGGCCCATGTAATTCATACCAAACCATTTAAACTACCTACTCCTACTGACCTGCGCTGGGACCAGAGCCCTCCATTCCAGTACCTATCCAAACTTCTCCTCCCAAGGGAAAGACGTGCTTGGTGGTGGGATCGTGTTGGAGGTGGCGGAAGTTTCGGAGAATTATGTGCTGGACACAGAGGCTGGTGGGGTGGTAGGGGTGCACCCCACCACCCACTTTTGGCAGGGATCGCTCCCTATGCCACTCCCTTGTCCATTCGTCCCTCCCCACTGATCTCCTTCCTGGCACTAACCCTTGCAAGCGGAACAAGTGCTACATCTGCCTCTACTCCTCCTCTCTCACGACCATTCGGAGCCCCAAACAGTCCTTCCAGGTGAGGCGACACTTCACCTCTGAGTCTGTTGGGGGTCATATACTGTGTCAGGTGCTCCTGGTACGGCCTCCTGTATATTGGTGAGAGCCTATGTAGATTGGGAGACCGCTTCGCTGAACACCTATGCTCAGTTTGCCTGAAAAAGCAGGATCTCCCAGTAGCTGCCACTTCCCATTCTGATATGTCCATCCATGGCCACTTCCACTGTCGTGACAAGGCCACACTTACGTTGGAGGAACAACACCTTATATTCCATTTGGGTAGCCTCCAACCTGATGGCATGAACACTGATTTCTTGAACTTCCAGTAATGCCCCCTCGGCTTCATTTCCCCAACCCCCTTACCCTCTCTCACCTTACCTCCTTGCCTGCCCATCGCCTCCCTCTGGTCCTCCTCCCCCCTTTTCTTTCTTCCATGGCCTTCTGTCTCTTTCACCAATCAACTTCCCAGCTCTTCACTTCATCCCTCCCCTTCAGGTTTCACCTCTCACCTTGTGTTTCTCTCTCCCCTCCCCCACCTTTTAATTTAATCCTCAGCTTTTTTTTCCCTCCAGTGCTGCTGAAGGGTTTTGGTCTGAAATGTTGACTGTACTCTTTTCCTAGATGCTGCCTGGCCTGCTAAGTTCCTCTAGCGTTTTGTGTGTGTTGCTCAGATTTCCAACAAGTGCAGATTTTCTCTTGTTTGTGATTGGACTAACCTATTCAATCTTTTCTTATAACTCCGGTCCTCCAAATCCAGCAATATTCTTGTAAGTTTTTTCCTGTACTCTTTCAATCTTGTTTACATCTTTCCAAAAGTAGGTTTTCCAAAACTGCACACAACACTCCAAATTAGGCCTCACCAACTTCAACGTAACATCTCCTGTACTCAGAACCCTGATTTATGAAGGTCAATGTGTCAAAAAGCTTTCTTTAAGACCCTATCTACCCATGACGTCACTTTTAATGAATTACGGACCTGTATTCCCAGATCCCTTTGTTCTACCACACTCCTCAGTGCCCTTCCGTTCACTGCGTATGACACACTCTAGTTGGTCCTGCTAAAGTACAACACCTCACACTTGACTGCACTAAATTCCATCTGCCATTTTTCAACCTACTTTTTCAGCTGGTCCAGATCCCTCTACAAGCCATGATAGCCTTCTTACATCCCGAATCTTGGTGTCACCTGCAAATTTGCTGATCCAGCAACCACATTACCATCCAGACCATTTATATAGATGACAAACAACAATAGACCCAGCACCAATCCCTGCGGCACTCCACTAGTCACAGGCCTCCAATCAGAGAGGCAACCAACTATTACTGTCAAGTCGGAGTTCTTGTTCTTCTTTGAAATTGGTCCTTCCCCACTTGAAAGGGATCAAATGCGCCTACCCGAAGGTTTTTTTTAAACCGGATTCCACTCAATGACTAAACAACTTTTCCTTTTTTCTCCCTTTTATCTTTTGCAGTTTGATAGTTCCGTTAGTCAGTAGTCATTTGTCATGAGTAATCAGTCATTAGTCCTTAATCATTAGTCTAGTCATAAGTAATAAGTCATTAGGCATAAGGTGGAAAAACTGGCTGCCTCTCGGACTTTGTAAACGAATTCGGACCTGCACCTCCATTTCTCTAATTGACCGTCATAGCCTCCAACCATTATAGTTTCAAACTGGGCGAACTCTCTTGAAGGTTTGCGAGCTCGTGCCGTTTCCGAGCAGTGCCTGCACGCGATGATCCCCATGGCGGAGTTAGTGCTAACCCAAGCGCAGTGACAGCAGTGCTCTTTTCCATGAAGTTATTTAAAGTTCGGCATCTTACCGCAGATTCCAACGCTGCTCCCAGACTGCCGCTGTGACGCTGCGGGGTCCGCCCAAATGTTCCAGGCAGAAGCAGCCCTCAGGCAGTAGGTTCTATATGGTCTGTCAGTGAATTCTTGTTCTTACTGTTAAATTTTATTTTCTTTTGCCTCTAGGTCCCAATACTTTCTAGAAACTCAAGTTTGACTCGACAATTACCACTCTCTGGCTTCTCCCACGAAGTCAATGTCTGATCCAATTTACTACCTCATCTTGAAAGCAGAGCAACTGAACCTTCTTGACCAATCTCCCACACGGGAGCTTGTCAAATGCCTTACTAATGTCTGTGTAGACAACATCCACTGCCTTGCCTTCATCCATTTTCCTGGTAACTTCCTTGAAAAATTTTACAAGATTGGTTAGACACAACCTACTGTGCACAAAGCCATGCTGACTATCCTTAATCAGTCCATGTCTATCCAAATACTTAGATATCTGGTGTCTTAGAATACCTTCCAATAATTTTCCCACTGTGCGATAACTAACTGGTTTATTTTTAGAGCCCTTCTTAAACAGTGGCGGAGGGAAGAGAGACTAGCTGAAAGGTGATAGGAGAAGCAACGTGGGCTGCAGAAGGAGGAATCTGATAGTACACCATAGGAGAAAGGGAAGGAGGATGCAATCCAGGGGAAGAAGTGAATAGTCAAAGTGGGGAATGGGGGGGTGGGGGGAGAGGTGGAGAATCTGTTTACTGGAGAAATCAACATTCATGCCATCAGGTTGGAGGCTACTCAGACAGAATACAAGCTGTAGCTCCTCCACCCTTGGTACTAGAAGAGACCATGGACCGACATATAGAACAGGAATAGGAATTAAAATGTTTGGCCACCGGGAAGCCTCGTTTGAAGGTACTTGATGTCCACTAGAAACTTCAGGAACTTGTCCCCCAGTGTCCATGAAATTGTCCCCCAATTTATGGTGGGTCTCACCAAGTTGCAACATTCCCTCAATTATCTACTGGTGCCCGGCCTTAGATTTTTGAGAACAGCTCTCCACAGTGATGAGTGAAGCTACAGCTTTCTGACTCATCGTGCACCGAGTCGGTTCTGGGGGAAGATCTGGAACATCAGTGGCTGTTCGAAAACAAACCAATATGGTCGTTTAAACAAGTGGGACTGAATAGAGTTAGGAAAACCATGCAAGTAATTTTAAACTTGCAGACGCACAGTCTTCACAAAACCCTCAAAAGAATTTACAAACTTCAATTTGCATTCCTCTACAGAAGCATGTTGTGGCTGAACCATAACAGTTCTCAATTCAAGTTCCTGAAGCTTCTCACGGACACGAGATTCTGCAGATGCTAGATATCTTGAAAAGCACACACAAAATGGTGGAGGAACTCAGCAGGTCAGGCAGCAGCCATGGAGGGCAACAAGCAGTTGAAGCTTTGGCCACAGACCCTCCATGAAGACTGGAAAGGAAGGGGGCAGAAGCAAGAAGGCTTTGTCAAGCCATTTCGCTCTGCCTGCTGCAAAAAGCTGGATCTCCTGGTGGCTATCCATTCAAATCGGACTTCCCATTCTTATAATGACATGTCTAGCCATCCTCATCTACTGCCACGATGAGGTCAAACTCAGGTTGGTGGGGCAACACCTCACATTCCACCTGGGTAGCCACCAACCGTGGGTGTTATGGTGGTGTAGTGGTTACAGTACCAGCTACCTGGGTTCAACACCCACCGCTGTTGGCAAGGAATTTATATGCTCTCCCTGTGACTGCGTGGGTTTCCTTCAGGTGCTCTGGCTTCCTCCCACAGTCCAAAGGTATACAGGTTGATAGGTTAATTGGTCATTGTAGATTATCCTGTGATTAAATCGGGGGTTGCTGCGTGGTATGGCTCGAAAGGCCGGAAGGGCCTATTCCACACTGTAACTCAATAATAATAATACACCTTCTGGTAATTTCTCTCCTTTCCCGCTTCTCTTTCTATTCCCCATTCTGGTTCCCCTCTTACCCCTTCTCTTCCAACCTGCCCATCATCTCTCTCTTGTCCCCCGCATTCCCTTTCTCCCATGGTCTACTGTCCTGTCCAATTAGATTCTTCCTTCTTCAGCCTTTACCTTTTGCACCCTTCACCTCCCAGCTTGTTACTTCAACTACACTTCTCACTGCCTCAGTGAAGCAACCATCATCAGATCTGCACTCAGCCCAGACATTACAAAGACCAATCCCACCCCATACATTATACAACCTACACACTTCATTCTGCATTGTGTTCTAGCTCAATACACTGCAATGATTGGATTTGTATGAACAGCATGCAAGGCACCACCAGGCTAAAGGAAAAAATTCTAACTGGCTGTTATAAGACTACAGAACAGTCCCCCAGTACGACAAGATGGAATCTTCACCTCACAATCGGCGTTAGTGAGGCCCTTGCACCTTTTGTCTGCCTGCCTTGCACATTCTCTGCAACACTTCATTCTGCATTCTGTTGTTAATAAGGTGCACGGGCTATGCGAAGGTGGGGGAAGGGGAAAGAAGCTAGCTGGAAGGTGAGAGGTGAAGCCAAGTGGGTGGGAAAGGTCGAGGGCTGGAAAAGAAAGGATCTGGTAGGAGAGGAGAGTGGACAATAGAAAAGGAAGGAAGAAGGGAATTAATAGGCAGGTGAGAAATAGCAAAAGGTCAGATTAGGGAATGGAGGAGGCTGGGGGGGGGGGGGTGGAATTTTGTTCACCATAAGGAGAAATCAATGTTTGTGCCACCAGGTTGGAGGCCATCCAGAAAGAATACAAGGCATTGCTCCTCCATCCAGGGTGGTCTCATCTAGGCACAAGAGAAGACCATGGATTGGGAATGGGAATTGGAATTAAAATGTTTGACTACCAGGAAGTCCCGCTTGTAGCGGATGGTGTGGAGGCTCTTGACAAAGCGGTCCCCCAATTTACAGCGTCTCACCAGTGTAGAGAAGGCCACATCAGGAGCACCAGACCAATAGACAATCCCAGCAGATTGGCAGGTGAGGAGTTGCCCCATCTGGAAGGACTGTCTGGGGTCCTGAATGAAGCTGAGGGAGGAGGCTGCTTGCGGGGATAAGTGCCAGGATGGAGATTAGAGATTGGGGGGAGGAACGTACGGACAAGGGAATCACAGAGGGAGTGACCCAGGTGGGGGAAGGAAGGAAAGGTACGTTTAGTGGTAGGATTCCTTTGTAGATGGCAGAAGTTGCGGTGGATAATGTATTGGATGTGGAGTCTGATAGGGTGGGAGGTAAGGGCAAGAGAGACTATCACTATTACAATGGTAGGACAGAATAATCAATCAACATTTTGGACTGAGGCCCTTCTTCAGACTGAAAATCAAAGGGGACCAGAATAAAAAGGTGGAGAAGGGAAAGCAGATAACCAGAAGGTTATTCAAAAATATAAACCCTTAATTGCCTGGTACGTGTAGAAAGAAGCAGTTAATGGTTCTCTTTACTAAAGGGTTGTGATCACTGTACAGGTTAAAACTCTCTAGTCTGGGACCGTGCCGGAAGACAACAGACAATTCTGACCACAGAAATTGCACCCCCGCCCCCCCCCCCACCCGTTACCTTCCTGAGTGGGAGAACTGTTCTCTTGAGGATCAGTTCTCCCAGATTACATGTGGGTTGGAAGGAAGAACTGTACAGCACAGGAGCAGGTCTTTCAGCCCTCAAATTAGCAGAGAATGATGCCAAATTAAACAATATCACTTCTTGTACATGCATGTAATGCCCTGATTAATATTCCTACTGCTATGCTATGATGTAGTTTACATTAGCAGTTTTCTGCAAAAGCAGTGTACTATGCTGGAAAGTGTGTTCTGGCTTCAGCTAAGATAAGGGGCCAATTTAAGAACATGTGTCAGCCAATCCAGATTGTGAGGAAGAGCTTTCTGAAGGACAGCAGTCTGGTTCAGGGGCTTTCGGTGGGAGCTGTGGAGCGGGACAGAAGGGGAGGTGCCGCAGAATGCTGTTGGAAGGAGAGTCCCCGCTGCACGAAGTGCTTTGTGCAGATGAATGGCTCCAAGGAGGAAGGGCCAATACACCCTAGAGAGGGCCAGCTTGTTCAAGTTGGACTTCGAGGAAAGTTCGGAATGTGGTAGGTGCTTTCATACAGACCGTGGGTCCAGTGCTCGAGTAAAAGACGACTGCAATATGAGCTCTGATGGTCAGTGTGCACATTGGACTAGGTTAACTGTAATGGGCCCTTTTAAATTTTCTTTTTCCTATTAATTCTTTAGTAAAGCATAAATTTGTAAATATACTTCCTTTATAATTTTATCAGTGTTCAATCTGTTTTCTCTGGCCACCAACAATCGCATATGGGCAGCATTTACAGAGCATTCGCTCAAACTGAGGTTTCTTTAATCAGAACATAACAATGTTCCTGTTTGGTTGAACCCAAGATCATACAGACACCAGGCATATATTGTCTATGAAAGTTGGCCTTCTTACCGTCAAGTTCTGTGGCTTTTAGCAGATCTAGCTAATAAGCCAAGTTTGTATACGAGCCCACTCAGAGGGTTATAGACATGATCCGTATAAGACCATAAGTATAGGAGCAGAATTGGGCCATTTGGCCACCAAGAGATCCACGACAACTCTGGAGGAGTTACAAACTTCAGTGGCTGAAATGGGAGAGACTGCACATACAACAACTGTTGCCCGGGTGCTTCACCAGTTGCAGCTTTATGGGAAAGTGGTAGAGGAGAAAGACACTGTTGGAAAAAAAAACTCCCATGAAATCTTGGCTAGAGTTTGCCAGAAGGCATGTGGGAGACTCTGAAGTCAGCTGGAAGAAGATTCTATGGTTTGATGAAACCAAAATTGAGCTTTTTGGCCATCAGACTAAACACTATGTTTGGCGTAAAGCAAACATCACACATCATCAAAAACACACCATCCCTACTGTGAAGCATGGTGGTGGCTGCATCACGCTGTGGGGATGCTTCACTGCAGCAGGCCCTGGAAGGCTCGTGAAGGAAGAAGGAAAAATGAATGCAGCAAAATACAGGGAAATCCTGGAGGAAAGCCTGATGCAGTCTACAAGAGAACTGCAACTTGGGAAAAGATCTGTTTTCCAGCAAGACAATGACCCCAAGCATAAAGCCAAAGCTACACAGTAATGGCTTAAAAACAAAGTGAATGTCCTGGAGTGGCTAAGTCACAGTCCAGACCTCAGTCCAATTGAGAATTTGTGGCTGGACTTGAAAAGGGCTGTTCACTCATGATCCCCATACAATCTGACAGAGCTTGAGCAGTTCTGTAAAGAAAAATGGGGAAAAATTGTAGTCCAGATGTGCAAAGCTGATAGAAACCTATCCACACAAGAACAAGGCTGTAATTGCTGCCAAAGATGCATCTACTAAATATTGTCATCATTAAGGACCTCACCACTCAGAACATGCTCTCCTCTTAGGATGGGAAGAAGTACAGGAGCCTGAAGACTCACACTCAATGTCTTAAGAACAGCTTCTTCCCTTCCAGCATCAGGCTTCTGAATGGACCATGAACACCACCTCACTGTTCCTCTTTTGCACTATCAATTTACCTGCGTAACTTACAGCAATTGGGTGGTGGGGTGGAGATACATCTCTAACAAAGGAGGTGTGAGGTGCTCCTTCCCTCCACTAGCCTGCAGGTCACCCTTGGGTAAGGTGTAGCACCTGCTTAGCCCCCCCCCCACCGGATCAGGGTCATGTGAAGCCATGGGAGCAGGTGGTGGATGGTCGTACGAGCAGCCAGTTCACATCACAAATCCTGGTTGTGTGACCACTGACACCAGGCAGACAATCTCTGAAGAGTATTGATAATGGCTGGAGTCACCCGTCTTGTAAAGACACTGGCCAGATGGCGGCAATGGGAAAGCACTTCTGCAGAAAAACTTGCCAAGAATAACCACGATGATGAGTCCATGATTGCCCACGTCATATGACACGGCACAGGATGATTGAATGACCTCAGTGCCGACCAAGATGCCCACTTAAGCTTGTCTCCTTTACCAGCAATTGCATCCAAATCTCCCCAATCCACGTACCTCCCAACTGTTTTTTAAAAGTTGTGATTGCACCAGCTTGAACCACTTCATCGTGCAGTTGACTTTACAACCATTCTACCCTTTGTGTTTCAAAAAAATTGTCCCTGAAGTTCATAATAAATCTCTCCCCCTTGTCTTTAAATGATGCCCTCATGTTCTCCTGATAACTCAGTTCCTTGAGTCCTGGCAACATCCTAGTCAATCTTTCCTGCACTCTAATTCAATAAAACCTCTCCTCTGTAGCAAGGTAATTTGGCAAAAAAAATATAGGTCATGTGCCTACACACTCATGTGTCTATCTAAAAGCCTCGAATGCTGCTGTCTTATCTGCTTCCACTATTACCCCATCTGCAAATTCCAGATATCTACCACTGTGTTTAAAATAAATTTGCCCCACACATCTCCTTTAAACTTTCCTCCTCTCATACAGTGGGTGGTGAGTGCATGGAATGAGGAACGTTGAGGCAAGTACAACAGTGTCATTTAACAAACACTTAAGATATATGGTTCTTTAAGGTCGATTTATTCTTCTGCATCAAGTGAACTCCGTAGGTATGGTGTAGCCGCATAACCTACGCTGTACCCTACGCCATAGCCTGACGCGCACCTCTCCAAAAATGTATCTGCACGTCGCGGTGATGCAGACCGCAACAACTGTGATTGGTCCGCTTGGTAGCATTGCATTTCCTCCTGTCTATAGGCATACTGTGCCTACACTGATGTGAAATAAATGGTTGGAGACAATGAACCAGATTGTTAAATCTACCTGCTGACATCCGAAAATATTTGAAATGCATTTCCTCATCCATGTCTCTCAGTGGCGGGACAAGCACAGAAAATTCACCCTCATTCTGCCTCAATCCGTTCAATGGTCGTACACACCATCTCGTCCAACGTCTTCTCTCTTTTCTGTGTTGCAGTAATTTCAATAAAAGTAACCCTTGCTCAACATTTATCAGCTCCAACTCCAACATGATGCGTTCAGACGCCATTAGAAACCCCACTGCCAACTAACATTTTGGCGGTAAATTGCAGAGCAACGCAGACACACCAACACACAGGTGTAAATGTTCACAACGGCACAGGCCACTTATGAAGGCTACGGCGTAGGCTACTACACAGAACTATAAATCAGCCTTTAAAGTGGGAAAAAACTCCCACTACCTATTAAATGCTCCCAATGCCAGGTGCCTCAAATAGCCTCTGACAACCAAGTCCAGCTCCTGGGCTTCACCTGTGGCTACTAAGCTCGATAGAACCATTTCTACTAACAGGAGAAAGGGCAGAGGCAGGTTACTGGCACCTTAAAACCAATCATTTCGTCAGCTGTGCTTGGCAGCTCATCTAGAAGAAGGAAATCTCTGATCTCAAACCACCGTGACGGTGGCGGTTTTGGGATTTAACCCCGAGGGAAATGGAGCTGGAGTCCTACGTTGAGTTTGATGCTGATGGACAACTCCTGTGACACTGCTGGTGCCAAATTGTTGTGGTCTCAGCTGTTCCTTTGGGTTCATCCGCTGCGTAAAGAGGGGGAGCTTGCTACATGAGCAACAGCTTGCTCTCCATATTGTATGTCCCAGGCTTGAGTATCTAATGCAGGGTGGAGCTTAGAAGAAAATGGGCCGAACGCAAAAAATTAGGACCAGCTGAGTGGGCCAAAGGGCCTTTATCTGCACTATACTGCTCTAAACTATCTGCCATTAAGCAATCAAAGACAATGAATTACTGCAGAGTAAGATACAAGTGGCAAAAAAATTGAGCAGTGTGCGCCTTGAGGTCTGTCACTCACCTTTGCTTTGATAGTTCCCACTGGTAGCTTGTCCAGAGCAACGGAGAGCGGGAAAATAACTTCATCGTTGCTAATGATTGGTTCCTCCACCGTGGCCTGGAAGATGAGAAGAAATGCTGAGATACATCCAGGACATGGTTCACTTCAAAGAAACACCCCCCCCCCCCCCAAACCACTTTAATAGCTGGTGGCATCTATCACTGAGAACGCTCACCATCCAGGACGTGCCCTTTTCTCGTTACTACCGTTGAGGTAGTGGTACAGGAGCCTGAAGACTCGCACTAAGTGATTCAGAAACAGCTTCTCCTCAGGACACCCTCTTCACATTCTTACCATTAGGGAGAAGGTATAGGAGCCTGAAGACTCACACGCAATGCTTCTTCCCCTCCACCATCTATATCTCTGACGGCCTGTGAGCGCATGAACAATACTTCACTAATATGCTCTTTTTGAACTATTTATGCTGTTTGGAATATATTTCTAATTTTAATTTCTAGTTTTTTTTTGCATATGGTGCTGTTGCTGCAGAACTGCAAATTTCACAAGATACGTCAGTGATAATAAACCTGATTCTTGGGTGGTGTTGAATGCACGGCCAGATGATCTTATTAATGCTGCGACAAACTCAACAGGCCCCCCTCCCGCTCTTATTCCTTTCCTTGTAGAATCATCCAGTCAGTTCAAAGACTTGCAAGTAAATCCATAGGCTTTTCTCCTCAGAAATCCTTATCTAAATCTTTTCCAGAAGACTATTATTGAGATTGTGTCAATCGCCACATCAAACAGCAACAGTGAAGCTGAACTTTATCCCAGGTTGATGTTAATTCTGATATAAAGTCCCTGAATTGATTACATATCTCATTATATCATTTAGTGACAAAAACATTCATCCACTGAGGGTTTAAAATTAATTTGTTTTTCATCTTGTGGGGGAGTTGGAGGGTGTCCACACTTCTACCACTTTCTGTGAGAAGGTGGCATTGCCCAGAGAGCTTGGCATCGACTTTGATCTTTTGCTTCCCTACTCCCTCGATGCTGGAAGTTGCTTCCCACTAACGATCGGTTCAGACGCTCGCAATCAATGTGAGCTGTACATCAAACAATAGCAGCAGACTACGATCACTCAAGTCAAGTATTGCATTCTCCTAAAGGCTAATTTATACTTCTGCATCAAATGAACGCCGTAGGTATGGTGTAGTCACATAACCTAAGCAGTACCCTATGCCATAGCCTGACGCGTACCTCTCCAAAAATGTAACTGCGCATCGCAGTCTGCAACAACTGTTTGGTAGCATTGCATTTCCTCCTGTCTATAGGCATACTGTGCCTACACTGATGTGAAATAAATGGTTGGAGACGATGAACCAAATCATCAAATCTACCAGCCGACATCTGAAGATACTTGAAATGCATTTCCTCATCCATGTCTCTCAGTGGCTGGACAAGCACAGAAAATTCACCCTCCTTCTGCCTCAATCCGTTCAATGGTCGTACACACCATCTCCTCCGACGTCTTCTCTCTTTTCTGCATTGCAGTAATTTCAGTAAAAGTAACCCTTGTTCAACGTTTATTAGCTCCAACTCCAACATGATGCCTCCGTCGCCATTGTTTGAAGTACACAAAGAAACTCTACACAGTGGCATAGAAACCCTACCACCAACTAGTGTTTTGGTGGTGAATTGCAGAGCGACAAAGATGCACCAACGCACAGGTATAAATGCTCACAATGGCGCAGGCCACTTATGAAGGCTACGGCGTAGGCTACTACACGGAAGTATAAATCAGCCTTAAGGGGTGGTCCATCAGTGGCTTCAGAGGACGATCCTATATAACTCATCTCCTTCTACCTCAGGCCATGAATTTACCAAGACGCTCTCTTTACATGCACATGCAGTTGAACTCTTGAGTGATAATGCAGAAAGTTTCTTCCTTAGGCCACGAACATCAATCACCCTTGCTGTGGACCACTTCTAAAAAGGGATCCGTATGCTCCACGACTGCTAGACTAAGTGTGTACATGTAGAAGGGGACTAGGTTGAAAAATAAATGTGCTAGATTTTCTAAAATTGACTCCTTCTACCTTAGGTCACAAACTTATCAATCACTCCTCGTACATCAATCCCAATCTCTACCCCCACTCCTCTTTACTATTCTTCCCTATTGATTGTGCTGATTAAATGCTAATCTCTTTCTTATTTGTGATTCAAAACAACTCAGCAAGCTCCATATCTTTTGTACGTTCGGAAGAAGCGTAGCTCGGGTGGATGATGGTTGGGTTGAGTTGTTTCCAATCATGGCAATCTATTGTGTGGATTAAATGCTAATCACTCATTTTTGATCCAAGCTTGTTGAACTTTTTAAATTTGCATCCATCTACCACACTTCGCTAAGAGACACAAGACACTGCAGGTGCTGGAAACTGAAGCAACAAACAAGGTGGGAGGGGTGAGTGCAGTGATTAATAGGGCCAAGGAATTGTTGACTGAGTTGTAAACTCAGACAGCTCCATCATGGGCACTAGCCTCCCCAGCATCCAGGACATTTTCAAGGAGCAATACTTCAAAAAGGCACATCCATCATGAAGGACCCTCACCACCCGGGAGATGCCCCCTTCTCATTACTACCATTGGGGAGGAAGTACAGGAGCCTCAATGACTGTGTGCCCTGTGTGGCTATCTGTGGGGAAGGTGAATCTCAGGGTTGTATACTGTTTAAATTCTTTGATAATAAGTGCACTTTGAATTTTTGATTCAGGAATAGTTTCTTCCCCTTTGCCAGATTAGGTGGCATGGTAGCATAGTGGTTAGCATAATGCTTCACCACTGCCTGTAAGGATGTTGCCGTTTTCCCTGTGACCACGTGGGCGCCCTCTGGTTCATGGGTCTGGCAAACTACAGACACTAGAATACCCAACAGTTATACGTACATTCAACTACATACTTGTTTAAAAGTGCACGCAGAGTACACCTTCCCAATGGTCATCTCTTAAACAAAGGAAGAAGAGAGCAAGCTCCTCCCATGTACTATTTTATATACCCAGGATAGTTGAAACTGGACACCAATGGAAAAAGCAGCTGCACCTTCTAAACTAACCAATCACAATGCATGTGGCTTTTGACAATCAGAGTAAGGCACACCCCCACAGGACAGCTGGTCTGGTTTCTTACCACAGTACAAAGTCCTAATGGTTAGTAGGTTAATTGGTAATTGTAAACTGTCCTGTGATTAGGCTAGGGTTAAATAGATGGGTTGCTGGGCAGCACGGCTCGTTGGGACAGAAGGGCCTATTCCGTGCTGTATCTCAATATATAAATTATAAATTTCTGAATGGATATTGAACTTATGAACACTACCTCACTACTTGCACAGCTACCTGGACTCTACCTCTCCTCAGCCTGTTACTTGTGAAAATGCCATTAGCTTCTCTCAATTCCTGTCTCCACCACACCTGCTTCTCAGGATGAGGCTTTTCATTCCAGAACGAAGATGTCCTCCTCCTTCAATGAAAGGGGTTTCCCTTCCTCCACCATCAACACTACCCTCAACCGCATCTCTTCCATTTCACACACGTCTACTCTTACCCCATCCTTCCGCCAGCCTCCCAAGGATAGGGTTCCTCGTCCTCCTACCCCCCCCCCACCTCCTTGCGCCCAGGGCAACTTCCACTATCTCCAGCGGGATCCCACCACTAAGCACATCATCCCCTCCCCCCCCCCATCAACACTTTCTGCTTTCCACAGGGACTCCCTTGTCCATTCATCCTTCCCCACTGACCTCCCTCCTGGTAATTATCCTGGCAAGTGGAACAAGTCTACACTTGCCACTACACCTCCTTCCTTACTACCATTCAGGGTCCTAAGCAGTCCTTCCAGGTGAGGCAACACTTCACTCGTGAGTCCGTTAGGGTCATCTACTGTTTTCGGTGTTCCTGATGTGGCCTCCTGGATATCTGTAACATTCAACACAGATTAGGAGACCACGTTGCCAAGCGCCCATGCTGCGTCCAACAGAAAAAGCAGGGTCTCTCAGTGGCCACCCATTTTACCTCCACTTCCCATTCCGACATGTCAGTCCACGGCCTCCTCTACTGTCGCGATGAGGCCACACTCAGATAAGAGGAGCAACATTTTATATTCTGTCTGAGTAGCCTCCGAAAACCTACAGCACAATACTGTACCGAACATGTACTTTAGAAATTACCTAGGGTTACCCTCTATTTTTCTAAGCTCCATGTACCTATCCAGGAGTCTCTTAAAAGACCCTATCGTATCCACCGCCATCGCCGACAGCCCATTCCACGCACTCAGCACTCTGTGTAGAAAACTTAACCCTGACATCTTCTCTGTGCCTACTCCCCAGCACTTTAAAACTGTGTTCTCTCATGTTAGCCATTTCAGCCCTGGGAAAAAGCCTCTGACTATCCACACGATCAATGCCTCTCATCATCTTATACACCTCTATCAGGTCACCCTCATCCTCCACTGCTCAAGGAGAAAAGGCCGAGTTCACTCAACCTATTGTCATAAGGCATGCTCCCCAATCCGGGCAACATCCTTGTAATTCTCCTCTGCACCCTTTCCATAGCTCCCACATCCTTCCTGTAGTGAGATGATCAGAACTGAGCACAGAGCTCCAAGTGTGTTCTGACCAGGGTCCTATATAGCCATAACAAGCTGATTTCTTGAACTTCCAGTAATGCAACCCCTCTCCTTAACCATTCCCCTCTCTTACCTCCGTATTTCCTCCCTTTGGTGCTTCACCTCTTTTCTTTTCCTTTCTTCCACGGTCTTCTGTCCTCTCTTATCGGACTCCCCCTTCTCCAGCCCTGTATCTCCTTCCCAGCTCTTTGCTTCACCCCTCCCCCTCCCAGATTCACCTATCACCTTGTGTTTCTCTCTTCCCTCCCCCACCTTTTAAATCTACTTATCTACTTTTCCCCCAGTCCTGCTGAAGGGTCTCGGTTGTACTCTTTTTCATAGATGCTGCCTGGCCTGCTGAGTTCCTCTAGCATTTTGTGTGTGTTGGTTGTGTTTCCAGAATCTGCAGATTTTCTCTTGTTTCTGATCTCAGTACTTTTTCCTCCTTCTGCACTAAATAATTTTAATAAAAAAAATATACACATACACCCACACATACTTCTTACTACAATTCAGAGATTTCATTATGCATTGCAATGTACTGGTGCCACAAAACAACAACTTTCATAGCATATCCCAGAATATTAAACCCGATTCTGACATTCCAGGTCGAACTGCAGTCCCGATCTGAACCAAAATATTAGCAATTCCTTTTCTGTTAGATATAACTTGACCGATGACTTCTCCCTGCAGATTGCTTGATGCACTTGATCTATTAATAACTATCGGGAAATTTAAGCTGCAGTATGCCTTGCATGTTATACTACCAATCCTTGCATCATCTGCAGACAAATGATCTAGTTTTGAAATAGATTTATTATCTCGCACTTGTACTGTTGTGAAACTTGGTGTTTAGTGGTAGCAGTACAATCCGAAGACAAAATTACCAAAATTTACAAAATAAATGGTGCAAAAGGAATGATGAGATAGTGATGGCAAGATTGTACTAATGACCAACAGCAACATCTTGGAGTCAGCTCTCTAACGACCAGATACCCTTCTGAACTGCGATTGATTGCAGCCTATGTGTAATATCCATTTTAAGGATGAATTTTTGAGCCAACTAAACAATCTGGTGGTTTTGCCATCCCCTGGAGGATTCCGTGAGGATGGGAACGGAGAGTGTAGGGGCGGCTAATGGGGAAACACAAACCCATGATTGCCGACTAAAGCATTGAGCAAGATTAAAATTGTCAAGGACAAGTGGAAAGCAAACAGGTACTCGGCACCGCTTGCCTGCACTGGACTGGTCTCCCGCTCTCCTCGCTGCTGCCGGCAGAAGGCACTGGGGGTCCCACACTGCACCTTTCAGAAGTAGCTATTGGCTTCACTCGTAGAACACACCCCACGGCTGTGTTTTTCTTTACCTTTAAAAAAACTAATTGTGCGATTTGCTCGAGGCGGTTTGGCAGACTGCAGCTGCAGCCCGGAAACACTGGCACAGCCTGAACTGACCCGGTGGCTGTGGGCTGGACCGGCTTCACTCGCCTCGGTGGCTGCGGACTCACTCTCAGGGACTCTGCTGTTTGACGTTTAATGTTCTTTGTGTTATGTTCACTTTTTGGCGTTTGTACAATTTGTTCTTTTTTTCTCCCACACATTGGGTGTTTGTTGGTCTTTGCTGTGTGGGGTATTTCCTTAAACAAGTTCTATAGTATTCCTTTGTTCTGTGGCTGCCTGCAAGATAGCAAACCTCAGGATTATATATCATATACATACTTTAATAATAAACGTTCTTCAAAAACTGAGACTGAGTTCATAGGTTCATGGGCCATTTAGAAATCTAATGGCAGAGGGGAAGAAGTTGTTCCCAAATTGTTAAATGCTATGAATAAATTATGAACAGTGAAACTCTATCACCGTTGATCTAGTTACTTTTGTTTTGCTTTCTACCGCCAGAGCAAACTCTTAACCAGGCCAATCATTTGCTGTTGGTTCCTTACACAGTAAGTATATATGTACGTGTGTTTTATGTACTCTACTGTGGAGTAATGGTTCCTTAAGGTTATCTATTAAGTTTACCTATTAAATGGTCCCAGTGGCATGCACCTCAAATAGTCTGTGAAAATCAAATCCAGCTTCTGGCCTTCATGTGTGGCTTAGCTACTAAGCCCAGTGGAACTGTTTCTACTGAGAGGAGAATGGACAAAGGCGGGTTACTAGCACCAGTCACTTCGGGCAGATGGGGCTTGTCAGCCATGGTTGGCAGCTCATCTAGAAGGAGGAAAACCGATCTCAAACCTCTGCTGCCCTGCAGCTATACCCAGTCACGGTGAAGGCTTCGGGAGGAAACCTTGAGGGAAAAACCCAGAGTTGAATTTGATGTTGACCAACAACTCCTGCGATGCCTCCGGTGCTAAACGGTATCGGTCTCCGCTGTTCATTGTTGGATTCAGCAGCTGCGTGGAGAGGGGGGAGCCCGCTACGTGGGCTACAGTTTGCTCTCCGTATCATACTGCCCTTGCTTGCGTACAGGCTAGGACACAATGTCTGTGGTGGACCCCGACCAACAGAGGCCTCAGTGCTGTCGTGTTCTATGCTCTATTGTAGCACTAGTGTACATTGTTACAGAGATACAGGAGCCTGACTGATTCAGAAACAGCTTCGTCCCTGAGGATACCCCCTCTTCTCGTTACTACCACCGGGGAGGTGATCCAGGAGCCTGAAGACCCACACTCAAGGATTCAGAAATAACTTTGCCGTTAGGTTTCTGAATGGTCCATGAATCCATGAACGCTACCTTGTTTTCTCTTTGCATCATCTTCAGCTACTTTTATATCTTTGCACTGTGGTGCTGCCACAAAACAAATTCCACATCACACAGTGATAAAGCTGACTCACGCAGCACTGCAAAAGTGAGAAGTCACGTGACGAAGTATCTGCTGCGGATCGGCACTGCCGTTGCTCTCTAGGGCAACTTCTTTCAGTTATGTAACAGCTTTAACGGAGGAAAAGTTTTTCAGAGGCATGCTGTCAAATCTTAGCTGACACTGAGCAATACAAGGAGTATACAGTCAACTCCTAGGCGTGCTGGAGGGGAGGGAGCTTGGTACATCCAGGGTGCACGGCAGCCAGGATCCCAAGGGAAAAAAAAGTGACAGGTTGAACACTCCCCTCTTGCACAACAGCTACCAAATGGGTGGCATGTTAGAGCAATGCCTTACAGCACCAGCGATCAGGGTTAATTCCCACCACTGTCTCAGGGATGTGCGCTTAGTCCACTGCTCTATTCTCTATACCCACGACTGTGCGGCTAGGCATAGCTCAAATGCAATGCCATCTATAAATCTGCTGATGATACAACCATTGCTGGCAGAATCTCAGATGGTGATGAGAGGGCGTACAGGAGACAGATATACCAACTAGTTGAGTGGTACCACAATAACAACTTTGCACTCAACATCAGTAAGACCAAAGAGCTGATTGTGAACTTCAGGAAGGGTAAGGCGAGGGAATACAAACCAATCAGAAGTGGAGAGGGTGAGCAATTTCAAGTTCCTGGTTGTAAATATCTCTGAGGATCTAACCTGGTCCCAAAATATTGATGCGGCAAGACAGCGGCTATGCGTCATGAGTTTGAGGAGATTTGGTTTGTCACCTAAAACACTCGAAAGCCTCTACAAATGTACCGCGGAGATCATTCTGACTGGCTGCGTCACTATGGGGGGGGGGGGGCAGGGGGCTATGCATAGGATCAAAGAAATCTGTAGAGTTGTAAAATGATTCAGCTCCATCATGGCTACTAGCCTCCATAATATCCAAGACATAATATTCAAGGAGTGATGCCTCAACAAGACAGTTTCCATCATCAAGACCACGCCTTCTTCTCATTGTTACCATCAGGAAGGAGGTACAGAAGCCCAAAGGCACACACTCAGTGATTCAGGGACATTTCTTCCCCTCTGCCATCTAATTTCTGAATGGACATTGAACCCACGAACACTACCTCTCTATTTTTTTAAAATTTGCATTAGATATCTTAATTTAACTATTTAATATACATTACCTATAAAAAGTATTCATCCTCCCCCCCCCCGTAAGCTTTCATGTTTTGTTTTACAACACTGAATCACAGTGGAATTAATTTGGCATTTTTTAAAAACACTGATCAACAGAATAGACTGTTTCCTGTCAAACTGAAAATAAATTTCTACAAATTGGTCTAAAATTATTACAGTTATTAAACACAAAGTCATTGATTAGATAATTACTCACCCACTTCAAGTCAGTATTTAATAGATGTGCCTTGGGGAGTAATTACAACCTTGAGTCTATGTGAATAGGTCTCTGTCAGTTTTGCACATCTGGACACTGCAATTCAGCCCTTTTCAAGTATAGCCACAAATTCTTCATTGGATTGAGGTCTGGACTCTGATGTGGCCACTCCACAACATTAACTTTGTTATTGTAAAGCCATTCCAGTGTAGCTTTGACTTTATGGGGTCATTGCCTTACTGGAAAACAAATATTCTCCCAAGTTGCAGTTCTCTTGTAGACTGCATCAGGCTTTCCTCCAGGATTTCCCTGTATTTTGCTGCATTCATTTGACCCTCTTCCTTCACAAGCCTTCCAGGGCCTGCTACAGTGAAGCATCCCCACAGTGTGATGCAGCCACCATCATGCTTCATAATAGGGATGGTGTGGTTTTGATCACGTGTGGTGTTTGGTTTACACCAAACGTAGTACTTAGTCTGATGGCCAAAAAGCTCAATTTTGGTTTTTGTCAGAACATAGAACTTTCTTCCAGCTGGCTTCCGAGTCTCCCACATGCCTTCTGGTAAATTTCAACTGAGATTTCATGTGAGTTTTCCCCCCCAATGTCTTTTTCTTTGCCACTCTCCCATATCTCATAAAGCTGCGACTGGTGAAGCACCTGGGCAACAGCTGTTATGTGCACAGTCTCTCCCATCTCAGCCACTGAAGCTTGTAACTCCTCCAGAGTGGTCATAGGTCTCTTGGTGGCCTCCCTCACTAGTCCCCTTCTTGCACAGCATTCAGTTTTTGAGGACGGCCTGCTCTAGGCAGGTTTACAACTGTGCCATATTCTTTCCATTTCTTGATGATTGCCTTAACTGTACTCCAAAAGATATTCAGTGACTTGGAAATTTTTCTTGTATCCATCTCCTGACTTGTGCTTTTCAATAACCTTCGCCGTAGCTCTGATTTTCACTTCTGCGTAGGCTCTACGCCGTAGCGAGCATGCATTGGTGTGCACCAAAACGCTAGTTGTCGGTGGGGTTTCTATGCCACTGTGTTGAGTTTCTTCGTGAGAGACATGGACGAGGAAATGCATTTCAAACAGTTTCGCATGTCAGCAGGTAGATTTGAGGATTTGGTTCATCTATTTTGCGTCGGTGTACAGATATGGCAGAGAAGAAGCAACTGGAAATGTGTAGGAGGAAATGCGATGCTACCAAGCGGACCAATCACAGTTGTTGCGGTCTGCGTCGCCGCGATGCATGAGTTACTTTTTTGGGGAGGTGCACGTCATCCTACGGCGTAGGCACTGCGTAGGGTATGCAGTACCTACGGCGTACATAAGTATAAATCAGAAGTATAAATCAGGCTTTACTTGGAATGTTCTTTAGTCTTCAGGTTTTAGTTTTTGTTTAGTCTTTAGGTTTTAGATTCTTTAGTTTTTGCCAGGATACTGACTCACCAGCATTGGACCTTCCAGATACAGGTGTATTTTCTACAATCAATTGAAACACTTTGACTGCACACAAGTCTCCAAAAAGAGATCTCCATTTAACTAATTACGTGACTTCTGAAACCAACTGGCTGCATCAGTGATGATTTGGTGTGTCATTTTACAGGAAGTGGATACTTACGTAATCAATTATTTTGTGTTTTATATTTGTAATTAATGTAGATCACTTTGTAGAGATCTGTTTTCACTTTAACACGACTATTTTTCTGTTGATCAGTGCCAAAAAAGCCAAATTAAATCCACTGTGATTCAATGTTGTAAAACAATAAAACATGAACATTTCCAAGGGGATGAATATTTTTTATAAGCACTGCACATATATATACTTGTTGTAATTCAGTTCTTTTTCTCTTTCTGTATTATTATGCAATGCATTGTACTGCTGCCGCAAAGTTAACAAATTTCATGGCATATGCCGGTGATATGAAACCTGATTCCATCTGTAAAGAGTTTATACATTCTCCCCCTGACCACGTGCTCTAGTTTCCTCCCAATTTTCAAAGACATATGGGATAGGGTTAGTGAGTTGTGGGGCATGTTGCGTTAGAACCACATCAGAGGATTGTGCTGCCAAGATGGTAAGCGGGAACTAGTGAGCTGATTTGGCACAAACCAAAGCTCAATCGGAAACTAGCACAAAACCCATCCAAAATCCCTTCATGAAAACCACCTGGGTCCATTCCTTCCACCTCCAAGATGCCCAGAAAACTTCATCCCCATCCTTTCCTTGTCTCTCACCTCTTCCAGTTAAATTCACAATCTTTCCATCCCGAAGACATTTCAAGCCCAAGCTGCACCTTCCGGGATCTCTTTGCCCCTTTTAGGGGCAACTTTGCCCAATCTCGAGTAATCACCAAGAGAAATTGCCACTGCTAACCCATAAAGAATTCAGCCAGTTTGACCTGGTCAGATCCCAAGGTCTTCTAATTATTCCCAAAATGATACCAATGGGGTCTTCTTAGACTTGAGTCTGTGCCTCTTAGTAACACTATTGCCTCCAGACGAAATACATTTGACTGAATCATCCACTGCCATTGAGGAATAGATGAGGTGGAAATAAGAATCAAGGAGTCACCTTCAGTGAAGACTGCATATGCCCAAGTTCTCTCCTCTGGAAAACAGCAGGCATATACAATGTCTTGAAAGTTAGGACAAGGTTGATGGAGCTGGGAGTTTAAACCAGAGAAATGTGAGGTGTTGCACCTTGTAGGGCAAACACAAGGAGAGGTTGATAGGGTGGTTAAGGCTGCTTATGGAATGCTTGCTTTTATTAGTCGAGGCATTGAGTTCAAGAGTCAAGAGGTTATGCTGCAATTTTATAAAACTCTGGTTAGGCCACATCTGGAGTTTTGCATACAGTTCTGGATGTCCCACTATAGGAAGAATATTGAGGCTTTGGAGAGGGTGAAGAAGAGGTTTAGCAGGATGCTGCCTGCTTTCAGGGACATGTGCTATCAAACTAGGGTTACTTTCTTTGGAGTGTTGGAGGCTGAGGGGAGATCTGATGGAGGTTTATAAGATTATGAGAGGCATAGATAGAATAAACAGTGCAGATATGTCCAATACCAGAGGGCATGCATTGAAGGCAAGGGGGTAGGTTCAAAGGGGATGGGAAGGATGTTTTTTTTAAAACTCAGTGGTGGATGCCTGGAATGTGTTTCCTGGTATGGTAGTAGAGACAAATTCATTAGAGGCTTTTAAGAGATGTTTGGAGAGGCACAGGAATGTGAAGATGTAGGATTGTGGACATCGTGAAGATAGAAGGAATTAGTTGTTGGAGGTTTTTTGATTTACTTTTTAGCTGGTTTGGAACAACATTGTGGGCTGAAAGCCTGTTCCTGAGCTGCACTGTTCTGTGTTCCAAGGTTAAAAATGCATTGAGATACTTCCAACTTGCAGGGGTTGAGAGGAAGTTGCAAAAAAAATTATAAATAATGTTAAACATTATTTAACATCTCTTTATGCAACGCACACAAAATGCTGGAGGAACTCAGCAGGTCAGGCAGTATACGTGGAAATGAATAATAGTTTTAAGCTGAGATTTTTCTTCAGGACTGAGAAGGAAGGGGGAAAGACGCCAGAATAAAAAGGTGTTGGGGGGGACGGGATGGAGGATAGCTAGAAGGTGATAGGTGAAGCCAACACGTACAGCACGCTGGAGGAACTAAGCAAGTCGGGCAGCATCCGTGGAAATGAGCAGTCAACGTTTCGGGCCGAGACCCTTCATCAGGACTGAAGAGGGAAGGGGCAGGGGCCCTATAAAGAAGGTGGGGGGAGGGTGGGGAGGAGAAGGCTAGTACGTACCAGGTGAAAAACCAACCAGTGCAAAGATCAAGGGGTGGGGGAGGGGAAGCAGGGAGGGGATAGGCCGGAGAGGTTAAGAAGGAATCTAAAGGGAAAGCACTATGGGTAGTAGAAGAAGGCAGAATCATGAGAGAGGTGATAGGCAGCTGGAAGAGGAGGCAGAGTGAAACTGGGATAGGGGAAGGGAGAGGGAGGGAATTACCAGAAGTTGGAGAATTCAGCCATGATCACAGTGAATGGCGGTGCTGGCTAGAAGGCCTGAATGGCCTACTCCTGCACCTACTGTCTATTGAATTCGATGTTTATGCCAACATAGGTGAAGCCAGGTGGGTGGGAAAGATAAAGGTCTGGAGAAGGAACAACAAGATGGCAGTGAAGAAAGGGGAGCGGTAACTACTGTTACCACTTTGTGTCAGGCGTGGTCGGGGTTATAAAGCTTGGAAGCAAGCCTATGACCAAACACAACCAAGCTGATCAAGGTGTCAATCGAAGGGCTGGAAGAGCCTATTCTGCGCTGTACCTCAATAAATAAAAAAAAATAATGGTAGGAGTCCGTGGCATAAGAAAGGCTGGGAATCTCTGCTCTAAACCCTTCCCTATCCAGTTAGCTGTCTGAATGTCTTTAAAATCACTGTCATACTTATATCTACATCTTCCACTGGCAGCTCATTCCATAACCTACTAAAGGAAATGGTACTGGTGGTGAAGCAGCATGACCTCCTAGTCTCTACCCATGAAGACAGGGAGGGGCACAAATTCAACTGGACATCAGTGGAAGTCATGGCGCAAGCAAACCAATTCCTAATGAACTCCTTTAGCTAGAGTGTGGTGAGTTCTGGGACTCCATTCTGGAGTCCGAGTGATTGAGTATATTTAAAGCGGAGGTTGATGGGTTCTTGATTAATCAGGGTGTCAAAGTTTACACAGAGACAGCAGAAAAATAGGGTTTAGAAGGAAAATAAATCAAAGTTCAAAATACATTTATTATGAAAGTATCTAAACATTATACAACCCTGAAATTTGTCTGCTTACAGGCAGCCACAAAACAAAGAAACCCAAAAATAACCATTAAAAAAATGACAAATACCCAATGTAAAGAGAGGAAAAACAAATCGTGCAAACAATAAAAGTAAGCAAATAGCATTCAGAATGAAAATGAGTCCATGGACATGAAGCCTGGAGCAGTCAAAGCAGACCACAGCCTCAGCTTGACATGGAGCCCAGTAAATTTCACAGAGCCACCAGCAGACCCAGCCCAACCCTGACCTCTAGTCCTGTTACCCTGCCTTTTCAATTTGGCCCGGCGTTTAAGTTGGCCAAACTACGGGCTGTTCCTCGCTCTAGGACCCAGGCCCTGTCGCTTCGATACGCTCTGGGCCTGGACTCCACCACATTTCGGCCTGTGCCTGACCTTTCCAAATTGACCTGGCGCTTACATGGATCAAACCTCAGGTGTTTCCTTTGCTCTCGGGTTTGGTGGAAAGGCCTCGACTCTGCTTCACCTCCGCTTGCCTTTCCATTGTGAAGGTACGACACACAAGTTTTTGGAGGTTTTTGATGTACCTTTTAGCTGGTGAGGCAAAAACATTGTGGGCCAAGGGTCTGTTCTTGTGCTGGGCTGTTCTATATTCCATGTTCAAGAGGTGTTTGTGTTGTCTGGGTGATCCAAGGCCATGTGAAGAATACTTCTTCTTTGTGATCTATATCCTGTGCCTTCAGAAATTCCAGTCATTGCTGCTCTGCTGTCATCCCAGCAGATGACATTGGGACAATGTCAAACTGGGATGACAATGGGAATCCATTGGATTGTCCTCTAATCTGACATTCACCTTTTACGATTTTGTCCTCCCTTTGCATTGCAACTCATCCTGTTGACTGCAGTTTTGCCCTATCTACAGCCTCTCCTCACTACACTGCCTCTGTTTGTAAACCAGCTACTTATCTTCAGCACTATAATCCATCAGCACTATGATACTACTTGCATTGAAAAATACACATCTCAGGACACTAATCACACCATCCTCAACCTTTTCATTGCTAATTTTGTCTGAGGTGTTACCAACATCTGCCTCCACAACCTCTCCATTAACTGTTCTGGCAGTCTGGTTACCATCCCCCTGCAACTCTAGTTTAAACCCCACTGTGCAGTATCAGGAAACCTTCTTGCTAGGATATTAGCCTTTTCCACCCCCACCTCCCCAGTTCAGATGCAAATTGTACTTTTGTAGAGGTCCTACCTTTCCTGACAGAGAATGCAATGATCCAAAAATCTTATCTCTTCCTCCAACTCCTTAGCCACGTATTAAACTGTACAATCTTCCTAGTTCTAGCCTCACTGGCATGGAGCACAACTTGGGAGGTCCTGCCCTTTACTCTTTGCAGGACCTTGTTACTCGTCCATCCTAGATCAGTGGCACCCACAACTTCTGGCTGTTCACCCTCTCACTTAAGAATGCTGAGGACTGAGTTCAAGATATTCCAGACCATGGCAACCGGGAGGTAAAGACCAACTGGGGATCTCGTTCTCGCCCACAGAACTCCCTATCTGTTCCCCTTACTAACAAATCCCCTATCACCAGAGCTCGTCTCTTCTCCCCCCCTTCCCTTCTGAGTCACAGAGCCAGACTCAATGCCAGAGATCCAACCACTGACTTGCCTCTGTTAGGTCAAACGCCCGCCAACAGTATCCAAAGTGATATACTTGTTGTTTGGGGGTGGGGGGGGGGGGGTGGTGGTGGCCAGAGTGGTACTCTGCGCTGGCTTCTTAACCCCTTTCCCTTTCTGAGGCATTAAGGGCAACTTTTATAAGAACCCTACACCCTGCCTCAAAGTTAATGTTGGAAAATGGCCCTGTGGATACTTTATTTGAGCTAAGGAGCGAGATAACTGAAGCCAAATACATACCCATCTCTCAGGATTCCCTCATTCAAAGTGCATTTATTATCTAAGTATGCATACATTACACAACCTAGAGATTTGTCTCCTTACAGGTGGCCATGAACCAAAAAAAACATTGAGAAAAGACAAACACACACCAATGTGCAGGGGAAAAAACATTCAAACAATAAACACAAGCAGTGTTCTGAACTGCAGTTCACGAAGAGATTCTATTCTCAGACCCTCAGTTCAGTGCAGAGTGGATCAGCAATTGGTATGTATTTTCACCCGTCATGTAACACGCTTTTGTCTTCAGATTAGTATAATTATAATAACATAACAGTACCTTTCAGCGATCTGTGTTTAGACTTAATGCTTATGTTTTGGTCTTAGAGACCCTTCGGTCCACCAACACCATGCTGACCATTTAAACTAATCCCATTCTAATCCATGTCTACACATCCTACTGCATTGGTCAAGCAGCCAATGTGATCAAAGAACCCTCCCACCCTGCACATTCTCTCATCCCCCACCCCCCATTGGGCAGAAGGTACAAAACCCTGAAAGCACACACCACAAGTCTCCTGGGCAGCGTCCATTCCACTTTTAAAAAACGGATGGACTCTCAACCTCACAACTTGCTTCGTTATGGCCTCTCACCTCATCGCCTGCCTGCACTGCACACTCCCTGTAACATTTCACTGCATTTTGTTCTGGTTTTTCTCTTGTATTACCGCAATGCAGTGACATGATGAAGTGATCAGTGTGGGCAGTTTGCAAAACAAGTTTTTCCACTGCAGAACATGTGAGAAGGGCTTGAGGAAGGGGAAGTCGAGGGTTCAGCAGAGGGCGAGCAGTTTCAAGTTCCTGGCTGTCAACGGCTGAGAATCTATCCTGAGCCCAGCATATTGATGCAATGACAGCAGCTATACTTCATCAGGAGTTGGAGGAGGTTTGGTATGTCACTGAAGGTCCTAGTGCATTTCTACAGATGCACTATGGAGAGCATACTGACTGTTTGCCCCAGTGTGGAGGGGCCAGTGCACTGCCTCAGAAAAAACCTGCAAAACAAACCAAAAAATTGCAAACTCAGCCAGCTCCATCATTGAGGATATCTTCTAAACACCAATGCCTCAAAAAGGCACAATCTACCCCAAAGGATTCCCACTGAACACTTGCCCTCCTTTCATTTCTATCATCGGGGAAGGTACAGGAAATGGAAGATACACATTCAATACCAGCTTCTTACCCTCTGCCATCCGATCTCTGAATGGAAACTGAACTCTACCTACTAATTTAATTATATTTATTTCTTAGCCCTTTTAAATTATGTATTGTTCATGACAAATGCCAGTGATATTAAACCTGATTTTGATACCAATTTTATTCTTACCCTTCACTCACGCGAGGGAATTCAAAGTGGCCAATTATTCAGATATGGGAGGAAATTGAACTCCACTGGGAAAGCCCGTGCAGTCACAGGAAGAACACGCGAACTCCACTCACCCACATACACAGAGCAGTGGAGCGCGGGATCAAACCAAGCTAGTTTGGTGCAGGTGCTGCCGGTAACGCAGCACATCAAAAGCACATCTCCTAGTAATTTTTCCCAACTTGGTGTTGAGCTGTGCTCTGCCAAACATTGTGGACATGCAATGTTCGCTCTGGAAGCAAGCATCTCCCAGTGTGTTGGTTGTTCACGCAAAGGAACCACTTCACGGTATATGTTGATGTACATGTGAGAAATTGAACCTTGAATTGTCCAAATCCATGCCCATCATACCACATGCCCTTTAGCCTCCTTGCTCCCAATCTCGGGAATTCTTTCAACAAAAATCCTAGCCATCCCAACTCTCCTGTCTTCTATAACTCTATGCAGTACTTGGCTAGGCTTTGGCCTGCTTATCTTGCTGTTGTGGCGACCCATTTTCTGTGCAGGCGAACCGGCTCACAAATAGCCAGCGCGCGGGGGGAGACTTTGGTAATGCATCTCTGACGTCATTTCCGCCCGGAGAGGGATTAAATGCCAGCGCCGCAAAGTTTGAATAAACTAGTCTCGAAATGACTTACCGACTGCGTGTCGTCATTTCAGCGCTGTGTGTAGCACATTGCTACAATGTTTCCTCCGTGGCCTGCTGTCAACCTTTGCAACTGGCATCGGAAAAATGGAAATGGTGTCGCAGCATCAATAAAAACAAACAACTGTTTGTGGACTTCAGGAAGGATAAGATGAGGGAACACACACCAATCCTCGTAGAGAGATCAGAAGTGAGTAACCTCAAGCTCCTGGGTGTCAATATCTTTGAGGATCTAACCTGGATCCAATATAGTGATGCAGCTACGAAGAAGGCACAACACCAGCTACATTTCACTAGGAGTTTGAGGAGATTTGGTACATCACCAAAACCATTTACATATTTCTACATTATTACATAGAAAGCATTCTAACTGGCTGCATCACCGTCTGGCCTGGGGAGGGTAACTGCACAGGATCAAAACAAGCTGCAGAGTTGTCAGCTCCAACATGGGCCTCCGTAGCATCCAAATCATTTGCAGGAGTGATGCTCCAAAAAGGCAGCTTCCATTATTAAGAACCCAGGTCATGCTCTCTTCTCATTGCTATCATCAGGAAGGAGGTACAGCAGCTTGAAGACACACACTCAGCAATTCAGGGACAGTTTCTTCCCCTCTGCCATCTGATTTCAGAATGAACATTGAACCCATGAACACTACCTCACTACTTTTTTTTTTAAATTTCAATTTTGAACCACTTATTTAACTACTTAGTATATAGTTCAATTCTGCGGAGTATTGTGCATTTATTTAAATTAAGTAAAATACAGTGGCACAAACTTAACACTGTTTGCCATATGGCCAGCAACTTCTGCTGGACCCTCCAACACGAATCAACATCAGCATCATACTTTCTCCGTTATCTGAGAGATCTGGCTTGTCCATGAGTATTCTCGTGACAGCTACAGAAAGTATTCTAACAGAGTGCATCTCAGTCTGATTTGGCAACTCTCTGCTCCGGATCAATGAAACACACAGGAAGTGGTGAATACTGCCCTGTCAATTGCTCATCACGTCCTTTCATTTAGAAAGGCACTCAACGATTCAGGAACAGCTTCTTCCCCTCTGCCGACAGATTTCTGAATGGACATTGAACCCATGAACACCCCTCACTCCTTTCTTCCCCTCTCTCATCGAGGGATCAGACGTGGAAAGAATGAGCAAATTTCAAGTTCCTGGGTGTCAGCATCTGAGGATCTATCCTGGGCCCAACTGATGCAGTTACAAAGGCAGCACAACAATAGCTATATCTCATTAGGAGTTTGAAAAGATTCGAAATGTCACCAAAGACACTCGCAAATTTCTCTAGATGTACTGTGGAGAGCATTCTGACTGACAGTATCACCGTCTGGTATGGTGGGGGGAGTACTGCGTAGGATCGAAATAAGCTGCAGAAAATTGTAAACTCTAGCAGCTCCATCATAGGCACTGGCCTCCCCAGCATCGGGAACACCTTCAAGGAATGATGCCTCAAAAAGGCGGCATCCATCATTAAGGACACCCCCTCCCCCCCCAACTCACCCAGGTCATGCCTTGTTCTCAGTGCTACCATCAGGGAGGAAGAACAGAAACTTGAAAGCATACTCAACGATTCAGTAACAGCTTCTCCCCCTGTCATGAGATTTCTGAGAGGACATAGAACCTGTGAACACTACCTCTTTTATTTCCCCACTACTTTTAATTAAAAAATTATATAACACACACACAACAAATTTCATGACATATGCCAGTGATATTAAACCTGATTCAGTTAATCTTCAGATTGTTGCTTCAAGGCTTAACTATATCGTTAAGGATGTCCACCACTCTGGCCATCACCTCTTATCTCTTCTACATTCTGGGAAAAGATACAAGAGCTCGAAAGCCCAGGTGGCCGTTCTCAACAACAACTCATTTCCACTGCTGTCAGATTCCTCCTTCATATCCCCTTCCCGCCATGCTCTCAGACGACATCTCTCCTGGTTATGCTGTTTTTGGCACATTTCTCTTTACATCGCCTCACTTTCTCACTACCCTGCTCTGTACCATACTGCTCAATTTAATTCTTCCGATCAGTTTGGCACCGAGCTGCGGTCTCAGATTTTTTTTTACATTTGTAAGGATGGTTTTGGGGATGATTTTTATTATATTTGTAGGGATGGTTCTGGAGTCAGTGCGGTGAACTAAGGGCCAGGTCAGGGTTTAGGGACAAGGCATGATGGGGAGGTAAAGGTCAAGCCAGGCCCAGGTCAGAGTGCTCCATGGTCAAAGTCCAGCGATCCCCGTGGACAGATGTCAGATCAGTAAGTGGCTTAAGGTGAATGCCAGCGAGGCTGGTAAATTGCCGAGGCTAGCGGGCACCCATGGATGAGGGTTGGTAAGCCACCACCAACATTGGCAAGGCCTGTGTGGGCAGGAGGCATGAGAGACTGTTGAGCCTCCCCTCCCAAGTCAGCGAGCCCCACGATCAGAAGTCCACAGGATGTTGAAGGCGCTCCTTCCCACCTCCAGACTGCAGGTCACCCTTGGGCAAGCTCCCCCAATCATGGTCACGAGAAGCCATGGGATGGTCAAACCAGCAGCTGGTGCATATCACTGGTCCAGAATTCGAGGTCCTGGGATCAATAACAAAGGTCGAAGCCCGTAGGTCGGAGACCAAAATTGGCCAACCCAGAAGTAAAGGCCCGATGGTCAAAGAACTGGCGGGCCTAGAAGTTGGAAGTCTCACGTCTGCGAGACCACTGGAAGCTCGCTATATTGGTGTTGGATAAGTGGGCTGACGCAGCACATCCTTAGGTGGTGTTGCCTGTTACTGCAAATGACTCTTTTCACTGTGTGGGCTGACGCAGCACATCCTTAGGTGGTGTTGCCTGTTACTGCAAATGACTCTTTTCACTGTATGCTTCAATGTAGATGTGATAAATAAATGAATCTGAATCTGCAGTTTTGTGCTAGGCACTGTATTTGTTGCTGCATATACTATTACTGTGTATATGGTTGCATCATAGGCAATTCTTACACTCAGGAATACAAGGGAACGAAGAGAGTAGTGAAGTGCAAGTAGAGAGAAGACAATGTGGTATGGAAATATCAATACAGAAAATAGCGGACATGGCCCAGTCCATCACGGGTAAAGCCCTCTCCACCACTGAACACATCTTCTTGAAATGCTGCTGCATCCATCATCAGGGACCCCCCCCCCCCCCCCCCCACCACCACCCTGGTCATGCTCTCTTCTCGCTGCTGCCATCAGGAAGAAGGTACAGGAGCCTCAGGACTCACACCACCAGGTTCAGTGACAGTTACTACCCGTCAACCATCAGGCTCTCGAACAAAAGTGGATAACTTCACTCGCCCCATCATTGAAATGGACTCACTTTCAAGGACTCTTCATCTCATGCTCTCGATTATTGTTTCTTCCTTTCTGCGTTTGCACGGTTTGTTGTCTTCTGCACTCTGGTTGAACTCCCTAGCTGGGCGGTCGATCATTGATTCTGTTGTGGTTACTGTTCTATGGACTTATCAAGTATGCCCACATGAAAATGAATCTCAGAGTTGCATAAGGTGACGTATATGCACTTTGATAATAAACTTTACTTTGAACTTTAGTGGGCACAGCCCTTCCCACTGCTGAAAGCATCTACAGGAGGCAGCATCTACCATCAAGGATCACCAACTGGGCCGTGCCTTCTCACTGCTTGTGTCAGGCAGGAGGAACCGAAGACTGAAGTCCCACACCAGCAGGTTCAGGAACACCTACTTTCCAACAGCCTTTAGGTCCTTGAACCAACTTGCACCCTAATCTAACCCTACCATAGGTGCAAGACACCAAGGACCACATGCAATACCATGGACATTTTTCTAATTATAACCATGAGAAAGTCTGCAGATTCTGGAAATCCAAGCCTACACACACAGAATGCTGGAGGAACTCAGCAGGTCAGGGAGCACCTAGAGAAACAGGCAATATTTCAGGCCGAGACCCTACATCAGGACTGGACTGTTTACTGCATTTTGTGTGTGTTGCAATCTGATAGTCATTCTCCTCCAACCTTTCCCACTAACCTGGCTTCACTGATCACCTTCCAGCCTGCCTTCTTCCCCACCCCTCACCTTTTCATTCCGGCATCCTCCCCTTCCATCTCATTCCTGAAGAAGGGCCTCAGCCAGAAATGTCATTTCCATAGCTGCTGCCTGACCTGCGGAATTCCTCCAGCATTATGTATGTTGTACAGGATTTTAATTGCAATTTTGTGCTAAATAATGCATTTGGTGCCTTCACTTACCTTTAAGTCCCTCGCCACCACATTGAAGAGCTACTTCCCTGCATGAAGCACCATGCTCAACCCTAACCGCTCCCTCAGCATTACATCACTATGACCACCTTGCACCACCATTGACTTTCATTCTGTGTTCGCCGTTGCAATTTAAATCGAAAATGGGTTTTTTTTTTGCCCTTGTAAACAATGTCTATATGATGCTGTTTCAAGCAACCTCTCCAATTCCCCTGTGCATACCTGTACTTGTGCGAACTCGACTTGACAAGAGAGCTCCTCCGTGCAAAGCAAGGAATCTCTCTGCATTTGGACGATGATCCGTGCGTCAAGGGCATCCGGGCCCCGGTACTGTACTCACCTGATTCCTGCACCCAGCGTCCTCGCAGCGGCCTGCGCTGTGCGTGAGGAGGGCCCGGCACTCCCTGAAGCCTCGCTCCTCCGGCTCGTCCTCCTCTACCTGTTCCCGGGCGGGGCCCAGGCCGGCGGACGGGCCAGGGCACACGCTGGCCAGCGCCGAGAGGGAGGAGGCCAGCCGGCGCCAGCTCAGGCCGGCCGCCTCATCCTCCGGCACCCGGCAGCGCACCACCAACACGAAGCGGACGGTCTCGCCCAGGTATAGGTGACTCCGGCGGGGCAGGCTCCGATAGCGACTGTAGTCGGCCACCTGGCCGCAGGGGAAGTACATCAGGTACTCGCATTGCGACTCCATCGGCACGGCGCCCGCCCGCCCCTCTCCCAGTCTCTCTCCTCATCTGCCAATCACTACGGGTCACCTAGCAACCGGCTGGCCCCCAGATCGTATCCGCCACCTGATTGGACCGCTGGGAAGCTCATCTGGGCAAGTCGGGTCCAGGGTGGTGTCGGATTGGAAAGCAGCGCAGCTTGTCAACTCGGGTCACCGAGCAACGGGTGGTTTGAGGGCGGTTCCATTGGCCTGATTGGATATCTGTGCAGCAGTCAATTCAGTCACCCAGCAATGGGCGGTTTCAGGGCGTCTTCATCGGTCTGATTGGATATCTGCGCAGCCAATCAACCGTTTCACCAGGTAATAGGCGGTCCCAGGACCGCTCCACAACGGAGAGCCGAGCAGCCGGTAAACCGGGTCAGGGAGCAATCGGCGAGTACCAGACGGTCGATTGGAGAAGTGCGCTGTCAATCATCCCCAGTCACCCGGCAACGGCGGCTGGGTGGCAGGGGCGAGGGGTAGGGTCTGTGGCCAGTGAATCCGACCCGGTTACCATGCCAACGTGGCGGCGTGCCCTAACCATCCACCCCGCCGACCTTACTCACCGGATCGTCCACCCGCTTCCCGTTACCTGGCAACAGCCGGTTGACTCTGGAACACAGTACAGTCGACGTTTCAGGCCGAGCAGGGCTGGAGAGAAAAGGACGAGTGGGGTAGGGAGAGAGAAACAAAGGTGATAGGTGAAACCAGGAGGGGAGGTGCGAACTGAAGAGCTGGGAAGTTGATCGGTGAAAGAGATATAGGGTGTCCGATAGGAGAGGACAGAGGCCATGGAAGAAAGGGCAGGGAGAGGAGAACCAGAGGGAGGAGATGGGCAGGTAAGAGAGAGAAAAGAGGATGGAGAACGAGGAACATTACCAGAAGTTTGAGAAATCGATGTTCATGTCCTCAGGTTGGAGGCTACCCAGATGGGATGTAAGATATTGCTCCTCTAACTTGAGTCTTACCTCATTGCAATGGAGGAGGCCATGGACTGACATGTAGGAATGAGAATGGAAGGTGGAGCTAAAATGGGTGGCTACTGGGAGATCCCGTTTGTGCTTGTCAAAGCAGTCCTCCCAATCTATATTGAGCCTCGTCGAATAGCAGGAAAGCACCATACTTTCTGCTTTCCGCAAGGATCACTCCCTATGTGACTACTTTGTCCATTCGTCCCTCCTGGGACTTATCCTCGCAAGCAGAACAAGTGCTACACCTGCCCCTACATCTCCTCCCTCACTACCATTCAGGGCCCCAAACAGTCCTTCCAGGTGAGACGACACTTCACCTGTGAGTCTGTCGAGGTCATCTACTGTATTTACTGCCACCCCTGCAGCACCGGGTACCCTTGCAGAAAGCAGAAAGTATGGTGGGGGAGGGAAAGATATGCTTGGTGGTGGGGTCCCATTAGAAATGGCAGAAGTTACAGAGAATTATGTGCTGGATGTGGAAGTTGGTGGGGTGGTAGGTAAGGACAAGAGGAACTCTCTCAGGTGGGGTAGTAGGAGGATGGGGTGAGGGCAGACATGCAGGAAATGGAAGAGATGTGGTTGAGGGCAGCGTTGATGGTGGAGGAAGGGAAGCCCTTTTCTTTGAAAAAGGAGGACATCTCCTTTGTTCCGGAACAAAAAGCCTCATCCTGAGAGCAGATGTGGTGTGGCAGAGACAGGAATCGAGAGAAGGGGATGGCATTTTTACAAGTAAATAGGGTGGGAAGAGGTATCGTCCAGGTAGCTGTGCGAGTCTGTGGGTTGATTGATCAGTGAGACCCGATTTAGACTGGGAGACAGCATCTACACTCTGTTCACAGAAAAAACGGGATCTCCCAGTGTCCACCCATTTTCAATCCACCCCATTCCTATTCTCACATGTCAGTCCATGGCCTCCTCTACTGTCACGTTGACACCTTATATTCTAAATGGGTAGCCTCCAACCTGATGGTATGAATACGATTTCTTGAACTTCTGGTAATGCCATTCCCATTCCCCTTTGCAGTTTCCCTCTCTCACCTTACCTGCTCATCCCCTTCCTCTGGTGCTCCTCCCCCTTTCCCTTTCTTCCATGGCCTCCTCTCCTATCAGATTCCTCCTCCTCTAGCCCTGTATCTCTTTCAACCAATCAACTTCCCTGCTCTTTACTTCACCCCGCCCCCCCTTGGCTTCACCTATCACCTTGTGGTTCTTTCTCCCCTCCCCTCTCCCCCTCCCCCAATTTCTTACTCTGACACTTCATCTGTTTTTCCAGTCCTGATGAAGGGTCTCAGCCTGAAATGTCAACTATGCACTTTTCCAAACAGCCGGCTGAGTTCCTTCAGCATTTTGTGTATGTTGCTTGGGTTTCCAGCATCTGCAGATTTTCTCGTTTGTTATCATTCAATTACCTGGGTTATACCTTTCTCTCTATCTGGTCCACCTGGTTGCCCTTGACAACAGGGATAAAAGCCCCTACACAACCGAGGTTAATTTTCTTTCTCTGTCACAACTGAACAATCCTGCTCATATGTCATCCTTCTGTACTCTTGGCTCAGTTTTCCATCTCACCATTAACCTATTTTGCACCCATCGTCAGTAAGGCCAAAGGACTGATTGTGGACTTCAGAAAGGGCAGTTGTGGAAGCACACATCAATCCTCATAGAGGGATCAGAAGTGGAAAGAGTGAGCAATTTCAAGTTCCTGGGTGTCAATATCTCTGAGGATCTAACCTGGACCCAACATATTGACGCAAACACGAGGAAATCTGCAGATGTTGGAAATTCAAGCAACTCACACAAAATGCTGGTGGAACGCAGCAGGCCAGGCAGCATCTACAGGAAGAAGTACAGTTGACAATTTGGGCCGAGACCCTTCATTAGAACTTACTGGAAAAAAAAGATAGTAAGAGATTTGAAAGTAGGAGGGGGAGGGAGAAATCTGAAATGATAGAAGAAGACTGGGGGGGAGGGGTGAAACTAAGAGCTGGGAAGTTGTTTGGCAAAAGGGATGCAGAGCTGGAGAAGGGAGAGGATCATGGGACGGGAGGCCTAGGGAGAAAGAAAGAGGGAGGGGAGCACCAGAGGGAGATGGAGAGCAGGCAAGGAGTGTTTGTGAGAGGGGCAGAGAGAGAAAAAAAGGAGAGGAAAAAAAAGGAATAAATAAATAAATAAGGGATGGGGTAAGAAGGGGAGGGGGCATTAACGGAAGTTAGAGAAATCAATGTTCATGCCATCAGGTTGGAGGCTACCCAGCCAGTATATAAGGTGTTGTTCCTCCAACCTGAGTGTGGCTTCATCTTGACAGTAGAGGAGGCCATGGATAGACATATCAGAATGGGAATGGGATGTGGAATTAAAATGTGTGGCCACTGGGAGATCCTGCTTTCTCTTGCGGACCGAGCGTAGGCGTTCAGTGAAATGTTCTCCCAGTCTGCGTCAGGTCTCAACAATATATAGAAGACTGCACCGGGAGCACCGGACGCAGTATACCACACCAGCCGACTCACAGGTGAAGTGTTGCCTCACCTGGAAGGACTGTCTGGGGCCCTGAATGGTGGTGAGGGAGGAAGTGTAAGGGCAGGTGTAGCACTTGTTCTGCTTACAAGGATAAGTGCTGGGAGGGAGATCTGTTGAAAGGGATGGGGGGAGACAAATGGACAAGGGAGTCCGGTAGAGAGCAAAAGATGTGCTTGATGGTGGGATCCCGCTGGAGGTGGCGGAAGTTACGGAGAATTATACGTTAGACCTGGAGGCTGGTGGGGTGGTAGGTGAGGCCAAGGGGAACCCTATCCCGAGTGGGGTGATGGAAGGATGAGGTGAGAGCAGATGTGCGTGAAATGGTTGAGATACGTTTGAGAGCAGAGTTGATGGTGGAGGAAGGGAAGCCCCTTTCTTTTAAAAAGAAAGACATCTCCTTCATCCTGGAATGAAAAGCCTCATCCTGAGAGCAGATGCAGCGGAGACGGAGGAATTGCAAAAAGGGGATAGCATTTTTGCAAGAGACAGGGTGGGAAGAGGAATAGTCCAGGTAGCTGTGAGAATCAGTGGGCTTATAGTAGATATCAGTAGATAAGCTGTCTCCAGAGATAGAGACAGAAAGATCAAGAAAGAGGAGGGAGGTGTCGGAAGTGGACCGGGTAAATTTGAGGGCAGGGTGGAAGTTGGAGGCAAAGTTAATGAAGTCAACGAGCTCAGCATGCATGCAGGAAGCAGCCAATGCAACATACTGATGCAGCTACAAAGAAGCCATGACAGCGGCTATATTTCATTAGGAGATTTGGTATCAACCAAAGACAAATTTCTACAGATGTACCGTGGAGAGTGATCTAACTGTACAGTATTGGGGGGCGGGGGGAGATGGTGGAGTTACTGCACAGGATCAAAATAATGCATAAAGGAACAATCCTTAAGAAAGGTAGTGCCCATCATTAAGGACCCCCAGCACCTAGGTCTTGGCCTCTTCTCATTGTTACCATCAGGAAAGAGGTACAGAAGCCTGAAGACTCACACTCAACGATTCAGGAACAGCTGTTTCCCCTCTGTCACCTGATTTCTGAAGGGACATTGAACCCATGAGCACTACCTCACTACTTTTTAATTTATTTTTATTTCTACACTGCATATTTAATTTAACTATTATATATTTACTGTAATTCAGATTTTTTTCTATTTAATGTATTGCCTTGTACTGCTGCCACACAAACATAAATTTCATGACCTATGCCGGTGATATTAAACCTGATTCTGATAGTGATTCATTCTTCTTTGAGGGAGAGTCCATTCAGCCCATTGAGACCTCTGCTAGTTCTTGGTAATACTTAATTTTAGCAAAACAACACAGAGCAGGCGCTTCCACCCCTTTGAGGCACAGTGACCCCACAACCCCGATTAACCCTAACCTAATCACTGATAAATTGGTTTATTATTGTACCAGGTACCAAGGTACAGTAAGAACACTTCACTCGGCATGCTATCCATACAGATTATTTCACCACTTCAGTACATTGAGGTAGTGCAAGTGGAAGCAATATCATGATGCAGAATGTAGTTGTAGAGGAGGTGCAGACAGGCAATAAGGTGCAAAGGCATTATGAGGTTGTGAAATCAAGAGTCCATCTTTATCATGCAAGAGGTCTGTTCAATACTCTTATAACAATGAGCTAGAGCCAGAGCAACAAACTAGGCATGCAGAGGACAGTACCATCAATCACCGATCGCATTCAATTCCCACTGCTGTCTGTAAGGAGTTTGTACGTTCTCCCCATGACCATACAGATTTCCTCCAGGTGCTCCAGTTTCCTCCCACAGTCCAAAGACGTATCGGTTAGGGTTAGTGAGTTCTGGGCATGGTATGTTGGTGCCGACACTTAAAGGCTTCCCAACATAATCCTTGCTGATTTGTTTTGACACAAATGATACATTTCTCTCTGTTTGAATGTACATGCAACAAAGAACTAATTTTTGATCTTTCTCTTATATTGGAGAGGGTTCAAAGGAGATTCGCGAAAATGATATCAGGATTGAAAGGATTGTCATTTAAGGCATCTCACTGAAATTCGGAAGACTGAATCCTAACAACTGTTGAAAGGGCTCGGTAGAGTGAATGTGGAGAGGATGATTCCTATGGCGGGGGAGTTGAAGACCAGAGGACACAGCCTCAGAATAGAAGAATGTCCATTTAGAACAGAGGTGATGAGGAATTTCTTTAGCCAGAGAGTGGTGAATCTGTGGAATTCGTTGCCACAAGCAGCAGTGGAGGCCAAATCTGGTATATTTAAGGAAGAGCTGAAATTCAAGTTTATTGTCATGTATATATACATGTATATAATGTATATAACCATATAATGTATATAGAATTGAGACAACATTTCTCTAAACCAGGGTGTAAAGCACAATCGTATACATAACACACAATAACTTATGAAGGTAAGGATAAAACCTACAGATAAATTACACATAAAAAAAAACTAAAGTGCATAAATATTAAATTTTGTAAGGTACGGAACAGATTAACCAGTAACACTTTGAATATGATACGGCAGGGAGTTCAGAAGCCTAATGGCCTGGGGGAAGATGCTGTTTCTCATTCTGAACGTTCTTGCCTTTATGTATCAGAGTCTTCGGCCTGATGGTAGAAAGTCAAAGAGGATGCTGGATGGATGGGTGGGATCCTTAGTAATACCAAGGACCCTGCACACGCAGCTCCCTGCCCTCGATGGATGATAGGGAGACTCCTGGGATCCTCTTAGTTGTTCTCACAGTCCTTTGTAGGGTCTTCTGATCTCAAAGATGGAGATGTAACATCAGGACATTCTGAAAGATGCAGTTAAGATGATGGGGGGAGGGGGGATCACGATGGGAGTCTTGCTTGCCTCAATCTTCTTAGGAAGTGGAGGCTTTGCTGCGCCTTCTTATTCAGGGAGATGATATTAAGGAACCAGGGAGCTTGATAGATTCTTAATTAGTCAGGGCATGAAGGGATACAGGGAGAGGACAGGAGATTGGGGCTAAAAGGGAAAATGATCAGATGCAATGAAATGGCAGAGCCGACTCAAAGGCCTAATTTTTGCTACTATATCTAATGGTCTTATGGTCTAATATTAGATCTCTGTGCTGTACTCCTACTAAGCAACCAATTCCATGTCATATACAGTGTCAGTGATAATAAACCTGATTCTGATTCTCCTGCGAGCAAGGAATTTCATTTCACCCTGCTGTACAGTACTATACAAAAGTCTTAGGTGCATATATTTAGCCAGGGTGCCTAAGATTTTTGCACAGTACTGTATTTGTCAACGTGGAGTGGACAGTGAATTTGTAAATCTGGTAGGAGCAAAGCACTTTGGGAATGGCGAGGGTGGAGCACCGAGGGAGGGATGTGGGACAGAGAAGCAGTGCCGGGGCAGTGGTTGGCGTGGGGAGAGACTTCAGGAGAGGGAAACCAGAGGTCCATGAGCCAGTCCTCATTGGAGGATCAGAGGCAGAGATGGTCAGTAACTTTAAATTCCTGGGTGTCACTATCTCGGAGGACCTGTCCTGGACCCATCATATAATCGAAATTGCAAGGAAAAGCACGACAGCGCCTCTACGTCCTCAGGAGTCTGTGAAGACTTGGCGTGTTATCAAAGACCTTGACAAACATCTATAGATGTGTGGTGGAGAGAGTACTGACTAGTTGTGATACGGCCTGGTATGGGAACACTAATACTTCTGAGCAGAAAATTCCTACAAAAGGTAGTGGATTCAGCCCTGTACATCACGGGTAACCATTGAGCACATCTACATGAAACATTGCTGTAGAAAAGCAGCATCCATCATCTGAGATCCTCACCACACAGACCATGCTCTCTTCTTGCTGCTGTCATCAGGCAGAAGGTACAAGATCCTCAGGACTCGCACCACCAGGTTCAAGAACAGTTACTACCCCTCAACCAACAGGCTCTAGAACAAATGTAGATATTCTGTTTCTGGTGATCCCATAACCAATTATCTCAATTTAAGGACTCTTTATCTTGTTATTTCATACTCTCTTTATTGATTGGCTATTTATTCATATTTGCATTTGCACAGTTTTCTTTCATTGTTCCTGTTCACAGTTAATATTCTATAGATTTGCTGAGTATGCCCACACAAGATAAAGAATCTCAGGTTTGTATGCGGTAACATGTATGTACTCAAATAATAAATTTTACTTTGAACTTTGAACCCAGCCCTGAGACACCAGGCAAGGCCATATTATTCCAAACAACTGGTTTATTGATCATTACAGAAAGTCTCTTTGGTCCTCCCCTCTCCCTTCCCTTTTTCCCAACCATGATTCCCCTCTCCCTGCCCCCTTCCCACTCTCGATCTACAATAGAGATCCATATCAGAATCAGCTTTATCATCACTCATGTATGTTATCATTTTTTTTGCAGCAACAGTTACAGTGCAATATATAAAATTACTACAGTACTGTGCAAAAGTCTTGGATATTCCAGCTATGTGTGCCCAAGACTTTTGCACAGTAATGTATAGGACAAAAAACTAATCTATCTAGATCTCTACATCTTAACAACAGGCAGCTTGTTGCAACCCATTCATGAGTTCATTTCAATGCTAAGTGATCTTGTGAATGGACTCTCAGTAAATAAACGAGTCCACAGTTTCCCATTGTTCTTAATGACATGGTGAACTCAATGGACTACTGTGCACACTGTAACCCAGATAGCTTTGTGCATGCCTATTTGTTTCAATGAGGGGCATGTTGGCTTTGCACTCTGATTACAATGCTGAGGAAGGATTAAATGGCTTTCAGTCCACAGGCACTTAATCTCATTCAGTCTTCATCTTTAAAAGTGTGGACACAAGAGATCGCCGAGGCTGGAATCTGTGGAGGGAAATGGATGAGACACTTCATCACAGAACAGAGAACAGTACAACACAGGAACCTGCACTTTCGCCCACAATGTTGTACCAAATCAGCTAAAAAAGTACCGTAGATTCCGGATTTTAAGCCGCTACTTTTTTCCCACATTTTGAACAGCTTTGAACTTTGCGGCCAATAATCCGGAGCGGCTAATGCATTTTTTTTTTCATGCCGCCTCGTAAACATTTTGCCTCGTAACAGTAGACCAATAAAATTGATGAGTAGTTCACAGAGGTCCAATGAAATTGTACGATAAATCAAGCGCACTTTCACAATTAAATTATTGTAAATCAGTCATTTGTACTCACCCTCATCAACATGGAAAACACTCGAAGCATTGTGCTACCTACCCTCTTAGTTTAAACTATATTTGTTTTCTGTACTACATCGCGGGATGCTATGACGACACACCCGGTTTCGCGGCGTCTTGTGGGAAAATGCCGTTTGCGATGAAACGGAAAGGAGGGGGTCGAGCGGCGGAGCGGCTTTGGATCCGAGCGAAATCTGCTTTTAAATGCCGTTTGCGATGAAACGGAAAGGAGGGGGGAGCGGATTCCGCGAGCGGCTTTGGATCCGAGCGAACTCTGCTTTTAAGTTAAAGGTATCAATAACTTTTCCTGGTAGGCTGCAGTATATATATTTTTTACCAGTCGTTAGGAGATATTGGAATGTTGTTCAGTAAAGAAGTATACGCAACGTATATTTAAAAGTAGCCGCGTACGGGCACGGTTCGAAAAAAAGCATTTGCAATATGTATTTGTTTTTGTTACCATATGGATTTAATTAAAAGTTAAAAAAAATCCTCACGTGTAATATCTTTCTGTGTAAATATCTCATATTACAACGTGGGACACCTGCGGCCTAAAATCCGGTGCGGCCTTTACATTTAAAAAAATGATTTTATTTCTAAAATTAGTGCCAGCGGCTAAAAATCAGGTGCGCTCTGTAGTCCGGAATCTACGGTAAATAAAAAAACACCCGAACACTAAACCCTCCTACCTATACCATGTCCATATCCCTCCATCTTCCTTACGTCCACATGCCTCTCCAAATGTCTCTTTAAAGCCTCTAATGTATTTGCCTCTACCACCATACCAGGCTTCCACTGGGGGAACCTACCTCCCACCCCCTCAACATCAATACATGCCCTCTGGTATTAGGTATTTCAACCCTGGGAAACACATACTCCATGTCTACTCCATCTATTCCTCTCAGAATCTTGTAAACCTCTATCGTATCTCCGACATTCCAGAAAAAACAACCCAAGGTTATCCAACCTCTCGTGACAGCTCACGCCCAGCAGCGCAGGAAAGATAGAGGGGAGATAACGGGTATGAAGAGGCAGGGAAGGGGGTTGAACTAGAGCTGGCATGTCATACAAAACATCGGCAAACTTAGGTAGATGCATAGTGAAGTGTATCCTAACTGGTTGCATCATGAAAGCAGCATCCATCATCAAGGACCACGCCCCCCCTCCCCCCACAATCCTTTTCTCACTACTACAATTGGGCAGGAGGTATAGAGGTTTAGGTCCCACTCCACCAGGTTCAGGAACAGTTATTACCTTATAACCATCAGGCTCCTGAACTGGTGCCGATAACTTCACCCACCTCAACTCTGAACTGATTCCACAACCTGTAGACTCACTTTCAGGTACTCTAAACTCATGTCCTCAATATTATTTGTTTTTTATTTGCATAATTTTGCTTCTCTTGCACATTGATTGTTTGCCAGCACTTGTTTATGCATAGATTTTCATAAATTATATTGTATTTCCTGATTTTCCTGCATAGATATGTCTGCAAGGAAATTAATCTCATATGGCAACATACCCTCGGTGGCCACTTTATCAGCTACACCTGCTCATTAATGCAAATATCTCATCAGCTCATCATTTGCCAGCAACTCAATTCATAAGAGCAGACATGGTCATGAGGTTCAGGACTGCTGCCATAAAAGAACACAAATTTCATTACATATCTGATGGTTATCACGATGCTTTACAGTACATTCTCACAGTGTGAGTGAGGAGTTTGTACGTTCTCCCTGTTATCACGTGGGTTTCCTCCAGGTGCTTCGGTTTCCTACCACAGTCCAAATATGTACCAGTTGGTAGATGAATTGGTCATTGTAAATTGTTCTGTGATTAGGCTGGGGTTAAATCGGGGGATCGCTGGGCAGCATGGCTCAAAGGACTGGGAGAGGCTGTTCCGTGCTGTATCTCATTAAATAAATAAATCAGATTCTGATCTGGGTCTCTATTGTAGACCGAGAGTGGGAAAGGGGCAGGGAGAGGGGAATCATGGGTGGGAAAGGGGGGAGGGAATGGGAAGTACCAGAGAGACATCCTATAATGATCAATAAACCAATTGTTTTGAATCAAATGACCTTGCCTGGTGTCTCAGGACTGGGTACGTCGGCACCCACACCACCCCAACCCCTGCCCCTGCCACTCCTTCTCTGCCACCTGTTCTACACCCCTCCCATGGCACTCCACCCTCACCATTCCCAACATCCTTTGCTCCCACTCCACAGATACAGCACTGTGCAGAAGTCTTAGGCTAACTATATTTCAGTATGTGTAGATATATGCTTAAGACTTGTGTACAGCACTGTATCTCAGGAACTGGTGATTAGACACAACGGTTTCCATCGTTTACAGACAATGGTTGGAAAAACAAAAAAATGTCCAATGCGTGGCAGTTCTTTGGGTGAGAGAGGTCAGAGGGGAATGGCCAGACTGGTTCAAGCTGACAGGAGGATGACAGTAATTCAGATAACCAGTTACAAGGGTAGTAGCTGAGGAGGTGGGGCTCATCAGCCATGGTTGGTAGCTCACCTAGGAGAAGGAAAACTCTGATCTTAAACCTCTGTTGCAGTGTGGCTGTACCCACTCATGGGGAAGGCCTCGGGAGTAAACCCTGAGAGAAAAATCCAAAGCTGGAGTCCCTAAGGCAGTACCATATTGAGTTCAACACTGACTGGAAGCTCCTGTGATGCTGCAGGGGTCTCTACTGTTCATCTGGGTTCATCAGATGCGTGGAGAGGGGCAGCTTGCACTGCACATTGCACTGTCCAGGCTTGCATACCTAGGCAGCTAAGATGCAACATCCATGGTCAACCCAGGCCAACGGAGGTCTGGCAACAGTCGTGTGCAGAAGAGCACCGCTGAATGTACAGCATATCAAACTTTGAAGTGGGTGGGCTACAGCAGCAGAAGACTGCAGTGTTCCACTTCTGAGCCTAATGAAGTGGCTACTGAGTGCAGTTTGATAATAAATTTACTTTGATCATTGACTTTGAGTTAGATGACGGAGAAAACATTATCAGAGCTGGCGGGTGGAAGGGCTGAAGAAGATGGGATCCGATAGAAGAGGGTGGTGGAGCTTGGAGTGAAGACTTCCCCCTATTGAGTCCTGCTGTGGCTCAGGGTCGACCATGGATGTTGTGTCCCAACTGTTTACGTGACACTCAAGCCAGAGCACGCTGTTGCCCATGCAGCAAACTGCCCCTCTCCACACACCTGATAAACGGCAGAGACCGATACGGTTTGGCACCAGCGGTGTCACAGGTGTTTCCGGTCAGTGTTGAAGTCAACCTAGGACAGGCTTAGGGACTCCAGCTCTGAATTTTTCCCTTGGGATTTACTCCCAAAGCTCTTTCCATGAGTGGGTATAGCTGCAAGGCAGTGGAGGTTTGAGATCAGAGTTTTCCTTCTCCTAGATGAGCTGCCAAACTATGGCTGATGAGCCCCATCTGCCTGAAGCAGCTGGTCTTAAGGCACCAGTAACCCCCTTTGCCTTTTCTCCTGTCAGTAGAAATGACCCTTCCAGAATTCGTAGCTAAGTCACACATAAAGACCAGGAGCAGGACTTGGTTGTCAGAGGCTTTTAGAGAAGCACACCATTGGGAGCATTTAATAGGTAGTGGAACTTGTCCTCATCAACACCCCCATCTATAGCAACCTTAAGGAACCTTCTTCTATTATTTCCCTTTTATTTCTTCCTTCCCTTGCACTCCTCCTGGCCCCTTCACCCTATTTCTTTCCTTTGCCTCCCTCTTCCTTTTCTTTATCTGCCCATCATCCACACACTCCACCCACCAGTTCCCCTCCAGAACTCCCTCCCTGATAGGGTTCTGGGAGTCCTTGTGCAGGATTTCCTATAGGTTAATTTGCAGGTTGAATCGGTAGTAAGGAAGGTAAATGAAATGTAACATTCTATTCGAGAGGACTAGAATATAAAAGCAAGGAAGTAATGCTTAGGTTTTATAAGCATTACATTTGGAATATTGTGAGACGATCTAGAGGAGGTTCATGGGAATGATCCTGAAAATGAAAGGGATAACATGTGAGGAGCATTTGATGGCTCTGGGGCTGTACTTGCTAGAGTACTGAAAAATGTTGGTGGGGCGGGCAAGGGAAATAGAGTAGAGTGATTTTTCCAATAGTGGGAGAGCTTATAACTAAAGGGCTCAACCTCAGAATAGAAGGATGTTCCTTTAGAACAGAGATGAGGACGCATTTCTTTTGCCAAAGGATGGGTGAATCTGGAACTCGTTGCCACATGTGGCTGTGGAGGCCAAGTCATTGGATATATTTAAAATGGAGATCAATAGGTAAGGGCATTAAAGAACACGGGCAGAAGGTAAGAGAATGGTGTTGAGAGGGAAAATAAATCAGCCTTGATAGAATGACAGAGCAGTGTTTATAGGCCTAGTTCTGCTTCTGTGTCTTATGGCTTTATGGACATCCCGACAAAGTGGATGGTCACAGTCTTTTCCCCAGGGTAGAGTAGTCTAAAACTAGAGGGGATAAATTGAAAGTAAGAGGGGAAAGAACTAAAGGATATGTGAGGGGCAAGATTTTCCACACAAAGCTATTGAGTATATGGAATGGAACAAACTGCAGAATAAAGTGGGAGGAGAGCTGGGTACTATATTTAATTTTCTCTTTCTCAGTCTTGCACTAGGTATGTTTATCTTGCTGTTTGTGTGTAATTTATGTTAAGTATGCTAACTTATGTTTGTAATGTTCTCTGCTTCTTCTTGTTCTTCTTAAACCTATCACTTCCACTGGGGCATAAGTGTCGTGGTTTTCCGTTTCTCACAGACGACCAGGAGACACAGAAGATTCTTCAAGAAGTTTTAAGCTTTAATTTGCAAACCAAAGCTGAGACAATCACTGAGCTAGTCACTGATTGCCCGCCGATCATTGTACATAGCATTTTTATAGCAATCTTCTTATCTTAATTGCATTAACTTATCCAATCATTCTATAGCTGCATATCACCTATACATGAACTAATCAATTGCTCTTGACTAGCTCTTAATTTGCCACCATTATTTCTTTCCAGTTCACATCCTGGGCCTCATTCCTGGCCACGGTTGTCTCTCAGTCAGCCTCCTTCAACATTCCATTGCCTGTTCGTATCATCCTGTCTGCCACCGTTATCTCTTCATAAGCCATTCTTTTGCATAATATATAGAGTACATTTCTGCTAATAATACACAGATATTCTTAAATGTCATAGTATATACCTAAGAATACAATATATCTAGTAAATGAATAAATGCATAGTAAATACTCAGTAGTCGTGGTTATATAGAATGCTGCTAATGCATAATATATTTTCCAATATAAGCCACTGACATCACCTCCCCAGAGTCCTCTGTCCTGGGTCAGTCTTTCAAAGGTTCCCCAGGTGTAATGTGTATTTGAAGACCCTCCCTCTCACTGCCTATGTAATTTACAGCCACAAGAGAAATAGTTTGCAAAATAGTGGCCATGAAATGCTTGTGTATGCAACAGCCAAATGTTAAGGCAATGGGGTTGTGTTAATTGGCCTGCATCAAACCAGGCAACGTGGGCTAAGTTATTTGCACCTTTGTATCTTTAGCTCAAGCAGGCAGAACACTTAGCAGATCAAACATGGTAACAGGTATAGGCAGTCAACAGTTTTTGTGTACTCAGAGACATGGTAGCATTGTGGTTAGCACCACGCAGTATAGGAAACCTGGGTTCAATTCCCAACCCTGCCTGTAGCGAGTTTGTATGTTCTCCCCATGACCATGTGTGTCTCCTCCAGGTGCTCTGATTTCCTCCCACAGTCCAAAGATGTACAAGTTGGTAGATTAATTGGTCAATGTAAATTAACCCATGATTAGGCTAGGATTAAATCGGGATTGCTAGGCAGCACGGCTCGAAGCAGCAGAAGGGCCCATTCCATGTTGTATCTCAGTAACTAAATAAACAGCCCTAACAACATTAATTTTAGGTGTCTGGGATCTCTGTCTTCAGAAGCTTTTAGATATTCTGTGTTAGTTTGTCCCTTGCAAGTGTCTCCAGAAACTTGCCTCCTTGTTTGCTGAATAAAAACTTAGGAGTCATGGAGTCATAAAAAGTACAGCATAGGAACAGGCCCTTTGGCCCATCTAGTCCGTGCTGAACCGTTTGAACTGCTCCCAGACCATAGCCCTCCATACTCCTCCCTTCCGTGTTCTTATCCAAACTTCTCTTAAATGTTCAAATTGAGCTCGACTGCACCACTTGCATTGGCAGCTCATTCCACACTCTCAGCACCTTCTGAGTGAAGAAGTTTCCCCTCATGTTGCTCTTAAAACTTTCACCTTTCACCCTTAACCAATGACCTCTAGTTGTAGTCCCACCCAGCATCTGTGGAAAAAGCCTGCTTGCATTTGCCCTATCTATACCCCTCACAATTGTATATATCTCTATTAAACATCCTTTCAGTCTTTATCTCTTTCCAAGAGATAAAGTCCTAACCTATTCAATCTTTCCTCATAACTCAGGTCTCCAATCCTGACCACACCCTTGTAAATTTTCTCTGTTGAGAAAATGTATATTTATGTTTATACTTTATAAAAATAAAATTTTTATTTCTATATCACCACCTTCATTGTCTATCCAGTTACTTCAATCCCAGTCACAACGTATACCCATCCCTCATCCTTTAGCAGCCGGACGTGGAACTGCCCACGGTGGAGTGAATGTACTGTACTGCTGCTACATAAAGCTCATTTTCTGGTTGAGTTCCCACCACCATGCACTGATTCAACACACACAAAACACTGGAGGAACTCAGCAGGTCGGGCAGCATCTATGGAGGGGAATAAACTGTTGATGTTTTAAGTTGACACCCTTGTCCTTTCAGGTTCCTTCTTTTTCAGACTGTACTGTGCCATACATGTTCAGCAACAGACACAAAACGCTGGAGGAACTCAGCAGGTCAGGCAGCATCTACGTTGTTCCTTTCTGCGCCTAGTGGTACATCAGGTGTCACTTTTTGATGCTTCCATTGAATTTGTCCTTTTTTACGAGGCCGAGTTGCTAGCTGGGCAATCAACCCAGCGTGGTTGGTGAAGCGTGCAAGGAGCTGGCCACATTCGAACGTGGTACCACTCGCCTTGAAGGCCAACACTGGTGGCAGTACACCACTGGCCAGCTGGCAGCATCTTTGTAGAGGAATAAACCAAGGAAGTTTTGGGCCAAAACCCTTTCTCAGAACTGGAAGGGAAGGAGGCAGGCGGCAGAGTAAGAAGGTGGGGGGGGGGGGGAGGGGAAGGAGTACGAGTTGATTGGTGATAGGTGAAGCCAGGTGAGGGGGAGGTAGGTGGGTGAGGGAGGGGGATGAAGTAAGATGGAAGGTGAGGTGAAAGAGATAAAGGGCTGAAGAAGAAGGAATTTTATAGGAGAGGATATTGGACTATGGGGAGGAAGGGAAGGAGGCGGGGTATTCGAGGGAGGTGATGAGCAGGTGAGAAGGGGTAAGAGGGGAGCTAGGATGGAAAAAGAGAGGGGGGGGGAGAGAAAATACCGGAAGTTAAAGAAAACGATGCTTGTGCCATCTGATTGGTGCCTACCCCAGATGGTACCTGACATCCTTGGGAGGTCTGGAAATGAGCTGGAAGCCCTGTGAAGCAAGGTGCCAGTGGAGACAAGTTCCTGAGGAAGGATTCATGGATGTGGTAGTGAATCTTTACATTTTATATACTTCCCAAGTCTGAGAACCACCGCGCTATCATGCCCTATTGTTAATTCAATGGATATTAGACTTTATAGAAGGCTGAATTCCCACGCCACCAGGTCCAAGAAAGCTACTTCGTTAGAACCATTTGGTTCCTATTCATGAACCCAAACCCAGTGAGTACTGAGGTGACAGGGTTCGGGTCCTACTGTGGGCATTACCCAGTGGTTGGACAAATTAAACGGCAGGCTGGATGGATTGAAGAGGCAGGGTGTCGGGACCAGAGGCAACAGGTTGAGCCGGTTCTGCTCGCTGCTCTGCAAAGTTCACTGCTCTCTCCGTGGCTGCAAGCCTGCTCTGGCCGCTCCGGGCTTTGCATCTGCATACTCTGCAACAAATGGCCCCCTATTGTGTGATGAACTGAGGCCGAGGCTTTCGGCCTGCTCCGGGCTTTCTGTCTATGGATTCACTTTCGTTCTGAATGCTGTTGCTTGCTTTTATTGTTTGCACGGTGTGTGTGTGTTTTCTCGTGTCTTTGTTGGGTCTTTTATTTAAATGGATTCTTTTGGGTTTCTTGTTTTGTGGCTGCCTATAAGCAGACAAAGCACAAGTTGTATAATTTATACATATTTAGATAATAAATGTACTTTGAACTGCTGTTTAGTAACAGTGTGACCACTTTGCACTAGGTTATTTTTGTTCTAATTGTGTTCTTTCTTGTGAAAATTATGTATATTTTATGTTAATTAATGTATAATTTTATGTATAATTATAATTCACGCTTTTGTGAATGCTTTGTATACTGTGTATCTGTACATTCCTGTGCTTTAAACTTAAACCTCTTTCTCACATTGATATATGACTCTTGAATGTTCGAGTTTTTGTTGCATATCACACCAATGCAGCACAGCAAATTCCTAATACACGCAAATGTGTATGCTAAATAAAATCATATATAACCATATAACAACTACAGCATGGAAACAGGCCATTTCGGCCCTTCTAGTCCATGCTGAATGTTTACTCTCATCTAGTCACACCTACCTGCACTCAGCCCATAATCCTCCATTCCTTTCCTGTCCATATACCTATCCAATTTTACTTTTGTTACGAAGGATGAACAGCTCTGATGGGCAGAAGGGTACAGAGTTGCCCATATCCCCCCCACCCCCCGGGAGAATTACAAACCATTACTGTTGCCATGCTGCTAATGAGAGAGAAAGAGATGGAACAAAAACATGCCAGAATATCTGCTACTGATAAGAGATAACACCGGGAGAGAGAGACTTGTTGTTCCACCATATTATGACTCCTGAAGGACTTATGGCTCCAGAGAGGGCTGTTTACTTGGTACCATTCTGTTCATTAAAATTCCTCAGTGGACAGCCGGAGTGGGCTGGTTTGATGGACTAAGCCATTCAAAACTGATTGACACCTGAGACCCCGTGAGTAGGGATAAAAGTGAGGTCTGAGGAGACACCCCTCAGACGCACCAGGAGACACACTAGTGAGCAGTGCTTAAGTGTTGGAACCCACGAGAAGGTGTGGGGCATCGGAGACCGAACGAAGGATCGGTCAATTTTAACTCACAGTGTTTATAGCGAGACCGGTGGGGGCTTGTGTGTGTGTCCACCCTTGCCTGGGTGACGAGTCCACTATAGACGAACGGTCTAGCTAAAGGACAGAGGGGTCATACCTGAATGGACACAACAACACATCGACAGATCAAGAACGTAAAGGAAGGTTTGACTGACTGTAGCTGTCACTGTTTGCTCGTCCTCTCTCTCTCTCTCTCCCTCCAACTGTTACAACAAAAGAACCAACAACTACCTCAGCCTACATGAACTGAACTGAACTTTATACTTTCCCATGATAATTCATTATCCCCTAGACAACGATAGAGCTTCTTTATTATTGATTATTATTATACCCACATTTTTAGGTTTAGTATTGCTAACGTGTATTATCTGTATATTTGCATTGTTGATATTGATTTGTATATTTTACTAATAAACACTGTTTTGAAAATAGTACCAGACTCCAACGGATACTTCTATCTTCGCTGGTAAGACACCCAGTTACGGGGTATGTAACACTTCAAATGACAAAATCGAACCTCCCTCTACCACTTCTACTGGAAGCTCATTCCACACAGCTACCACTCTCTGAGTAAAGAAGTTACCCCTCCTGTTACCCATAAACTTTTGCCCCTTAACTCTCAACTCATGTCCTCTTGTTTGAATCTCCCCTACTCTCACTGGAAAAAGCCTATCCACGTCAACTCTGTCTACCCCCCTCATAATTTTAAATACCTCTATCAAGTCCCCCCTCAACCTTCTACGTTCCAAAGAATAAAGACCTAACTTGTTCAACCTTTCTCTGTAACTTAGGTGCTGAAACCCAGGTAACATTCTAGTAAATCTCCTCTGTACTCTCTCTATTTTGTTGACATCTTTCCTATAAGTCAGTAACCAGAACTGTACACAATACTCCAAATTTGGCCTCACCAATGCATTGTACAATTTTAACATTACATCCCAACTCCTATGCTTAGTGCTCTGATTTATAAAGGCCAGCATACCAAAAGCTTTCCTCACCACCCTATCCACACGAGATTCCACCTTCAGGGAACTATGCACTATTATTCCTAGATCACTCTGTTCTACTGCATTCTTCAATGCCCTACCATTTACCATGTGTGTCCTGTTTTGATTATTCCCACCAAAATGTAGCACCTCACACTTATCAGCATTAAACTCCATCTGCCATCTTTCAGCCCACTCTTCTAACTGGCCTAAATCTTTCTGCAAGCTTTGAAAACCTACTTCATTATCTACATTCTCTTAGTATCATCTGCATATTACTAATCCAATTTACCACCCCATCATCCAGATCAAATCGATCCTTGTCACGTGCCTGTGATGCTGCTGTGTGTTAGCTTTTCAGTGCACCTGTGCATACGTGGACTCGTGCAGATGATAGTAAACTTTATGTTGACTTTGTGATTATTCTATATTTTTGAAAGCTGGCAGGATAAAAATATTCCCATACGAAGATTGCAACCAAGGTTTCAGGAAATGGAATGCAGAAACCACGAAGTCATTAACCACACCCATTGAATTGCAATGTTGCTCTAACCTTGGCATAAATAGATGATAATTTGGAATCAGCAGTACTGTGGTACATATACCATACAGCTAGGTGCCCAAGACTTTTGCACAGTACTGTGGTGATTTTATGTATTACACTGTACTCCTGCCACCAAAAAACACATTTCATGACATATGTGACTGATGATAAACTTGATTCTGATCTGGGTCTCTATTGTGGACTGTGTGTGGGGAGGAGGGAATCATGGTTGGGAAAAGGGGAAGGGAGAGGGAAGGGAGCGTGAAGCACTGGAGATACATTCTGAAATGATCAATAAACCCATTGTTTGGAATAAACGACCTAGCCTGGTGTCTCAGGGCTGGGTGTGTCTGCACCCTCCCCTGGCACTGCTTCTCTGCCACCTGTCCCACACCCCTCCCGCGGTGCTCCACCCTCACCATTCCCAACATCCTTTGTTCCCACCAGGTTTACAAACACACTCTCTACTCCACATTGACAAATACGGTACAGTGCGAAAGTCTTAGGCACTCTAGTTATATGTACAGAACAGGCCTAAGACTTTTGCACAATATTGTACTTCCCGGATAAAAGAAGGCTTTGGGTCTATAATCTTTCGTGTTAATGTCTCAAACATGAGCTGGCGATGCCTGAATGGTTTTCCCACCAGGAGCTGTCGGAAAGAACTTGGCATCCAACAGGTCTTTGTATTGGAGTTCAGGCATGACCATGCGAAGGCACGTCTCCTTGGTGTCGCCGTCGAGCTCCGGGTTCAAGTTGTAGCCCACAATCTGCGCGCCTCTATATTGGAGAGGTTTGAGCCTTTTGTCCCGGATTTGCCTGGTGTTTACCGGCCTGCCTCCCTCCAGGCAGAGCTCCTCCATCTTCTTGCGTGTCTGCTGCAGAACAAGCATGTCGTCTGCCATTCTTTTCCGGCCGTATCGCTCCACCTTTCGCCAGAAGGTCTTGTTGAAGTGCAAGTAGAGATTCCAGTCCAGGGAGTTCCAAGCCCTGATACGATCTGCGTCCACCCTAGACAGCACCTTCACACTGTCCTGGCTTCTGGCATTCAGCCTGAAGGAGACCACGTCATTGAGTTCCCAGCACAGGGCGTCCTTCAGCAGGACCATCGACTCATCGAAGTACTCCGAGATGAGGATGAGGTGGAACATACCCCTGATCTCACTCAGGACGGACTCCACATAATCCTCCGTGTTGTTGGTGTTGTGGTTGAAGCCGAAGTCGAACCACATGGGGTTCTTGGCATAGTGGCTGCTGAAGGCAGATGGGGTGTAGTATCTCCATGGCTCGGCCAGGAACTGCTCCAGGGAACATACCTTCAGGAATGCCTCTTTGTAATAGTTGAAGGAAGACTCTGCCAAGGTCACTGGGTCGCGCAAGATGGAGAAGTAAAAGGTCCCAGGTGGCATCAACTTCTCGATCTAGAAAAGACAAAACAAAATGTGTGATTCGGACGTCACTCACTTTAGCTAGTGTCGCTTCTTCCTTCTCCCCTCAGGCAGAAGATACAAAAGACCGAAAGCACGTGGCATCAGGCACAAGGTCAGCTTCTATCCCACTGTTAAGCTCTCAGTCCTGATTGCTCAGTGAGGTGGGTTGGATACTCCCCACCCAGGGGAATTTCCATGCTGGAGCTCCCTTGGTGGGTTGCCTTGAAGATTTAGAACAGGACAGCACACAAGCAGGCCCTTTGGCCCACAATGTCTCTGCTGAATATCTGAGGTCTCTGTCGGTCAGGGTTGACCATGGATGTTGCGTCCTAGCTGTCTAGATGAGCAAGCTAGGACAGTACACTGCAGAGGGAAAGCTGTTGCCCGTACAGCAGGAGTCCCCTCCCCATGCCCCACGGCAGAGACCGATACAGTTTGGGACCAGCAGCAGGAGTTGACAGTCGGCATTGAGCTCAACGTAGGGCTGCCTCAGGGACTCCAGCTCTGGATATTTCCTTCGGGGTTCACTCCTGAAGCCTTGCCCATGAGTGGGTACAGCTGCAAGGCAGCAGACGTTTGAGATCAGAGGCTTCCTCCTAGATGAGCTGCCAACCACGGCTGATGAGCCCCATCTGCCCGAAGCGACTAGTTTAAAGGTGCCAGTAACCCACCTTCGCCCCTTCTCCTGTCTGTAGCAACAGTTCCATTGGGCTTAGTAGCTAAGCCACACGTGAAAGCCAGGAGCTGGACTTGTCAGAGACTGTTTGAGGTGCACGCCATTGGGAGCATTTAATTGGTAGTGGGAGCTTGTCCCCCATTACCACCCCGGTTATAGCAAATCTGAGCTTGCTGAATGTAATACTGAATTAAACAAAATCCCTTCTACCCGTACATGCTCCTTTTCCTTCATTCCCTGAATACTCATCTCACTGCCTCTCCTATCAGATTCCTCCTTCCTGGGCCTATAGATGAAGCAGTCAAGAAAGCAGTCAACATCATCAAAGACCCCATTCTCTTTCATTCCCTCTCCCAGGGCAGAAGATACAAAAGTCTGAAAGCACCTACCACCATGGTGAAGGACAGCTCCTATCCTGCTGTTATCAGACACTGGATCGGACCTCTTGCACAGTAAGATGGAGTTCTGATTTTTGAGCTCACAATCTACCTCATTATGATCATGAACTTTATTGTTTATAAATAATACTGAGAAATTGTTTGTTCGTTATGTGCTGTGTTGTTTGATGTGGGTGATCATGGTCTTTCCATGACCATGATTGATCTTGGCAAATTTTTCCACAGAAGTGGTTTTCCATTGGCTTCTTCTAGGCAGTGTCATTACAAAAGGGATGATGTCAGCCATGATCAATACTGTTCAGAGATTGTCTGCCTGGGATCAGTGGTCGCATAAACAGAGCTTATGATATACACCGGCTGCTCGTACGACCATCCATCACCTGCTCCCATGGCTTCACGTCACACTGATCAGGCGGCTGGGGGGAGGAGGGGCTAAGCAGGTGCTACAACTTGCCGAAGGGTGACTTGCAGTTTAGTGGAGAGATAGAGCACCTTATAATAGTTAAAAAGACAATCTGAGAAACAAATTGTGTACTTAAATTGAATACAGAACTAGAACACCATCAATTCTACTACAGTACTATAAAACTGTGTATTAGATCTTAACGTTATCAACAGAGGAATTCATCCTGTGTATGCAAAGAATAAAATCAGCACGGACACCCAGTGAAAATAACGGACTGCCTTCACACAATACTGTCCTCCCTTCTTCTCTCTTTTTTCCATTCTCCATTCTGGCTCCCCTTCCCTTTTCTTCATCTGCCAATCGCCTCCCTCTTGTACCCCTTCCACTTGCCTTTCTTCCACGGTCCACTGTCCCCTCCTATTACATTCTTTCTTATTCCACCTTCTGCCATTTCCACTGATTGCCAGTGCTGTGAAGCATTGTATTAACTGCTACTATTCTGCTGTGCAATAACAACTATTAAAAGATACTTTATAGGTACGCAGATAGAAAAAGGTTAGAAGGTTATGGGACAACTTGGGCGAATGGGCCTAGAATGAGCCACACACACAAAATGCTGGAGGAACCCAGCATTCAGGCAGCCTCTATGGAGTCAATGTTTTTGGCCAAGACTCTTCTCCTATCAGATTCCTTCTTCTTCAGCACTTTGTCTCTTCCACCTATCACCTCCCAGCTTCTTACTGCATCCCCCTCACCAGCTTGTACTCCTCCCCCTCCCCCCACCTTCTTATTCCAGCTTCTTCCTTCGTCCTTTCCTGTCCTGATGAAGGATCACGGTCCAAAACGTCGACTGTTCATTCACTTCCATAGATGCTGCTGAGTTCCTCCAGCATTTTGTGTGTTATTCTGTATGGAACGATCTGCCTGAGTGGTGCACAAATTAAAGCTTTTCTCTGTATCTTGGTAGGTGTGACAATAATAAACCAGTTTCAATGGGAAGGAAAAGGTCAAAAACATCAGATCTTCAAACTGAGTTACTTATAGAAATTGAAGGACTTTGATTAACATGTCTTTGTTAAAGTAATAATTCTCTTGCTGTAGAATTTATAGAACATAAAGTAGAATGCTACTTTTTTGATGAAACCACACTACTTTTCTTTAACTTGTATTTTAATTTCACTATTATGTGTATACACACACACACGTACTTACAGTAATTCACGGTTTTTCTCTATAATTAGTATTGCAATGTACTGTTGCTGAAAAGGCAACAAATTTCACGACATATGCTGGTGATATTAAACCTCATTCCGATTCTTGTATAGGCCCTTTAGCCCACAATATTGTGCTGACCTGTATAAACCTACTCCGCCATCAACCTTCCTTCCTGCACAGCCCATAACCCTCCATTTTCCTTTTGTCCATGCGCTTTTCTGCCTTCTTAAAATATCTTTGTTGTACCTCCACCCCCAAGTGGTGCCCTCCAGGCACCTACTACTCTCTGCGTTATAAAAAAAAGACTACCTCCGACATCTCCCTGAAACTTCCCTGCAATCGTCTTAAAAGTAGATCCTCCGGTGCTGGCCATTGCCTCCCTATGAGAAAGGGGCCTACTCTCCACTCTATCGATGCCTGTCATCATCTTCTACACCTCTCATCCTCCTTCACCCCAGCTCACTCAACCTATCCTCATAAGACGTGCTCTCTAATCCAGGTATCATCTTGGAAAATCTCTTCTGCACCCAAAGCTTCCACATGCTTCCTATAATAAGATGACTAGAACTGAACACAATATTCCAAGTGTGGTCTACCTGGAGAGTAGGAGCCATGTATCTGTTCTCTCTCTGCATTGTATTACGTGCTACAGGGTTGATTATGGTGACAAGTCACGTGAGTTGGGCGGGGTGGTAAAATCGAAGGGAATAAGTCACATATTTGTGCTTTGTTTGTGCAGTTCGGGGTTGGGGACCGATGTATGTCGTATCATTTGCTGACCGCTCAATTACGCTTAACTTAGGTACTCGTAAGTTTCTTCAGCAAGACCAAAGAGCTGATTGTGAACTTCAGGAAGGGTAAGACGAAAGAGCACAAACTAGTCCTCATCGAGGGATCAGAAGTTGAGAGAGTGAGCCGTTTCAAGTTCCTGGGTGTCAATATCTCTGAAGACCTAACTTGGATGCAACGAGGATGCAGCAAGGGGATTTACAAGGATGTTGCCTGATTTGGAGAGCATGCCTTATGAGAATAGGTTGAGTGAACTCAGCCTTTTCTCTTTGGAGTGATGGAGGATGAGAGATGACCTGACAGAGGTATATAAGATGAGAGGCATTGATTGTGTGCATAGCCAGAGGCTTTTTCCCAGGGCTGAAATGGCTAACACAAGGGGGCACAGGTTTAAGGTGCTTGTAAAAAGGTACAGGGGTGATGTCAGGGGTAAATTTTTCACACAGAGAGTGGTGAGTGCATGGAATGCACTGGCAGCGACAGTGGTAGAGGCGGATACAATAGGGTCTTTTAAGAGTCTGTTAGATAGGTAGATTGAGCTTAGAAAAATAGAGGGCTATGCGGTAGGGAAACTCTAGGCAGTTTCTAGAGTAGTTTACATGGTCAGTATGACATTGTGGACCGAAGGGCCTGTATTGTGCCGTAGATTTCTGTGATTCTATGCTAACTATAATTAATCTAAGACAGTGGCTATATTTCATTTGGAGTTTGAGGAGATTTAGTTTGTCAAACTAAAACCCAAAAAAACTTTCACAAATCCTCTCTCTGGCTATCCATCCCATAGGATGACGATGGTTCCTTTCAGTCAGTTAGTGGGGTTTGATATGTACCATGGAGAGCACTCTGACTGGCTGCATCATTGTGTGGTATGTGGGGGGGGGGGAGGTGGGGGCAGGTGGCTACTGCTCAAGATTGAAATAAATTGCAGAAACTAGTAAACTTCATCAGTTCTGTCATGGGTACTCTGCAATATCCAAGACATCTTCAAGGAGTGGTGCCTTAGGAAGGTGATGTCCAATATTAAGGACCCCCACAACCCAGGACATGCCCTCTTCACACTGTTACTGCTGGGTAGGAGGTACAGAAGCCTGAAGACACTCACTCAGCGATTATGGAACAGCTTCTCCCCCTCTGTCATCGATTCTGACTGGACATTGTACCCATGAACTACATTTATGCACTGTATTTTTATTTCTGTTATATTGCAGTATTTATTTTAACTTAACTATTAAATAGACATGTATATACTTTCAGTAATTCGGTGTTTTTCTCTATATTTATTTATCATGTATTTCACTGCACTGTTGCCGCTACGTTAATAAATTTCATGACGTATGCCGGTGATATTAAACCTGATTCTGATTCAAGACTGGATATTTGCTAATTGCTAATAAAGGATTGAATACATGTCTTCGACTTTGGAACAATCATTATTGGAGCTGAGAGCACATCTTGCAAGTATAACAAATCCATGGGGTCTCCAGCAGTGGCAATTGTTTTGATTAGAATTGGCCACTACCTAGAGTTTTATAGAGCTCTCGGCTCTCAGACAGACAGACATACTTTATTGATCTCGAGGGAAATTGGGTTTTGTTACAGTCACACCAACCAAGAATAGTATAGAAATATAGCAATATAAAAACATAAATAATTAAATAATAAGTAAATTATGCCAAGTGGAAATGTCCAGGAGCAGCCTATTGGCTCAGTGTGTCTGTCTATTGCCTCTGAGGGAGGAGCTGTAAAGTTTGATGGCCACAGACAGGAATGACTTCCTATGACACTCAGTGTTGCACCTAAGTGGAATGAGTCTCTGGCTGAATGAACTCCTGTGCCTAACCAGTACATTATGCAGTGGATGGGAGACATTGTCCAAGATGGCATGCAACTTGGACACCATCTTCTTTTCAGACACCACCGTCAGAGAGTCCAGTTCCACCCCCACAACATCACTGGCCTTACAATAGACAATAGACAATAGACAATAGGTGCAGAAGTAGACCATTCGGCCCTTCGAGCCTGCACCACCATTTTGAGATCATGGCTGAACAACTACTATCAATACCCGGTTCCTGCCTTGTCCCCATATCCCTTGATTCCCCTATCCATAAGATACCTATCTAGCTCCTTCTTGAAAGCATCCAGAGAATTGGCCTCCACTACCTTCCGAGGCAGTGCATTCCACACCCCCACAACTCTCTGGGAGAAGAAGTTTTTCCTTAACTCTGTCCTAAATGACCTACCCCTTATTCTCAAACCATGCCCTCTGGTACTGGACTCTCCCAGCATCTGGAACATATTTCCTGCCTCTATCTTGTCCAATCCCTTAATAATCTTATATGTTTCAATCAGATCCCCTCTCAATCTCCTTAAGCCCAGTCTCTCTAACCTCTCTGCGTAAGACAGTCCAGACATCCCAGGAATTAACCTCGTGAATCTACGCTGCACTTCCTCTACAGCCAGGATGTCCTTCCTTAACCCTGGAGACCAAAACTGTACACAATACTCCAGGTGTGGTCTCACCAGGGCTCCGTACAAATGCAAGAGGATTTCCTTGCTCTTGTACTCAATTCCCTTTGTAATAAAGGCCAACATTCCATTAGCCTTCTTCACTGCCTGCTGCACTTGCTCATTCACCTTCAGTGACTGATGAACAAGGACTCCGAGATCTCTTTGTATTTCTCCCTTACCCAACTCTACACCGTTCAGATAATAATCTGCCTTCCTGTTCTTACTCCCAAAGTGGATAACCTCACACTTATTCACATTAAACGTCATCTGCCAAGTATCTGCCCACTCACCCAGCCTATCCAAGTCACCCTGAATTCTCCTAACATCCTCATCACATGTCACACTGCCACCCAGCTTAGTATCATCAGCAAATTTGCTGATGTTATTTTCTATGCCTTCATCCAAATCATTAACGTAAATGGTAAACAGCTGTGGTCCCAATACCGAGCCCTGTGGCACCCCACTAGTCACCACCTGCCATTCCGAGAAACACCCATTCACCGCTACCCTTTGCTTTCTATCTGCCAACCAGTTTTCTATCCATGTCAATGCCTTCCCCCCGATGCCCTGAGCTTTGATTTTACCCACCAATTTTCTATGTGGGACCTTATCAAATGCCTTCTGAAAATCGAGGTACACTACATCCACTGGATCTCCCCCGTCTAACTTCCTGGTTACATCCTCGAAAAACTCCAACAGATTAGTCAAGCATGATTTACCCTTGGTAAATCCATGCTGGCTCGGCCCAATCCTATCACTGCTATCTAGATATGCCACTATTTCATCCTTAATAATGGACTCTAGCATCTTTCCCACCACCGATGTCAGGCTGACAGGTCGATAGTTTTCTGTTTTCTCCCTCCCTCCTTTCTTAAAAAGTGGGATAACATTAGCCATTCTCCAATCCTCAGGAACTGATCCTGAATCTAAGGAACATTGGAAAATGATTACCAATGCATCCGCAATTTCCAGGGCCACCTCCTTTAGTTCCCTAGGGTGGGGATTTGTCAGCCTTCAGTCCCATCAGTCTTCTCATCACTGTTTCCTTCCGAATGTCAATCTGTTTCATTTCCTCTGTTACCCTAAGTCCTTGGCCCATCCATACATCTGGGAGATTGCTTGTGTCTTCCTTAGTGAAAACAGATCTAAAGTACTCATTAAATTCTTCTGCCATTTCTCTGTTTCCCATAACAATTTCACCCAATTCATTCTTCAAGGGCCCAACATTGTTCTTAACTATCTTCTTTCTCTTCACATACCTAAAAAAGCTTTTGCTATCTTCCTTTATATTCCTGGCTAGCTTGCGTTCGTACCTCATTTTTTCTCCTGGTATTGTCTTTTTAGTTAAGTTCTGTTGTTCCTTAAAAACTTCCCAATCATCTGTCCTCCCACTCACCTTAGCTCTGTCATATTTCCTTTTTTTTAATGCTATGCAGTCTCTGACTTCCTTTGTCAATCACTGAGGCCCCTTTCCCCCCCTTTGAATCCTTCCTTCTCTGGGGGATGAACTGATTTTGCACCTTGTGCATTATTCCCAAGAATACCTGCCATTGCTGTTCCACTGTCTTTTCTGCTAGGCTATCCGTCCAGTCAACTTTGGCCAGCTCCTCCCTCATGGCTCCATAGTTTCCCCTGTTCATCTGCAACACTGACACCTCCGAGCTGCCCTTATCCTTCGCAAATTGCAGATAAAAACTTATCATATTGTGATCACTACCTCCTAATGGCTCCTTTACTGCGAGATCGCTTATAAAATCCTGTTCATTACATAACACTAAATCCAGACTAGTCTTGTCCCTGGTCGGCTCTCATACAGCTGTTCCAAGAATGCATCCCGTAGGCACTCTACAAACTCCCTATCTTGTGGTCCAGCACCAACCTGATTCTCCCAGTTCACCTGCATGTTGAAATCGCCCATAACTACTGCGACATTACCTTTGCCACATGCCAATGTTAACTCCCTATTCAACTTGCACCCAATATCCATGCTACTGTTTGGTGGCCTGTAGACAATGAGTTTGTTGATTCTGTTAGTGTCTGCTACCCTCAGCCTGCTGCCCCAGCACACAACAGCAAACATGATAACACCGGCCACCACAGACTCGTAGAACATCCTCAGCATCATCCGGCAGATGTTAAAGGACCTCAGTCTCCTCAGGAAATAGAGATGGCTCTGACCCTTCTTGTAGACAGCCTCAGTGTTCTTTGACCAGTCCAGTTTATTGTCAATTCGTATCCCCAGGTATTTGTAATCCTCCACTATGTCCACACTGACCCCTCGGATGGAAACAGAGGTCACTGGTGCCTTAGCCCTCCTCAGGTTCACCACCAGCTCCTTAGTCTTTTTCACATTAAGCTGCAGATGATTCTGCTCGCACCATGTGACAAAGTTTCCCACCGTAGTCCTGTACTCAGCCTCATCTCCCTTGCTGATGCATCCAACTATGGCAGAGTCATCAGAAAACTTCTGAAGATGGCAAGACTCTGTGCAGTAGTTGAAGTCCGAGGTGTAGATGGTGAAGATAAAGGGAGACAGGACAGTCCCCTGTGGAGCCCCAGTGCTGCTGACCACTCTGTCTGACACAGTGTTGCAAGCACACGTACTGTGGTCTGCCAGTCAGGTAATCAATAATCCATGACACCAGGGAAGCATCCACCTGCATCATTGTCAGCTTCTCACCCAGCAGAGCAGGGCGGATGGTGTTGAGCGCACTGGAGAAGTCAAAAAACATGACCCTCACAGTGCTCGCCGGCTTGTCCAGGTGGGCGTAGACACGGTTCAGCAGATAGACGATGGCATCCTCAACTCCTAGTCGGGGCTGGTAGGTGAACTGGAGGGGGTCTAAGTGTGGCCTAACCATAGGCCGGAGCTGCTCTAGAACAAGTCTCTCCAGGGCCTTCATGATGTGGGAGATCAATGCCATCGGTGTGTAGTCATTGGAGCCACTGGGGCACGGCGTCTTCGGTACAGGAACGAGGCAGGACATCTTCCACAGCACAGGAACCCTCTGGAGACTCAGGCTCAGGTTGAAGACATGGTGAAGTACTCCACATAGCTGGGGGGCACAGGCTTTGAGCACCCTGGGGCTGACACCATCCGGGCCTGCAGCCTTGCTTGGGGTAGACGTTTCAGCTGTCTTCTCACCTGTTCAGGTGTGAAGCCCACCGTGGTGGTTTCAGGTGAGGGAGGGGTGTAGTCGTGAGAGCAGGGTGGAGAGCATGCTCGAACTCAATCCCCTGACTAATGAGGGGGATTTCTTCACTGGTACTTGGGTGAGTAGATGGATGAAAGGGTTTTAGAGGGTTATGGTCCAGATGCAGGTGGATGGGACCGGGCAGATCAGGCCAGCATGGACTAGATGGGCCAAAGGGCCTATTCCTGTGCTGTAGTGCTCCATGACTCTTATATTCTATAATAATTATTCACCCGTTATATTTAGGCATCGAAGCTGCTGCACTCCGCGAGGGGAAGGGCAGTGTGGTGGGGTGTGAAGGCTGGAGTCGGTGCGAATCCCCCCCACCGCCCCGCCTCCCTATTTGCTCGGCAGAAGGTAAGCTGTGTTATGGCCAACTGCAGCATTCACGGGCCCATGGACTCGACCTGTGGGGTTGTCTGTTTACATCTGCCAGGAGAGAGGCGTCGGCGCTTGGTGGGCTCCGCCAAAGGCAGCGCGGTGCGGCATTCAGGCTGGAGTTGGTGCTGCCCCCCACCCCCATCCCCCCCAGTGTTCAGTCGACAGAGGGTAAGCTGCGTTGTGGTCCACTGCACACTCCTGAAGCTTTCACGGGCTCAGGATCTGGGCTTCATTTTGCACGGCTGTATTTCACTGATATCTTACATGTGTTTGCTACCTTTCATGTGCTATGTGTTACCTTCTGCTTTGTGCTGTCTGTGACTGTGTTTTGCACCTTGGCCCTGGAATAACACTGTCCTTTTTGGCTATATTCATGTGTGGTTGAATGCTAATTAAACATGAATTGAACATAGAACAATACAATCAAGTTCATCAAATGGTAATCAACAGAGTCAGAATTTCACTCTACTCCCTCTTCCATTGCTGAATGGGAGCCCTCCATTGTGTCAGCTTGCCCTCTCACCCTCACCTCACCTGGAGCAAAGAGTTGCCGCACTTTCACTGTCTTACCTGGGGTTGGTAGAACCTCATGTGGTTGCAAATTATGTGATACTCCTGGGAATTATTAGGGTTGTAAGATTTGACCATCTTTGTGTTGAAGAAGGAGGGGTAGCCAAACTGGTAGCTGGTGGGAAGGGCAAAGGTTAAGTCCCTGGCCTCCCCAAAGCGGTACAAGATATTTAGGATTGTACTGCTGGCGGTCTTGTGTGTCTTTAGGAACATCACATGCGTCTTGGGTTGACAGGATTTCTCCAGCGTCCCGTCCATGTGAGAATTCAGTGGGAAAATCCAAGGCTGCAGTCTCCTTATCCTGGAGAAAAGGAACAGGATTTCCGTTATTGACGATGGTAGAAAGCAGCCCAATGGGTCCCTCCACCTCAAACCTCATGCCCTTCACTGACACATGGGGCCTGAGAAATAACAATGGGGTACAAGGAGATGGCTGATGAACTAAATGAGTATTTTGCATCGGTCTTCACTGTGGAAGACTCTGGCAGTGTGCCTGATGTTGCAGTGTGTGAAGGAAGAGAGGTGAGAGCAGTTACTATTACAAGGGAGAGGGTGCTCAAAGACCTAAGTGTACATTAGTCACCCGGACCAGATGAACTGCACCCTAGGGTTCTGAAAGAGGTAGCGGTAGAGATTGTGAAGGCATTAGTAATGATCTTTCAAAAATGAATGAATGAGTGAATGAATGATCTTTATTGTCATTATACATAGATACAATGAAACTCTGTTTGGCTTCCTCTCAGGCAATCAAAGCGGTAGATAAAAACAAGACAGTAATAGAAAAACAGTATTAAATGGATAAGTAGCAGAAAATAAGTTGCAGCCACACCAGAATATCACAGTAACGCACAAAGTGCCATTAGTGCAAGTATTTGAGTCCTTGTGTGTGCTCACAGTTTCAGTCATTGTTCTGTGGGAGTGGTGTGATGGAGGCCACAGCTCTGGGGTAGAAGCTGTTCCTCAGTCTATTTGTTCTGGCTTTTAGTATCATTGGACTCTGGCATGGTGCCAGGGGACTGGAAAATTTGCAGATGTCACTCCACTCTTTAAGAAAGGAGGGAGGCAGCAGAAAGGGAATTATAGACCAGTTAGCCTGACCTCAGTGGCTGGGAAGATGTTGGAGTCAGTTGTTAAGGATGAGGTGATGGAGTACTTGGTGACACAGGACAAGATAGAACAAAGTCAGCATGGTTTCCTTAAGGGAAAATTCTGCCTGACGAACCTGTTGGAATTATTTAAGGAAAGTACAAGTAGGATAGATAAAAGGGATGCAGTAGATGTTGTATATCTGGACTTTCAGAAGGCCACAAGGTGCCACATATGAGGCTGCTTACCAAGTTAAGAGCCCACGGTATTACGGGAAAGTTACTAACATGGTTAGAGCATTGGCTGATTGGAAGAAGGTAGCGAGTGGGAATAAAGGGATCATTGTCCGGTTGGCTGTCAGTCCTTTAGCTGAAAAGCAGCATCCATCATCAAGGACCCCCACCACCCAGGACATGCTCTTTTCTTGCTGCTGCCATCAGGAAGGAGGTACAGGAGCCTCAGGACTCACACCACCAGGTTCAGGAACAGTTACTACCCCTCAACCATCTGGCCTTTGAACCAAAGGAGATAACTTCATTCACCCCATCATCGAACTGTCCCCACAAACTATAGGCTCACTTTCAAGGGCTCTTCATCTCTTGTACTTAATATTTATTGTTTATTTATTTATTATTACTATTTTGTTTTTATTCTTGTTTTATATTTGTACCATTTGCTATTTTGTGATTTGCACATTGATTGCTATCATCCTATTGGGTGCGGTCCTTCATTGATTTTATTGTGTTTCTTGTAGTTACTGTGATTGCCCGCAAGAAAACAAATCTATATGGTGATGTATAAGTTCTTTGATAATAAATTTACTTTGAACTTTCTAAAATACATTTGGACAGGTATATGGATTAGGGAGGTTTAGAACAGGGGTTCCCAACCTGGGGTCCATGGACCCCTTGGTTAATAGTGGAGGTCCATGGCATTAAAAAGGTTGGGAACCTCTGGTTTAGAGAGATTTGGGCCAAATGCCTCTAGCTTGGATGGCATGGACTGCAGGGCCTTTTTCTGTGCTCAGAACGAAATAAAACTGTGAGACAAATGCAGTGAAGTGAAGGTTGAATTCAGCTGCTGAATAGAGACAAGCAGGAACACAAAGAGCTGGCAGTGCTGGACTCTGAAAAATAAAGGAGCTGAGAATAGGGACCATCAGGGGATAGGTGTACGGCAGATATTTAGGGGAGTGCGGGGAACCGGTTGCAGGTGCACTGTATGCATATTGTAGGGTAGAACCGGGGAGGGGCACAAAGATCTGTGGGAAGGGGAGAGTGCAGGCAAAGGATAAAATTGGGAGGACCATAGAATAGGTTAGTTAGGTTCATCAAGGTTCATGCCCTCACGTTAAAAATGTGAAATAACCTTATATCCAGGATTTCCATTGCTTGCAACACCAGACCGACAGTCATGAAAAAGACCGCAGTGAGGCACAGAACGTGGAACGTACAACGCTTGGATATCTTCAGCTTCCTGGGGGAAGGAAGTGGACGTGAGAAGCCTGTACAAGCGGACCTAATCATAGCTGATGAAGTAAAAAGCCCTGTTATTTTGAAGGCTGTGTGCAAGGCCGCAGTGGCCCAGAAATTATTGCCCCTCCGTCACCATCCCAAGGACTGATTGGCACACCCAGTCATTTTGGAGAGATACATGCAGTGGCAGATGCTGAATGTGGAACAATGGACGAAGAGCTGGAGGAACTCAGCTTGTCTGACGTTCCGGGTTGAAAATTCTCAGAAACATAGAAAATAGGTGCAGGAGTAGGCCATTCGGCCCTTCGAGCCCGCACTGCCATTCAGTATGATCATGGCTGATCATCCAACTCAGAACCCTGTACCTGCCTTCTCTCCATACCCCCTGATCCCTTTAGCCACAAGGGCCACGACAAGATTGCTAACTAACCCTTCCTCATTGCTCAATACCTAATCTAGAATGGCCTGCTCTCTAGTTGGTTCCTCGACATGTTGGTTCAGAAAACCATCCCGCATACATTCCAAGAAATCCTCTTCCTCAGCACCCTTACCAATTTGGTTCACCCAATCTATATGTAGATTGAAGTCACCCATTATAACTGCTGTTCCTGCGAGGCCCCTTGGGTAAGAGTGACCATAATATGGTGGAATTCTTCATTAAGATGGAGAGTGACATCGTTAATTCAGAAACAAAGGTTCTGAACTTAAAGAAGGGTAACTTTGAAGGCATGAGACGTGAATTAGCTAAGATAGACTGGCAAATGATACTTAGAGGGTTGACGGTGGATATGCAATGGCAAGCATTTAAAGATCGCATGGATGAACTACAACAATTGTTCATCCCAGTTTGGCAAAAGAATAAACCAGGGAAGGTAGTGCACCCGTGGCTGACAAGGGAAATTAGGGATAGTATCAAGTCCAAAGAAGAAACATATAAATTAGCAAAAAAAAGCGGCACACCTGAGGACTGGGAGAAATTCAGAGACCAGCAGAGGAGGACAAAGGGCTTAATTAGGAAAGGGAAAAAAGATTATGAGAGAAAGCTGGCAGGGAACATAAAAACTGACTGTAAAAGCTTTTATAGATGTGTGAAAAGAAAAAGATTGGTCAAGACAAATGTAGGTCCTTTACAGTCAGAAACAGGTGAATTGATCATAGGGAACAAAGACATGGCAGACCAATTGAATAACTACTTTGGTTCTGTCTTCACTAAGGAGGACATAAATAATCTTCAGGAAATAGTAAGGGACCAAGGGTCTAGTGAGATGGAGGAACTGAGGGAAATACATGTTAGTTGGGAAGTGGTGTTAGGTAAATCGAAGGGATTAAAGGCAGATAAATCCCCAGGGCCAGATGGTCTGCATCCCAGAGTACTTAAGGAAGTAGCCCAAGAAATAGTGGATGCATTAGTGATAATTTTTCCAAAACTCCTTAGATTCTGGATTAGTTCCTGAGGATTGGAGGGTGGCTAATGTAACCCCACTTTTTTAAAAAAGGAGGGAGAAAGAAACTGGGGAATTATAGACCGGTTAGTCTGACATCGGTGGTGGGGAAAATGCTAGAGTCGGTTATCAAAGATGTGATAACAGCACATTTTGAAAGAGGTGAAATCATCGGACAAAGTCAGCATGGATTTGTGAGAGGAAAATCATGTCTGATGAATCTTATAGAATTTTTTGAAGATGTAACTAGTAGAGTGGATAGAGGAGAGCCAGTGGATGTGGTATATTTAGATTTTCAAAAGGCTTTTGACAAGGTCCCACACAGGAGATGAGTGTGCAAACTTAAAGCACATGGTATTGGGGGTATGGTATTGATGTGGATAGAGAATTGGTTGGCAGACAGGAAGCAAAGAGTGGGTGTAAACGGGACCTTTTCAGAATGGCAGGCAGTGACTAGTGGGGTACCGCAAGGCTCAGTGCTGGGACCCCAGTTGTTTACAATATATATTAATGATTTAGACGAGGGAATTAAATGCAGCATCTCCAAGTTTGCGGATGACACGAAGCTGGGCAGTGGTGTTAGCTGTGAGGAGGATGCTAAAAAAATGCAGGGTGACTTGGATAGGTTAGGTGAGTGGGCAAATTCATGGCAGATGCAATTTAATGTGGATAAATGTGAGGTTATCCACTTTGGTGGCAAAAACAGGAAAACAGATTATTATCTGAACTGTGGCCGATTAGGAAAAGGGGAGATGCAACGAGACCTGGGTGTCATTGTACACCAGTCATTGAAGGTGGGCATGCAGGTACAACAGGCGGTGAAAAAGGCAAATGGTATGTTGGCATTCATAGCAACAGGATTTGAGTACAGGAGCAGGGAGGTTCTACTGCAGTTGTACTAGGCCTTGGTGAGACCGCACCTAGAATATTGTGTGCAGTTTTGGTCCCCTAATCTGAGGAAAGACATTCTTGCCATAGAGGGAGTACAGAGAAGGTTCACTAGATTGATTTCTAGGATGGCAGGACTTTCATATGAAGAAAGACTGGATCGACTAGGCTTATTCTCACTGGAATTTAGAAGATTGAGGGGGGATCTTATTGAAACATATAAAATTCTAAAGGGATTGGACAGGCTAGATTCTGATGCTGGGGGAGTCCAGAACGAGGGGTCACAGTTTAAGGATAAAGGGGAAGTCTTTTAGGACTGAGGTGAGGAAAAACTTCTTCACACAGAGAGTGGTGAATCTGTGGAATTCTCTGCCACCGGAAACAGTTGAGGCCGGTTCATTGGCTATATTTAAGAGGAAGTTAGATATGGCCCTTGTGGCTAAAGGGATCAGGGGGTATGGAGAGAAAGCAGGTACAGGGTTCTGAGTTGGACGATCAGCCATGATCATACTGAATGGTGGTGCAGGCTCGAAGGGCCGAATGGCCTACTCCAGCACGTATTTTCTATGTTTCTATGTTTCTTTTATTGCACGCAATTTTAATCTCCTGTTTAATGCCATCCCCAACCTCACTACTGCTGTTAGGTGAAAGGTCTTGACCTGAAACATCGACTGTCCATTTCCCTCTACAGATGTTGTCTGACCCGCAAAGTTCTGCTATTTGTCTTTTGCTCTAGTCGTTTCAGAGGCTAGTTAACAGTTAATGAGAGAGCGTTTATCTACTTCCTCAGGAGGCTGAAGAAAGTTGACATGCCCCTTTAATCCCCATCAATCTTTAACAATGCACCACACTAAGCATCCTATCCAGATGTAGCATGGTTTGGCTCAGCAACAGCTCTACTCTTGACTGCAAGAACTTGCAGGGAGTTACGGACACAGCTCAGCACATCATGGAAACCATGGACTTCATCTACAATTTCTGCTGTCTCGGTGAAGCAGCCAGCATCACCAGAGACCCCACCCATCCTGCACATTGTCTCTTCTCTACTTCCATCAGGCAGAAGATAAAAAAGCCTGAAAGCACGTGCCACTATGCTCTAAGAGAGCTTCTTGAGGCTATTGAACAGTCCCCTGGTATGGTAACATGGAGTCGAGCTCAGAATCTATCTCATTATGGGCTTGCATCTTATTGTCTGTCTGCTCTGCACCTTCTCTGTAACACTTTATTCTGCATCCTGTTGGCCAGAAAGAACTGCAGTTTACTAATCAGTGAATTTGAATAAACCGAGGGCAGTGGAAGTTGACACACCAATTGTCTTTGTTCTTGCCATTTTGTGAAGCTCCTCTGCTTCCTCCATTTTGTGAACTGGAGTTGCTAATGCTCCAGGTAATCTGCTGGACTAGAGATAATTTCTAAATATATTATTTGTGAGCTGTTCTTTGGTTAGATATAACATGCATAGTTGTGAATGGTGGGATCTGTGTCTACCCTGAGTGATTCGAGCTGGTCACTAGTTTGGTTACTGATTTAGAACAAAAAGCCATAAATTACCAGCTGTCACATGCAGAAAAGGGCTAATAACTGGATGCTGGCTTGGATGACAGCCAATAAGAAGGGGTTTTAGGTCAGTCAGCTGACCCATAGCCAATAACACTGAAAGATAACATTTGAACTGGTAAGGAATGAATATAAAAGCAAAGGTTTTGAATGCATTATCAGCAATAACCCTCTCCAGAAACCCACCATGGTGGATGTGGAGTACCCCACAGGCATGTGGCGATCAGAGTGGGACCACAAGGAATACATGGCCAACAGAGATTCATTTCTGGGTATTTCCTTTTCTATTCTTTGAGAGTTGATGGAGAGTTAAGAAAACTTAGCACACAGGTATTCAGGGTATTCAGCACACAGGGAGTAATCCTTGTAACAATTCTAATATTGTTTTCCCTTGTATTCCCTCAGTTTATTGATAGGATGAAATAATTGGTATGGATACAAAACAAAGTTTTTCACTGGGCCAGATTTAATTCATGTGACCTTCAGCCCATTGTGACTACGCTAGGCCACAAAGCAATTTTATTCCCTGAATATTTTACTCTGTAACCTATTCTCTCTGTAACCTATAACCCTCTGTTTTACACTCCCCAAGCCCAACTTTGAAAGCTCTACTCCTGTTGGTCTTTTCACAATGTAACACCTCTCACTACCTCAACGTCTGAAGTCTTCATGTCCTTCTCCATGGTAAAATCAGAGGAGACAGTCTGCTTCCTTGTTACATTAATGGTCAAAGTTGAGTTTCTTGTCATCTGCACAAGCACGTGTCTGCACAGGAGCATTGAAAAACTTATTTGCAGGCTTTTTGATAGATCTTACCCTCCTGATCCTATCTCACTCTACCAAGAGAACATGCTTCAAGTTCAAGTTCAACTTCATCATCATTTAACCATACACATGTATACAGCTAAACGAAACTATTTACCTCTGGGACCGAGATGCAAAACACAGTACGTACTGTATATTGTATAAAATAATAGATAATGAAGTAATCTCTAGATGTACAAGTTGACATAAAGTCAATATATAACATATAGTCAAATATACAACAGTATCACTGTTGTTGGTGCTATCATAAGTAATGTGTACTGAGCGTGTTCAGAAGTGCTTTCTTGACTAAGGAGGTGGTGTTGAGGGACCAGGTGAGGATATCCGTGATCCGTGAACCATTCAGTAGCTCAAGCATTACTAAAGATGAACTTCTACTCAATCTTCCTCCAAGAGGACCAGAACCTTGTCATAGGGTTTGGAGGCTTGTGTGCCTCAGTGACCCGGAGAGCGATGTTGGCTGGAGTCAGGGTCTTGTGTTATGGTCACCCATGTCAAACAGGTCAAAGTGTAGAGGCCAGACTAAGAGTGGCCCACCCTCGGTTCAGGGGTTCATCTCAGTCCCAAGAACCCTGAATGGTTAAAAAAAAGTTACAAAAACAGCAAGGAAGAATCCTTCTACATCTGTGTGCAACAGTATGGACAGACAGAGATGGAGGATCTTCATTGCCAGTGGAGTAACAGTCAAAATGAATGAACGTACAAAACCTTGACTCAGGGTCCCTTTGATTGACGCATCAGTTGATATCCCAGAGAGGTAAGCAGCCAACAAAATGGTGGGAAGTGATAGGAAAGAAAAGTCGTGCATGGAGGGAAGAACAAATATAGCTGCAGTTTCTTTGAAGCAGGTAAGAACAGAAGGTGAAGTTGAAGGTTAATGAAATATTTGGAACTGGAATTGGTTTATTATTGTCACATGGTCCAAGCTGATCTCGCATACTGTTTGTACAGATCAGATCATTACACAGTGCACTGAGGTAGAACAATAACAATGAAGATTAAAGACTAACGTGTCAGAATACATGTTAAAGACTAACAGTCTGTGGGGGCATGGCTTATTTAGGTCACTTCCGTCGTGATTGATCTGTTTAAAAGCTACAGCTGCACTTCCCATTGGCTGGCTTGCATGCCACTACACCTAGTGCCCAGCTTCACACCTCAAAGGAATAAAGAATAGCACATGTGAGAGATACTTTCCCTCTCCCTTTGTCCTCAGAACCATCTGGAAGGTATGCTCTGCATGCATTTTTAATTAAGTGGACTATTTATTTCTGTAGCTTGTGTAACTTGTGGGAACATATGTTTGGGCAAATTTTTTACTGTTTGTAAATAAATGATCAATATACTTATTTGCAGCCAGTTTTTTCTGTCTCACTTGTCAGACCTGCTTCAGCATCGCATCTAGAGGGCATAAATGAGTTTAAGAAACTCTTCAATAAGAAAGAAAAATGACTCTATTATGGTTACTACGCTGTTATGGATTTATTCAGTATGCCCGTGTAAACATGAATCTCCGGGTTGTATATGGTGATGTATACAGTATGTATTTTGATATTCAACTTACTTTGAACTTTGAATGAGGGGTGAGCTTATGGAGATGCACACAGTCTTTTTCGCAAGGCTGGGAAATCAAGAACTAGAGGGCATAGGTTTCGGGTGAGAAGGGAAGGATTTAATATGAATCTGAGGAGCAACCTCTTCACCTAGAGGGTGGTGAGTATATGGAACAAGAGGACGTGTTGAGGCAGGCACAGTAACACATTTAAAAAGCTCTTGGACAGGTACGTGAATAGGAAAGGTTTAGACGAATATGGTGCATATGAGACTAGTTTAGGTGGGTGTCTCTGTCAGTATGGATCACTAAGGCCAAGGGGCTGTTTCTGTGTAACACACACAAAATGCTGGGGGAGCTCAGCAGGTCAGGCAGCATCTATGAAGGGGAATGAACAGTCGACACTTTGGGCCGAGACCCTTCACCAGGGGTGGAAAGGAACTGAACAGGTCAGAATACGAAGGTGGGAGGGGGGAAGGAAGAAATACAAGCGAAGTCAGGTGAGGTGGAAGGTGGATGGCCAGGGACAGGGCGATGAAGTGAGAAGCTGGGAATATGATAGGGGGAAAAGGTAAAGGGTTGAAGAAGAAGAAATCTGATAGAAGAGAAGAGTGGACCATGGGAGAAAGGGAAGGAGCAGAGGAACCAGATGGAGTGGATGAGCAGATGGGGAGAAGAGAAGGTGGGATATGAGGTGTTGCTTTTCTAACCTGAGAGTGGATTCATCATGACAGTAGAGAAAGCCACAGACCGATATGTCAGAGTGGGAGTAGGGATGAGAACTAAAATGAGTGGGCACCGTCAAATCCTGAATGTTGTGGATGGAGTAAAGGTGCTCAACGAAGCATTCCTCCAATCTCTGTTTCCATGTTTAATAGCAGTGTCTCAAGTACTGAGCATCTGCCTCTGCCTCCTCTGCTCTTGGGCAAATAAACCTAGTTTTTCCACTGATAGTCGTGATACTATTATCAGTGGGTTTATTATTGTCACATGTTCTGAGGTCCAGTGAGAAACTTGTCTTGCTTGCTACTCATAGAGCTCATTTAGTTACAATAGTGCATTGAGTTAATACCAGGTAAAACAATAAACTGTAAACACATTATTACCATGGATGTCCAGTCCTTAAACACTTCTATCCCCCATCAAGAAGCCATCAGGCTCCTTGCATCGTTCTCAAGAAAAGAACTAACCAATTCCCCTTCTCTACCACCCTCCTCCATGTGGCAAAACTGATCCTCACCCTCAACAATTTTTCCTTTGCCTCCTCCCACTTTCTCCAGACTGGAGGGGCTACCCTCACCCAGATCTCCTTAATTTCCTGGACATCAGCTCTTACCCCATCTTCCCACTGTCTTAACAATTATAGAATTCCTCTTGTCCTTACCTACCACCCCATCCAGCACATCATCCCCCGCAACTTCTGCTATCTCCAAAGGGAACTTACCACCAAACATATCTTTACCTCCCCCTCTCTCTGCGCTCTCCACAGGTGTCGGTCCCTTGTCCATTCACTGCTCCCCACTAATCTCCCTCCTGGAACTTATCCCTGCAAGTGGCCAAAGTGCTACACCTGGCCATTCACCTCCTCCCTCACCTCCAAAAACTCCTTCCAGATGGGCAACACTTCAACTGCAGTTCTGCAGGGATTGTCTATCGTGTTTGGTGCTCCCAATGTGGCCTTCTCTACATTGGTGAGACCCATAATAAATTCATTGACTACCTCTGGTCCATCTGCCAAAAGCAGAACTTCCTGGTGGCTGAACATTTAATTCTGATTCCCGTTCTTGTTCCAACATGTTGGTCCATGGTCTCCTCTTGTGGCAAGATGAGGCCACCCTCAGGGTCCAGGAGCAACAACTTTTGTTCCATCTGGGTAGCCTCCAACCTGATGGCATGAACATTGCTCTCCCGGTTTAAAAGAAATCCCCACCCCTTTCCATCCCCCACTCCGGCCTCTTACCTCTTGTCATCTGCCTAGCACTCCCTCCTTGGTCCCTTCCTCCTATAGTCCACTCTCCTCTCCTATCAGAATCCCTCCTCTCCAGCCCTTTATCCTCCCGAACCTTCTGCCTTCGCTTATCAGCTCCTTCACCTCTCCCTTTTCAGTCTAGCATCTTCCCCCTTTCTTTCAGTCCCGAACAAGGGTCTCGGCCCAAAGCGTTCCCATAGATGCTACCTGACCTGCTGAGTTCCTCCCGCAATTTGTGTGAGTTGTTCTGGATTTCCAGCTTCTCCATCCTTTCCCGTGTTTACCAAAACAAAGGAGATTCTGCAGATGCTGGAAATCTTGAGCAACACACACACACACGCATACAAACACAATGTTGGATGTACTCAGCAGTTCAGGAAGCATCTATGGAGCAGAACAAACAGTCAACGTTTCGAGCCGGGACCCATCATCAGCGCTGGACAGGATAAATTGTAACAGAAAGTGCGGTTTGGTGTAGGCAGACGATAAGGAGCAGAGACATAACGAGGGAGTTGGCGAGGTCCATCTTATAGGGCCACTCATCCTAGTGAATCTCTCCTACACCCTCTCGGGTGTTGCTCGGTCCTTCCGAAACCGGACGGGACGTAGTATTGGAAGGGTGACCGCTTTCAACAGTAACTCGGCGGGTTCTTGAGGAGCTGTGATTTTTGGGGTACCCAAGCCAGTGTATAAAGGTGGGACGGGCACTGAGGTGGCCCAGACAGTTTTTTTCCCTCAAGATGTTGCCGGGTCGGCGTTGTGTGCGCGTGTGACAGAGAGTCTGTGTATTACTTGTAAATCCGCTCTTTGCACCCTCTCTTCATTTTTAGCCCAGTTCAATCTCTTCCTCTGATCTTTTATATCGTCCTATGTCTCCGGGTCGAGTGCATGCTCCTCACCTCTGTTCTATAAACATCAAAAACAATTTAGTCGCCTAACCCCTAATCCCCCGCCCCACCGGAGTTTTTGCGGAGGATTGTTGACTCCGAGGGGCCGGGGGAAGGAGGGGGGCTATCAGGCGCTTCCGAGGGCCTGTGGACGCGCTGGGGATAGAATGAACGCAAGTCGCCCCGAGATCTCCGCGCCTACCTCATTGCTGGCCACTGGTCCGAGTCTTCCCTGCCGCCGCTCCTCACTCAGGCACCGGCGCTTCGCCTTCTTACCCACGGGCAGGTCCCCTCACGCCCAGCACCCCGGTGTGCTGTTCTTACAGTAACAGAAGAGCTACGAGAGAAACCCCTGGGTTAGAAATTCACTCTGAGAGAGAGAAGAGAGCGAGAGGGAGATAGAAATAGAGGGAAAGAAAACGTGCGCCCCGCTTGTACACGTCACGGCGTCTGCACTAATTCCTCGTCGCCTCTCTCCTCACCTCCTTCTCCTCCCCTCTCACTACTACTCCTCCCACTTCAACCTCTCCTCTCCGCTTTTCTGCCTCCCCTCCCTTCCCTCTGCTCTCTCTCTCTCTCTTTCGACCCCTCGCACTTCTTTTCCTTTCTGTCCCCTCTTCCCCTGGCTCTCCACTTGCTCTCCCCTTCCACTCTCCCTCCCTCTGGTACTTTTTGTCTGCACTCTCATCCTCCCTTCCTTCCTCTCTCTCTTTCCCCCTCCCTCTCGCCCTCCCATCATTTTCTGACCTCTCCCCTCAATCTCTCTCCCTTTCCTCACTCTCTCACACCCTCCAATTGCCCCTTCCCCCTCCCCTCCTATATTTCCCCTCTCTCCCCTACCCCTCCCCTACTCTCCTCTCCCATCCTCCCCGTTCCTAGTCCCCTGCACTCCCCGCTCTCTGTTTTTTGCTCCCCCTCCCTCCCCTCAGTCTCCTCCCCAGCACAACACACCCACCGTCCAACTAACTGCTGCATGACAAACATCTTAACTCATTGCTAATGAGTTAAACAATTCCAACGCAAGTTTGAGTGGTGGGCACTTTGCCTTACTTCACAAACTTTGGAGAAAGTAACAATTGAAGAAGTTGGGGGACAGACTCCCACATATTCTTCCCCCCCCCCCACCTCTCAGGACACATCTTCACAGCTACCAATGTCAACGTTGTTTAGATTATCATCTGCACAAGTCCATATATACAGAGGTGCAATTAAAAATCCTACTCGCAGCAGCAGCAGCAGCACCGGCAGTGGCCACAAGAAAAAACATAAATTAAACATCAGTTATACACATTTTAAAAGAAGAACCGGATTAGATACAAGTAGAACATAAAAATTGTCATCCATTTTACCTCGTGTCCTGTCCTGGCCCCGACATATAAATGCAATCACAGTAAAGGTACTTCAGCATCTTTCGTAGGTTAAGGAGATTTGGCTTGTTGCCAGGCAGTCAAATAAACCTCTTCAGGTACACTGTTGACAGTATTCTGACTGGTTGCATCACTGTTTGTACCAAACAAAATGACCATGGAGTGTATGTACATGGTCTTCTGCTGCTGTAGCTCATCCACTTCAAGGTTCAACGTGTTGCGTTCTCCTGCACCCCACTGCTGTCACGTGTGGTTATTTGAGTTACTGTCGCCTTCCTGTCAGCTTGAACCAGTCTGGCCATTCTCCTCTGACTCTCTCACTAACAAAGGATTTTCACCCACAGAACTGCCACTCACTGGCTTTTTTTTTTGTTTTTCTTGGCACCATACCCTGCAAACTCTAGAGTTCATTGTGCGTGAAAATCCCAGGAGATCAGCAGTTCCTGAGATACTCAAACCATCCCGTCTGGTAGCAATGATCATTTCACAGTCAAAGTCGCTTAGATCACATTTCTTCCCCATCCTGATGTTTGGTCTGAACAACAACTGAACCTCTTGAACATGTCTGTATGCTTTTATGCATTGAGTTGCTGCCACATGATTGGCTGATTAGATATTTGCATTAAGGTGCAGGTGTATAGGTGTACCTAATAAAATGGCAATGACAACAAAATGCTCCAACAACTTACTTTGAAGATTCAAATTTCAAAGTTCAAAGCAAATTCAGTGTTAAATTATATATATCCCATCAATCACAACCCTGAGACTCATTCCCTTGTGGGCACACTCAGTAAATCCAAAAACCATAATAGAATCAATGAAAGACAGTGCCCAACAGGGCGGACAAATGGCCAGTGTGCAAAATACAACAAACCATGCAAACACAAAAGAAAAAACTGAGCAATAAATATTGAGAATATGAGAGGAAGAATCCTTAAAAGTGAGTCCATAGGTTGTGCATCAGTGATGCGGCAAGTGAACTTTTCCCCACTGGTTCAACAGCCTAAGGGGGAGGGGGGTTTATTTGTGATGGATTTGACTGGGTTGTATCCACTACTTTTTGTAGGATTTTCCATTCAAGGGCGTTGGCGTTTCCATACCAGACTGCAATGCAGCCAGTCTCCACTGTACTTCTGTAGAAGTTTGTCGAAGTTTTAGATATCATGCCGAATCTTCTGAAGCTCTGAAGGAAGTGGATGTGCTGCCATGCTTTCTTCATACGTAATTGCAATTATGTGCTGGGTACAGGACAGATCCTCTAAGGAACTTGAAGTTGCTCACCCTCTCCATCTCTGACCCCACGATGAGGACTGGCTCATGGACCTCCGATTTCCTCCTCCTGAATAATCATCTGCTTGGTCTGGCTGACATTGAGTGAGAGGTTGTTGTTGTAGTACCATGGAGCCAAATTTCCAATCTCCCTCCAATATGCTGATTCATCACCACCTCTCCTCCGGCCAGTGACAGTGGTGTTGCCAGCAAACTTCAATATGGCATTGGGGCTGTGCTTGGCCACACAGTCAGAAGTGTAAAATGAGTAGATCAGGGGGCTAAACACACAGCCTTGTGCTGATGGAGATTGTGAAGGAGGTGTGTTGCCAATCTGAACTGACTGATATCTACAAGTGAGGAAATCGAGGATCTAATTGTACAAGGAGGTATTGTCTTGAAGCTTATTGATTACCGTAGATGTCGGATTATAAGCCGCTACTTTTTCCCCATGCTTTGAACAGCATTGAACACAGCGGCTTATAATAAGATGCGGCTAATAGAAAGTTTTTTCCCATGCCGCCAAAACATTTTGCCTCGTAACAGTAGACCAATAAAATTGATGAGTAGTTCACAGAGGTCCAATGAAATTGTACGATAAATCAAGCGCACTTCACAAATTATTGTAAATCAGCCATTTGTACTCACCCTCATCAACATGGAAAACACTCGAAGAAAAGCATATGATGCAGCTTTTAAGTTAAAGGCAATCAATCTGGCGGTTGAACAAGGAAATCGAGCTGCTGCGCGTAATCTTGGCATACATGAATCGATGGTGAGACGGTGGAGATTTAATTTGGGACTGCCGCTTCAGGTCAGGAATGGCTCACGTGATATTAGACAGCAGTACAAGGGAGGGAGGGAGCGAAACTGAGGATTCCGCTGCACCGAAACTACTAGCGATTCAGTAAACAAAAAAACAGTAAAACTCGTGTGTGAATGGTATCGGGCCAATAAGGACACAAGTGTCCGATGTTACCAAATACCGGTAGGTATAACAAAGTTTAGCCTTACCAAATATGTGTAGCGAGGGTTTGGTTTGGGGGAAAAAGGAGTATAAATAAGAGCAGAATGTAAGGGGAAGGCAAAACGCGTTCTGCAATAAAGCCACGCTGCACTGTAATCCGGTGTTGGTTGTCTCTCTTCCAAAACGAACACAGGGCAGAATTTGAAGCCCAACACGTGTAATATCTTTCTGTGTAAATATCTCATATTACAAGCGGCCGAAAATCCGGTGCGCCGAAAATCCGGTCCGCCGGAAATCCAGTGCGCCGAAAATCCGGTCCGCCGGAAATCCAGTGCGCCGAAAATCCGTTCCGCCGGAAATTCGGTGCGGCCTAAAATCCGAAGCGGCCTGTATAATTTAAAAAATGATTTTATTTCTAAAATTAGAGCCAGCGGCTTTTAATCAGGTGCGCTCTGTAGTCCGGAATCTACGGGTAGTTTTGAGGAGATGATAGTATTGAATGCTGACTCTGATCAGTGACGAACATCCTGATGTACACATCTTTGCTGTCTAGATGTTCCAAGGTTGTGTGAAGAGGCAACGAGCTGGCATCTGCTGTGGACCTGTTGTGCTGGTAGGCAAATTAGAGTGGATCCAAGTTGGTTCTCAGGCAAAAGTTGATGTGTTTCATCACCAACCTCTCAAAACACTTCGTCACAGTGGATGTAAGTGTATGATAGTCATTGAGGCAGGTTACCTTGTTCTTCTTAGGCACCTGTAAGATCGAAGCTTGCTTGAAGAAGATGAGTACCTCAGTCTGCCGAAACAAGAGCTTAAAGATATCAGTGAACATTCCAGCCAGTTGATCAGCATCAGGTCATTAGTACCCGGTCAGATGCCCCACCTGGGCCAGATGCTTTCCTTGGGTTCACCCTCCTGAAGGATGTTTGCGCATCAACCTCAGAGACTGAAGTCACAGGGTCAGTGCAGGCTGAGGGAGTTTCTGAAGTTTGTTCATGTTGTCACTGTCAAAGCAAGCACAGAAGACATTGAGCTCATCTGGAAGCAAAGTCCTACTGTCACCTGTGTCCGCTTGATTTCACTTGGTAAGAGGTGATAGCATTAAAACTGTGCCACAGCTCTCGAGCATCCTTCGATGATTCAAGTTTGATTCAGTATCTCCACCACCCGTGAGATGGTTTTCTGGAGAACATTCCTGCATCTGTTGTAGTTTTCTTGGTTTCCAGACTTGAATGTTTCTGATCTGGCCCTCAGCAACTTTTAGATCTCATGGTTCATCCAGGGCTTCTGATTGGGTAAGACTCTGAATGATCTAATGGGGACACACTCATCTACTGTTTTATAAAGTCCATTACAACTAAGGTGCATTCATTCAGAACAATCAATCAGTCCTTGAACACCAAATGGAAGAAATTCCATAGTTGTTCCTCCGCCTCCTGCACCCACCTCTTCGGTGTCCTTACCTCTGGAGCCTTGCTCTAAAGCCTCTGCCTGTATGCAGGTAGGAAGACAGCCAAGTGATCAGATTTCTGGAAATACATTCTGGGCATGGTTCAGGACTTTTGGCTTGTTACCGGACATTCTAACACTCTTCCACAGATGTGCCATTGTAATAGTATTGTAAAGCCCTGATCGTTATGTGTATTTTGTGAGTGAATAAACTTTGATAGTTTTGTAAACACAAAGTATCCTGACTGGCTGTATGGCAATTCAAATGCGTGGGAATGTAAGAAGCTGCAGGGAGCAGTGGACTCTGCTCAATACATCACGTGCACATCTCTTCCCACCATCTGTCGTATCTACAGAAGGCGCAACGTCAAGTAGGCAAATCCTTCTTCAAAGATCTCCATGTAAACAAAAATTGTTTTAATGTTTGTTATGTGTTCTTTCCTGGTTCAGCTCAGGGTATTCGCAAACGAAGGAGATGATACATGTGTTCAAGGCCACAAGGAAGTACTTCATTCGAACTAGCACAAATGCAGTACAAAAGGAAAGCAAATCACTACAGCTCTAGCAGGACAGAGCATCAAAATAATACTTATCATCCTCTAAATGAGCTGATCTCTCACTCTCCCTCCACCCTGCCCCACCCCCAAGTCTAACTCTCCTCGACGTATTCTTCCCTATTGTATCACAGGCCAACAGCCGTTACCTGGCCTAGGACAGAACTCTCTGGCTATTGCACCAAGCCCTTTTTTATAACCTTCAAAACCCCTTACACAGGTACCTGCATTTGCACGATGACCTTGCCTTCCTGTGAAAAATATGCTTTCATCATCTTCCACTGATACAGCGATAGACTTGTACTCCCTTAACTTGCTCAAAGCATCGCCGGGAATGGTTCCCTTGTACTTTCTCAGAACAATCCCACTCCAAGCTGACACCATCTTGTCTTACCGACTTCCATTTCACACTTAACTGTTTCCTTACACTCCACCGCTTGATTCTTCGTTGATACATTATATGAACATTACAGTAAATACAAATTTGCTAGAATTATTATATTTTAATTAAGCAATGGGATCATAATATGAATTCAGTATAAACAATAAGCTAAAATAAACTGCATTTTAAGCGCAACCAAAATTATGATTTAATTTCAATTCTTCTTCCTATTCCCATTCTGACATGTCAGTCCATGACCTCCTCTACTGCTACAATGAGGCCACACTCAGGTTTATGGAGAAACACATTGTACTCCATCTCTGTAGCCTCCAAACTGATGGCATTAATATCGATTTCTCGAACTTCTGGTAATTGACCCCCCCCCCTTCTCCTTCACCATCTTCTATCCCCCTTTCCCTCGCTCACCTTACCTCTTTACCTGCCCATCACCTCCCTCTGGAACTCTTCCCCTTCCCTTTCTTCCATGGTCTTCTATCCTCTATCAGATTCCTCCTCCTCCAGACCTGTATCTCTTTCACCAACTGACTTCCCAGCTCTTCACTTCAACCCCTCCCACTCTCCCGGTTTCACCTATCACCTACCACCTTGTAGTTCTTCCTCCACTCCCCCCACCTTCTTACTCTGACTTCTGATCTTTCTTTCTAGTTGTGATAAAGGGTCTCAGCTCAAAACGTTGAACATTTTACTCTTTTTACATAGATGCTGCTTGACCTGCTGAGATCCTCCAGCATTTTGTGTGAGTTGCTTTGGATTTTCAGCAACGGCAGATTTTCTTGTGTTTGCAATATTATGAAGAGTTCACGTCTGCTATTCCCCTGTCCCAAACTCTATTGTGAATAATGAAAACCCGGAGGTAATTAACCATGGTTGAATTTCAGGGATGTGTTGGAGACGTCGGTGTGCTGAAAGACCTCTTCTTTTTCTATAGCCGGTCTTTGTCTATTCCTTTATAACAGATCAAAGTTGACCTCAGCTCAGGGGAAAGCCTGTGCAGTCCAGCAGACTAATTCCAGGGCTGTTATTTCACCTGGGAGAAAACAAAGTATCTGTTATTATCATTCTTACAAAAACTTAAATCACTCTCGTTTGGTCAATGTCTCCCTGTTCAAACAGACCCGATGGCCTTTCCCTTGTATTGATACCCAGTAAATGTCCCCGTCTCCATTTGCTACAATCTCCGGTGAGTTTGGACCCATACTATGTCCCTCTCACTGTCTGCTCCTCCGGTTCTGGGGTGCCCTTGATCATGCTGGTAAACAGTGATCCTTGGGGTAAAGGTCTGTTGTTTAGATTGTACAAGGCTTGAGATAGTATAGTCACTCACCCCTGTGAGGTGTGAGTTGGTACCAATGAATGGATCTGTTGTTTTAAAAGTCCATTCATTCCTTCATTAGCTCCGATGCTTGGGGGTGATGGGGTATGTGGTGTACCCAATGGATTCCTCTACTGGCAGTGCAGTCCCGAGAAATGAGACCCATTATCCAACTGCATTTCTTGAGGGTCCCCATGACGACTAGTTAATCTCTGCAATCACAACCGTTCACGGTCAGTCCATTGGCTACAGCCCACGAATCTGTATATAAATACACAGCAGTGTTCACAGCACTAAGACCCATAGCATCAGATTCCAAATTACTATGATCCAGAGGCAAAGTGACTGCCACCAATTCAGCGAGCTGGCTGGAGCCGGCCGTACCCTCTTCGATGAGCTCGGTTCCGGAACTAGGATGATAAGCGGCAGCTCGCCACCGCGGCACGCCGGACACCCATTTACTTGATCCGTCGGTGAACCAAGCATATTTCTTTTCTTCGTCGGTTAGCTCTTCAAAGGGCCGCCCCCACTTCACGGGTGAGGTAGGTAATACATCGATCTTCTCAGCGACTGGTTTCGGCTCCAACGGCTGCTCGGCTACCAGCTCGTGTATGCGACTCACTCCGTCAGGTCCCTTGGTAGCTCGATCTTGAACGTACCACTTCCACTTAACAATGGAGGACTGTTGGGCTCGCCCTTGCTTTAAGTTAGCGGAGTCCGATAGGATCCAGTTCATAATGGGGAGGCTAGGTCGAAGAACAATAGGTGCGTCTCCAGTCATCCGCTCCGTTTCAATCAACGCCCAGTAACAGGCCAGGAGTTGTCGCTCAAAAGCGGTGTACCGTGTTGCAGTATCTGGCATCTTCCTTGACCAAAAGCCCAGAGGAACTCGCCGTCCTGCTTGTTTTTGCCACATGCTCCAGTGAGCCGCATCCACATCGGCGGTTACCTGCAGTTCAAACGGTACACCAGGTACCCTTGGAGACAAAGGTAGCGCTTGTTGTACAGCTAGCTTAGCGTCTTCAAACGACTTCTGTTGTTCTTCGCCCCACTCAAAAGGGGCCTTTTTCCGGGTAACCACATAAAGAGGGCGCAGGAGGCCGGATAGGTGCGGAATATGCCTCCGCCAGTAACCTAGCAACCCAAGGAATCGTTGCGTGTCCGTCTTGTTAGAGGGGGTGGCAATATTAATTATTTTCTGCCGCACCTTTTCCGGAATGACTTGCTCTCCCGCATGCCACTGAATGCCCAGGAACACTACTGACTGACTTGGTCCCTGGACTTTAGCGGGGTTAACCGCCCAGCCCCGTTGTGTGAGGTATGCGGTTAGGGATTCCAGGGCCTCTTGTACTGTGTCCAGATCACAACCCTGAACCATAATATCATCAATATAATGGTGTATAACAATACTAGGTATGGTGGTGAATTCTGCCAGGTCTCGGGCTATCAATCCATGGCATACGGTGGGAGAGTGGAGATAACCCTGAGGTAGTCGGGTAAATGTATACTGTCGCCCCTTCCAAGTGAAGGCAAATTGATCCTGCGATTCGGGGCTAATAGGAATACTAAAGAAGGCATTGGCCAGGTCAATCACAGCATACCAACTCCCGTTCTCCTGCGCGGCGATATTTTCAATAATAGTTACTATGTCCGGAACGGCCGCCGCCAATGGGGGAGCCGCTCTATTCAGCCGGCGGTAGTCGACCGTCATTCGCCACGAGCCGTCTGGCTTCTGTACTGGCCATATTGGGCTATTAAACGGGGAAGTGGCTGGTCGCACAATGCCTTCCTGGACCAAAGCCTGTATCGTCTCGGTTATGGCATCATGCCCCCCAGGAATGCGGTATTGGGGAACGCTGACCGGAGAAAGAGGAGCGGGGATGTGGACCGGTTCCCACCTTGCCTTTCCCACAATTACTCTAGTAGCCCTTATCCCAAAAGTGAACGCGCCCCTTGTGGTTTGTAACTGTAACCCTCTTAAGATGTTCATACCCAGTATACATTCTTCCGTGGGAGCCACCAGTACCCGCCGCACCACCGGGGTATGATTGCCAATAGTGAGGCGGACCGAAACCTCTCGGGCCCGCGTCAGAGCTCCTCCCATACCCTCAATGTGGTACGGAGGTCCTTTCCACTTGTCTGGATTGCCCGGTATTACCGTATGTTCAGCCCCAGTATCAACCAAGGCTAGATGGCGCTGGTCATTCCCCTTTCCCCAGTGGACTATTACAGGTATATAAGGCCTGGGGTCACCCTTTATCCACTCTGTGGTGATGCGATACACCAGGGCGACCCCGCCAACCTCCTATTCTTTACATGGCACTGGTGCCTTCCATTTAGCCGCCTCCTCCTGCAATGTTTTACGCACCAGCTGTTGCACATCGTCCAAGCTGGGATAAAGGGAAGGGGACGACTTGCTCACATCATTACGCTTCAGACCCGGTCCTCCCTCCACCTTTCCCTTTACTTTGGTCTTATACAATGCATGCAGGACAGAGGTGGGCTTACCATCTATTTCTTCCTTACGGACACCTGCCTGCAACAGTGAGAGGAACAGTTCTCGCCTACTCGGTCCTGGCGGTCCCTCTTTCTTCTGCCGATCCGTAGACACGGGCCGAGCCCGGCTACGGGGGGGTGGCTATTTCAGACAATGTCTGCATGGCCCCTATAACACGGGCGATAGGGCTCCTGATCAAGGGCCCCGTTATTGATAATACGACTCCCCGTAATGCGGGAGCCGCTGAGCGGACCAGGCGGGTCTGCATACCGGCGGTAAAGAGTTCATCCTCTGGCCCTCCCCCATGGGCCCACTGGGCCAGCCGATGTGCATATAAGGCAGCCGCCAGGGCTTGCTGCCGCAGCACCTGTGCTCCTTCCTCCCCCGTCTCCCAATCCGCAACTTTATGGTCCCAATCCATAGCGGAAGGGAAGACTCTATAGGCGGCAGCAGTAACAGTATAGAACAAATAATCAGTGTCGACGCTCCGACCCCGCAACTCTTGGTTAAGGCGAGGGTCTGTAGCTAACGTCCCCATACCTACCAACTCCTCCGGAGTTAGATAGATATGCCCCCCTCCTTCTTCCCATATCCGTAATAACCAAGCCGCCAAAGATTCCGATGGTTTCTGCCGGAACCTCTGGCCCATCCCGGACAATTCCTTCATGGTGTAATCCTTATATTGTACCTGCCTCCGACCCGCGTTTAGGGCCTCTCCCGGCCTTACCCGCGCATCGCCCTCGGCCTGAGCATAGTCAGAATCAAAATCGTTTCCCTCCGCCTCATCCTGGGGGGTAGGATAAGTATACGTGGTGACCATTGCCGGCCGGGCTTGGGCTTGGGCGGTATCCTCTCCCTGGCCATTGCCCGGGAGAGGTGGATAAGATGGTTGATCCGGATATCGGTTGTCATCATCATACCAGATATCACCATCCCAGGTATCAATGTCATCCCCTTGTGCTAACATTGCCCTTACTCGGGCGGGATCCGGGGACATAGATCCCTTTTGCTTATACAACTGGTGTTTCAGTTGGAGGGCCCTACATGCCAATTTGACCCCCGTTTCTTCCAGTTCAGAAGCCCGATTCTGACTGGTGCGCACTACTTCGCCCATCATAGCACACCTCTGTTGCATGGCTTCAACTTCCTCCCTTAATGCACCCAATTCCTTCTTCTTAGCAGATAATACTCCTGATTGATGCCTCAGGGCTGTGGCCAGCAGCCAAAAAGCATCCGTCAGGGACCCCTTTTGCTTCGGAAAATTCAGCTCTCGCAATTACCGTGCCACACTTTCCCCGATAGGGGTTTCCCGTGGTAGCAGGCGATCCTACCAACTGAGAGGAGAGCCCAACTGAGACAATGTATTTGCCAGCATCCCGAACCCGGCCGAATTATCCGTCCAGCCGGGAATAAGGAACTGTTCGGGAGTGGCCTCCTTCTTGCGGCGAACAAATTCAGCCTGATACCCTGCTCGCAGCGCCAATTGTTATGGACGGAACTATCCGACCAAGCAGGACCGTGGTATCAGAGAAAATGTATCCGCGACAAGAATGAGACTGTACACCAGATCACAGTATTACACTTGTTTATTGATAAGGTAAAATATTAGCATAAATGACACTTCATTGCGAAAAGCGGCTTAGCTTAACTACCCACGGCTGTGCAACTGCCCTTTTCCCGATACAAGCAATACTTATCAACGTGTGGTTAATCCCACTCCCACACGACTCATACGGGGACAGGAACAGGTGTGATGAAGCACCCACGCCAGCGAACGCGGTCTTCACCTGGGATGTTTCGTCCCCACCTGGGGTTCCTTCTGGTCTTGCTAGTTGTTGTCCTTCTCCACGGACTGCATATCATCCTCTCCCTGTCTTCCTGCACCTCACAGCCCCTGGCCCCTTTATATATCCTCTTAAAACAATGAGAACAATATATATTCTCTTAGAACAATGACATCCTGTACAATGCCTCTACATGCCTACACGGACAAGGATATCCTGTACAATGCCTCTACATGCCTACACGGACAAGGATATCCTGTACAATGCCTCTACATGCCTACATGGTACAGGTACCACAGGACAATATAGGACGCGTTGCGGTTGACGAGCTGGGACCGATTGCATTGTCCCATTTCCTGGCCCGACGCCATCCGTTCTGCTACATTAACAACCCACTACCCACCTGCTCAGTGGGAACTTATAGCAACCCATTAACCTCTCAAGTCCCACATTATTTTCCTACAATACATGCACTCTGGTTGATCCTATTATAGTTGCTATTTTACAGATTTGCTGAGTATGACCACAGGAAAATGAACCTCAGGGATATATATGATATACTTTGATAATAAAATTTACTTTAAACTTTAACGTGTGATCCTGATCAGCTCTTGTGCAAGGAATTGCCATTAACAGACCCGAATAGGTGTCAACATTGGTAAACAGGTATTTAAATCGTTGGATGTGGCAGGGTTCCGACGTAATCAATCTGCAATACCTGGGTTGGACCAAACCCTTCCCCCACCCTTTCATGCGGGCAGTCAGCTTCTCTTCTCCTGACCTGCTAACAAATACCACATGCAGTGATACCTCCTCTCGTCACCTCTACTGGTAATCGTATACCTTGTCGTTTAGCCCGTTCGGTCGTGCCATGCACTCCCAAATGACCAGCGTTATGTGTCCATCGTCCCATCGCACCGACTTCTGGGGTGCTGACCTGACCTACTCGGTTCAGTTGGTCCACTTAAAGGCGGTGGACAGAGAGGCATCTTTCTGCTGCGCATCTACATGGAAAACAGTGACTTCATTTGTTGGGCCCTTCCCGCAGAGCCTGTCCCCATAAAGGCTTTTCCTGTACCTGCCAGCTCTACTGTTGCTACCCTGTCATCTACACAGCCATTTCTATTCGTAACTGCCCAAGTGGCTCGTTCCTTGCTGTAATGGTTAAGGTGACCCCGACAAGTCCGGCTGACTGGCTGGAACTGCCCCTTTTCTGCTGCCGCATGCTGAGCCCGGCTGCTCGCGGTTGGACACCGGCTCTCCACGGAGCGGAGCCACCCGCCGTGGCCTTTGTCTGCTTCAAGCAATTGTTCGTACGGTACGCCCCAAGTAACAGGAGGGGGAGGCACTGGTAAGGGGGTGGGGGCTGGACAGTTCCGGTATCGTTTCCATCCACATGCATGTGGGCTCCGCTTTCGTGTAATTTGCAGAACCCCCCACCTCCACCCCCACCCCTTATTTGCCCCCTTTGCGATGTTCCATTTCTGTTCCTTGTCTCTCTGTGGCATTATTTCTATTCAGGTCACTATGACAGCTAATGGAGGGACGTATTTATTTAGCTGGAGACAATCAGCAGCCGTCCGATTTCTTCACGGCCAGACAGGACTGACACACTCGGATGACGCATCACACATTGGTTCAACAAATCTGCCATGAAGGCGGGTTTCTAGCAAAGGAGACGTTTGCCTTCCATTTGCCTGAGGGTCACCCTCGGGCAAGGCACAGCTGCTGCTCAGCCCCCCCCACCCCCACACCCCGATCAGGGTCACGTGAAGCCACGGGAGCAGGTGGTGAATGGTCGTACGAGCAGCCGGTGCAGATCACAAGTCCTGGTTATGTGACCACTGACACCAGGCAGACAATCCCTGAAGAGTATTGATGATGGCTGGGGTCACCCGTCTTGTAAAGACACTCCCCAGAGGAAGGCAATGGCAAACCACTTCTGTGGAAAAATTTTCCCAGAACAATCACGGTCAGGGAAAGACCGTGATCGCTCACGTCATGATAGGACACGGCACATAATGATGGCGATGATGAGTGCATTTAGGAAAGGAAACAGCGCAACAAAAAAAAAGGTTTGTTTAAGAAGGGCTGCGAGAACAAACCAAGTAACTACAGGCTGGTGAGCCTAACCTCGGTGGTGGTAAAGCTACAGGGTCGGGGTCTTTCTGTGTCAGGACAGAGAACACTACAGCACGGTATGGGCCCTTCAGACGATGAGACTGTGCCAGCCCTTTCACTACTTCCAGTAGCAGCTGTCTTTCAAAGGGCGCGTATCGTTCAGCTGCGGCGGACAGGGTGCGGGCGCCGAACCCGAGGGGAATGTTCACCCCATTCCGTCTTTGCCATAAACTCCAGACAGCGGTGACCTGACGCACGGATGCCTGTAGCTCAAAGGGCAGCCTGGGAAGGAGGAGCCAGAGGCACGGCCTGAGCCACCGGTTCCTCAGCAGCCTGGACCGCCCGTTGCTCTGGCCCCCACTCAACAGCTGCTTTCTTTCTGGTCACGTTATATAAGGGTCGTAACAGTTATGTGCCGAGCACAGCACTGTATACCAATGGTCCCACAGACCTTCGGGTCTCTGGCATATTGGCGGGGGTAGCCATTTCAGTTCCGTTAGTCCGTACTTCACCTGGAATTACTGGATGTCCGAAACGCACCCGGTCCCCAGACACTGCACTGTCTGGCTTGGCCGCTGTATTTTCTGTGGATTCCTCGCCCATCATGGTGGCTTGCCAGCGCGCCCAGGGCTTCAGCTTCCCCTCCCTCGGAGGATGATGTCATTGATATAGCAGACGATCGGGGAGAGAGTACGGGCATCGCGGTTTCGCACTGTCGGTCTGTGGCACAGGGTAGGGCTATGTGCTCATACACCTGGGGCAATCTAGTAAAGGTGTACTGTCTGTCTTCCCATGTGACTCTGGCGGCAGGGGAACGGGAAGAAGAACGTGTTGGCCAAATCTATTACAACATACCATTTCTTGTCTCCCTGTGTTATTCTTTCTATTAAGGTCACGATGACCAAGACGGCAGCAGTTAATGGCGGGGTGTATTTATTCAACTGGCGATAATCTGATTTCTTTACTGGCCAGGCAGGACTGTTAAACTCAGGCGTACATCACACCTTGTTTTGACAACTCTGCTATGGTGGCAGAGTGGAGATATATCCCTACCAAAGGAGGTATAGGGCGCCCCTTCCTTCCGCTGGCCTGCGGGTCACTCTTGGGCGAGGTGTGGCACCTGCTAATCACCCCCTCTCCCCCGCCGCCCCCGCGATCAGGGCAGGCGATGGGTGGTCGTGTGAGCAGCTGGCGCATCTCTTAAGTCCCGGTTATGCGACCACTGACCCCAGGCAGACAGTCTCTGAAGAGTGTTGATAATGGTTGGGGTCACCGGTCTGGTAAAGACACTGCCCAGAAGAAGGCATTTTCAGCCCACTTTTCCGGCTGGTCCAGATCCTGCAGCAAGCTCTGATAACCTTCCTCACTGCCCACTACACCCTCAATCTTGGTGTCATCCGCAAATTTGATGATTCAGTTAACTATGTTAACATCCAGACATTTACTTAGATGAATCCTGTAAAATCATCAGAGAAAATGAACAAAAATTAAAGAAGGAAAAGATCCAGAAAGAAAAGGCACTGTCTACTTCAGTGTCTGAACAGAAACAATAGGCACCAGAGTCTGAGGATGAACTAGATGCTGTACCCCTGCCTTCCCTCGGCACAGCTTCAACAAGGCCCAAGCCAAGTGGTGCCTCTTGGCGAGTCGATGAGGCCAGTGTCAGCCACAGGTGACGGTTCCCAACAGCATATGGGAGATGGGAGGGTTGCAGAGGGGATGGATGGAAATGTCGATTTAAATGTACCTGGAACTGATCTAGTAGGAGCTCTAGGAAGATGTGTTCTTTGCACTGACGATTGGCAAAAAACACAGTGTTGGTCAGAAAACCATGACATTAGTGAATATGTAGAACGTGTGTGTAAATGTTTTCAAATTCAGTATTCCGGATTAACTTTGGAAGCGGGGACGCCTGTCTTAATAACTGCCATCCTAGAAAAGTTGCTTGTGTGAGATGAGAAGAGTTCAGTGAAATTGTGAATGCTTTACAATATCACCAAAGGCAATTCCAACATCTATCTTCTGGTGAGATGGTGGCGCGTGTGATTGCAGTGGCCTCTCGGGGCCAACCTAAGGTGATTTTTCTTCTTTGTAAAATTTGATTTTACGATCGAAGACAATTCTACTCCAACACGTCGGCTACAGCTGGGCTACTCAACAGTGAGCTGCACGTTAATCGGAATAGCCGGACTGGTGTTGGTGTGGTGTTGAAGGGGTCGCCCGAGGCTGGACTGGTGGAGAAGGACAGGTCGAGGCTGGAGTGCCGGAGAAGGGGGTCAGCCATGGCTGGAATGGCGGAGAAGGGCAGGCCGAAGCTGAGATGGTTTTTTTAAAAAAAATTTTATTGCGTTTTTAAGTGATTACAGAGTAAAGTATAGAAAAAAAAGTATATAACCCTTCCCCCTCCCCTTAACCCCTCCCCCTAACTTCCCCATAGAAAAAAAAGAGAAAGAAAGAAAGAAAAAAAAGCAAGAGTGCCTGGATGTTGGAAGATCTCCACATGCTCCATGGAGTTCGTAATAACTTTAGTGTATATATTTATTTCTTTCCCCAAGCTCGTCTTCAGAGCACCTATATATTTAGTCCTGTCTTTTGTAAATAAGGGCACCAAATTTTCAGAAATGTTTCATATTTATCTCTTAAATTATAAGTAATTTTTTCTAGTGGAATACAGCCATAAATTTCTTTCTTCCAACAATCTATACTTAAATATGTATCCGATTTCCAAGTAACAGCAATAGCCTTTTTGGCTACTGCCAGTGCAATTTTTATGAATTCTTTCTGATATTTATTCAGTTTGGGTTTCGGTTTTATCCCTTCAATATCACCTAGTAAGAGTAATATTGGATTATGACGAAGTTGTGTTCCTGTAATTTGTTCCAATAGAAGTCTTAAATTTGTCCAAAATGGTTGAATTTTAGAACAAGACCATGTAGAATGTAAAAATGTACCAGTTTCTTGGTTACATCGGAAACACTGATCAGATAAATTTGGGTCTAATTAATTTATTTTTTGTGGTGTAATATATAATTGATGTAGAAAATTATATTGCACTAATCTTAACTGAACATTTATTGTATTTGTCATACTATCAAGACATAGTCTTGACCAATTTGTTTCTTCAATTTTAATATTCAAATCACTTTCCCATTTTTGTCTTGACTTATGGACTCCTTGTTTAATTGCCTGTTTTTGAATCAAATTATACATACAAGATATAAATTTTTAAATTTTTCCTTTTTGAATTAAAATTTCTATTTCATTAGATTTCAGCAATAACATTGTTTGACCTAATTTTTCTCTTAAATAAGCCCTTAATTGGAAGTAACAAAAAAGTGTTGTTTGATACTTTATATTTATTCTTTAATTGATCAAATGACATTAATATACCTCCTTCAAAACAACCTCCTATATATCTAATCCCTTTTTGAAACCAATTATATAAAAGTTGATTATCCATTGTAAAAGGAATAAGTCTATTTTGAATTAAAGATCTCTTTGCTAATAAAGATTTTTTTGTCTCATCATCAACATTTATCTTATTCCATAAGTCAATCAAATGTTTTAATATAGGAGATTCTTTCTTTTCCCGTATCCATTTAGATTCCCATTTATATATAAAATCTTCTGGTACGTTTTCTCCTATTTTATCTAGTTCTATTCTAATCCATGCCGGTTTATCTTTCTCGAAAAAAGATGCAATAAATCTAAATTGATTCGCTTTATAATAATTCTTAAAATTTGGAAGTTGTAACCCTCCTAGATCAAATTTCCATGTCAATTTTTCCAATGATATTCTTGACATCTTACCTTTCCAGAGAAACTTCCTCACATATTTGTTTAACTCTTGAAAAAACTTCTGGGGTAATTGTATTGGTAATAATTGAAATAAATATTGTAGTCTAGGGAATATATTCATTTTTATAGTATTTACTCTACCTACTAATGTTATTGGTAATGCCATCCATTTATCAAGATCTTCCTGAATTTTTTTCAGAAGTGGTAAATAATTTAATTTGTATAAGTTTTTTATGTCATTATCAACTCTTATACCTAAATATTTTATACCATTTGCCGGCCATCTAAATTGAGTTATTAATCGACATTGACTATAATCTCCATTAGTAAGAGGTAAAATTTCACTTTTATCCCAATTTATTTTATAACCTGATATTTTCCCATATTCTTCTAATCTATAAGATAATTTGTGTAATGAATGCAATGGATCTGTTAAATAAAGTAGAACATCATCAGCAAATAAATTAATCTTGTATTCTTCCTGATTAACTCTGAAACCCTTAATATCTGGGTCCATTCTAATTAATTCAGCTAATGGCTCTATTGCCAACACAAATAAAGCAGGTGATAATGGGCAACCTTGCCTAGTTGATCTTGTTAACTGAAATGATGTTGAAATTTGACTATTTGTCACTACTTTAGCTTTGGGATTAGTATTTAAGGTTTTAATCCATTTTATAAATGATGTTCCTAATCCATATTTTTCCAATACCTTAAATAAAAAAATCCCATTCCAATCTATCAAATGCTTTTTCTGCATCTAAAGCAACTGCCACACTCATTTCCTCCCTCTTTTGCGCTAAATGGATTATACTAAGTAACCGAGATACATTATCTGCCGATTGTCTATTTTTAATAAATCCTGTTTGATCCATATGCACTAATTTTGGTAAACATTTAGATAATCTATTAGATAAGATTTTTGCTATTATTTTATAATCAGTGTTTAATAAAGAAATAGGTCTATATGATGCTGGTTTTAAAAGGTCTCTATCTTTTTTTGGCAATACTATTAAAATAGCTGTTGAAAAAGATTCTGGAAGTTTATGCGTTCTTTCCGCTTGATGTATTAACTCCATAAGAAGAGGAATTAATAAATCTTTAAACTTTTTATAAAATTCAGGCGGAAAACCATCTTCTCCTGGAGATTTATTACTTTGAAGTGATCCCAGAGCTTCTTCAACCTCCTTCAATATAAAAGGCATACCTAATCCCTCCTGTTCTTCCATATTTAATTTTGGAAGAGTTATTTGTGATAAAAATCTTTCTATCTTGACGTCATCATTTTGTGATTCTGATTTATACAACTCAGAATAAAAATTCTTAAAAGCTTCATTAATTTCTAGAGGCTTATAAGTAATTTTATTTACTTTTGTTCGAATTGCATTTATTGTTTTAGAAGTCTGATCTGTTTTTAACTGCCATGCAAGGACCTTATGTGATCTTTCACCTAGTTCATAATATCTCTGTTTAGTTCTCATAATTGCTTTTTCTGTTCGATATGTCTGGAGTGTATTATATTTTAACTTCTTATTAATAAGTTGTCTTCGTTTTTCTTCTGTCATATTTCTTTGAGATTCTTTTTCTAATTTTAAAATCTCTTTTTCCAATTGATCTATTTCTATCATATATTCCTTCTTAATTTTAGAAGTGTAACTTATTATCTGACCTCTCAAATATGCCTTCATTGCTTCCCTCAATATAAATTTATCATCAACTGAATGTAAATTTGTATCTAAAAAGAACTGAATCTGCTTTTTCATAAAATCACAAAAATCTTGACGTTTTAGTAGTATTGAATTAAATCTCCATCTATAAATTGATTCCTCTTTATCTATCATTATCATTGTCATTATTAAAGGAGAATGATCTGACAATATTCTTGCTTTATATTCCACATTTTTCACTCTATCTTGAATATTCATTGATAATAGGAAAAAATCTATCCTTGAGTATGTTTTATGTCTATTTGAATAAAATGAATAATCTCTTTCTTTTGGATTGATTCTTCTCCATATATCAATCAAATTTAAGTCTTTCATCAATGATAGAGTTAATTTTACTACTTTTGATTTTGTAACAGCCTTTGTTGATCTATCTAAAACTGGATCTAGACAAAAATTAAAATCTCCACCTATTAATATTTTATCATGTGCATTAGCCAAATTCAAAAAGACCTCCTGTATAAATTTAACATCATTTTCATTTGGTGCATAAATATTCATAAGAGTCCATAATTCTGAAAAAATTTGACAATGTATAATTAAATATCTTCCTGCCAAATCAATTAATACATTTTGTATTTTAATTGGTAAATTTTTATTAACCAAAATTGCAACTCCTCTCGCCTTTGAATTAAATGAAGCTGCAATAACATTTCCAACCCAGTCTCTTTTTAATTTCTGATGTTCTATGTCTGTTAAATGAGTTTCTTGTAAGAAAGCTATATCTATTTTCATTTTTTTAATATATGTTAAAATTCTTTTTCTTTTTACCGGTCCATTAAGCCCATTAACATTAAAACTTTAAAAATTCGATAAATTAGTCATTGTTTTTAATTATGTTACTCCAATCTATAATAATACCTAATCTTTCAAGTTTTGTGGTATCCTGGGAAATCTTTTTAGAAGTCTCCATGTTGCTATGTGTGTCCCCACCAATCATCCAGGCAAAAGAATAGAAAAAAAAGAGTATAAAGAAAAAAACAAAATACCCCCCTACTAATGTTGTGAAAGAAAAAAAGCACAACATTACCCCCCTCTGTTGTATGGGTCATGGCAATCACCATGATTACACACGTGAATCCCGCAGTAACCGATTCAAAGCTCCCCAGCCCCCCCCCCACAACATAAAAAGTATATATATAAGAAAAGAAAAAAATATTATTCTCAATTAATATTTCTAAAATTTTACTTTTCTCCCTTGTATCATCCTTAAATGTCCATCAGTTCCATTCGCTCTCTGTCTTCGTCTTTAACCATTACGTTTAGAAGTCTCTACATTTAATTAGCGAATAGATGGAAGTTTTTGTGCGAACACCTCCACATCTCGATAATCGGAAAAAAATCTTTTTCCCTCCTCCAAAAAAATTATCAGTGTTGCTGGGCGACGCATTATAAATTTATAACCTTTTTCCCATAAGACATTTTTTGCTGAATTAAATTCTTTCTTTCTCTTCAAAAGGTTATAACTTATATCAGGATAAAAAAGAACTGGTTTCTCTGCTATCATCAATGGACCCTTTCTTCTTTTGGCACCTTGGACAGCCGCCCTCAGAATCTTTTCTTTATTTTGGTATCTTAAGCATCTTATCAAAATTGATCGCGGATTTTGATCATCTTGAGATCTTGACCTTAAGGCTCTGTGCACCCTTTCAATCTCAATTGAAGTTTCTTCTCCCATTTCCAATTTTTCAGGGATCCATTTTTGAAAAAAATTTATTGGGTCTTCTCCTTCGGTACCTTCTTTAAGTCCAACAATTTTAATATTATTGCGTCTACTAAAATTTTCAAGCTTATCAATTTTTTCCATGAGTTGTTTTCTTTCTGATGTCCAGGCATCATTATCAATTTCCATTTTATTCATTCTTCCACCCATTTCTTCCATTTTAATTTCCAAATCTGTAATTTTCTTTTCCATTTTTTCCTGTTTCTTTGTCATTTTATCAAACATAGTCTCCATATTTATCATTTTTTCTTTAATTACTTTTTGGTTACTTTTAATTACTTTTAATGCATTTAATTTTTCTAATTTATGCATTATTTGCCTCAAAGTCTTTTTTATATCTTCAGAGAAACTTTCATCTCCATCTTCGTCTGATTTTTCCAGAGAATCTGACTCTCTCTCAGATTCACTTTCGGTTTCAGTCGCAGCTGAGATTTGTAGTTCTGGTTGCTCTCGTTTGCGCATGCTCGTTCCTTCACGTTTGCGCAATTCTCGTTGATCTTTTCCTTTAGAAATGGCCGATGCTGCCACAGTTTCCTGTTCTGTTTCGCCGGTGATGTATTGTACCTGAGTCCGCGGTTCTTCGGTAGAGGTAGGCCTTGATTCTGTTCCAACTTGAGCTGTCTTCGTGGTAGTAGTTTTCTTCATCCTCTGTTTATGAGGCATAATTTAAAACAATCCGGAGTAGTTTATAAGTAACCTTAAGAAAGTATTGACTAACTTTTCTTCACTTAAACATTAATTTATTGATTTTTTTACGGGAGGGCTGGGTTCCAGCGTCTTGATCCTACGTCATCACGTGACGTCCCCCAAGCTGAGATGGTTGAGAGGGGGCAGGCCGAGGCTGGAATGGCGGAGAAGTAGTGATTTAACTATCAATATCTTACCGCTTTTCAATTACTTACTACAAAAGTTGTTATAAATAATGTGACTCAAACAAATGAGAAGGATGAAATAACTCGAGGGAACAAATGAACTGACTCCTTTGCTCAGGGAACAACAGCCACGTGGCACTCCGGTCCAATCAGGCTGCTGATACTTTCTAAATTCTTTGATGAACTAGCACGATTAGTGTGTTGCATCAGTGGCTGAAGAAGACTTTATGGACTAAAGGACACCATATGCAAGACTACAAAGGACGATGGGTATAATCAAAAATGAGAGATTCTTGATCATATCAAGAAAACTATACGTTTGGCTAAAGACAACCCCGAAAAACACTACCGGTAGGAATTGATACATTGCTGCTGCTTGTGCATGGGTAGGGGCAGGGGTCTTTGGGGTTCTAATATTTTCTGTCATTTATTCTTTAGGGGGGCATTTCTTCTGTTTCATGGATGTCTGTGGAGAGTAAGAATTTCAGGTTGTATCACAAACACAGGAAAATCCAAAGCTACACACACAAAATGACAAAACTCAGCAGGGCAGGCTGGAAAAGACGTTTCAGGCTGAGGCCCTTCATCAGGAACCCAAAAGAAAGGTGAAAGTCAGAGTAAGGAGGGAGGGGAGGAGGTAGTAGGTGATAGGTAAAACTAGGGGATGAGGTGGAGTAAAGAGCTGGGAAGTTGATCGGTGAAAGAGATACAGTGCTGGAGAAGGGGGTGTCCGATAGGAGAGGACAGAGGCCATGGAAGGAAGGGATGGGGGAGGAGCACCAGAGGGAGGTGATGGGCAGGTAAGGAGATAAGGTGAGAGAGGGGAACGGGAATGTGGAATAGTGTGGGGGGGAGAGTGGGAATTACCAGAAATTTGAAAAATTGGTGTTGATGCCATCAGGTTGGAGGTTATCCAGATGGAATATAAGTTTGTATACTGTACATATTCTCTAATAATCAATTGAACCATTGCTGGGCCCTTCCCCTGAAATTAATCTGTGCATTCCCAAATGGATTTTACGCAGCTACCTAAAAGAATGGTTGTGATTCTGTATTTGTTATTTTGTTTGTTGTCTCCAAGGGTAAAAGCTATCCAACTCACAGCAATGATGTTATAATTGCAGATGCTTTTATTATGAGAATTTATTCCTAGGGTTGAGAAATTCTCAAGGGATAATGGTCCTCACTTTATAAGTAAAAGCCTTTCAGTGTAAACATCATTTCACTTGCTCTTACCACTCCTTGTCATAAGGGGCATCTGAAAGACAGAATGGGGCCTTGAAATGCAGGTTAGCTAATTAGCATGAGGAGACCAAGCTAAAATGGCCAGATACACTTCCACTGGCCCTCGTGACAACGCACCGCACTCCAAACAGGCCCATCTCCGCAGTTTTGGGACATCCTGTCCATTTGCCAGTCACTCCTCTCTTTTTAATTAAACAGATGGACATCCATACTATGAATGAAAACATCCACAATTTACCAAAGAGTCAACGTCAATAACTGCTAAGCCAGTTTTCTGTCCTGGCTTTGGAACAGCGTGGAGACAGGAGCTATGCTGCCCTGCTGTGCACAAGTAACATAAAGTATATGTCAGGAAATGTAGAGGAGGCTTGGCCCAAACACAGAGCAGTAGAGATGATTTAGCAGTGAGCAATCACTTTAATAATAAAATGCAAAATAAAAAGCCACAAAACAAGAGAGAACAGATACTAAACATGACAAGGCAACAAGAGAACTGAAGGCTGGGAGCAGCTGGTTGAGGCTGTCTGGTTCAATGGGCGAACAAGCATTGTGGATGAGAGTGAGGTTGCAGGTGATGAGTTGGAAAGGAATGGCAGAGACTGGGAGGTTCCTGCCCATGCCCGTGCCTCACTTCCTACACCCGGCGTCTGACAGCCCAGGATGATCTGGATGGGTCTGGTGGGACTCCTCAGTCCAGGATCTCTCCTCCAGTCCGTACCTTTCCCACCCACGATGTCATAAATCCATCAACAGGTGAACTGCGTGCACTACCCCACAGGGAGGTGTGGGAGTTGGTGAGTGGGCATGTCAGCTTGAATCAGTCTAACCATTCTCCTCTACGTTCTCTCATTCACAAGGTAATTTCAGCCACACGACTACCGCTCACTGGGTGTTTTTTTTTCTTTTTCCACAATATTCATTCAGTAGAGAGTGTTTTTCCGTAAAAGTCCCAGGAAATCAGCGGATTTCTGAGATACTCAAATCACCCCGTCTGGCACCAATAATCACTCCACGGTCAAAGTCACTTAGATCACATTTCTTCCACATCCTGATGTTTGGTCTGAACAACAACTGAACCTCTTGACCAGGTCTGCATGCTTTTGTGCATTGAGTTGCTGCCACATGATTGGCTGATTAGATATTTGCATTAATGAGCAGCTGTGTAGGCGAATTAAATAAAGTGGCTCTATGTAGTTAATTTTCTTTAACATTTTCTGGCATCTGTCTTGTTATTCATAAATCTGGTGCTGGCTCACTGTAGCGTAGCTGTTGGCGCAACTCTATGACAACACGGGGGACCGGAGCTCGGAGTTCGATTCCGGCATCCTCTGTAAGAAAGTGCTCTTCTCGTGCATGCGCGTGGGTTTTTCCTCCGGGTGCTCCAGTACCCCCCCCCCCCCCCCCCAATAGTCCAAACACCTACCGGTTACTTGGTCAATATAAATTGTCCCGTGATTAGGCTGGGGTTAATTGGTGGGTTGCTGAGCCGGTTAACGCGCTGTGTCTCTAAATAAAATAACCAATTCTGACTTCTCACTGAAGAACGCTAGGGTGAAAAGTTAACGCTCGACTGTACAGAAACTAGGTGACTTGGAAAAGGAATCAAGGTCAAAACAACTGGTAACAGGTTATAACGGTGCAAACCAGATTGTCCCCATTCTTGTTGCTTTAGTATTCCTTGTGACTTCCCCACTGACAACAAAGTCGCAGGGAGCCAGATGCTTCCTAAAGTATCACGCACCAGTAGCTGGCAATCAATATTTCACGGTTCAGAAGCACCCACCGCCGTTGACTCGGGGATCAGCTGCCCAGTGTACGCAATGAGTCCACTGGCGCTGAATTGTCTGGCACGGGCTTGCGAACTCTCGCGTGGGATGCCCACGGTTTCAATACACGCGTGATAAATTAAGCCAAATCACCACTCAAAGTTCCAAGTACATTTATTATCAAAGTACGTACTTGTCATCATAGATATTTTTTTTTGCAGGCGTTTACAAGAAAATAAAGAAATACAATGGTGGTTGTCCGGCGATGACAGGAAATCCGTACAGGAGAGTTTTTTAAAGCGGAGAAGCCATCGCACGGGGCAGTTCCACTCTCTCGACCTCAGGAGATTGGGTCGTGTGGTATGAACAAGCTGGGAACTTCCCTGGCTGCAGTGGATGACCGTGTGCCTGCTCACGCCCTTCGCTCTATACCGGCTTCCTCGCCGTTGGATCCCACTGTAGATCTCACTGGTCCAGTCCACCAGAGCTAAATTCGCATGATCGGGACTGGCATGTCCCCATCTCGCCGGCTATCCTCACGTGGTTTAGACCTGGACAGCCGAGTGTCCAGTGGGGACCGAAGGTGAGGGAACTGCCCCGGAAAGGACTCGACAAGCCCCTTCACCAGAGTTGCTATCCCTCCCTGGACAACCCATGCACATTAGAAAAATACAATGGAATTTATGAAAAAATATTTATAACATAGACTAACAAAGAACTAATATGCAAAGGAAAACACATTGTGCAAATGATAACAAAGTGAAGAAATAACACTGAGTTGGTGAGCCCTGTCCAGGTTATGCAGTCAGTACCCCATTGAGGTGAATGAGGCTTTCCCGTTGCTTCAGGAGCCCTGAACCTATGCCTTCTTGTTTTTGATGCCCTTATCATGAGTAAAAGATTCTCTCTACCCTTCCATGCCTCTCTTCATTTTAGATACAACACCTACATCACGTCACCTCAGAATCAGAATCAGGTTTAATATCACTGGTATATTGTTAACAATTTTTTATTAATACATAATAAAAAACTGAATTACAGTAAGTATGTATGTATTAAATTGTTACATTATAATTAGTACAAATAGAAATAAAAAGTAGTAAGTAGCGTTCATGGGTTCAATGTCAATTCTGAAATCTGAGGGCAGAGGGGAAGAAGCTGTTCCTGAATCACTGAGTGTGTGTCTTAGGCTCCTGTACCTCCTCACCAATGGTAGCAATGAGAAGAGGGCATGACCTGGGTGTTGGGGGTCCTTGTTGCCTTGTTGAGATACACTGCTCCTTGAAGATGTCCTGGATACTACGGAGGCTGGTACCCAAGATGGAGCTGACGGATTTTACAACTCTCTGCAGTGACCCTCCCCAACCCCACCCCACCACACACCACATACCAGGCCGAGATGTCAAAGGTTCACTTATTATCAAAGCGTGTATGCAACTTTGAAATTTGTCTTCTCCAGATAGTCACGAAGCAAAGAAAGAACATGCAAATCATTCCGAGAAACATCAGACTCCCCCCCCCCCGCACAAAAAAGAAATAAGACAGCATCCTGATTATCAATCCCCCAAACTCCCCCCACCCCCCACGGAACAGGAACATCCACCCTCAAGAGACAACCCCTGCCCCGCACAAAAAAGCTAACAGAGCACAACAGGACATTAATCTCCAAACAACCCCCCACAACAAAAAAGAATAGGAATGGGCGATTAAAAAAGAAACACGGAATATAAAAACGATGTCTGAAAAGTCCACAGACCGTAATTGAAAGAGTCCAATCCACAAATGCACAACCACGATACCATCCTACGACGTCACTGACATTTATCAAAAGGGAGGGACACCACGTGATGCAGAGAGGCCTACCTGCCTGCCACAGTGAGCCACACATCGATAGTCCGCTCATAGACTCCTTCTCCGGCAGCGATAAAAGGGCAGGCAGTGCTGGGACCTACACACACTGCTGGAGGAACTCAGCAGGCCAGGCAGCATCTATTCTATTGATCTTTTCCAATGATGCTGCCTGGTCCGCTGAGTTCCTCCGGCATTGTGTGTGTGTTCCCTGTGTGTCCTGTCTGTTAACAGCTCAGCCTCCCGAAATATCCCGAGTTCATCCAGTTCCAGCTCCAACTCCTTAACACGGTCTGTCAGAAGCTGCAGCAGGATGCACTTCATGCTGGTGTAGTGATCAAGAGCGCTAGAGGTCTCCCTAGCTTCCCACATCCCACAAGAGGAATATTCCAGTATCCTGCCTGGTACCCTCACTGCTCCGAATGTGCAATAAGAAATAATAAAAAAACAAGTAACAAAAATAAAAATCCACCTCCTCCTAGCCTCTCCTTGCCAAAGCCCCAGTGAACCAAAGCCTTACTCCCCACTCCAATGCTGGCCCACTCTCACAATGGCCACTCTACTTAACCCTGATTAACCACGATCCACTGTCTCCTTGGGACTGTGATGTGCAAAATGTGTCGAGCGACCCACGTGCTTCTCTGAAACTCTTTTCCTCCCGGCAATCTGGTGTCTCCTCGGGACTGTAGCTCACAAAATGTGCCGGCAGCCCCTGCTCGCTTCTTCTAAACTTTATGTCTTCGCCCTGTACCGCTGCCAACGGAATAACAAATTTCACAACATATGGTAAATAAATCAGGTGGTGTACGCAAGGAGACATGCCAATGGTTATACTTCATTAGGGATATCAGGAGATCTGGTATGTCACCAAAGACTCTGGAAAATGCAAAGAGCAATCCATAGGTTTCAATAGGTACATTAAAATGTCAGAGAAATGTATACAATATACATCCTGAAATTCTTTTTCTTTCCAAACATCCACAAAAACAGAGGAGTGCCCCAAAGAATGAGTGACAGTTAAATGTTAGAACCCCAAAGCCCCCCCCAGCTCCCTCCCATGCGTAAGCAGCAATGAAGCAACAATCCCCCCACCACCAGCAAAAAAAGCATCAGCTCTCTCTACCGAGCACTCAAACATGCAGCAAAACATCGATAAAGACACAGACTACTCGGACATACCACAGACTCTCTCCCTGATAAGGGAAAAAGCTGTGTCCCCATTTCACAGTGAGACGGGAGACTCCAAACAACTCCCTGATTTACGACATTAAAAACCTGTCGCGTCACTTTTTCCGAGCTCTGCACCCAGCGAGTCGGCCCCAGAAAGGCTCAGGTCTCTGGACACACAACCCACGGCAGCTAACCCGCTGTTCCCGATGTTCCGTGTTCTTCCATGATCCCTCAGTCAGGGGCACCGGCCTAGAATCAGCCCATCTCCGGAGCCACAAAAATCCGGCACCCTGAAGGCATGCTGGTCTTCCAGGCCTCGTCCTTGGGATATCAACAAGCGGCTGGCCATGAGGCCCTGAGGCCCTGACAGCAGGTCCCATTCCCGCAAAGAACCAAGGTCAGAGTCTAACTCTAGGTCAGGGTCTTCAAAAGAACCTTGAAAAGGAAGAAAAGAGATATCAAAGATAGAAATGGAGCTGGTTATACACACCTGCTATGAAGACGCCCATGCACAGAATCGAAAGACACTGAAGAAAGTTGTAAACACAGCCAACTCCATCATGGGCACCAGACAGCCCAGATCCAGGACATCTTCAAAAGATGATGCCTCAAAAAGGCAGTCTCCAGTATTAAGGACCCCCATCGCTGGGACATGCCCTCTTCTCATTACTACCATCAGAGAGGAGGTACCCACACTCAACAATTCAGAAACAGCTTCTTCCCCTCCCCCACCATCAGCTTTGTGAATGAATACTGTACCCATGAACACTACCTCACTATTTTTGCTCTCTTATTGAAATACTTACTCAATTTTGTGTTTTTAAAAATATCTTTCTGATTGTAGTTTACAGTATAGTGGGAATCAGGTTTATTATCACTAACATACTGTACTGTAAAATCTTAGGGGCATAAAGATATATATATATATATATATATGTCTTGGGTGACTAAGGCTTTTGCATAGTATTACACTGTACTGCTGCCACAAAAAGAACAACAAATTTCATGTTATAGGTGAAAAACCTGATTGTATTCTGTTTCTCAAGCTGGTCTGGTGAAAGTCACCATTTATGACAGAGGACTTTATGGTATCCTGTTGATCACAGAGAACATAGAACTGTACAGCAGTGGACGGGCCATTCAGCCCACAATGTTGTAGCCGATTTGTTCTAAATATTCCCCTGTGCATCCATATCCACTCCCTCTATATTCATAAAATCTGCTTAAACTCCACCACCACCACCCCTGGTAACCAATTCCAGGCACCTACCAGTCTCTGTGTAAAAACCTTGCCCTTCCCTTCTAATCTTAAAAGCGTGCCTTCTGCCATTTGACATTTTCTACCCTTTCTGACTGTCTGCCATATCTACGGTTCTTAATAACTTCCCTCGGTCTCTGTCACTCCAAAGAAAACAATGCCTGTCTATTTGTTTATTTTGCTATTTATCTATCTATTTATTTATTTAATTAATTATTTTTTAGAAAATTACAAAGAATAAATGTGATGATAAAATAGTAAGAAAAAGAAAAATAATATTAACCCTCCCCCCTCCCCTTAACCCTCCCCCCTTAACCCTTATTTAAAGAAAGAAAAAAAAAGAAAGAAAGAAGAGAAACATTGCCTGGATATCGGAGGATCCCCACATGCTCCATGGAGTTCAAAATAATTTTAATATTTATTTTTACTTTCTCCAATTATTTTATAATTTTATCTTCAAAGGACCTATGTATTTAATCCTATCTTTTGTAGGTATGGAAGCCAAATTTTCAAAAATACATCATATTCATTTTTTAGATTGTATGTAATTTTTTCAAGTAGAATACAACTATGTACTTCATTATTCCTACAATCCATAGTTAAATATAAATCAGATTTCCAAATAACTGCGATAACTTTTTTGGCTACTGCCAATGCAATTTTTATAAATTTTTTCTGATACTTATTCAATTTAAGTTTCGGTATTGTCCCATCAATGTCTCCTAATAAAAATAATACTGGACTATGTGGGAGTTGTACTCCAGTAATTTGTTCCAATAAAAGTCTTAGATTTATCCAAAATGGTTGAATTTTAAAACAAGACCAAGTAGAATGTAAAAAAGTACCAATTTCTTGATTACATCGAAAGCATTGGTCAGACATATTTGAATTTAATCTATTTATTTTCTGTGGTGTTATATATAATTGATGTAAAAAATTATATTGTATTAATCTAAGTCGAACATTTATTGTATTTCTCATACTATCAAAATATAATCTTGACCAGTTTTTTCCATCAATTTTAATATTCAAATCAGATTCCCATTTTTGTCTTGATTTATGAATTCCTGATTTAATTGTCCGTTTTTGAATCAAATTGTACATACAAGATGTAAATTTTTTAATTTTTCCTTTTTGAATTAATATTTCTATTTCACTAGGTTTTGGCATCAACATTGTTTGACCCAGCTTTTCTCGTAAATAAGCCTTTAATAGAAAATAAAGAAAAGAGTGTTGTTTGATATTTTATATTTATTTTTTAATTGATCAAACGACATCAATATACCGCCTTCAAAACAATCACCTATATATTTAATCCCCTTTTGGAACCAATTATGTAAAAGTTTATTATCCATTGTAAAAGGAATAAGCCTATTTTGAATTAAAGTTCTTTTTGCTAATAAAGATTTCTTTATCTCATCGTCCATATTTACCTTATTCCATAAATCAATCAAATGTCTTAATATAGGAGATTCTTTCTTTTCTCGTATCCATTTGGATTCCCATTTATATATAAAATCTTCTGGTATGTTTTCTCCTATTTTATCTAATTCTATTCTAATCCATGCCGGTTTTTCTTCATAAAAAAAAACTCGCAATAAATCTAAGTTGATTTATCTAAGTTGACTGGCACCTACCAGTCTCTGTATATAAACTTTACCCTTCTCTTCTAACCTTAAAAGCGTGCCTTCTGCTATTTGACAATTTCTACCCTTTCTGACTGTCTGCCATATCTACGGTTCTTAATAACTTCCCTCGGTCTCTGTCACTCCAAAGAAAACAATGCCTGTCTATTTGTTTATTTTGCTATTTATTGTGATACGGTGCAGAATGAGATCTCCCGGTCCTGTGAACCACACGCCCAGCAATTCCCCAATTTAATCCGAGCCTAACCACGGTTCAATTTACAATGACCGATTAACCTACCAACCGGAGCACCCGGAGGAACGTACAATGCTCGGTACAGGCAGCGGCGGGTATTGAACCCGTGCCGTCTGTACTGTAAAGCGTTGAATTTTCCAGCCACTCATCCCACAAATCCAGGCAGCATCTTGGTGATCCTCTTCAGCATCCTCTCCAAACTTTCCACATTCTTTCTATAATGCGGGGATCGGAACTGCACCCAGTACTTCGGATGCGATCTGACTAAACTTTTGACTACATCACGGGGTTTAGTCTATTGAGTGTAAGCTTCACACCTGCCGGGGGTGGGATGAAAAGGGTCCTCACGATAGCTGGAGTGAGTTATAGGGGCTGAACCTCACCATCAGACACTTCGGGTCTCGCCAGGAGCACCTTGGCCTCTTGCTTGGTCCGGTGAGCCGAGAAACTTCGGGGCTGCAAGACGCAGTCAGGCGCGAGTCGCGGCTGTGAGTCACGTCTCGGGAAGATAGCCCACCCTCAGCTCCCGTTGGTAGGTTAGTCTCGCTCCTGCTTCGTCCATTCTGTTTTCAGTGGCCTGGGAAATAGCTGACAATGAGAGCGGACCTGAACCCAGGCCACTCCAGCCCTCGGACCTGGCTGCCCGACTAAATGGCTGCATTGTGGTCAGTCCAGGAAGATCCAGAGTGGTATCACCTGGACTGGAGGGCAAGTGACTCCTGGAGGACAGACCTGAAACCCCAGACTGGATTTCTCCAGATTGATGTCACCGGTGAGGCTCGGAAAGCCTACTGCTGTAAGTTTTTCATTGTAACAGAACTTCACCGTGTTTATGTACAGCTCGATAATCTTGCCTTGACTGTGTTTTGTGTTGTTTGTGTCGTGTTCTGTGCACAATTTAGTTGCACTTTCCACACTGCGGTCTTTACAGTCATTGTATGCCTCACTGCTGTTTCCGTGTTAAAAAGTGTTGCAAACTCGAGTGTGTTGACATTTTCAATCTCGTACTACTGTCGTGGGGGTGTATGGGGTGTCTAGGGAGGGGTAGCACCTCTGGTGGGGGGGGGGGCCTGCCGTGCCCTTTTCATGGCAGCTCGACCACCTTTGGTCCCCACCTGGCGCTCAGCTCTCACCTGTGGCTCCAAGTAGCTGTAACACGCGCAGCGGCCACACCCCGGTAAACCGTCTCGGTGGACGGGCCAAACCAGGTGAGGGTAGCCGACGGGTCTTCGACCCTCGGTGAGGTAGGAGATTTGCCTGCCCCAGCGTGTGAAGTCTGGCCCTGGCGGATTGAGCGGAGGAGACTGATTAATGGAAGGCAGGCCGGCTGGCGTGGAGCGCTAAGAGCACGACAAGGCACGACATGGTTTGAATGACAATTAAACTTCATTTGATTCGGTTTTGAGAGCTAGCTCAACCGGCATCACCAAGTTCACTGATGATACAACAGCGACGGGCCTTATCAGCACCAATGATGAGTCAGCATGCAGAAAGGAGGTAGAGACTTTTCAAATGTTCTGAGAACTACAACCCGAGTCTCAACGTGGACAAGACAAAAAAAAAATGATTGTGGACTTCAGGAAGGCACAGGTCAGCCACTCTCCATTGCACATCAATGCCTCCAATGTGGAGAGAGTGAAGAGCACAAAGTTCCTTGGTGCGCACATAACCGACGATCTAACCTGGACCCACAACACCTCCAATTATTCAAGAAGGCACGGTGGTGTCTGCACTTCCTGAGGATGTTGAGACTCGCAAGGCTTTCTGAACTGTTCTAACAACTTTCTACAAGAGCACCATTGAGAGTAGCTGCATCATTGTGTGGTGCAGAAGCCGCAAGAAAGACCGTAGAAAGTAAAAACTGTCGAGAGGGTCATCAGGGTCTTCCTCCCACCCGATTTATGACAATTACCGGGAAGGCCCTGAAACATCACTAAAGATCCCTGCCACCCATCCCACAATCTCTCTGACCCACGACTGTCAGGGAGGAGGTACAGGAGCATCAGGACCCATATCAGCATCATTCCTGGCACGGTATGCACGGAAACATCTTGCAGACAGCTTACAAAATTACTGGATACTCTTCTTCGGAACTGTAATTTCCCTTTTAAGAATGTACTTTTGGGCCGACTAAATGATTTGGCACTTCTGGTTGGGGAAAAGGGAAAGGGGGAGGGGAAGGAGCGGGAAGCATCAGAGAGACATTCTGTAATGGTCAATAAAACATTTGCTTGGAATCAAACGTTAGGGCTGGAACATCTGCACCCACGCCACACCTGCTGGCACTTCCTCACTGCCACCCGCCCCACAACCCTCCCTTGGTGCTCTGCCCTCACCATGCCCACATCCTTTGTTCTGGCCAGACATACAAACTTGCTCTCCGCTCCACATTGACAAATATAGTACTGTGCAAAAGTCTTAGGCACCCTAGCTATAGATACGTGTCTAAGTCCTTTGCACAATACTGTAGATACAATCTGTTAACAACTTAAACTTGAACTTGCATTTGTGGATTCCCACCTGCCCTTCAAAAGGGCATCAATCATACTAATGCCCAAGAAGGGTGGGGTGGACCTCCGGCGACGCCATGATTCAGTATTGACCTGCCTCACATTCGCTCCCACGAAACTCGAAGAATAATAGCTGCTAAATTACTTTTGACCATCTATGAAAGATATTTTTGCTTAGTAAAGAGTAGAGGAACACGAGTATGGCGTCTCGGACTTCAAAACACACTGGAAAATAAGAAATACAAAGAGAAAGCAAAGACAAAAAGATACAGTTTGCTCCAGACCAGGCTGAAGCTAGCAAAGACGACGAGAAGAAAGATATGGCCGTGATACTACGTGTTGAAAGAGCTGAGAAAAGAAAATTGAGAGTCATTTTCAGACATCAAGGCATCCCTGTCTAGACTGGAGACCTCAGTGACAGACCTGAAGGAACGACTGGACCTGCTTGAGCAGAAATCTCCCGAGTGTGAGTCCTGAATTAGTGCTAACGAGGACGCCCGGTTCCGGCATGAGAGAGAGCACTTAAATACCTGTTGAAGCGGCTTACCGCGGCTTGCGATGATCTCCAGAACCGCTCACGAAGAAACAACTTAAGAACCTATCAGATACTTGAGGGTAGTGAGAAAGGAGACATGGTGCGGTTTGTCAAACAGTTAATTAAAACGACGCTTCGGCTGCCAGAGGACTTAAACATACACACTGAGGGAGCCCACCGATCCCTGATCACGGAGCCGGCGCCCTCTGCACCTCCGCACTCCGATATTGCACGCTTCTTGGATCATACGGTAAAAGAGGCAGTACTGCGTCAAGTACGGGCTCAAAAACAAGTTACGTTTCAAGGCAGAGTCATCTACTTCGATCAGGACTGCTCGCCCGACGTCCGGAAGAGAAGAGCAGAAGTCTGCGCCGTGATCAGACAGCTAAAGGAGAAAGGCGTGCACGGAAGATGTGGCTTCCCAGCGCCGCTGAGAATAAACCTGGATGCTGGAGTGAAGGCCTTTCCTTCGCTGATTGAAGCTTCACCTACACTGGACAACCCGGGCATCTCTGTCCCAGTGAGTGGGAGGGGGAAGTGACTCATCAGCGAGGTGGGAGCGCTGCGCTGTCGGAGGCAGACAAGTGTTTCCCTGACATAAGACGAGGGCGATTACATTTTTTCTTTCAAAGAAGGAGGTACAGTTGTCTTCTTTGGACTGATTAATAATTTCTGGGTGTGAGTAATATTAACTGTCTTCGCCAACAGGTACAGCTATTTACCAGCGTAAACTGACATATTTTGATACACAATGCAGTTTCGTGGCGGGAAGGGCAAGTTAAATTTTGTTAAGCAGACAGAAAAGGAAAAGGAATCGCCAAGGGAGGGCAACAACTCAACCGGGGGATATGTTTTCTCCGTGGTTTGTAGCTATGACAGCACTGTGTGCGTGTTCCGCCATTACTCTCCGCCTAATTATCATCGGGGGGTGGTCTTGATAAGAGAAAAAAGCAGTTAATTTTAAAAGACCAACTGGGTTTCTGGAAGTCTTGTTTGGTTTTGTTGTGTGTTGTGGGTTATATTCTTTAGTAAATAGTTCTCTAGGCATTGGCAGGTCATTACAAGTTTTTCAGTTATTATACTATAAAAATGCTGCGTTTGGTTGAAGGTGGGAGGGGGTGGTGATGTAGTAAGAGATATTGTATCATGGCCACTTTGAACATAATTATAATATTAATAGATCAATCACCCCATTACAGGAAAAAATATTGGCTCAGTTGAAAAAAAACTTAATTGCTCTATAGCTCTATTACAAGAAACAAATTTAGGAGACATGGAACACAATAACTTAAAAAGAGAGTGGGTAGATCAAGTCTATTATTCATATCGCCCTAATAGTAGAAAGAGAGGAGTTACAATATTAATTAACAGATCAGTTTGTTTTGTGGTGGAAACAGAGGTTAAAGAAAAGCAGGGTAGATATGTGTTAGCTTTGGGCTCGATGGGAGGTGAAGAGTTTACTATCATGAGCATCTATTCACCGAATAAAGATAACCCCACCTTTTCCCAAAGACATAGCTCTATTACTTGCCAGGGAAGCTAGAGGTACTGTTGCAGTTGGAGGAGACTTTAATTGTATCCTTGATAGGAGTTTGGATAAATTACCTGGGAATGGGGAACCCCTGAGCAAGAAGTCTAAAGCAGTAAAAATTATGTTGGATGAGCTTGGGCTAGTTGATGGCTGGAGAGCATTGAATCCAGGTGCCAGGGATTTTAGTCATATATCAACAGCCCATGGCTCATATTCAAGAATTGACCTTATTTGCATCAAAAGAAGAATCTACATCCGGTGAAGGAATGTGTTATTGTTCCCATTACCATGCTCCTGTTAGACTTGTACTGAAAGGAGGCTCTGAGCAGCACTTCCAATATTGGAGGCTCAGTGTTTCCACGTTGATGGACCTCTCCTCCTATAATCAACTCAAACAATGCATTGGCAAATATCTTGTGACAAATGACAATGGGGAGGTTTCCCCATCGATACTGTGGGAAGATGCAAAAGCTGTGATTAGGGAAAAATGTATTGATTTGGCTGTTCAGATGAAAAAAAATACCGAAATGAAAAATATAATCAGTTACAAAGTGAAATAAAAAGATTAGAACAAAGGCACAAATTAACACTGAACAAGGATGATTGGAAAAACCTCCAAAAGTGTAGGGATGCCATGAATGAATTGCTCACATATGAAGTGGAAGGAGCACTTAGATACACAAATCAGAAGTATTATGAGATGGGGAACCGGGCCAGCCATCTGTTAGCATTTCAGTTGAGAAAGGCACAATCTAACAGAGTTGTAGCAAAAATTAGACATCTTTCAACTCTCTCCGAGGTATCGAACCCAAATGATGTAGCAGAGGCATTTAGTGCCTTCTATAAAGATCTGTATGATCCTTCAGATCCACCACAAAATAAGGGCAAGCTGGACAAAATTTTCAGAGACATGCGTATAGTTGTCTAGTTTTTTATATCGAAACTTTTTATTTAAACCTTCAACAACCGATCCCATTTTTCTCCTATGGAGAAATAAAGGGATCCTTTCTTTTACAGATTTATTTTGTGATGGCCAATTGATGACTTTTGAAGAGTTAATTAACAAATATTCTCTCACTCATACACATTTTCTGCAATATCTTCAGGTTAGACATTTTTTACAACAATATTTACCTAAGTTTCCATATTTGCAAGAATCTGATTTGTTGGATACCATTTTGAGGTTGAATCCTTTAGTGAGAGGTTCCATTAGCAGAATTTATAATTTACTTTTGTTACGAAAAGAGAACCTCTCACTAAAGATTAAACAAGATTGGGTGAGATAAATTAATATGACCTTTGTTAATGAAGATTGGTTGTGAGTTTTGAAAAACATAAGTTCTTCTTCTATATGTGCCAATCACTGTTTAATTCAGTTTAAAATTGTTCATCGTTATCACTTAACAAAGGAGAGACTACCTAAAATATTTCCTAGTATAGACAACTATTGCGATAGATGTAAAACTGAAGTAGCTACTTTGTCACATATGTTCTGGTCATGTTCTACATTAAAATCTTTTTGGAAATCTTTATTTTCTACAATTTCTAAAGCTCTGAAAATTAATTTACAACCTAACAGACTGACTGTTCTATTTGGAATAGTTCCGCATCATATTCAGGGTATTTCATCTTCAGATCAACATGTAATTGCATTTGTTACATTATTGGCAAGAAGGGCTATTTTATTAAAATGGAAAGATACCTCTTTCCCCTTCATTAATTGAATGGTTTTCTCAAGTAATGTTATGTCTCAGTTTGGAAAAAATTAGAAGTAGAACCTTTGATCCCTGATTTGATTTTGAGAGAAGATGGGGCTCTTTTGCCAAATATTATCATTTAATTTGAATTATTTTATATGGTTTCCTTCCAATCTTATTCTATATAAATATGAATTGGCATTTGATGATTCTTTTTCTTTATATATATAGATGATGGTAAGACATATTGCTCCGGGGGTTGATTCCTAATGGGCCTTTTCCCTTTTTTTGTAGTTAGTGTGATTTTTTTTCTTAGTTAGATAGGTTTTTTTCCTTCTTTTCTTTACATATAATTTTTTTTTCATTTTTATGTATTACGATAAGTTTTTATTTTCTTCAGCTTTATTAATTGTATATATATTAATTTGTTTTGTATCATTTTATAGCTGTAGAAGATTATGTACCAATAAAAAGATTCTAAAAATGAAAAATGAGACATCCATATAGTGAGATTGTTTCACTGACACAACCAATCTCGGAACTAGAAATAAAAGATGTTATTAAAACTTTAAAAAATAATAAATCTCCGGGTACAGATGGATTTCCGGGTGAGTGCTATAAGATATTTACAACCGAACTTACTCCAGTTTTATCTGAAGTTTTTAATTATGCTCTGAATGAACATGACCCCCCCCCCCCCACCCCGGAGAGCTGGTCTGAGGCAATCATATCAGCAATCCACAAGGATGGAAAGGACCCTATAGCATGTAGTTCCTATAGACCAATCAGCCTGCTTGGTACTGATGTGAAGATTCTTTGTGAAGATTTTAGCAAAGAGACTATAGAAATATATAGGAAAGTTGATTAATCCAGATCAAACTGGATTTATTCCAGGCTGCCAGGGAGTAAATAATGTTAGAAGAAACAGTCTTTAGCACAAAAATCCATTCATCCTTCAATGCTTCTTAGCTTAGATGCCGAGAAGGTATTTGATAGGGTGGATTGGAAATACTTAGACTATACCTTAGAAAAAATGGGTTTTAATGCAACATTTCGAAGTTGGATGAAGACACTGAATAAAGATCCAATTTCCAGCATTAGAGTAAATGGATACTGTTCCAGTTTCTTCAGGCTCAAAAGGGGAACCAGGCAGGGGAGTCCCCTATCCCTGGTATTATTTGCCTTAAGCATCGAACCACTGGCTGGGTTAATAAGACAAAATGAACAAATTGAGGGTATAACAGATAAAGGAGGTATAACCCATAAGATAGCTCTATTTGCAGATGACATTCTTCTCTTTATAAAGAATCCTCTTTCATCAGTTCCCCTGCTTATGCAATGTTTGAGAAGCTATGGAGAGGCCTCTAGATACAAAGTTAACGAAGCGAAATCTGAACCTATGATGATTACGGGGACCTGGCCAAGCCAGCTGGATGATGAAGTGACTTTTCATTGGCCAAAACAGGGCTTTAGATATTTGGGGGTTAGTTTACTGATAGCTCCCCCCAGCTCTTTGCAGCCAATTATGTTAAACTTATTAATCAAGTGAGGAGAGATCTTGAACATTGGGAGATGCTTCCTTTATCACTGATAGGTAGAGTAGAAGTGATCAGGATGAATATTTTGCCCAGGTTTCTTTTTCTTTTCAGTGCTCTACCCATAATAGTTCCTATATCTACTTTTAAAATGTTGGATAAATACCTCATCGTTACGTGCCCATCACTCCCTCCTACAATTTAAAGTGGTCCATAGGGCTCACATGACTAAAGATAAGCTGTCTCGTTTTTATTCAGATATATCTCCCTATTGTGACAGATGTAACAATGGAGAGGCTTCATTAATCCATATGTTCTGGATATGTCCGAGTCTTGAAAAATACTAGAAGGAAGTATTTCAAACTTTTTCTGTACTTTTTAAAGTAAATTTCAAACCAAACCCTTTGACTGCCTTATTCGGTATTGTTGAAGGAAAAGATATTATTTTGGAGACACCTGATTTGCACATTTTGGCTTTTATTTCTCTTATAGCTAGGAGGGCATTGTTGCTTAAGTGGAAGGATGTTGCTCCGCCTACTCGTGCTCGATGGCTAAGCGATGTTATGTCATGCTTCAATTTAGAGAAGGTTTGTTGTTCAATTTCTGAATCAAGACAAGACTTTCTAACATTGTGGGGACCTTTTTTGAATTATTTTCAAAATCTTTGATTTGTTATCAGATGTTGGCTAATAATAATTTTTACTATATGATAAGGATTTTTTTCCTTTTTCCTTTCTTTACCAAACAGCTTTTCTCAGTAGTGGGTTTAGATTTTTTTTGTATAATAAAATTATTACTTTTCAATATTATGATTCAATTTAATTTACATGAATATGGGATAATGAGACTATAAGTGTGATTCAAATATATTGTAATTGATTTATGATATATATCCTCCGGTACTCTGTATTCTGTTTTGTAAGAAATCAATAAAAATATCGAAAATGAAAGAAAATGTTGGATAGACTAATCAGTAGGTTTATATGGCAGAAAAAGAAGGTGAGACCAGAAGTGTTATACTCAAATAAAAAGCAGGGAAGTTTAGCTTTACCTCATTTAAAGGCCTATTATTGGGCTGCCCAATTAAGAGCAGTTGTGTCATGGATCAGAGAAGATGTGGATTCAAGGTGGGTTCACTTAGAGCAAAATTCAATTGGTAAGTTATCTTTAGCAGCTCTTCCCTTTTTAAATCCAAACGCATGGAAGAATGTTGAGATTCAGAATGAATGGTTTAACTATACATTGAAACTGTGGGATAGAATTAGGAAAAAATTAGATCTTCCAAGGACTATATTAAGGGCAACCAGAATTGCATTAATTTCAGATTTTATGCCGGCAAGACTGGATTCTGGTTTTAACAGGTGGACGCAAAGAGGCCGGGTTCTTGTGGACGCAAAGAGGCCGGGTTCTTGTGGACGCAAAGAGGTTGGGTTCTTGTGGACCAAATGTTTGATGGTGAGGCACACAAATCTTTCTCTCAACTCCAAACTGAATTCGACCTTCTATCAAATGACTTTTATAGATTCCTCCAAATTAGACATTACCTTACATCACACAAAGAATGGAACCAAATATAGCCAAATAACTTGGAAAAATTGTGGATAGAGATCATCATGGGTAGGATGCAATCCCAGAAAATTATATCTTGTGTATATATTAAAAAATACACCTGGATACAATGGATAACATGTTAGATGTTAAACATAAGTGGGAATTGGAGGTAAATACCATAACAGAAGAGGAAGAGTGGGAGAGGTCTTGAGAGCCATGGCATAAATGCTTGGATAGTCCCAATTGGAGGGAATTTGCTTGGAAAATAAAGATGAGGTACTTTAAAACCCCGTTAGTAATATCATTATACGCAGAAAAAAAACAGCAGACTTTGCCGGAGAGGCTGTGGCTTAGTGGGAGATTTTGCACATCTGTCCCAAATTAAGGGAATTTTGGTACAAGGTCACTGAGGAAATAAAAAGGATTTTAGATATAAGTATACCCTTTGAACCTAGTCATTTAATTTTACGCAACTTCCTGTCATCTGCATTAGAGAAGAATAAACTATGCATGTTAAGTCTTGATTCTGATTGCCCATAAAATGATAACTGTCAACTGGCTGAAATCTCACCCACCCACTTGGCAACAATGGACACAGAGTCTGAGAGAAGTGAACGGTATGGAAGATATCACTGCAAGTTTACAACTGAAAATGGACTCTTACTTGGAAAGATGGAACTCTTTTACAGTGTACTGGCTCAGTGAAAGACCCGTACAGGGGGCCTGGTAAAATGTAGCACTTGGGTTGATTTACTGAGGACTTTGATTTTATTTAAAATAGATGTAAATCTACATTGAGGGGTGATGCAAAGTATGTAGATCATGTGAATGTTTGTTTGTAATTGTAGGTATGTGCTCTTTGTTTCTGTTTTCTCTTGCTCCTACTCTCTTCCACCCCTGGTATTGTTAATATGGCTATTTACCATTGTGCAGTGAACTGTGGACTGATAGCCAATGCTTGTTTGTAGTATTTGTTTGTTCAATGAAGTTCAATAAGAAAAGAAGGGCATGGTGAGCCCCCTCACTGACTATCACCCAAAGTTGCCCTCACATCTACTGTGATGAATCACTTTGAGAGGTCGGTCATGGCTAGAATTAACCCCTGCCTAAGCAAGGACCTGGCCCCACTGCAATTTGCCTATTGCCACAATAGGTCTACACTGGATGCAATTTCAGTGGCCCTCCACTTGTCCTTGGACCACCTGGACAACAGCAATAATGGGGGAGTATAGGACCACGGGCACAGCTGCAGATTAGACAGACTTCTCTTTCGAACAGAGATGAGAAGGAATTTCTTTAGCCAGGTGGTGGTGAGTCTGTGGATTTCATTGCCACTGACAGTTGTGGAGGCCAAGTCTTTGGGTATATTTCAAGTGGAGGTTGATAGGTTCCTGGTTAGTCAGGGTGTCAAAGGTTACGGGGAGAAGGCAAGAACATGAGGTTGAGAGGGAAAATAAACCAGACATGAAAGACTAGATGGGCTGATTGGCCTAATTCTGCTCCTGTGCAAATGAAGCACGAGATTAGCTGGACAAGTGAACTGAGGTGGATGAGGCATATTGGCACTCTGGTCAGGTAAGCGAAGTGGGCGATTATTACATTGAAGGCAACCCTTGAGAATGTTAACCAATGTAGGAGTGTCTTTAGGGTGGTGGGGTGGAGATACATCTCTACCAAAGGAGGTTTAAAGTGTTCCTTCTCTCTGCAGGTCACCGTGGGGCACGGTGTAGCACCTGCTTAGCAACTCCACCCCCTCACCACCGATCAGAATCATGTGAAGTCACGGGAGCAGGTGATGGATGGTCGTACGAGCAGCCGGTGCAGATCACAAGTCCTGGTTATGCGACCACTGACGACAGGCAGACAATCTCTGAAGAGTATTGATAATGGCTGTGGTCACCCGCCTTGTAAAGACACTGCCCAGAAGGCGGCAATGGCAAACCACTTCTGTAGAAACATTTGCAAAGAACAATCAAGGTCATAGAAAGACCATGATCGCACATGTCATACGACGCGGCACGTAACGATGGTGATAATGAGTGCATTTAGGAAAGGAAACAGCGGAACAAAAAAAAAGGTTTGTTTAAGAAGGGCTGCGAGAACAAGCCAGGTAACTACAGGCTGGTGAGCCTAACCTCGGTGTTGGTAAAGCTACAGGGTCGGGGTCTTTCTGTGTCAGGACAGAGAACACTACAGCACGGTATGGGCCCTTCAGACGATGAGACTGTGTTTCCAGCATCAGGCGGGTCATTAGGACAACCCGTGCAGACCCACGCAGAGAATGGGCTAGAGGTGGTGCAGGGGTTCCGGGGACACCCAAAACTGTAGGTGGTGCTTTGGTGGGTGCATCTGCTGAAGGACAAGGTGCTGGGTTCATGAACAAACCTGAGGGAGGGCAGCGTTGCTGGGGTGACGCTCCACTCCTCAGGCACCTAGTCGGGGTGGGGGCGCTCCACCTCCCTCAGTCAGTGAAAAGATCCTGCACTATAACTGGCAGAAGGAATGCGAATGAAGAATTCTCTCTGAGGAGGAATACGACAAGGGCAAGGAAGCTTCAGGTGGTGCCTTGAGAAAGGAACATCCACCATTAAGGGCCCTTCACCATCTGAGACACGCCCTCTTCTCACTGCTGCCATCAGGGAGGAGGTAACGGTGTCTAAGGACAGACACTTGATGTGTTAGGAACAGCTTCTTCCCCTCCGCCGTCAGAATGGTCCATGAACTCATGAACTCCTCCGCCCTGTTCTGCTTTTGCACTTTTTGTTCTGCTTTTACTTGTCTGTTTATTTTAAATCCATTCACTCATTCGCTTGTTTCTCAATCTACTTGCTGTCTTTTTGAAACTTGTGGTAACGTTTTAATGTCTTGCAGTGTACAGCTACCACAAGAACAACAAATCTCACGGTACATGTCAGTGATAATAAACTGGATTTTGATTTAGACAGTGCTGGGTGAGATGAATGAACTCTAGTTCATTCCTAACAAGTTCCTAACAAACTGCCATTTAGTTGTTTTGAAGAAACATCTTTTCTTGCAGATGAGGTAGTTACTAGATGCAGTGTGACATGATATGAATATTAAAATTGTTGGGAGTTATAACTTGTTCCTCAGACTCGACCAAGGCAGGATATTTCCTCAGAGCCTACTCTCTGTAACAGAGGGCCTGGCTGTCTGTCATACATTTTTCTTTGCAAGAATAGTACTTGTGCTTTTGAATTCCTTTGTAAGATGGGAGGGGAGAGGAATTCAATCGGAACCAGTGGCGCCACTATGTAAATGGAATGAGCTGACAGAGGGAAGTGGTTGAGGCAGGTACAATCACAACGTTCAACTGATCTCAATCAAAACTTGGCTAGGCAGGAGCAGCTACTTCTCTTCAACCGTGCGGTTCCTGTACTGACGTGCACAACGTTAATCACCACCTCAGTTCAGCGACTCGATGCCCACCTTTCACCTCAATGGACTCCACAGGTTTTTTTGGTTCTAATTGTATTCTTTTTTGCAAAAAACTATGTGTAATTTATATTGAACATGTTTTTCTTCTGAATACCCTGTATCATGTGATGCTGCTGCAAGAAAGTGTTTCATTGCACCCGTACATACGTGGACTTGTGTAGATGAATAATAAACTTTACTTGGACTTTGAGTGATTTCCCCTTTATCTTTCAGTCCGGATGCAGTGTCACCACCTGAAGCATTGGCTGTCCATCTCCCTCCAACCATACTGTCCATTGGGTTGTGGTGTAGATTCGTTATTTATCTTGTACTTGTAGTTTCACTTTCCTTTGCTTGCTTATAATTAAATATGATCACCTACCCAGTGTGCCGGACCTTTGAACAGTGCTGTATGGCAGCCCTTCTCAACCTTTTTGCCCTGGAGGAACCCTTGAAATAATCTTCAGGTCTCAGGGACCCCTGCAAAAAAATATTATATAGAGAGCTCATGGTACATTAGCGATATCCTGTGACCCACCACAGATGCTGCCTGATCCATCGGGTTCCTCCTGCAGTTATCTCCGCCGGTATTCTGTTACTCTTTTCCCTTGTACCGCCTCAGTGTACTGATGCAACGGCATGATCGGCATGGGCAAACATACAAAACTGATCATCAATCAATTACCAACCCACCAGGTTGCCCGTCTGGATACTGCGATGTTTCTGTGCAGTTGATTTGTAATCCAGCCCCCCACCCCAATCATGTTCACTTCATCAACCGGAGTGACCTGACAGGGTGAGGGGCACAGGGAGAGACAGACAGAGACGGGGGCGGGAGGGGGAGGGAGAGGGAGGGAGGGGGGGAGAGAGACAGAGAGAGAGAGAGAGAGAGAGAGAGAGAGAGAGAGAGAGAGAGAGAGAGAGAGAGAGAGACAGAGACGGGGGCGGGGAGGGGGAGGGAGAGGGAGGGAGGGGGAGGAGAGAGAGAGAGACAGAGACGGGGGCGGGGGGGAGAGAGAGACAGACAGACAGAGATGGGGCGGGGGGAGGGAGGGAGAGGGGGAGGGGGAGGGAGAGAGAGGGAGGGAGGGGGGAGGAGAGAGAGAGAGAGAGACAGAGACGGGGGCAGGGGGAGAGAGAGACAGACAGACAGAGACGGGGCGGGGGGGAGGGAGAGGGAGGGAGGGGAGAGAGAGGGAGGGAGGGGGGAGGAGAGAGAGAGAGAGAGACAGAGACGGGGGCGGGGGGAGAGAGAGAGACAGACAGAGACTGGAGTGGGAGGGGAGGGAGAGGGAGGGAGGGGAGAGAGAGGGAGGGAGTGGGGAGGAGAGAGAGAGAGAGAGACTCAGGCAGAGAGGCAGAGGAAGAAACTCAAAGAAAGGCAGGGAGAGAAGAGAGACAGAGACAGAGAGACTCAAGGAGACAGAGAGAGATGGAGAGAGACAGAGAGAAAGAGACAGGTAGAGAGAGAGGGAGAAACTCAAAGAGAAACAAGGAGAGAGACGGGCAGACAGTGAGGAAGAGATACTCAGTACGGGAGTGAGACTCAGAGAGAGAGGGAAGATGGAGAGTCTCAGAGAGAGAGAGAAAGGCAGAGAGAGATAGAAGGAGACACTCACAGTGAGAGACTCAGAGAGATTCAGGGTATGAGAGAAGTTCACAGAGAGAGAAGACAGAGGTGGAGTACTCAGAGAGAGAGGGGAGAGAGAGGGAGAGTGAGTTTGTGTGAGAGAGAGGGGAAGACGGAGAGAGAGAAGGGGAGTGATTGTGTGTGTGAGAGAGAGGAACTCTCGGAGAGAGAGGGGGAGTGAGTGTGTGTGTGAGAGAGAGGAACTCTCGGAGAGAGAGGGGGAGTGAGTGTGTGTGAGAGAGAGAGGAACTCTCGGAGAGAGAGGAGGAGTGAGTGTGTGTGTGAGAGAGAGGAAGACTCGGAGAGAGAGGGGGAGTGAGTGTGTGTGAGAGAGAGAGGAAGACTCGGAGAGAGAGGGGGAATGAGTGTGTGTGAGAGAGAGAGGAAGACTCGGAGAGAGAGAGGGAATGAGTGTGTGTGAGAGAGAGAGGAACTCTCAGAGAGAGAGGAGGAGTGAGTGTGTGTGAGAGAGAGAGGAACTCTCGGAGAGAGAGAGGGGGAATGAGTGTGTGTGAGAGAGAGAGGAAGACTCGGAGAGAGAGAGGGAATGAGTGTGTGTGAGAGAGAGAGGAACTCTCAGAGAGAGAGGAGGAGTGAGTGTGTGTGAGAGAGAGAGGAACTCTCGGAGAGAGAGGGGGAGTGAGTGTGTGTGAGAGAGAGAGGAAGACTCGGAGAGAGAGGGGGAGTGTGTGTGTGTGAGAGAGAGAGGAAGACTCGGAGAGAGAGGGGGAGTGAGTGTGTGTGAGAGAGAGAGGAAGACTCGGAGAGAGAGGGGGAGTGTGTGTGTGTGTGAGAGAGAGAGAGGAACTCTCGGAGAGAGAGGGGGAGTGAGTGTCTGTGAGAGAGAGAGGAAGACTCGGAGAGAGAGGGGGAGTGAGTGTGTGTGAGAGAGAGAGGAACTCTCGGAGAGAGAGGGGGAGTGAGTGTGTGTGAGAGAGAGAGAGGAAGACTCAGAGAGAGAGGGGGAGGTGAGTGTGTGTGAGAGAGAGAGGAACTCTCGGAGAGAGAGGAGGAGGTGAGTGTGTGTGTGAGAGAGAGGAACTCTCGGAGAGAGAGGTGGGAGTGAGTGTGTGTGAGAGAGAGAGGAAGACTCGGAGAGAGAGGAGGAGTGAGTGTGTGTGAGAGAGAGAGGAAGACTCGGAGAGAGAGGGGGGAGTGAGTGTGTGTGAGAGAGAGAGGAACTCTCGGAGAGAGAGGGGGATGAGTGTGTGTGAGAGAGAGAGGAAGACTCGGAGAGAGAGGAGGAGTGAGTGTGTGTGAGAGAGAGAGGAAGACTCGGAGAGAGAGGGGGAGTGAGTGTGTGTGAGAGAGAGAGGAAGACTCGGAGAGAGAGGGGGAGTGAGTGTTTGTGAGAGAGAGAGGAACTCTCGGAGAGAGAGAGGGGGAATGAGTGTGTGTGAGAGAGAGAGGAAGACTCGGAGAGAGAGGAGGAGGTGAGTGTGTGTGAGAGAGAGAGGAAGACTCGGAGAGAGAGGGGGAGTGAGTGTGTGTGAGAGAGAGAGGAACTCTCGGAGAGAGAGGGGGAGTGAGTGTATGTGAGAGAGAGAGGAAGACTCGGAGAGAGAGGAGGAGTGAGTGTGTGTGAGAGAGAGAGGAAGACTCGGAGAGAGAGGGGGAGTGAGTGTGTGTGAGAGAGAGAGAAGACTCGGAGAGAGAGGGGGAGTGAGTGTTTGTGAGAGAGAGAGGAACTCTCGGAGAGAGAGAGGGGGAATGAGTGTGTGTGAGAGAGAGAGGAAGACTCGGAGAGAGAGAGGGAATGAGTGTGTGTGAGAGAGAGAGGAACTCTCAGAGAGAGAGGAGGAGTGAGTGTGTGTGAGAGAGAGAGGAACTCTCGGAGAGAGAGAGGGGGAATGAGTGTGTGTGAGAGAGAGAGGAAGACTCGGAGAGAGAGAGGGAATGAGTGTGTGTGAGAGAGAGAGGAACTCTCAGAGAGAGAGGAGGAGTGAGTGTGTGTGAGAGAGAGAGGAACTCTCGGAGAGAGAGGGGGAGTGAGTGTGTGTGAGAGAGAGAGGAAGACTCGGAGAGAGAGGGGGAGTGAGTGTGTGTGAGAGAGAGAGGAAGACTCGGAGAGAGAGGGGGAGTGAGTGTGTGTGAGAGAGAGAGGAAGACTCGGAGAGAGAGGGGGAGTGTGTGTGTGTGTGAGAGAGAGAGAGGAACTCTCGGAGAGAGAGGGGGAGTGAGTGTGTGTGAGAGAGAGAGGAAGACTCGGAGAGAGAGGGGGAGTGAGTGTGTGTGAGAGAGAGAGGAACTCTCGGAGAGAGAGGGGGAGTGAGTGTGTGTGAGAGAGAGAGGAAGACTCGGAGAGAGAGGGGGAGTTAGTGTGTGTGAGAGAGAGAGGAACTCTCGGAGAGAGAGGAGGAGTGAGTGTGTGTGGTGAGAGAGAGGAAGACTCGGAGAGAGAGGGGGAGTGAGTGTGTGTGAGAGAGAGAGGAAGACTCGGAGAGAGAGAGGGAATGAGTGTGTGTGAGAGAGAGAGGAACTCTCAGAGAGAGAGGAGGAGTGAGTGTGTGTGAGAGAGAGAGGAACTCTCGGAGAGAGAGAGGGGGAATGAGTGTGTGTGAGAGAGAGAGGAAGACTCGGAGAGAGAGGGGGAGTGAGTGTGTGTGAGAGAGAGAGGAAGACTCGGAGAGAGAGGGGGAGTGTGTGTGTGTGAGAGAGAGAGAGAGGAACTCTCAGAGAGAGAGGGGGAGTGAGTGTGTGTGAGTGAGAGAGGAAGACTCGGAGAGAGAGGGGGAGTGAGTGTGTGTGAGAGAGAGAGGAAGACTCGGAGAGAGAGGGGGGAGTGAGTGTGTGTGAGAGAGAGAGGAAGACTCAGACAGAGAGGGGGAGTGAGTGTGTGTGAGAGAGAGAGGAAGACTCGGAGAGAGAGGGGGAGTGAGTGTGTGTGAGAGAGAGAGGAAGACTCGGAGAGAGAGGGGGGAGTGAGTGTGTGTGAGAGAGAGAGGAAGACTCGGAGAGAGAGAGGGGGAGTGAGTGTGTGTGTGAGAGAGAGGAAGACTCAGACAGAGAGGGGGGAGTGAGTGTGTGTGAGAGAGAGAGGAAGACTCGGAGAGAGAGGGGGAGTGAGTGTGTGTGAGAGAGAGAGGAACTCTCGGAGAGAGAGGAGGAGTGAGTGTGTGTGTGAGAGAGAGGAAGACTCGGAGAGAGAGGGGGAGTGAGTGGTGTGTGAGAGAGAGAGGAAGACTCGGAGAGAGAGGGGGAGTGAGTGTTTGTGAGAGAGAGAGGAACTCTCGGAGAGAGAGAGGGGGAATGAATGTGTGTGAGAGAGAGAGGAACTCTCGGAGAGAGAGGGGGAGTGAGTGTGTGTGAGAGAGAGAGGAAGACTCGGAGAGAGAGGGGGAGTGAGTGTGTGTGAGAGAGAGAGGAAGACTCGGAGAGAGAGGGGGAGTGAGTGTGTGTGAGAGAGAGAGGAAGACTCGGAGAGAGAGGGGGAGTGTGTGTGTGTGTGTGAGAGAGAGAGAGGAACTCTCGGAGAGAGAGGGGGGAGTGAGTGTGTGTGAGAGAGAGAGGAAGACTCGGAGAGAGAGGGGGAGTGAGTGTGTGTGAGAGAGAGAGGAACTCTCGGAGAGAGAGGGGGGAGTGAGTGTGTGTGAGAGAGAGAGGAAGACTCGGAGAGAGAGGGGGAGTGAGTGTGTGTGAGAGAGAGAGGAAGACTCGGAGAGAGAGGGGGAGTGTGTGTGAGAGAGAGAGAGAGGATCTCTCGGAGAGAGGGGGAGTGAGTGTGTGTGAGAGAGAGAGGAACTCTCGGAGAGAGAGGGGGAGTGAGTGTGTGTGTGAGAGAGAGGAACTCTCGGAGAGAGAGGGGGAGTGAGTGTGTGTGTGAGAGAGAGGAAGACTCGGAGAGAGAGGGGGAGTGAGTGTGTATGAGAGAGAGTGTCAGAAACGAGCCACGCTCCCGAATAATGGCTTCAAGACAAATTCAAGGAAACAAAGTTTATTAACAGTTCTGCAGAGCTGGGCCCCTTCAGAGAAGGGAACCCTGAACCTTACAGGGCAGCAGGTTTTATCCTTCTTCCTTACCACCCCTCCTCCCTGACTCGGGAGGTACATAGTCTTATCCCATTCCATATTTGGAGTTGTTTTTTTTACACGTTTCTGTAAAACAATAGTCCATATCTCAGGACTTCAATGATTCCACAAACAGTTAATTTTGTCAAGGCTTCTGCATTCATAATTAGATCACACTTGTTTACAGACTTTAACCCAGACATAATTAAATCACATTTGTCCCTAAACATAATTAAATCATACTTGTCCCTAGACATAATTAAATCACATTTGTCCTTTGACTTTAACCCGGACCTGTCAGAAACGCACATCTTAATTTTGAATCTTACAATACCACCCTTTTTCTTTTTAAGATGTGCGTTTCAGCTAGCATTTCTCTCACTCCCAGGGGGCCCACTTTTTTCTTTAATAGCATAAGTTTTAGCTCGTTTGTCCCATGATGGGATATCGCTACTGCCTGGAGCATCGCTACTGCCTGGAGCTGGAATATACTGCGCCTGATCAGTGTTCGTATACAAGGAACCACACACGGCAAAAGTAAGAGAATCATTAGACCCCCGCCTGCTACTAGGAGAGCGGTGCGCCACCAACTACCTCCCAGTAGCCCGTCTAGCCAACTCATGTTCCCCAGGGATCTCCAGGTTTGTACTGGCACGTGGGCCAGTTTCCGAATTTTGTCGGATATTTTTAACACGGCCTTTCCACTGTCGTCTATCTTAAGGCAACAGTTTGTAAGATTGAACTTCCCACATACCCCGCCTTCAGAGGCCAATAGGTAATCCACAGCCAACCTGTTCTGGTATATTGCTGTTCGCATCTGACTCTGCTGTTTTGCCAACAGCTCCAATGCCAGTGCCGTTTGATTGGTTATCACTTCCACCACCGCCTGCAGTCTAATAATTCGGTTTAACATGTAGACAGGAGTGCGATACCCCCACGACCCATCCTGGGCCCAGGTCGCTGGCCCATAGTATTCAATGTTGCGAGCCGGTGGCCACTCATCACCCAACTCGCCCACCTTTATCTCCCGTGTTTCTCTCCTTAATGAATCAAACAGCTTAATTCCCAGCTTCCGGTCACCCTCCTGATGCAGGAGGAAGAACTCCGGTCTTTCCTGGGACAGCTGAGACTTCTCATGGTCCCCCCCTGTCCCATGTATCCTTTATTATAGACTTGGTAATAAGGTTTACTATTCTCCCAACATGTTTCTCTCTTGCTTAGATCATAGCATCGATCATTCACATGCTAGTGGGACACAAATGATCCTGGGAACACCCTCTGCCCCACTCGTACCACGGTTCTGCACTTGTCACATTTCCCTTCAATTTCCCCGACATATAGAATCAAATATATTACAGTCAATAATGTTACAGTCCACATAGAGTTCATTTTTGCTGCCTTTTTAGCCTCACCACCATCGGTTCTTCACCGGGAACACAGGTCCACTCAGTGCGGCTTTCGGGCTTCACCGGTCCTTTTACCCTGGATGCGTGTGTCCACCCTTTTTCTTTTGTCCGTACAGCCGCCTCTGTTGTTAGCAGGACCTGGAAAGGGCCTTCCCACTGTGGCTGTAACTTCTCCGGCTTCCAGGTCCTTACCAGAATCCAATCTCCAGGCACGATCTGATGTAAAGCAAAATCGAGCAGCGGAGTCTGGGCCAAGAGACCCTTTTTCCGCAGTTCTGCAAAGGAACGGGACAGTGCCAGTAAATAGTCCCTTACAAAGATATCACCCCCTTGTAGCGTGGGGTACCCTTCCACCCTTATTCCAATACGGGAGTCCGAACAACATCTCATATGGGGATATTCCTATGTCCTTGCGGGGCGCTGTTCGTATTCTTAAAAGGGCAATAGGGAGACACTTAGTCCATGGTAGTTTGGTTTCTAACATCAACTTGGTCAGTTGTGCCTCTAGGGTGCTGTTCATTCGTTCTACTCTTCCCAAACTCTGGGGATGCCACGGGGTATGGTACTTCCATTCGATATCAAGTGCATCGCAAATTAACTGGTGCGTATCTCCTTCTTGGTACGTGGTAGTGACATTCCCGTTATTCCAGCTATCCTTTCTGGGGTAATGCATCGCTGTCCTTTACTGACCCGGTGTCCCAGATACCTTACTTCCTTTTCTACAAATTGTAACTTTTTCTTTGAGACCCGTAGCCCCTGCTTCCCCAGGAAGTTCAGTAGTCTGATAGTGTCTTCCTGCACCCCTTCCTGTGTTGGCCCGGATAGTAATAGATCGTCCACATACTGTAGCAGTTGGCTCTCTGGAGCACATTGGAATTCTGCAAGTACTTGCTCCAAGACCTGCCCAAATAGGTTAGGTGATTCGGTGAACCCCTGTGGCAGGACCGTCCACCGGAGTTGTCTTTTCCGCCCCGTCGTAGGATTTTCCCATTCGAACGCAAACATGTCACGACTGCTCTCTTCTAGCGGGCAACTCCAGAAGGCGTCTTTTAGATCTATTACACTGAACCATTCATGGTCAGGGGAGATCTTACTCATCAGTGTGTAAGGGTTGGGCACTACCGGGTATCGGGTTTGGACTACTGCATTTAGGCCCCGCAGGTCTTGTACCATCAGATAAGTCCCATCTGGCTTTCGCACCGGGAGTATTGGGGTATTATACGGTGACATACATTCCTCCAGTAGTCCGTCAGCGATCAGTCCTTCAATCACCGGCTGCAGCCCTTTTCTTCCTTCCATTGAAATAGGGTACTGTTTTCTCCGTACTGGCGAACTGTTAGGTAATAGTGAGATTTGCAAGGGGGGACATTCAAACCCCCCCCCCCCCCAGTTCCCTTCCTGGTACCATACCTCCGGGCTTATTTTCCTATCGTCTTCTTCCCTGAGGGCAAACAACTGTACCATTATCTTCCCGTTCCTGGGCACAGTCCCGATGCCTAGCCTGACTTGCAGATCCCGCCCGAGCAGGTTGAATCTCGCAGAGGGTAACAAAAGTAGGTCCTGTCCCGTTACCCTATCCTCATGTTCAATTTTCACGTTTTCTATAACAGGTACTTGTATTATTTTGCCTCCAATACCGGATACTCCCATTACCTTTGTTCCGGTTCGGGCGCCGGGAGGTATCTGGATTACGCTAGATCTTTCGGCACCCGAATCTACCATAAAGGTTGTATCTGACCCTTGGGGACCTACTTTTAAATTTACCAGGGGTTTCTGCCGATAATTCATCCCCAAGGGGTGGAACCCCCGACCTCCCTAGTCTTCATCTTCCATCATAGCGTACGAGCGCACTTCCCGTCGGTATCTGGGGCACTCGCGCCTGAAGTGTCCCTCTTCGTTGCAGTGAAAACATCTTAAAGCCTTCCTTAGCCCTCCTCCTTGCTCCGGGCTACTACCTCGATCCAACCATGGTCCCTGTCTCTCTCTCTACTATCTGCGGTTACTTGTCGCACTGTCTGGACCATTATCCTTGCCGTCTTCTGCTTCTCTTCATCCCTTCTTACAAACACTTTCTGTGCCTCCCTAAGTAGTTCACTTAAGGGTTTAGTATTCCAATCTTCTAGTTTTTCCAGTTTTTTCTTATATCTGGCCATGCTTTCGATACAAATTCAACACGAATCAGCTGTTGGCCAACCTCCGTCTCAGGGTCTTCGATTTGCGGAGCGGTAGGGGGCACATATGGGGCGGCAGGTGGTCGAGCACCTCCCATGTATTCTTTTTCTGTCCCCCTTCATTTATCGTTTTCAATTTATAACTATTTGTCGTTGGTAACCAGCATAGGGCATAATCACTTTCTTCGGGTTTAACGTTAGGTTTTGAATTCACGTACAGATTAAGGGCTTGTTGTACCCAATCCTCGCTAGACCCGAACTTAGGCCACCACACAGCCGACCCTTGGATCGGCTGGCGGGACCAGAATTCACAGTACTGTATCATTTTTTTTCTTTGACTTCCCTTTTCGCCTCCCATAATCCCAATTTTCTAACATCCGTCCCAACGGACTATCAGGGGGTACCCCGGGGTATTTTTCATCATTGGCGCCTGGATTTCCTTTACCCTTTTCTCTCTTAGACCCCTTATTCCCCATCTCGAGGACTTGCTCGGTTCCAATCCACCCGCAGGCACCCCGTAATTCCACAATTCTCGTGCACTACGTCTCTGCAGGAATTTAATTTGAATGTGACCCACCTAGCTCGGTCACTCCTGTCCAATTCCGGAACCTGTATTCCCGCGATCGCCCAGGAATTCACCTGCAGGCACCCCGCAGTTCCACAATTCTCGTGTACTACGTCTCTACAGGAAGAATCACCTGCAGGAACCCCGCAGTTCCACAATTCTCGTGTACTACGTCTCTACAGGAGAAATCACCTGCAGGAACCCCGCAGTTCCACGATTCTTGTGTACTACGTCTCTACAGGAATTCAATTTCTTACCTGGGTCCTGTGCACAGAAATTACTCGATCGCTCACTGTCTCAACTGCCTCGACAACCCCTCTTTGTTTCCTTGAGTCCGCCGGATATCACTCGCTCAAGCCGCGCGGGGCGACGAGCAAGGAATCAGGGACTGCCGAACTCGGCAGGGTGCACCTTCTCCGATGTCCTTCCTTGCCCCCCTCACGGCTGGAGTGTGGATCCCGGACGAGCCCCCAAGTTGTCAGAAATGAGCCACGCTCCCGAATAATGGCTTCAAGACAAATTCAAGGAAACAAAGTTTATTAACAGTTCTGCAGAGCTGGGCCCCCTCAGAGAAGGGAACCCTGAACCTTACAGGGCAGCAGGTTTTATCCTTCTTCCTTACCACCCCCCTCCCTGACTCGGGAGGTACATAGTCTTATCCCATTCCATATTTGGAGTTGTTTTTTTACACATTTCTGTAAAACAATAGTCCATATCTCAGGACTTCAATGATTCCACAAACAGTTAATTTTGTCAAGGCTTCTGCATTCATAATTAGATCACACTTGTTTACAGACTTTAACCCAGACATAATTAAATCACATTTGTCCCTAAACATAATTAAATCATACTTGTCCCTAGACATAATTAAATCACATTTGTCCTTTGACTTTAACCCGGACCTGTCAGAAACGCACATCTTAATTTTGAATCTTACAGAGAGTGTGTGTGAGAGAGAGAGGAAGACTCGGAGAGAGAGGGGGAGTGTGTGTGAGAGAGAGAGAGAGGAACTCTCGGAGAGAGAGGGGGAGTGAGTGTGTGTGAGACAGAGAGGAACTCTCGGAGAGAGAGGGGGAGTGAGTGTGTATGAGAGAGAGAGGAACTGTCGGAGAGAGAGGGGGAGTGAGTGTGTGTGAGAGAGAGAGGAAGATTCGGAGAGAGAGGGGGGAGTGAGCGTGTGTGAGAGACAGAGGAAGACTCGGAGAGAGAGAGGGAGTTACGTGGAGAGAATGAGAGACTCAGAAAGAGGGAAAGAGACTCTCAGAGGGAGAGGGGGGAGAGACAGACAGACAGACAGAGAGAAGAAGAAAGGCAGAGAGACTCAGAGACGAAGTATGAGAGAGAGTCTCAGAGACAGGGAGAGTGGGAGAGGGAGTGGGAAGGAGGGGAGGGGGGAGAAGGGGGAAGGAGAGGGGAGGGGGGAAGGGGGAAGGGGAGGGGAGAGGGAAAGGGAGAAGGGTAGCAGGACAGGGGGAGAGGGTAAGGGGGAGAGCGGGGGGTAGGAGGAGGGAGGGGAGAGGGAGAGGGGAGATAGCCTACTGCCTCTGAGCTCTGGAGGTTGTGGTTCTAAACTTCTATAGATGTGTGGTGGAGAGTATATCAGGTGGCTGCATTCCAGCCTGGCATGGAAACACCAATGCCCTTAAATAGAAACTCCTACAAGAAATGGTGGATACGGCCCAGTCCATCACGGATAAAGCCCTCCCAACATCTACACGAAGCGTTGTCACGTGAAAACTGCATCCATCATCAGGGACCCCCACCACCCAGACCGTGCTCTCTTCTCACTGCTGCCATCTGGAGGAAATTTCAGGAGCCTCAGGACTCACAGCACCAGGTTCTGGAACAGTTACTACCCCTCAACCAACAGGCTCTTGAACCAAAGAGGATAACTTCACTCAACTTTACCTGCCCCAACATTGAAATGTTCCCACAACCTATAGACTCACTTTCAAAGACTCTTCGTCTCATGTTCTCAATAATTATTTATTAGTATTATTTCTTCTTTTTGCATTTGCACAGTTTGTTGTCTTCTGTACTCTGGTTGAACTCCCTAGTTGGGCGGTCTTTGATCGATTCTATTATGGTTATTATCCTATAGATTTATTGAGATGCCCACAAGAAAATGAATCTGATGGTTGTGTATGGTTAAGTATATGTACAGTGCTTTGATAACAAAATTTACTTTGTACTTTGAGGGAGCGAGAGAGAGAGAGAGAGAGAGAGAGAGAGAGAGAGAGAGAGAGAGAGAGAGAGAGAGAGAGAGAGAGAGAGAGAGAGTGTGTGCATGGAGTTTGCACATTCTCCCTTTGACTGCTGGGGTTAATTGTGTGTGTGTATATATATATATATATATATATATATATATATATATATACATGCACGCGCGGTGTTTGCATGTTCTCCCTGTGACTGCTGGGGTTAATTGCCCCCCCAGAGTGTGTGAGTGAGGGGTGGAGTCTGAGGGGAGATGACAGGATAGTGGGGAGAATAAACCAGGATGGGTGTCTTTGTGTGGTGGATGGTCAGTATGGACTAGATGGGCCAAAGGGAATGTGTCCATACTGTCTGCTGTGCAACTCTGTGCAGAGTTTGTTCCCGGTGATGTTAATAATCATCCGGATATGGATCAGTCAGGCTGCGATGCCACGTCATCGTTGACAATGTTGCTGTTGTGTAGAGAGTGTTTTCTTTCAGCAGCTCAGACAGAGAAATGCTCAGAATGCCGTGAGCTCATGGTAGAGATTGTTTTATTATAGTGGGAGAAACGATCAAGTGCAGTCCACGTTTCACTGAGAGTCCTCACGCACAGCATAGTAGGCAGCCGTCAATCCTGGGTTTGTACCTCTGCTGGACTGTGTCCTCTCCAGGATGGGAGGAGCTGGCTGTCGCCCATGCAGCGGGTCCCCCTCTCCACGTCACTGACGTCGTCCAAGGGAAGGGCAAGCACTGATACAGCTTGGCACCAGTGTCGCGCAGAGGCTGCCAGAGCGAAGTTGTGAACAACATCAAACTGCAGTAGGGGCCCCGGCTCTGGATTTCTTCCTCGGAGTTTACTCCCGAAGTCTTCCCCGTGGGTGGGTCTGGCTGCAAGGCAGCGGAGGGTTAAAACCAGAGTTTTCCTTCTCCTGGGTGGGCTGCATCCAATGTTGATTAGCCCCACCTGGCCAAAGCAGGTGTTTTGAGGTGCCAGTGGTCCTTTGCCCTTTCTCTTGTCGGCAGAAACAGTTCCACCGGGCCTAGTAGCTAAGCCACATGTGAAGGCCAAGAGTTGGTTGTCAGAGGCTGTTAAAGATGCAGCCGTTCAGAGCACTTCATAGGTAGTGGGAGTTTTATCCCCACTACCACCTCCGGCTATCGCAAAATGATCAGACGTGGAAGAAAACATCACAGACAACTGGGAAACCAAAGTTTGAAAAGACATTTATCAGAGGATTTAAAAATGACAGATAAAGGGGGTTGGCGAGAAAGAGGGGAGGGGGAAAACAAGTTGGAAAAAGAAGGGAAAGAAGGGGAGTGGAAACGCGAGAGAGGAAGATGATAGGATGGCGAGAAAGGGATGGGATGAAGAGAGGAAAGTGTGAATCAGTGGATGAAGAATGGACTATGGAGAGGAGAATCGGGTGGAGAGAGCGACAGGGGAAAGTGGGGTGTTGGGCGGGGGGGAGGTACATGCAAACCAGCCCAGGTGTCCTGGACTTTAAAGCGCAGACAACCCAACCCAAGAGTTCAGGAGTTAAACCCTGACCCGACCAAACACAAGGGTTCAGCAGCTCAGGCACCACTACATCCCTACCGGTTCAGGAGATTGAATACCAACCCAGTCCATTCAAGGAGTTCAGGAACCCAAATCCTGACCCAACCCACCTCAAGGCAGGCAAACTGCAACTAGTGATTTGGGTTCAATTCCCGCCACTGTCAAAGTCAGAGTAGAATTTATTATCAAAATGCATATGTGTCACCATATACCATCTTGAAATTCATTTTTTTGCAGGTATTTGTGGGAAAATAAAGAAATACAATAGAAGTTATGAAAAACGATACATAAACAAAGACAGGAAACAACCGATGTGCAAAAGAAGACAAATAAAAAACAACACTGAGAACATGAGATGTGAAGAGTTGTTGAAAGTGAATCTGTAGTCATGGAAACAGCCCAGAGTAGTGGTGAGTGAAGTTGAGCACATGGGTAAGTAACTGTTCCTGAACCTGCCGGTGTGAGACCTCAGGCTCTTCTACTCCCCGCCTGCTGGTAGCAGTAACAAGAGAGCGTAGCCTTGATGATGGGGTCCTTAAAGGTGGATGCTGGTTTCTTGCGTCAGCACTCCTGTGAATGTGCTCTGTCAGGACATTGTACGTTTTCCCCATGACTACGTGGGTTTCCTCACACATCAAGTTTAGTAAGTTGTGGGCATTCAAAGTGCTATGTCAGCGGTCAGAAGTGAGTGTATTGGCTATTGCTAAGGGGGAGTTTGGGAACCCGGACCAGATGGTCTACACCCCGGGCTTCTGAAAGAAGCAGCTGAAGGGATGGTGGAGACATTAGTAATGATCTTTCAAGAAGCACTAGATTCTGGAATGGTTCCAGAGAGTTGTAAAATTGCAAGTGTCACTCCACTCTTTAAGATGGGAGGGAGGCAAAATAAAAGGGAATTATTAGCCAGTTAGTGCTTAGGAAGATGTTGGAGTCCTTGGAAGTCTGGGGTACTTGGCACCACGCCTCGGATGGTGAGAGTCCGTAATGATGGACGCCGCCTTATGAAGACGTGAACAATAGTGGGGAAGCTTGTGCCTATGATGGAGCTAACTGTGTCTTCCATCCACGTAGTCTTCTTTTGCTCCTGTGCATTGACGCCTCCATAGCAGGCCGTGTTGCTGGTGCTGTTCCCAGGGCATGGTGGGGGGCGGGGGGAGCGTGTGGTTTAAACTAGAGCCTGGGGGAGGGATGGGAACGAGAGTCCTAGAGCAGCTTGTGGACTGGTTGTCTAAATATTCTTCTTCTGAACTGCGATCGATTACAGCCTTTTAAGAGTGTTTCCCTTTTTAGAGTGTATTTCTGGGCCGACGGAACGATCCAATCTCCTGCAGATTTCGGCGCAGATGATGGCAGAACAAGAATCCATGGGTCTGCTCCATTACTCTGCTCCTATTGGTGTCGAGCAAGATTAAAATCGTCAAGGACGAGAGCATAAGACCAATATGTGTTCAGGCTATCTGCTGGCATTGGACCCATCTCTTTTGTGGGTGGAAGGCTCAGAAGTCTTGGGACCAGTTGTTGCCTCCAACTGTTGGGCTTCTGGACAGACTCACTTCAGGCTAAACGTCCTCCAAATTTGTGTACTCTCTTCTGAATAACGTTCTGAGTTGCATCTATTCCAATGCAAGGAGTATTGTACGCTTAGGGCATGCATCAGCATGTGGAATGTGATACTGTGGCCATTAGTGAGACTTGCTTGCAGGAGGGGCAGGACTGGCAGCTCAACATTTCGGGGTTCTGTTGTTTTAGACGTGATAGAGCGGGAGGGATTAAACGGGGAGGGGTGGCATTAATAGTCAGGGAAAATGTTATGGCAGTGCTCAGACAGGACAGGATGGAGAACCCGCTTTCTGAGGCTCTATGGATGGAACTGGGAAATAGAAATATGGATGACGGTGTTAATCGGATTATATTCTAGACCACCAGTGGGATTTGGAGGAGTAAATCTGTAGAGAGATCACAGTTATAAGTAACATGAGGTTGTGATAGTAGGTGATTTTAACTTCCCACATATTGATTGGTACTCTCATACTGAGAAGGGACTGGATAAGATAGAGTATGCCAACAGTTTTCAGTAAAGTTTCATTGCTATGTAACTAGACAGCATGATACTGGCTCTTCTATTCGGGAACAAGACAGGGCAGGTGACAGAGGTGTGTGTTGGGGAACACTTCGGATCTAGTGATCAGAATTTCATTAGTCCAAGGTAATTGTGGAAAAGGATAGGTCTGGTCCTCAGATTCAGATTCTAAATTAGAGAAAGGACAATTTTTGAGGGTATCAGAAAGGATCTGACAGGTGCGGTTTGGGACAGGTTGTTTTCTATCAAGGGTGTGTTTGTTAAGTGGGAGGCCTTCGAAAATAAAATTTTGGGAGTACAGTGTTTGTACAGGATGTTCCTATCAAAGTCAAAGGCAATGAGAATAGGTTTAGGAAACATTGGGTTTTTGAAAGGTACTTTGAGGTCCTGGTTAAGAAGAAGGAGATGCCTAGCAAGTATAGGCTGCAAGGAACAAATGGGGTACTTGAGGAGTATAAGAAATGCAAGAGGGCGCTTAAGAAGAGCGATCAGGAGACATGAGGTTGTTCTAGCAGAGAAAATGAAGAAGAATCCCAAGGACTTCTACAGATACATTAAGATCAAAAGAATAGTAAGGTGCAAAATTGGTCTTGCAGAAGATCAGTGCAGTCATCTATGCATGGAGCTGTAGAGATGAGGGAGGTCAACATAGAGATGTTTAAACACAAGAGATTTTGTAGGAGCTGGAAATCAAACTTCAAAGTATACGCAATATAGTTCACCATACTGTATATAACCCTGAAATTTGTTTTTTTTGTGGCATACTCTGTGAATCCAAGAACCATAAGTCAAGTCACTTTTTATTATCATTTCGACCGTAACTGCTGGTACAGTACATAGTAAAAATGAGACAATGTTTTTTCACGACAATGGTGTTACATGACACAGTACAAAAACTAGACTGAACTACGTAAAAAACAACGCAGAAAAAAAACTACACTAGACTACAGACCAGGGCTGCATAAAGTGCACAAAACAGAGCAGGCATTACAATAAATAATAAACAAGACAATAGGGCAGTAAGGTGTCAGTCCAGGCTGTGGGTATTGAGGAGTCTGATAGCTTGGGGGAAGAAACTGTTACATAGTCTGGTCGTGAGACCCCGAATGCTTCGGAGCCTTTTCCCAGATGGCAGGAAGGTGAAGAGTCTGTATGAGGGGTGCGTGCATGCTGTTTGCTTTGCGGATGCAGCGTGTAGTGTAAATGTCTGTAATGGAGGGAAAAGAGACCCCGATGATCTTCTCAGCTGACCTCACTATCCGCTGCAGGGTCTTGCGATCCGAGATGGTGCATTGAATAATAGATTTAATGAAAAACCGCACCCAATAGGGCAGACAAACAATTAATGTGCAAAAGACAACAAACTACAAATACAGAAGAGAAAACAAAATAGATAAATAAGCAATAAATATTGAGAAAATGAGATGAGGAGTCCCCGAAAGTGAGTCCATAGGTTGTGAGAACAGTTCAGTGATGAGCCAAGTGAAGTGGAGTGAAGTTATCCCCATCGGTTCAGCATCAATGGAAAGTTTTGGGCCAAATCGCTTCACCCTTTGTCCTGATAAAGGGTCTCAGCCAGAAACTTTGACTGCTTGTTCCTTTTGGTTGATGCTGGTTGACTCCACTTTGTGGGGCGATCTTAAATAGAATGGGAGTGTAATGTACAGCAAGGAAGGCTATCAATGCTTGCAGTGTGATATGGACCATCTGGGAAAGTGGGCTGAAAAATGGCAGATGGAATTCAGTGCTGCCAGTGCACTTTGGGAGGACTAATCAATCCTAACTGGACAGGTTGCTCCATAGGACCCCAATGTCCTCCCTAATTGACCTTCCTAAACAAGGTACTGAGTACAGGAGCTGGGATGTAATGCTGAAGTTGTACGAGACTCTGGTGAGGCTAATTTGGAATACTGTGTGCAGTTCTGGTCACCTGTCTACAAGAAAGATGTCAGTAATTATAATTCAAAACTTGTGGTTAGAAGGCATTTTGGACATTGGAACTGCAAAACATCCCAGATCAAATTTTATTTCACATTTCTTCATGGGGTTTCATGTCAGCCAACAAGCAAGGAGCAAAGAGGAAATGCTCAGAAACATCAGAGCTCACAGCCGAGGCATCTGTCACTGGTGGAGTATCAGAGTGTTATACAGCATAGAAACAGGGGTTTGGCCCTCCAGATCCAATCTTCTTTGCTCAGCAACATTACTCCTATTTTCCCACATAAGATCATTTCCTGTATCTTGCTGATTTAAGAGTCTGTTTAAATGTCCCTTAAACATGTGCTCTAGTGTGGTGACTATAGTACACCAAGTGAGGCCTAAACATAACATTTCAGCTCTTACATTTGATGTCCTGAGCTATGAAGGCATGCTTGCTATATACCTTCACCACCCTATCTCCTCTCTCGCCTCCCACAGTAGCCTGGGGTACATCTCGTCCGGTCCCAGAGACTTATCCAACTTGATGCTTTCCAAAAGTTCCAGCACATCCTCTTTCTTAATGTGTATATGCTCAAGCTTTTCAATCTTTTAAATCATCCCTACAATCACCAAGGTCATTTTCCGTAGTGAATACTGAAGCAAAGTATTCATTAAGTGCCTCTGCTATCTCCTCCGGTTCCATACACACTTTTCCACTGTCACACTTGATTGCTCCTATTCTCTCACGTCTTATCCTCTTGCTCTTCACATACTTGTAGAACGCCTTGGGGTTTTCTTTGATTCTGCTCACCAAGGCCTTCTCATAGCCCCTTCTGGCTCTCCTAATTTCATTCTTAAACCCTTCCTTCTAGCCTTATAATCTTCTAGATCTCTATTGTTACCTAGTTTTTCGAATGTTTTGTAAGCTTATCTTTTCTTCTTGACTAGATTTTCAACAGCCTTTGCACGCCACCTCTGTCCTAAATCTCCTCGCCATCTCTGTCCTAAATCTACTCCCTGAATCTTGAGGCTATAATCCCCTAGTTCTGGTGGCACCTACCAATGGAAACAACTTTCCTACCCCTATTTTATCTATTCTTTTCATAATTTTATATGATTCTATAAGATCTCCTCTCATTCTTCTGTTTTCCAGATGACTCAATCTCTCCTCAGATTCTAACCCCCTCATTTCAGGAATCAACCTGGTGAACCTCCTCTGCATGATCTCCAAAGCCAGTATATCCTTCATCAAGTAGGGAGACCAGAACTGCACGCAGTACTCCAGGTGCAGCCTCACCAGTACCCTGTACAGTTGCAGCATAACCTCCCTGCTCTTAAATTCAATCCCAATAGTAATGAAGGCCAACTTTCCATTTATCTTCTTGATAGCCTGCGGCACCTGCAAACCAACCTTTTGTGATTCATGCACAAGCACTCCAGACCAGGAATAGGCCCACCTACTACTATTACTCTGCCTAACACCTGGACCAGAGCCCTTGACACCCCTCCAATGCAAGTGCTTATCCAAATTTCTCTTAAACGTTGAAATCGAACCTGCATCCACCAATTCTGCTTTCAGTTCATACAACTGTACTCTTTTACAACTGCAACATAGTGTCCAACTCATCGCCCTTTCTGATTCCTTGAAGATTTCCATGTTAAACTAATCTCCCATGGGAATCACGGTGACTCCCGATGTCTCCAGGTGATAGTTGCGCAGTTGTACAGGTAGATAGGGCCACTGTCCCTGAGCGCCAAAGACCCTGATTCTAGTGTGTGTGTGTGTGTGTGTGTGTGTGTGTGTGTGTGTGTGTGTGTGTGTGTGTGTGTGTGTGTGTGTGTGTGTGGAGTATGCATGTTCTCCCTCCCTGTGAGCATGTGGGTTTCCCCCGGGTGATCAGTGTGTTCACTGGCCACTGTAAACTCCACCCACTCTGAATAAATACTGACTATTCCACGTCATTGGGCAGATGAACTCTTACCTTCAAGTCTGCCTTGAACCCAATTGCCTGCCTACACGGCACTAATCAATACGCACCAGGACCTAGGTCTCAATGCCTCCTTATGCAACGGAATCATCTATTTCCTCACTTGCAGACCCCAGTCAGTTTTGTTTGGCAACAACATCTCCACGATCCTCATCACACTAGGGCACCTCAAGGCCGGAAGCTTATAGCCCCCTGCTCTACTCACTTTATACTGATGACTGTGAGGAGAGGTACAGTACATCAGGTTTAAGTTTGCTGACGACACCACTGTCACTGGCCAAATCAAAGGTGGTGATGTATCAACATATAGGTGGGAGACCCTAACAATAACCTCTCACTCGATGTCAGCAAGACCAAGGAGCTGATTGCTGACTTCAGGAGGAGGAAACCAGAGATCCATGAGCCAGTCTTCATTGGAGGAGCAGAGGTGGAGAGGGTCAGCAACTTGATATTCCTTGGTGTTATGTCAGAGGATTTGTCCCGGCTCCAGTACACAAAGAAGGCAAGGCAGTGCCTCTACTTTCTTACAAGTTTGCAGAGAGTATGTCATCTAAAACTTTGATAAATTTCTATAGATGCGAGTGGGAAGTATATAGACTGGCTGCATAATGTCCAGGTGTGAAAACACCAATGCCCTTGAACGGCAAAGGCTGCAAAAGGTAGTGGATTCGGCCCAGTCCATCACGGGTAAACCTCGGGGCGTATCTACGGAACATAGTGCCTATGAAAAGCACTGAAATTGCGCCCCTGTCCAAACATCTGACACCCATCTTTTAGATAACTTCACCATAATATCAGCTCAAAAATACAAGTCAAGCTCATTAATCTTTTAGTTAACAAATTATGGCACTACATGAAATTTATAACTGCACCTTCCTTGCTTTCACTGATGCAAATTGGTGGATGATGTGATCAAAGTCAGTTTTTTCAGTTTCTTCTCTTTCTACACTCAGCAGAGCAAGATCACAGAGTCTGCCTTGACCCATGGAGGCTCTCAAATATGGAAGTATTAGTTTTAACTTGCTGAATGATCTCTCACAGCTGGTGATGGAAACTGCGATGGTTAGCATTATCTGAATAGCAATGTGAAGATTGGGGAAGACGCTCTCATCTCCATACCGAACAATAAATTCAAGAAGCTCTTCAGGTCTTTAACTCTGGGAGGAACCTGGAGCACCTGGAGGAAATCCTCACAATCACGGAGAGAACTTACAGACTCCTTATGAGCTGTGGCGGGAATTGGCGGGTTGCCGGTACTGTAAAACGTTGTGTTAACCACTAGGCTGCTGTGACATGGTTTGAAAATATTGACCAATAGATGGCATTTAAAACAAAACCTTTTGCTCATATGACAGTACTACAGATGTTCCCCCATCTTTACAAAGGTAGAGCATTCTTATGAAACCTTTCTTAAGCCAAAATGGCGTAAAGCGAAGAACCATAATTTACATGGGAAAATTTTTTGTAAAAGTGAAAATCCTCTTTGTAATGCGAAAACAAGTTGCTAATGTAGGTCTTTTGTAAAAGCGAAGTGGCGTAAAGCGAACATTCATAAAGCAGGGGACACCCATAAACCAATTTAGCTTATAGACTACTGTGCAAAGGTCTTAGACACACGTATGTAGCTCGGGTACCAAAGCTTCTGCACAGTACTGGATTTGACAATGTGGAGCAGAGAGTGAGTTTGTAAATCTGGTGCGAGCAAAGGATGTTGGGAATGGAGAGGGTAGGGTTCTGTGGGAGGGGTGTGGGATAGGTGGCAGCAAGGGTGGTGGTTGTGCTGTGGGTGCAGACGCACCCAGCCCGGA